>NC_139891.1:11094836-11694836 GCF_905171665.1 Trachurus trachurus | reverse complement strand
GCAGCAACAAGTACAGCCATAATAAAAGCTAGATAAAAAAAGAAGTAATAAACAGTGCATGTCTCACCTGTATGTATTTAAAAAACAAAACAAACACAAACAAACTGTACAACAGATATAATTTAGTGAAGTGAGTGAGTGTGAAATAATGAACTTGCAGTAGCAGGCATGTCCTCTTTTTATAGAAGTTAGCTCTACTTCTGCTGCAGCCCTTCTTTTAAACAGAAGGGCAAGCGGTTTTATCCTTGTTGAGCTGGAAAACATCATATCCAGACACTTCTCATCAGTATAGATTCACAAAGTTGAACCTCCTCTTCTGACCCTCTGGCACAGTGCTTTGTCAGTCCAGTTCTTTTGTAAGATAGTTGGCAATGGTTCCTAAAATCAGGATGGGACCACTTGTTCTTCATCAGGTTTTTCACATATTCCTATTGATCGTAATTCCTGTGACTCCAGCTGTGGAAAATTTGCATAAATATATTCCAAAACATTTTCTCTATTGCCTGAAACAGTGCCAGTAAAGAGTGAGAGAATGAATGGGAATGAATGTTTGAAGTATTTGGGGGATTTGGCTCGGGTACAGAATTGGAGAGGGGGATTTCTCAGAGGAATGACTCTCTTTTAATGATTTTTGCATCTTCCCAGAATATTCAGTCAGACACAATCATGCGTGGCACAGTGCTGGGGTTTACATCGATACATAATGCATGAACGCACACACAGTTACTTGTGTGCTCACTTCATTCTTTTAATTAAAAAATTTTACTTTATAAAGCTCAAGTGTATTTAATATATTATGTGACATTGTCCATTCAGTTATTTTGCAGATGCAATGTATTTGTTATACAAGTAACAGTGATAAAGTTAAAAGGTTTAAATCACCACAGCAAGAGCTCATTTACACATAAAATTTAAAAATGCATTAGATAAAAATGGAAGTGAAATCAACCTAAACTGCTTGCCAGTTGAACTGGGGACACCAAGAGGGCAGTTATGGAAAATGACATGATTTTGCTGAAAAAAAGTTAAACATTATATACAAAACTTAAACTTTGATGCTTTGACTTACACTTTCTTCTAACTGGTTACAAAAACTAAGCCTATTCCTCCTGCACCCCCCGTACCGATATCCAAAATCAGTAGCCTGCCATTAACTCTTTCGCGACCAATGACGGGTAAACTCGTCACAGCCTGCCGAACGTTCACGACCGTCGACGAGTTAAGTCGTCAAAACCGTTTTTTTTTTTTTTTTTTACAGATTATAATAGACACTCTCAGGTACCCTGTGTGTGAATATGGTAGTCCTCTGATATGTAAAACTGTTTTAAACTACAATCAAAACACAATGTTTTTTATAAACTGTGTGATCTTGATTTTGTTTGAGTAATCGGTCTCCTTGAATGCTGCTCTGGGGACAAAGTGTAGCGTGCTGTACGGCTGTCGGCTACACCGTGCTGCCAACTTGGCGACTTTCTTGCTAAATCTGGCGACTTTCCAAACGCTCTTGGCGACTTTTTTTGTCAAGTGACTAGCGACAAATCTAGCAACCTTTTCCGGTG
Source organism: Trachurus trachurus (assembly GCF_905171665.1). Taxonomy (NCBI): domain Eukaryota; kingdom Metazoa; phylum Chordata; class Actinopteri; order Carangiformes; family Carangidae; genus Trachurus; species Trachurus trachurus. The sequence continues at coordinate 11,693,277 of NC_139891.1, read as the reverse complement.
CTGTTACAAACTTTTCTGGTCTGGAGATTCGGACCTGAAAGCACGTTATCACTGCTGTTTTCACCGTGCAGCCGGCCGCCCCCGCCCCAAAGCACTCACCGGCGGCCAGTCACACAGTAGTGTCACGGAGCTGCTCCGCTGCGGCCAGAGACCCGCACCGCTGCACTCCACGCTGCAGCACCCCCCAGATTTACCTAAAAAGTATTTATTTAGCCGTAGAAATGATTTGGGAGACATGCCACACTGCAGAGTACCGGTAAAATGAGCGGATTGCCACTTGACACAAAAGTGCGTTTTTCTCTGAAACTATAGCAGGAGCTCCATTTTTGGAGAAACCGAGCTCTCTTCTTCTCTTTCGTACTCACGAACGAAACGGTGGAAAAACTTGCAGTTTTTTTGAGGAGCACGTTGGAAAGTCACTCTTCAACCACATGAAAACCGTTTATTTCTAGGTGATGTACAGAGTTCGCTTCAACGTGAGATAAAAGGTAAACAAATAGCCAAAAACATGCGGTCCGGAGCGGATATGATGAGCAATTAGTGCGGTCGCGAAAGAGTTAAGACCCTTACATTATGTTTCAAATATTTTTATACATTTTCAAAAAACAGAGCTCCGATACAGAACAATGTACAGTTCAATATTCAAAGCATGACCCCATTGAAAAAAAAACAAAAAAAACATGCAAAACCCAGCAAAATGATACCCATAACGACCCACTGCCACTCTCACCACCCCCCTCAGCCAATCCCATCCCCAAGCGCTAAGACGGATTCAGAAGGTCAGGAGGCCTGCTCCTTTTCCAGGAAATAGGTGAATTTCTCAGCAGTTATTCTGAAAGCGAGCCGCTTCAACCATTCGTCATCTGTAAATTGTATTGGCATGAGCTCACTTTTATCCCAATTGATTCTATACCCCGAGAAAGTTCCAAAGAGATTAATTACACAAAATTTGTGGAATTGTAGCCTTAGGCTGGGTTACATACAGTAGTATGTCATCTCTGTACAGAGAGATCTTATTTGAAGTATAAGCTGTGTTATACCCATGTATGTCGGTGTGTGTTCTAATTATTTGTGCAAGAGGCTACAGGGCTAAAGCAAATAATACGGGACTCAGTACACAGCCTTGCTTGCAGCCTCTACCAAGTACAAATCGTGAGGACAGTATCTGATTGGTCAGTATCCTAGTACTGGGGTTGCTGTACAGTAATTTAATCCATGCGATGAACTTGTTCTCAGTAATGGAAACATTTAAAATCGGAGACAAGTATGAGCATTCTACCTGGTCAAATGCTTTTTCTTCATCCAGACTAAGAACTACAAGTTCCTCCTTAGGGTCTTTGAGGGAGTGTATTATATTGAAAAGGCGTCTAAGATTGTCAAATAAATCGCCGTTGGTCGTGCGCCGGTGTCTGTGTATCTATGTGCAGGCAGAGATCAGAGGTGGTGTTTTAAATAACCATGCTAGCGTTTCACCAGCTCTCATCTCTGCCACTCAGCCTCTCAAACTGCCGCCTCTCTCGCGTGCGGGCACACCGCACGTAGACACACGTGACAAAAAAAAATTGAAAAAAAAAAAACTGCCATCTCTGTCCCTCCCTCCCTCCCTCTAAACCTATGTGCAATCAGACAACAAGTTATGACCATGGAAAAGACAACGCCAGAAATCTAGTGTACCACACTGAAGTCTAATAGGCGGCAATGTAACTCTAAGCTTGATGCTGGATGGTATATTAGGATGTTAGGTGTTTTCTTTCATGTGAATGAGACATTAGAAAAAGCTGGAGCAAGTTAGCACCGCTGCGCAGGGACACGCGTCATTTTTGCAGAAAGCTGTGTTGCTCAGTACAATGGGTTGCGCCGTGAGGGCGGCTTCATCTTTATGCAAACCCAAAGCGTTGCGTTTTCCTGCACTCTGGAGGCATGGCTTCAGAGAGGAGCCTGAGAAAAGGGGGCTTGGACTTTTGACATGTGTATTTTCAAAATGTGGTCTGCTAGAACCGTTTTTCCAGAATCTCCAATCCTACCTTTAAGTATATTCTAACAATCATACAAATCCACATACATCCACATGCAGTTTAAAAGGGATTAATGTTTTAACATAATGCACTTTTGGTAATGTGAATTATTCAGTATGTCATATGGCAACAACTGCGCCAACATTTCGCCCATCCTCCCAGAAAGAATCTTCTACATGCATGTGCAAACAGACACACAAACACATATTACTCTCAGCATCTGGTGAAGGGAGGAAGGTTGTTCGATAGATTGCAGTAACTGGGGGAGTGAGGGAATGTCACTGCTCTTCAGCACTTTAGCACCTCTTGTGCGTTGATGAATAAAACATAACAAAGCTACAAACACGGACACACTAGTGTGTGTGTGTGCGCGCGCACACACACACGATTAATAAAACATTAATCCATCTATTACACTCTTATTGTAGTTAGCTAGATCAGCATGTACAGTGCATGGTTGAAGACACTGTTACAGAGACAAACTTGCAGCTGGATGTTCCAGTTGTGTTGCAGTATTAGGTAGTGGGAGAAAGACTGAGTTTGTTTCTGTGTGTATGTGTGTGGTATTTAGAGGCAGATCATAGATGTGAAAAATTGAAGAGCTTAACCTAGTAATTGCAGCCTTCCCTTGAGGTAACACTTCAAATTTCTACTCCATCTTTACCGTCTCCATGACTCTTTACTTTTCCTGACTCTATGTTTTTCTTTGTACCCATAAAGTAACTGATTTATGCACAGTTTTTCATTTACAATACTATCACATCCCACCCAACCCTTCTGTCTGTTCTCTGCTTTTGTCTGATGGGTACAAGCTATAGTTACGTCAGAATACACCAATGAAGACCACAGGGCAAAATGCATTGTTTGAAGAGTAAGGTTGTACTGTTTACTGTTGTTGGGGTTTGCACTTGAAGACATATGTGTACCAGAAACCTCTACCTCTGCCTCAACAGTAAAATTAGACTTAATTGAATAAAAAACAAATAAACAGTGTTGTAAAGGCTGTTTTGTTTTTGAACGACAGAATTTAAAATGATGCTGTTCTGCACATCTTCTTGCTTGATGATGGTGACTTGTTTCATTAGAGAACCTTACATTACAATGGCAGTCTTAATTTGTGAAGACATTTCTCCTTCAACTCTATTGTTTTTCGGTTTTTGTGTGCTCACCAGGTTAGTCGGGGGGCATCATAGCCCATTGTTTGTTTATCTCTAGTCTTCGGAGAATGAATCTGAACTGCTTTCCTGTTATCCACAGTTGTCAAAGGTTAGCAGCCCTCTTGTTGATGAGTGTAAGAAGACGCAAATATTTGAGGGAGAGCAAGAGGTGCCCTAGAGTCTCAGCAACAAATATCATGCACATCAAAACAAAAGTCAGGGAAGATCCCCAACAGGAGACCTGAAATCATGTCCATGCATGTTGAAGTATTGAACAGCAGTTTTCCACAAATATGCTAATAAAAAGCATAATAAGTTACACACTGTCCCTTTAAGATGACGTTGCACCGTTCAAACAAAGTTGAAGTTTGTAATTGTACACTGCCTATTGCCTATCGAGTGAACAGCTCCTGAAAATTCCTTCATCCGGCTCACAAGATTTCCATCACACATTCCACCTCATTTTAGCACTGTCTCAGTCTCGAGGCAAAGAGTGACCAAGGCCTGGAGATAATAAAATCGAAAGAGCACTTGTGTTGCTGCAACAAATCCCCAGTCCGATGCTGCAGTTACAGCAGCTGTGGGGGTAGCTTAAGTGATCTCAGTGCAATCTATCTGCTCTTACTTGCATTCGGAGTCTGAGCATGATTTGATTGCACTTGCACTTTCCTGGGATGCAATGATTGAGCGAGGATCAAGGTGTGACTGTGGCTGTGGATTTGACTTCTCACTAATGGAATGTTGTTATTCTCCTTACAAACATCTCTTGAGTCAAATTAGCCCCAGCAAATCAATAAGAAGGTGCTGTTATGAGTAATTATTAGTAGGATTTAGTAGAATGAGTTTGTGGTCCGGTGATTTAGTTTTGAAGTGGGTGCCATTAATTGGGCAAAACTCAAGCCAAAACAAACAGCATCAAAGAAAGCAGAGGATGGAATTTAAAAGAAAAGAAGTAAAGCCGGTGAACATCATCAGCTGTGCATTAAGAGCAGGTTGGAAATAAACACGACTGTCTTCGTTGATGTTGCTGCAGGCATCTGCTTTATTTTCTTATTTGATTGCAACTGCATTATAAGCACACCTTCATGAATAAGTAAGTGTAAAGAGCTGTGAATCTTACGTTGAGTTCAGTAATGGCTGCAGATTTCAGAGGTAGATTTTGTAGATTCCCTGTCGCTGACCCCTTAAACGTCCCCATTTATGTGAGTGAGATTCTGCACTTCCATTTGCACTTTTACATTTTTCATGAAAGCAGAACTGCCCTGTGGCAAGAACGTATTCTTCATCACCTTCTTCACCTCTCATTTCTCCATTCATTCCTTATGTTATTTCTCTCCATTACAGTGAGAGCAGATACGATTGTGTTGTATTTTTCATTGTTTCTAACTGAACCTTGACTTTCTGTGTGAATTCTGTTGTACTAAATAAGCTTTATACAAATAATTTATGAAAAGCTGTTTTGCAGATTTCCAACAATCAGAATTTTATATTTGTAATTACTTTAATCTGGACTTGAAAACAAAAATGACTTCACACTAGCAGCACTGTGCACGTAGCTATCAAAAGCCACAAATACACACACTCTGTAGCTTAATGGCTCCACAGGTGAGCTTTGTCTCTTGGGTCAGTGCCACCAGGCACACTCACATATACTGGCAGTCATACTGACACTGCCCATTAGCAGGTGATGAACTCCTGTGGCGGGAGAGAAAGAGAGGGCAGGCACAGTACGGAAAAAGTTAAGAGTCATGGGGGAGAGAGAGAGAGACTCTCTGTATCTGCATGATTGATGCCGATTCCTAATAGGCCATCCATAGCTGGTAGCTGGCAGATGCACAGGCACACACATGCACACACGTGCACACACGTGCACTCAAACACATGCACACACACCACGCTGGTGCCACCTTGTGCATATCCTCCCTCATGCACTCAAACACACTACTGCATTCACTCATTCATTCTCTGCCTCTCTCCAGTGTGCACACTCAGACAGCTGCGGTTTCAGGGTGATTGGCAGTCATTTCTCAGGCTGTATCTAATAGCTAATTACCATGCAGTTAATGATCTCCAGCTCTCAATATCTTTCTCCTCTTCACTCCTCTGGAGAAGTTCGAGGGAGGGTTTCCTCCAGAGGGCAGGAGGCGGTCAGGAAACCAACCGATACTTCCACTTACCCAGTCTTTTGTCCGGAAACAGATGGGTAGATGAAGTTGGATGGAGATTTCAGATGCTCACTTTGAAGCTGGAGGAATGAATGAAAAGACCGGCACGGTTGGGATAGATGTTCCACCTGGCTTCTGTTCTGTGCAGTACACTTTCCAAGTAATTGCTCATGCAGTGGATTTTTTTTTCCATGGCACATTTCATCACAAAACAGATGAAACAGTAGACAGTTCTCGTTGGACAGATTATTATGACCAAGCAGGCTGCAGGTAATTTGTTATTGTCAGGTGTTGGTTTATGTTTTCCACCTGCACCTGAAGCAACCTGCATCCCTTTAGTAGCACCAGACAAAATGAATCTAGTTTATACTTGCCTTTTAATGGAAACTGCAATGAGTTCCCACTTTTATTAGGTCAAAGAAGAATAACAGAACAGAACCTTAAAGCAGATATCAGCTTCACGGCCGTTTCGGCTAATGCTGCGTTCAAGGCAGGCTTTTGAAACCGTAAGTTACAGCTTCAAGTCACAACTACGACTTGGTAGCGTTCCAGGTAACCCGTAGCTCGTGTTTTTACCATCCTGTTGTCTGTGAAAGTTCCCTATAACGGCCACTCGTAACTTCCGACCCGTGAACTCGTACCAGATCGAACTGGTATGACTTCACAGGAAGGAAAAACACAAAGTACGAGTTTCTTTGAACGCACCATGAGTTAGCAGCCCCCGCCCTTGTCAGGCATCAATTGGTCCTCGTGCTACGTCACCACATTCACGCGCATCCCTTGGCTGCACACACAGCCCTTCATGCCGTTCTCTCTCCTCATTGGATAACACTTGTATCCCACAAGGAAAATTTTCTCCTCGGGTTACAGCAGAGCAGAGTGACGGAGAGACTCGTGTTTAGGCTGAAATACTTCATGTAAGTGATTGCTGACGGAAAATAGGACTATTTAGGACTTATATTAACAAAAACATTCCACTGATATCTGCTTTAAGTCAGCTGCACTATGTTTCAGACATAAATGCTGAGTAATTATAAAATAGGTCTTACTACTCCCTTGTGACTAGAATCCAGATAAGCGGGAAAGAGGTTAGATGTGAACGTGAAAAAGGTGTGTGCCTATTTATTACAGACTTTTTGAGCTCACTAGGATGTAGCTAAATAATATCTATTTCTCTTGCCAACTATGAAAATAACATTGGAGATGTCTATGGTGTAAAAACAACTGCAGAACAGGCAAATAACAATAACTGTTTTGTAATTGTAATTCTTCATATGGGATTAAAGTGGGTGACCAGACTTTATGCACAGCTTTTTCCTGGTGCAGCTCTAAACCTGAAGCAACATGCTTTTGCTGTAGGTGACCGTGAATCACTCGTGTTCAAGTGAGTCAAATGACTTACAAGAAACTAAATGCAGTGAGAAACATATAAATCGCATACAATGCTCCACTGATTTCATGCTGTTGCATACTTGTGAGATAAAATAACACCTTTTTTTAATTGACATAGTTGAAATGGGAAGCCTAACCCATCTGCTCCTCTGGTTGTGAGATAATTTTTTTCTTCTTAGTTTAATGTTATTCAATTCCAAGTACGCCATTGACTTACTCACAAATGAAAGCAGAGGGCTCCAAACCCTGTCCAGTCTCTAAAGAGTCACACCTCTGTGCAGGATATGCCTCTGACAACTCAGTGCATTGTGTTGTCCAGTTAACAAAAGGAGCTGTTAAGGTGAAAGAGTAAAAAGCATGGTAATAATGAACCATCAACGGAAGGGGAAATGGTAAGAAAGTAAGGCAAGAGAAATGGAGAAAGCAGACCATGTGGAGATGACAATTAAAGTAACAGTAAACCAAGATGTTGATCATTTTGATCCAACAAAAGATCCTCTGACTGGAACACTGACACAGAAATGACTGCTATTCCCCTTAAAAGTAAGCCGGAGACAATCCTTTATCTTACCAGCAGTTCTTTCGATGTATTTTATATCCATCACTTTTTGTCCTCAACACAGTTTTCCTGTCTCCATCCTACCCTGCTCCCGTGTGTCCCTCCTCATCATTTTCTGCCACAATCTACCAATCTTCTCAGCCTTTCAACCCCTAACCACTTTTCTGTCTTTTGGTGAATAGGAACTTGTCATGTGTAAGATGAGAACGGTGCAGAAGAAACTCAAAGAGAATCCCTAAAGTCCAGCAAGCAGGGAATAGAGGGTGAAAGGGTGTGAGATGAGCAAAAGTACAGAGAAGGGAGAAGGAGACATAAAGGTTCAGGAAGATGGTGATAGCAGTGGAATAACTGGGAGCTGAAATGTTGAACAAATTCTTCTGTATATCATTCTTCATCAAGCTAGCTGACATTGACCACATGTAGAGGCTAATTATATTAATGACAACTTAAGCTGTCTGTGAGAAAGGTATATTTGATTGAATTAAGTTCTAACAACTCCCAGAACTAAGACCTTGTTCATACCTGGCATCAAGTTGTCTTGCATGATCTGATCATGTGGACAGCTTTAAATGCAGCGGTGAGATCTGATTGGTTAAACCGTACACTCAGAGGTGGACTGGTCTGTCCTTAGCAGCCTGAATGGACAGCTACTGACGTCATAATGACACATAAGTCCAAGTATGTAATTGTTCCTGATGGTGTCAAGCTAAGAACAGGCAAAACGGATTCTTATGTATGTAGTACACCTGAAAAATACTTTCAGATCAGCATGTCAGAAATGTGAAGTTTGCAATAGATGGGAATTCATTACATTTTTTTTTTAAATATTGTGAGAGTCAATAATTGAAGCAATACCAAGTTGGAATGAAACATATTTCTTGTCTTCTCTTTTTTTTTTTTCCTGTAAACTTGGCATGGGAGGTTAACTAATACATATCTGGTTCTAGCAAACAGAAATGATGAATGTGTTTAGAGCTTGGAAGTAAGATCTGATCGCAAGTGGTCACTTGAGATGAATGTGGAGACTCATTCGAATGACAGTTGTGAAAGTCGGAGCTGTGCACTTGTGAAATATCACAGTGTGTGATCAGATGTGACAGAGCCCAAGTTTTCCTTTTGCATGAACCACCAGGTGCATATGGTTCAATTCCAGTACATTTAATTTGTATTTTAATCAGAACAGGTTTGTGCTTTCTGTGATGTTATTTTTACCCTTAGGATTGTCACAGGCGTGTGTGTGCCTTCATGCTCGTAACTTGTCATTTTGAGGCAGGGGTAATCAGCCTGGCTAATGGAGTCCTCAGGCAATTAATGAGTGTCTTAACTCCACCTAAGATGGAGATGTACAAAAACTACACACACCCATACAAAGAACACACACACACACACACACACACACACACACACACACACACACACACACACACACACACACACACACACACACACACACACACACACACACACACACACACACACACACACACACACACACACACACACACACACACACACACACACACACACAGAACCTCTCCACTAATGCAGTAAACTTCTCAAACCGCCCAAGTCAGCGTTTCCATTTAAAACCAATTACTGAAGGCATATTTCATTTTCTAGTAGATCTCCACTCGCTGTACCGAACAAGAAAACAAGTCATTGCAACCATCAGTTATCAATGACAATTAATCAATACAATAATGCAACCCAGTATAAGGAGTTGGTGAATGCACCCATGGGGAACGGGAACACATACGCACGCACGCGCACACACATGTGTACACACACACGCAATGATAACAACGGTGCATAATGACATTAAGAGACACACACGCCTTATGTCATGTGCAGTAATTTGTGTCCAAAACACATGAGTGCATCATAGTGTCTTTTATTGTGATCACTATGGTATTCCATACTGTCTTTCACTCTTTTCTCTTTTTTTCCTTTTCCTCTTTCCCCTTATCACCAAATCGATGGGAGCTACTTTTTTAATTACTTCCCCTGACAGCTTGACAATAAGACATGTACATTCTGTCAGTTGCCTCAGCTGCCTCTTACTTTCACTTTCCTCAATTACAGATTCACCACAGTTCATTTCCACACTCTGCTTCTTCAATGTCCTGACTTAATTTATTTATTTACCTCCGTTTGGCACTTAGATCTGTGATATACTGTATTAAAGCAGAAGTAAGTGATCCGGTCGTTTTGGCTAATGCTGCGTTCCAGGTAGGCTTTTGAAACCGTAAATTACAGCTTCACGTCACGTCTTACGACTTTGTAGCGTTCCAGGCAACCCACTCGTGTTTTTCCGACCTGTTTTACCGGTGAAAGTGCACTATAACGGCCACTCGTAACTTCCGCCCCGTGAACTCGTACCAGATCGAACTGGTACGACTTCACAGGTCGGAAAAACACGAGTTACGGGTTGCCTTGAACGCACCATAACGTCTTGTCAGCCGATGGAGTTAGCAGCCCCCGCCCTCGTCATGGATCTATTGGTCCTCGTCCCTACGTCACCACATTCACGCGCATCCCTTGGCTGCACACACAGCCCTTCATGCCGTTCTCTCTCCTCATTGGATAAAACTTAGGATACGAGAAAAGTTTTCTCCTCGGCTCAGAGCAGAGTGACTGACAGACCCGTGTTTCGGTCCAAATACTCTATGTAAGTGATTGCTGTCGGAAGATAAAACTATTTCAGACTTATATAACACAAAAATATTGCTTACTTCTGCTTTAAGAAAATATGCCCGCAGATTGACCAAGCAATGATTAAACAAAGCCTCTTTATATTAGACTGATAAATGTATTTAACTCAGTGTTAAAGAACTAACATGAAAGTTGCCGTTTTTATCGTGTGAGAGAAACTGATTTGCAGCCAGGCTATAAAAAAACACAGATACACTCAAGATCATAAAAGAAGGTAAGAGTTCACTGATCAATGTCAAAGTGCAAAAGTCAGGTTAGCAGTCTGTAAAATGAAGTACCCTCGATACAACAATAAAATACTTTGTCATTAAGAAATTGAATAGCATATTTAGCATTGATATATATCTACGTCAATAGTAATAATAATGACCTGACGCTGGCTGAGCAATTAATCGAAAAATAAGCAAAACTGACATTTAGAGCCTGCACGTGTCGATTATTTTGGTTTTCCCGCTTGAATTCTCTCCCTACTGAAGCACCATCCCCTGACAACACACTACTGGCTGTGTAGTCATGTGACACCACCCCATCCAGTCAGTCAGAGCACAGTTGCTAATCCAGGATTACCGCTATTTTGTAGTGGCCCCACCAGACGCACGTGAGCTAACGTGTCCTTCTTCGTTTATAAATTCCTCTTCCTCAGCGCTCATGTTCTCACTACACGCTGCTCTGTTGTCAATAAACACATTGCGATGGTGCTGCAACCGAACCACACAGTTGTTAAATGATCGGCTGTTTTCCTTTCACTGATAGCGTCCAGGGATATGATAGGCTGTTTCAATGAGCCAGGCACTGTAATCGGTCATTAATCATAATCAAGGTAAAAAGTTCAGTTAATTGTGATTTAGATTTAATTGCCAAAATCACCCAGCTCTGATGCTGAGATATGTCAGTTGTGACCAGTGTAATACTAATAGACTCTCACTGCCATCCCTTGGGCTACCTGCTAGCTAGTCTAAAATTCTATTTACATTTTGTTTGAGGATGTTTTGGATCAAACAAAATGAAAAAGCTCTTGAGGTCAAAGTCATTTGTATGTGCACATTTCCAAGTGTAAACCCGATATTTCAAGAGCAGCTCAGCCCATTAAAACTTTACTGTGCAAGTTAAAAATGCATACTAGACAGCCTGAGATGAGTCGCTCCTAGTCGCTCTAAAAAAAAAAAAAGTAAGAATTTCATCTGATAGGAGAGAAAATGTGTCCTGAATCCAAATCCAACGAGACCTGTTTATTCTGTCAATCATTCCTTTGCATTTCACTTTTCCTCACACCACCTACAGATAAAATTATTTTGCATGCTTTGTGCCTCACTGTCTCTGCAGCTGGTGTCATAGTTGCAAGTCTTCTTGTTTCTGTCAAAGCAGCAATGACACATTGACTCATCTATTTTTGATATGTTCAGTGTGGAATTAACTATCTGTAATCGGGATTGGATTTCAGGGTCATTTAATATCATGCATGTCGTACAATACATTCAGTACAGTGGGAATGGCAAAACTGGAGTGTGCCTCAGCTGAACACAAAAGTTTTGATGTCTTCAAAGCTTAAAACGCCCCTTCTCACCTATTTGAGTCAAACAGTGACTGCGTTAAGGAAAGGTAATGAAAACTATAAATCCTCAGATGAAAATACTTTATGTATGAGCTTCAGTATGTAAGAAAGGCATCACATTATACTGTGAAACATCAATAGAGGGAAGTCTTTTATGCTTCCTCTGGAGCATAAAGATGAGCTGATTGTGCTGTAAACATTATTCAAGCTGCTGATACACTGTTGTTGTTTTTTCTAATGCCACTCACATACACACGCCATCACATTACTTTTGTCCCCTGCACAAGCTGTTGCTACACATACACCACAGAAACTGACACCCTGTTTTTATGTATTAGGTAATTACTCTTTCACTTACTTTCACCACAATTATGCTTACAACACATGTCCGATTTACAGGAAAAGCATTTTTTTGTTAACTTCCTGGAAAGTCAGGTGGATATTTTATAACCTTGTTACCTTGCTGCCATTGTGTGAGGTGGCTCTGTGAGTGTGAAGGGGAGGGTTGAACTAGAGCAGCATGCTCCTAGAAAATGCAAATTAAATGCGGACAAATTTAAAGAAAAAAAGTCAAAACGATAAAATGGTGGAAAAACACAACAACATGAGATTTTGTACCAGCTTGTTAAACAGCACTCTCTTCCACCATTATCACCAAACGACTAAAAGAAGGAATATCTTTTGGGAGAATGGTGTTCATCTCTCCAGTGTAGTTCAGAGACTTATGTGATCAATGCCAAGGAGCACTGAGAATGTTCTGTAGGCATGTGGTGGCCCAAAACCCACTTATCTGTTCTCTACAGTATGTGATGTTGATTTTCCTTTCATGTTTTACCTGTGTGCTTATAACTCGGGGTGGAGCTAATTTGCGTCTGTTTTAGGGCTGAGCAATATGGCTTGGGAAAAAAAAAAAGAAATCTCAGATTTTTTCACAACAGACCCGATTCACGATTTAAAGCTGCAGTTGGTTAAGTTGACAAGTGAAAGTTAACTCAGCGACTTGGTCGGAAATTTAAATTTCACACATTAACACATTTGTTTATTACCATTACAACGTGACCTGTCCATGTGCCAGTGTTTGTTTAAGTGCATGTTTGTGCGCGAGAGGGTGGCAGGCTGCCACAGACTCGTCTATTAATGGGAAATGCTGGATGCGCTGGTTGATAAGTTCGTTGTGATACTTGTCATTCATCCAGGGTCGACCTTAGCAATTGCTCTGTATACATTTAATTCACATGTACGTTTATTTTTACTTTGAGTTGAAGTTGTGTTAAGTTTACTTCAGATATTATTGTACAATGAAATCATTGGCACTGCTGATATTCAGTCTGGCAATACTGGCAATAGTCATTTCTGCATCCTGTTGAATACTACGGATCCTTACACTGCTATTACTTTCTATTGTGAATGATGGCCTCGTCGTAAAGCAAGTGGTGTGTATTTACCAAGAGCTATTATACACCCCACCAGAGTGTGAATTTTTCACCAGCTGTGTGACTTGTACACTGTTGGAGTAATTACTCATCATGCTCACCGTGAACTGAAGAGGATAATGAGATTTGTAAACAAAAGGCAGCCATTTTGGCAGAAGCTGACTCACTTACCATCCTCAATGGTCTCCTTTGACAGGTGTGTGAGAATAGAAGTGTGTTAGTGCATGCTTTCATTGTGTGTCTATGTGCTTTGAGCTCCCCTCAAAGCCACAATGAAAGGAGATGAAGAGCAGGTTAGCAATAGGGAGTTGCTATTAATCCTCTCTAGTTTGCTTTCTCTCTCTGCGTCTTCCTTCCTCTCTCTGACCAGATTAAGTCTCACAGAGGGCGTTCCAATAATCATCAAACAAAAAGGTGTGCTGGACAGAGGCCAGGGCTGCAGGCAGGGTAGGAATTTCACAGCAGCCATAACGGCCATTGCATCTTTGCCGCTGCTTGTGATGCCCCCCCAAAAATGTAGGACTTACTGCCACCTACATGTAGGCGCTTGTGCTGCTAACTTCGAACTAATTGCTCTGGTCATTATTATCACCGCTGCTACTGTACCACTATTGCTACATTCGGTCCGTCTCTACAAATGTGATGCAGATCTCAGAGGTGGTAAGCCAGTGTAATGTATGTTTACTTGCTGCTGCCTCTTAACACTGTATGTACATGTTCCATGCTAATCATTGCATTTGTATGATACTGAAATATCCTCAGTGATTTTTTATTAGTACTGAGTAACTGCTGAGTAACGTCTGATTTTTTCGTTTAATGATCAGAGCCTGAATGTAATCAAATACACAAAAATATAAAATAGCAATGAGCAAATTCAGATATTGCCAAAGAACAACACTTAGCAACTAAAACCATAAGAAGTAACATAAATTAGGGCAAATTCAGCCACAATAACTTGCATATACTTGCATACAGAGGTCTAAGAACTGTCCATAAACTCTGTGTGTGTGTGTGTGTGTGTGTGTGTGTGTGTGTGTGTGTGTGTGTGTGTGTGTGTGTGTGTGTGTGTGTTTCGTGTCAGACAGCTCACGTGAAACAGAGTCAAACGTTGCTAGTGGCTACATTTGATTGGTGAGAGGCACTCACATGACAGAGCCTCTGTTGGAAATATCTTCCTAAGAAACAAAACAAACGGATTGCGCATTGGATCTGTAAAAATAAGTAGCGAACAGAATGTTGCTCAGTGTATCAGAATAAAAGTATCGCCTCTTCTTCGCAAATATACTCAAGTAAAATGTATGCTGCATTAAAACTACTCTTGCAAGTACAGTTTATCCAAAAAAGTTACTCAGTGAATGTGACTGAGTAAATGTAGCACGTTACTACCCACCTCTACATAACATGAAGCATCCTAATTTATGACTACATCCTAAAATATCTTATTTATATTTAAGACTTAATATCGGATTTTCATGTTAAGTAGTATTATTTGTTTTTTTTATCTTCAAAGTTAAGTTATATGTTGCCATCGAATCATTGAAATGGCCTCTGTTCCCTACAGATTGCCAAAGTCATGGCCAAATAGACTTAATCCCTTAAATTACCAAATTCCTGGCTGTGCTGTAGGTATAGTATATTCAGTTGCTGTGCTTTTTTTATATCCTGTTACATGTGTATAAGTGCAGGCATGGATTTGCACTTTCTATTAGCTAATCATTCTTGATTTTCAAAATCCACTACACATGGATTATGTTTACTTCTGATCTTCTCAACTCAGCATGTTTTCATTCCAACTGTCCGATCTCTCCCAGCCCTGCTGTCTTCGTCCTTCCTCTCTCTAATTCCCACTCACCCAAAGCTTAGTTGCTCCATTGTCAGAAAGTGTCTGAACAAATGAATGACGAAAGAATTAAGAAAAAAAAAGGCTACAAGAAAGAGCAAAAATTGAGCCTAAAAATAGGGCCTCCATTTATGGATGATAAGGTGTCCTGTGAAGTGCCCGACCGTAATCAGCACTTTTGAGAGGGGAGAATAATCATCCAGCATCAGCAGGACAGCCATGGATAATAAGAGTGAGGGGGAGGGCTTCAGATTAATAGGACATTTTAGTGCCATGAGATTTTACTGACAAGAGAAGACAAAACCTCTGATCTCTCTCTCTCTCTCTCTCTCTCTCTGTATATGCATTCATTTTATTCCTTTGCTTTAGTGGATTAAATAGAGTTCAAGCCCTGGGTATTTAAATAATTTTCTGATAAAGGAGCAGACATTCTTAGTAGTGTGTATTTCTCTTAAAACTGGGGGCACGTTGCAAAGCACATTCTTTTATCATCTGTTTGTCCAGAGTTAAAGCTACTTAGTAAGGTTTTACACACTGGCGACTATAAACGTCAACATTACATGACATGATGATGGTGAATTAGAAATCACAGATTTAAAGATTGAATATGTCATTTACAGTTTGAATATTTTGACAATCCTTATGCAAGAACTCACTTAGTTTTGCTACTGTGCAGGAAGTGTGCTTATTGCAGAAACTCAATTCAAATTTTAATCCAGCAATTAGGGGTGTAACAGTATTTGTATTCGTCCTGTGCCGTTACGGTACGGGGGTCACGGTTTGGTGCACACATTCATTTAGACGTATCTGTCGTATGACTATAAAAAAAAGTCATCACTCCAATCCAGCCCAAACGCTGCCAGCAACTGTCATAGCAGACGAAGAAGAAAAGTGACAAGAGTGTGGAGCATAATCATAGACATAATACATCCATGGTGTGCAGTTAGAGCACAGACTGTATATAAAAAGGAGCCGCCTGCCTCATTTACATCGCCCATGTGGGAACACTTTGACTACTTCAATGAATGACACGACGGTCCAGTCGACTGGACTGTCGGCGATGTTTCACAGATGTGCGGTGCGTCGCTAGAAACGCATCAAACATGTTAATGCATATATGATGGTGTCACTCCGATATGTCAGTCACTCGTGCAAGGAAAAAGACAACTTGTGTGCAACAACTTATCACCGCTGCATTTAAGCAGCCTCTTGACATGAGCACAGACGGGACCAAAAACATCATCAATGCAACTGGCGTATAGCTTACATACAGTATACAGTAGGCTACATTAACTGTGTAAAACAACATTGATGTTAGTTTCTTGTTTTTTATAGTAGTTGCCAGTTTTTTCCTCTAGAATACACTCCTAATGCACTTGTTTTATGTTTTATTCTATTTATTTTTTACTTCAATAACAGAAGATGGTTTTTAGTTTTACATTCAATCAGTGTCTGTTGTACCGAACTCGTTCCAAACCATGAGCCCCATACCGAGGTACATACCAAACCGTGACTTGTGTGTACCGTTACACCCCTATCAATATATACTGCTTTCAAACAGAGCAGAGCAACGGACATTAGAGTGAGCCACATTTCAATGCAAGAGAAATTTCAATTTTGTATTACATTGATCCAACTGATTGTCTGATACTGTAAGTCGAGGCGCAAGACAGTAAGAACAGGATAAATGTGAAAGTGAGGGAAGATAGTAGACGGTTGCTGGCTGTTGCCAGGTCAGATTTTCTTTCACAATCTGTCTCCACAGATACTAAGATCATACATCTTAGTGTCTTTAAGTTCACTGTATCTTGTTATAAGAAATGCATTAAGCCTCCCTTTTCCCTCCATTCCTTTCCGTTTTTCAGTCCATTAAACACAGCTTCTTGTCTCATACAAATTGGGCAAAACTGAGTTAAAGCCCAGAAAGGGGAATATCTGACCTGACCCTTTTTTACTATGTAAGTAAGAGTTGTTTTTGTAGTATTAAGACCAAATTCATTTTTCAGTAAGGTCATGGTGATAACTTTGTCATCCATTTTCCCGCTCTTCAGTGTCACCATTCATAACCTTAATAACAAAATGGATCATTGTCAGCACTTTCTTATCTACCATCTAAAGTATACTATGTTGAATTAAGGCTAAGAAGTTATTATTGTAAATGTTAATAAAATAAAATAAAATTAGATAGATAAAATTAGTGTCCGGTAAAATAATTGACGCTGTTAAAATTGATTTGCATTAATGCGTTAATAACGCAATATTTTTGACAGCACTAAAATAAATACACACAAATAAGCAGACTAATAACACTGACTATGAAGTTTGGTTTCTGATGTTGAGGTCACAAGCTTTCACGCTCAACCATTTGCTCAAACCTCTTTCTTCATGACATGTCACAGTTCTTTTTTTTTCTGTGAGAGAAAAGTCTTTAGTGTGTGTTATTAAATTGTCCAGACCCAGTTATGGTCCCTTTGCCATCTTGTGGCTCTCAATGAGTGTCTCATATCTGGAAATGACATGATCTTATCAACTGCCTCCTCAGCTGTCTGTCATTCCAGCTTTTAACTTTTATATACTGGATTGCTTTCACCAGCAATTTATGTAACAAATAGTCTATTGTTTGTTTTGTTGCCAAACTAATCTAATGTTCCAGACTTTACTGATATCTCCCCCTTTTTTCTTGTTAGCTCCTAGTCCCTGTGTTTCTACCTTTTGCCAGCATCTTTCCGGCAGACTGATTACGAGCCTGTCTTAGCACTTCTGAATTGGTCACTCGATGTGATCTACCGGTCCTTGTTCTACTCTTTTTTTGTATTTCTTTGAAACTTTCCAAGCTCACACTTTCCTACATCACCATAGGAAACTGCACCATTAAATACATTGCCTGATCCAAGTTGATCAAAACATTTCCCAACCAACTCCCAGGGCAGAATGACGGGCAGAATACATATTTTGTTATGTTTTTATCAGTATACTATATAAATATATCCACACACTGTGTAGACAGAAGGATGACTCAGGAGTAGTAACACAGACAAACTGAGAGAGGATATTAGAGAGCGTCCTTGCTTTGTGGTCCAACAATTCTTTTCCCCTAAATTGCTTACACAAGCATAAAAAACTCAGTTGGATTCAAACTTGGAATCTGTTGAAAGCATCTTCAGTGGGAGTATCTTGGGACAGCCTATGTCTTGCTCACAAATGCCTGCTTCTGTGTATTTTGGGTGTTCATAATCTCTGCCAGGTAGTATTTTGAACATGTTCACAAATAAAAAATCAGATCAGTCTTTACTTTTGTGAACAGAAACTTGTCAAAAAGTTGTGCAGCTTTGCAAAGCAACTACACACTTCAGGATAGTGAAAAACTTTTCTCATTTGTCTTTTTTTTTTATCTTGCTGCCACATTAAATATACACATATCTTAATAATCTTGGCAGCCAGGATCAAAATGCACAATGCACAATGTACAAATTCCATAGTCATAGGCCGTCATAGCTATTTGTTATTTGTACCCCACCCTCCTCTTTCCTGCTATAGCTCCTGCTCAGGTTGTTGCATGCTGAACATTATGCCCTTGATGCTCATTGAGACATTTGAGGTCCATATATGATGCTGCTTTCATATTGTTTTATTTGGTGCATTGTCAACAGGATGATAAATAACATAATGTTCATAAACTTCAGTGACATGCTGTTGAATTTAGTGACTAATTCACAAATGCAAGTTGAAAGTTTTGCATATTAACCTCCACATTTACACTTGGCTGATCTACACAAGTTTTTTTTGGCTGGGTTCCTCTTCACAACGCACATATTAGACCAAGATGAAATGATACTAATAAAAACCTCTAATGAAACTTTTAAGTGCATCATTGTCCAATATGTTTCCCCAAGTTCTCATTTAATAGCACTTTGTTGCCAAGAAACGTTTGAATCCACTTTTTCACTCTGCTCTCTCCTGCCGTGAGCACTAGTTTTTTTTTCTGTCATCTTGGCAAAAGCAAGACATCTGCTGTAACCAAGGTGATTTTAGTCAGTTTGATCACCTTAGATCAGAATCACAATGCACCATCATATGCTTAATTATATTTATCTGCATTAAGTACAGTGTGTATTCATTCATTTGTAATTGATAGATCTTCAGATACCCAATACATACATGCAGCACATACAGTAGCTGTGATAGAAGATACCACAACAATAAATGCTGTTGTACTCATTCTATTCTCTATCAAACCTGTTCAAGTATCATTCAGAAACTGTACTGTATGTGGGCCTTAGTTTCCCTTTAGTTTAGAGGTAAGGTTAGATCTACCAGTCTTTATCCACTTGTTCTTCTCATGATTTGCTGTGTCCATTTTCTCCTTTTCTCTTCCTCGTTATTTGACCGTTCTGTACTCTTCCTCTTGTCAAACCAGAAACCTTGAATGGTACTATAACTATTTAGAGGCTTGATATATTTACACACAGAAATGTAGTAAATCCCTGGGCCAAAAGAAATAAAAGATGTGGAATGTAACTGTTATTTACCAAGTACTGTATGCTCGCTTGCCACTTCACACACCCACCCACACATTGAAGCACAAATGTTGTTCCTCACTCTGTCTACTTATGTCTGAATGTTGTTCCTTCCCAAATAGTTTGTTAATATGCAGTTTGTTTTAGTTTGTTCTTCGCACTGTCCCGATTTCAGTAATGAATCATTGTGGTAATAACAACCAATCATAGAGGCTAAGTGGAGCCTAATGCCATTTTTTGTGAACCCGCTTATATTGTTACACTGTTTTCCAAAAATAGCACTTTCACTAAGTGGTAGTGCAACAGTTAAGAGCATCTTATTTTTGACTGTCCTTGATGATGAAGTAACTCGGCATGTCTAACTGCCAGCAAGCCCCATTATATACTGTGTACTGTATGTATATGTGTATCTATATATCGTTAAACTAAGTATACATACATCTGTGTACATTTGAGTTCCTATAGGTTCTGATGTCTCTTACTGTGTTAGCTTAGCTTCGTGCAAGTGACTTAGAGGTAGCCTACCATAATTCATTTCTAAGAACACCTTAAGTCACAGCACTTTGTTGAAACACCTAGTGGGGTTACAGCTCTGTTATTAGCTTAAAGGGATAGTTCACCCAAAATTCAAATTTCACTCATTATTTACTCACCCTCATGTCAACTAAGAGCTGTGAGAATGTTCAGAGTCCTCCGTTCCTTCTCTGAGTTACGGGGGGGTCCGCGCAGCAGTATTTGTCCATATAATGGTTTTGAATGGACACCACGTTTCTTCGTCCAAAAAGATGTGAGATGGAAACCTGTGTTGTCAAGGAGAAATTACATTTCTTCATACAGTAAGCTGTGAAATTACATTTCTTCATACAGTAAGCTGTGATTACAAGTGCACCTTTGGGTTCTTTCTTGTGGAAAATGACTCCTGTCCAAGGAGGACACTGATTGTAAGGTTTAAAGTTAAAGCAGAAGTAAGCGGAATATTTATGTTAATATAAGTCTTAAAGGAGTCATCACCCGGAAATCACTGGTGTTGGACCTCAGTGGAAACTTGCCTGAAAATCTGGGGTTTGAAAGTGGCTGAGTTTTTTCGTTTAGGCTCTTTGTTTAAGCCAGAGTAGTTCATGAGGCTGCACATCGCAAAATTACGAGATTTTGATTCTGCTCCTATATTGACGTCACCGTGGAGCCTGCTTTCATAAACACACCTCTCTTCCACCACCCCGACTTCCGCCGCGCCGCCATTACTTATTGTTTTATTTCCCACTGTAGCTCTGTTATTTCGTCACTTTATTAAGTTTAAATATTTTTTCATGCGAGAAAGTAAGGGTTTAGATCCCCAATGTGCGGTTAGTTTATCCAAATGACGGCTGTTTAGAAGTTTGCTTCGCGTTGGGAGAAGTGAGGCTCCAGCCAGCTGCAGCGAGCACCAGAGGAGCGGAGGAGTGACTCCTCAACCCGCCTGCAGTGCTCGTTTAGCCGACCGAACGACGTTGTCATGCCGCCGGAGGAAACGATCGTTAATTTATTAAGTTTTAATATTTTTTCATACGAGAAAGTAAGGGTTTAGACCCCCAATGTGCGGTTAGTTTATCCAAATTACGGCTTGGAAGTTTGCTCCGCGTTGGGAGAAGTGAAGCTCCAGCGAGCACCAGAGGAGTGGAGAGTGACTCGTCAGCAACCCGCCTGCAGCGCTCGTTAACCGGTCAAACTACGCTGTCATGCCCGGGGAGGAAACAGTCGTTAATTAACTTACCCGCAGGTTTGTAGAGGTTTACCGCTGACTGGTTAAATTCTTTTTAGGAGATAAATGTTGGTCTCATTGATGAAATCTAACAATTGTGGCAGTCGTATTAGTTTGTTTGAATGAAAAGTGAAGCTTCACACAGAGCAGCAGCAGCTTTGCCCCGGGCTCTGTAGCCTACGTACAGAAATCACCATATTTGCATCAATAAATACATGTTTTACAATGAACCGATAAAATTTTATTTTATTTTATGAAGTTATATAACATGGTTACGGTACACGACAGAGAGCAGCATAGTATGCGGTTTCCAATACAGCCTGCATGTAACCCACTGGGCCAGCCACCATTCCACGGCGCGATCGTGTCAAGCCAGGAAGGAAGTCAAACCACGAGAGAATCCGGTCAATTTTCAAAATAAAACACATTCGGAACAGCGGCCCCTCGGAAGGAATTTTCGGACTGGCAGACCTTCAGAATGAGGGTCGCCCCCCGGGACGAGGACCAATAGATCCATGACGAGGGTGGGGACTGCTAACTCCATCGGCTGACAAGAAGTTAGCCAAAACGACCGGCTCGCTTACTTCTGCTTTAACATCCCACACACGGTTCAAATTCAGTCAGAGTTTTACATTAAATCTTGCGTTGGTGTGTGTGATTACATTTGAAAGCCAAACAAGGGCAAGTCAAATTAAATAGTTTCCATCCCATTCATGATGATCATTCATGAACTAATACACCAGGACATAGCCTTGTATAGTGGGCGTCCAGTTTTTATTGGTCTAACTGTAATGCAGTTAGTTCAGCCATTTGTTAAGTTTAAAACACAGAATATCAATGCACTGTAAGACACTGTTAATAGTTTATTGATTATTGATAATAGATCCAAGAAACATATTGGAACAGGACAGAGCACAGACTACAGATCATTATTTGTTTCAAAAGGACTCCAGGGAAACGACTCATATTTATCACCCCATGTAAGATTCAGTGCCAAGTTGTTCTGCTGGATATTTGTATGCAGTGCCAGTTCCTACTCATTCATACCTACATGATATAGAGCGGTAGAATATTTAGTGGATAATGGTTCTGTTGTGGATGCAAAAAAAATTGAGAGGCAGAGAATGAGATGATAAATCAGTATGTAGGGAAGGATGATCCACAAAAAACATGTCCTTTTTTTGCAGTTTCACTACGACTCGAATGTATCAACATATCTGGGTTTCTTAAAGGTGATTCAAATAAGTAATTTAGTTATATATGTGAGACATTCCTCAATGTTTGAAAAGAACAAATCTTTTGTGAATCACTTCCTAAAACAATCTTTTCCTCCATCAGTTCAGTTGAGCTCTGTCAGTTGGAAGTGCTGTACAGGTCTACAACATAATATAATATGTGTAGCCTCACATTTAACATTAAACTTTGCATTACTATTAATGCACGTATGCGCACACATACTTGTTTGAAAATAGGACAGCTATAAGGACATGTGTGGGACAGCTATAAGGACATGTGTGTTTGTGTGTCTCTGTGTGTTTGTGGTGGTTATTGCAACCTTCAGATATCGATCCTGAAAGGAAATTACTTTTCCACAGCAGTAACACAAACGATACGACACAAAGTACAAAACAAAATAGAGACAATAGAGCAAAATATGAGCAACATGACTTATCCTTAATGGAGGACCATTCACTGTGTAGTAAAATGAGTGAATATTTGGTTGTTTCAGTTCAGTTTCAGTCAGAGAGACAAAACTTTTGAACTGGTCAATCACTGAACAATTAGGTGACCAAACCATTTTACCATAATGTGTTTAATGAACTGATAAATCTAGAGTCCAGTATGCTGAAAAGAACAGCTTTGACGTTAATTCGCCTTGAAAACTGCAAGCTTATGTCGAACAGGTGATGGACAAAGACCTTAATCTAATAAATGTCTACTGTCCCTCTGAACTCCCTAAAAGTAGGCTACACCAAATATAAGTCGGATCGAATTGGACTATTTCTTTCTTTCTCTCAATAGTACCGGTATCTTTTACATATACTTTGCACTTACTCAGGTTGGTCTTTTTTAAAATTCCATCATTTGAAGTGTGTCATTTCCCTTGGCACTTGCACTTAGGTGAGACAGCTGCAAAGCTGTGTGTTCCTGTGTCTTTTCAAGGCCCAGGTGGAGCTGACAGCAGGTACTGGCAGAAAAACAAGGTTTAACAGTTGGCAAGGCTTGAAAAATCTTTACCAACACCCTTAAAAAAACACACACATGCAGCCTGATTTATACACGCTCATTGATGCACAGTAGCTTGCCATCTTTCTGAAATACACAATCTAATGCACAAAAACTCCTACTTGCAAGTACATGCTCTTAAATGTGCCGAGTCGTGCACACACTCACTGTTCAGGTCAGCCGAAGCTGTGTCATAAGGATCTGATGTCTGACTTATGTAAGACTCAGTAGGCTGACTACACTTTGTATCGACAGATTTTAGTACTTTTTTATGAACAGTAACATCTTCATCGTATTTGTATTTAAAACAATGCCATTGCCTCCCTATTCTAACTAAATTGCACATTCTCTCACACCTGTTGCTGTTGGGTGTGAAGGAAGAAAAATCTCCTTGTAGCATTGGGACAGCAGCATTAGGTTTATCTTACCTGTGCGTTTTTTATGATGTATGGGTTCATTCTCCTCTGACACACTCCCACACAGCAACTTGAGAGTCCTGTTTATTCTCTGTCTATGTCTCTCATTTTTGTTGTAGTGGAACAATAAGAGACGACTTGATTGCAGAATCAGTCAACCATGAGTCATAGAGAAAATAACCATGGAGCGTTCAGGTAGCTGGACAATGGCATGCTGTATTTGTCATTTCACCCATGAGTGATGATTTTGCTATTTGTTGAAATGACACAACGACTAAGAGGCTAATTTGCTGTCTGTCGTTTAAAATGTGTCTTTCTGTGAAGCTGTTGCAAGTGTAGAATCAAATAAACCTGTTTTGAAAGGGCTATTTATATGTATGTTTTTTTCAGACATAATTCCTCCTAGTGAGGAGCCGGTGTTGGAGGGAGCTTCAGCCATTTCACAATACAAAAGAGTTTATAAAAACACTCTGAGCAGTGCTGCTTTCTCAGGGCAGACTAAATGCTACAGTGACTTGTTATTAGAACATTGTAAGATGGGTCAGTTGGACTGGGGCTAGCTGGTTAGCATGTTAAAATTAATAAAGTACTGTAAAAGAACTGATAGAAAAGGAAGCAAAGCAAGAGTCACCACGGGTATTGCTTTTTACAGGCCTTGGTGTGTGAAGGAGTTACGTTTCATCCTAAATACAGTGTATGCAATTACTGTAGCAGAAATCAAAATGGGCAGTGAATTCAGAGAGTCTTTGCTTTGGTCATCGAATTTGTGGATCGACAAGTTCCTAATAACTCTGCAGGTCCTCACATTGTCATTTCATTACCATGTTAAGCCTGAATTCTAATGCATAAATGAGTTAGAATTGATTTTAATAGCATTTTGCTATTAAAATCAAATGCTTTTGAATCCCTGTCATATTCTTGGTATGACTACTAGACACTAGACACTGATCTTTATTGCCTCTATGTATGTGCATCACTGTCTTCATATGCCTGTCTGTGTGTGTATGTGTTTGTGATTTGGCATCTCTTTAGATGGTGAAATTGAATCCACTCCATGTATGTGCATACATCTCAATGAGGATGTATGACGTGTGCTCTCCAGGGAGCAAGTGTGCATGGCTGTGTGTGTTGATGTCTGCTATCTAAGGCTTGTTAGGTTCTGATTGCTGCTTAATCACAACACTTGCTTTGTGGTGCGGGCACCAACACATGCACGCACGCACAACACAGCACACATTAATTTGCACACATTGGTGCTCACAGACACACATCCATACACAGCTGCATGCACTTAGACACAGACACACTTGCCCACACACATATGCCTCATGTGGAGGCTGCTATTAAGCTATATTACAGGTAATGAAGCAACCCATATGTCTACAGTCAGTTTCAAAGTGGGAGAGTGGGAGAAAGAGACCTCCACGCACTGCGTCACTGGTGCTGCTCTACAGTCTGTATGCATTAGCCTGTCTGTATGTGTCAAACTATTTACTATTTTAGAAATTGGCCATGGACAATTATACCATTTGTATGCATTACATGGACAATGCCAAAGTCAAAAGGTGGGCGAATCTTCATTATCTGAAGTTTATTCACTTTTTCTCCCTGCACGTCTGCTTCCCTCGCAGTATAGTGCATCATAGAGTACATTTCATACATGACAAAACTGCTATATTATGTGTTGTGCATACATACTGAGTAACTTTTTTGGGGTGGGGGGTTGGTTAAAATGTTGAAATTGGATTGGAACCAATCTAAGACTGCAAATGTAGATCATTACCTGACTAGACTATGAAGTACACATACACACACACACACAAGATGCTATGTGAGGAACCCTCTGAACTCCACCAATGCTTGTTAGGTATAGGTAATTAATCATGTAAATTACCACCTCCTCTCTTGCCCCAGGGACTGATAGAGGGTCCTGTGTTTGCATTTAAGTAGGTGTTCAGCATCACATTCCTGGTGATTAGCATATAGCTCAGCATATTAAAATACAGTGTACCTTAGATTACTCAAGCATAGGTTGGTTTAACTCTGTAATGGTATTTTTAGCTCTGGGGGAGTAATGCATGACTAGTAAGAGTGTCGGTATACTGTAGGAGGGTGAAATTGACAGGAGAAGCAAGGGCATTCTCAACACTGAGCTGTTAGGCTGCACCAAGTAGCTTGTTTTTCCTATGAAATTCCTACAGAATTCCCATTATGGAAACGTGTTGCAGGTATAGACAAGTGAAAATCCTGCGCACTCTTGTTCCAATGTAGTGACACTGATGGGCACATGGGCCCTCTTTTATGGACACATCAAGGACAAGGCACTACTGTCTGTACTGTGTGTGTGTATGTGTGCGTGCGTGCGTGCGTGCGTGTAAGATTTAACAGGTTTCTGAAACCATGCTGTAAATATTACTTTTGTCCCTTTCATTAAATGCTAAGTGCATGATGAGCGAAAATTGTTACTTTTGTTTTCTGTTTTTTGTGTTCACTTCACTGCCTTAGTATCTGTCAAATCTGTTCTGTCCAAGAGCTCAAGAAATCCCTCAACAATTCATTTGCATTTTTGCTACTTACATAAATCCCATCATTCTCACTCTGTCCTGCTAGCAATTAAAGATGGATTCTACCATGTAATTCCTTTGCTATTGTCTTTGCCACATTTCACCAAATTTGTTGTTACGTTTTTCATTTTGGAAAACAAATTATTTCCCCTTCATTCCTCACCTGACCTGCATTATGTGACAATTTGCCCCACTGCTAACATATTCAACAGAGGTCTGTGTCTATAGATATCTTTGTCAATATTGAAGGAGTACACATTTTTGTTTCTGCTGGAAAATCGGTGGAAACAAAACAGGTGTTGAGAAGCAGCTTTATTTTTCATTTCCTGATGAAGACAGGCTCACTGTTTGTTTTCTCCTTGGGCTTATAAAAAACTATAATTGACTGCTAAAATACAAATAATATTTAGGTTAATATTAGGACGGACACACACACACACACACACACACACACACACACACACACACACACACACACACACACACACACACACACACACACACACACACACACACACACACACACACAGTTGTTAATGTCATAGTGGACCGAATGTTTAATGTTAAACAGCTGCTGATCATACATAGTAACATGATATGTAACAAAGTGGTTTTATGTTACATAAAACCACTTGCACTGATGAGGTGCAGGTGGATTCCATTCATTATGGGATCAACCAGTCACTTCAGATCTAAACCTCTGAATGATTTGTAGTATTATAAAACCCATTCTTTGATGGAGTGGTAGCCAATGCAGACAGAACTAAAATAATGTGCTCAGCTGGTTGTTTGAACTCAAGTAGTGGTTTTCTGAATGAGGCACAGCTTTCTCCTAATAATTTTTAAAGAGCCTGAGAATTGCATCGCTTCCGCCTTTTAACATTTTCTGCTTTTTATATATTATTTGGCATGGTTTACAAGGCTACATTGGAAGATGGCAAAAGGCTGATTTTTTTTACATTTTCATTCAGGTGTAAAAGCTGCCACTGAATTCACATGTTTCTATCTTTGGTGTTGGCTTCAGGGTGCCATGCTGAGCTCTGACTGTGAGCCACTCTAATAAAAAACATTATCTCTCTATTAAAGCAGAAGTAAGCGATCCGGTCGTTTTGGCTAATGCTGCGTTCCAGGCAGGCTTTTGAAACCGTAAATTACAGCTTCAAGTCACAACTTACGACTTTGTAGCGTTTCAGGCAACCCACTCGTGTTTTTCCGACCTGTTTTACCGGTGAAAGTCACTATAACGGCCACTCGTAACTTCCGACCTGTGAAGTCGTACCAGATCGAACTGGTACGACTTCACAGGTCGGAAAAAACACGAGTTACGAGTTTCCTTGAACGCACCATAACAGTCCTCGTCCCTACGTCACCGCATTCACGGCGTCCCTTGGCTGCACACACAGCCCTTCATGCCGTTCTCTCTCCTCATTGGATAAAAACTGTAGGATACGATAAATGTTTTCTCCTCGACTCAAAGCAGAGCAGAGTGACTGACAGACCCGTGTTTCGGTCCAAACACTCTATGTAAGTGATTGCTGTCGGAAGATATAACTATTTAAGACTTATATTAACACAAATATATCACTTACTTCTGCTTTAAATGGAGGGAGATATATTTTTGACACATCCAGTCTTTGCTTTTTCTCGTAGAGCACCAAAGGTCCCGAGTTGAAAGCATCATTTTTGTAACAAACTGCTCTTAAAAACAAAAATCTTTTAAATCTTCCAAAAAAATTGGAGCAACTATTCTATACCTCAAGGTTTGGCAGTGAATAGATGCCCCTAGTAAAAATGGTAATTGCAGCCCATTATACTTCGGAAGACTGTTAAACAGTCTGAATCTTACACACCTTTGCAGTTTTGGTTCCTTCAGGGAACTTCTCTTTACAGTGCTTTGCGTCTTCCTGTTGTTTTAAATGTAAAATCCCACCAGTGTTTAGTTTGAATAATACTCTAAGTTTTAGTGAAAGGCTGCTGTGCCTCACTCACATTTTCATCAGTCTCATAGCAACAGCAGGCACTACTACAAGTCGTCTCCATGAGCATCTGTTTAGTGCTGCTGGCAGAAAAGAGGTACCTGATGGGTACACAGGTCCCCCACGTTCATTCCAGGACATGAAGAAGAATGGATAATTTGGTTTTAATGTGGTATTTACTCTAAGAAGGACAAGTGAAGGATGAAGGGTTTGGTGAGAGGGGAAGGAGGCAAAAAAATACAGGATGTGAGCAAGCAAACAGGAAGTAGAGAACTAAGGAAGGAAGGAAAGGAAGATATAAAGGACATGTCTCAAGGCTTGCATCAGCATCCATGAGGGTGCTTTCCTCTCCTTCGCTTTACAGTGCCAGATGGCCTCGGTCTTTAATCACTGTGTGTGTGTGTGTGTGTGCCTGAAGCGTCTTGCCTGTGTGTGTGTGTGTGTGTGTGTGTGTGTGTGTCTGTCTGTCTGTCTGTCTGTCTGTCTGTCTACCTGGGTGCAAAGTGTAATTTAATGCATGTATTTGTGTGACAGGACTTGGTTTTATGTTGTTTTCATTTAAGACATAACAATCCCTTTTTACCAGTAATGGCACTGATTGAGCCATTTATATGTGGAGCAGACGGGGGTGGGAAAAAAATAATATGATTATTACGTATTTTTAAATAGATTTTTTTTTTACTGTGTGTTTAAATATGCTTTTTGCCCATTAATGTGTAAAATGTTAAAACTTTTAACGGCTGTATTGTATGTTAAACAGTCATGTCCATTAAGCAGTTTTAATGTGTTGAAGTGTGTGGATTGTCATGACTGGAATAACAGCAGCACACATTCAAGACCTGAAACAATTACCTAATCAGATTATGTTGGATGGATGCTGAAGGCCAATAAGATGTAAGTGCATTTTGCACAAATGGATCAATTACTGACATTTATTCAATGCTACTGCAATACAGAGAGCTCTCAACTCTCGACGTATATACATTTTTTATAAACAGAAATGGTAAACTAGCACGGCCATTTTACCAAAATTAGCTGTCACTGATAGTTTCTCAACTTTTCCATCATTGATTAGACACATTTGTGTCAGTGTGAACACAGCAGTCGTGACTGCGGTCTGTTTGTTATGTGAAAGTGGCTGGACCTCGATCCGCTCCAACTGCCAGGTGTCTCCATTATGAATGTTTAGCGTTAATTGTCAGAGTTTTAGTCGGATCATGTAATCATGACGTCTTTTCACGGTCAGTCGTCCGAGTTCTCCTTTACATTTTCTTTCGAGGGAACAGTCGCTCTTGTTTTTTTCCCCCGGCGGCGTACCTCTGCTGACCATGGATGTATTAATAGATCCATGCTGCTGCTGTGCACGGCTGCAGCAGCCCAAACAATAGCACGTGTTGACACTTGAGCTTCTTGAGCTTTGTGCCTCAAACTTCTGTAACCTGGCGTGGCTCTATTCCAGCCTCATGATTGGTTCGCTGCGGCGCAACTCTCATTATCATTGACTATATTGTCTGTCAAGAATGAAACATATCAACTTTCTTTCGATCACGTCTCATATTTCTATTGAGGAAAAGTTATTTTGCAACATTGTTATCAAGAAACTACCTTTAAACTGGTGAGTGAAATGCAAACAAAACAACTGACAGAAGTTTGCATCGTCTCCCCTTTGAGTACATTCAAGTGCATGGGTATACCCATGCATGTGATACAAACAAAATGCGGGCTCAAACATGAAAACGTTCCTCGATACCTCTGGCGGACTGCTTAAGAATCAATATAACACACACACACACTCTCTTGCAGAAAGCCTACAGCTGTTTAATTGGCATCTTTCATATGTTCTGTGACATTTTGTATGAAACTGACAAAAACATTGCACACACATACTACAGCTGTCGACTGTGTGATGAAGCACCGCCACACACACACACGCACGCACACACACCTGCCAGACTAGTGGATGCCAGCATGTTTTAACCCTGGGGCTCTGCTGGCGAGTCGACAGAACAGAAGGAGAAAGAGAGACGGAGTGAATCAAGAGAAGGAGAGAGGGAAGCCAGTACAGGTAGAATGAAAAAAAAAGCAACAAGAAGGCACGAAACACATGGCAAAGTGAAGGGCACGCTAGCGCATAACGAGAAAAATAAAGAGCAGAGAAGGGGAGTGAGTCTGAGAGACAGAGGAGAAGAAAAGAAGTGATGTAGAGCATACAGCTGACCCTGAGCTCGGCTGCATTTGTAGTCGGAGATACAGGAAGGAGAAGACAGTGGCTGGGAAAGACAGATGGAGGGAGAGTGAGGGCTGACAGAGCGCATGCACACACACACACACACACACACACACACACACACACACACACACACACACACACACACACACACACACACACACACACACACACACACACACACACACACACACACACACACACAGGTTTGTGATGTATTGTATGTTGCTGACCCTGGGCTTGGCTGAGCTGGTCCAGTCTGGCACATTTTGACCACTGAAAGACAGATGTCTGGGCTGACTGCCAACGAGGTGTATCTGAGAAGAGTGTGTGTTATTGTGTGTGCTTGTTTCATTTGTGGCCATCCCAGCCTTTTACACCCATCACCACAAAGTCTAAGATAAACTAATTGTTCCTGCCCAACAGCAAACAGCACAGCAGACATTCGCCTGGTGCCCAGAGATTTCCTCCAGCAACTGGTGGTGACCAAAACAGAGCTAAAAGTAATCACCAAAACCATAACCCTGGGCACAAGTGGGCAATTGCTAAAATGTTTGCCAGATGGTCGTGATATAATAGTGTTGCCCTGACAACTTGTGTGCTGCCCCCACTTGACTAAACAATTTAATGCAGATTTAAATAATGATACTTTAATGGAACAAAGACAAGAGTCTCACTGGAGGAACAGTGCCGTTCAATGAGAGAGAGGATTACCGCTAAAGAGCAGAGCAAGAATGAGCGAAGAATGATGGACAAGAGGAATATTGACAGATGAGAAGGGAAAATAACAGAAGCGTACAAGACTCATGCCCCATTACTCTGCCCATCTTTACCCCTAAAGATCCCTCTTTGATGACAAAGGAGTGGTCAGCAGAGAGATACTGGGGTGTACCCATCTGCTGGCCATTGCCTTTAACCATCTCTCTTTCTCTCCTGCTTTGCACCCTCCATAACTCTGAGCCCCAATCAGTCTCACTTCTATCAGCCAGTAGCTCTATTCTGCCCAGTTGTAGTCTCATCATCATTATCCCTTTCTCTCCCTCCCTCCAGCCCTCTATTTCATTTTGCCCTCCATCTGTCCATCTCCTATTTTCCTTTCTCAGTCTCCTTTTTTCTCTGCTTTTTATGTCTCGTGCCAGGTCCTCATCCAGGGCACCAGCTGCGACCCCTGCAGCCCCACCTCATCTCCTCTGTGCCAAGCTATGGGCTTTTTTTCTAATGGGAGATGAGAAGAGGAGAGGCTGAAAACAGAGAGGAGGCAAATGAATATAAGATCATATTTCTATTTGGCTGTGCCAAATTCTTTTCTTAAAGTCTGTGTCAACGCTAAGGGAACAAAAGCATAATAGTAGCATTTGGTATCTTTGAAATGATAGTTCATATACCTACAGCAACTTTGTATGCACACCTCACAATTTTCCTCCACATATTACTGAAGTATGCAACAGAGGGAGAGAATTGACAAAGACAGATGTGAATCTTTTCTGTTTTAAATCTTCCTTGAATGAAATGGGACACTGGAGTTTGTAATCTCACTTTACAATATACTATCTTATATACTACAGGCTACAAAATATGGTGTCTGTGGCATACAAATTACAAGCAACAAATTGGTATACAAATTATTTATTGCACACCAACACAGAAAACATTTATTTTCACCAAAAACAAATTTGTTTCTAAACTGACTGAGGCGGTCACAGCAGGAGGCTGCACTTGCAGGCAGGAGAATATGTAGCTCTCTGCTGACATTTTACTTTTCCAAAACTACTGACATTAAAATGATTGATTCATACAATAACCTAAGACCACTGAAAAACAGTTAACACACAGTATATTGTTACCACAATTACATTTAACCTTCAAAGCTCAGATTTCACTGCAGGGGAACTTCAGGCTAATTTTTCTCAAGCATTAGTCATGTATCTCTTTTATCTGTGGCCCAGAAGGGATGTATTAGTACATTTTGAAATTTCCAGTATACTATAGAGCAGAAGTGTTTTGCCTTAGCTACATTCACTGTTTCCATTGAGGATTTTGTTTGCGCTCTGTACAATATGAGATTCTGATAAGCATTGAAGCTGCTTTGCACTGATCCGTTGCACCAAACCAGCTATCTGCCATAAAGGTGAACAATGAGGCGCATGCCTCTGACTCAACATGGGAAACATTCTGACAGCAGCATTGCTATCTAATTGAAATATGCCAAGGTGACAGAAAGTTGCTGGTCCTGAAAACATGCATCTAATAATGTAGGTTACATTCCTGAGATAGACTGAAAAATTTGTAACATGGTAAATATGATTTTCCCAATAACACAAAATGACACAAGGAACAATCCACAAAGGATAATCCTGCCTCACTGAACCAGACAAACCTAGAATATATTATATCTGCCAGGCCACCACAAGACTTTATATTTAACAAAGGGCTGAAAGGAGTCTGACATTACTTTCAAATAATCTTGACCCCTGAGCTGTCATGGTCATAGATAGGCTTGGCAAAAAATTGAAATAATGACACAGAGAGAATGAGTCTTTTGAGCAAGATGAGAAGCAACTGAAATGGAGGCAAAGAAAGACACAGTATATTTGCGCTGAGGGATCGAAAAAAGAACCACTGGCAAACCGTTTAGATAAGCAAGTATACCCGGCACAGAAAGCAGTGTAGCTTTAATGACACTGCACTGGGCAGGGTTGAGGTAGCAGGCCCTACTGGAGCCACCCTTGCTGAAAATAGACACTTGTGAAATGTCTTTGGATAATAGCAGCCATGAAATTATGGGAGCCAAATTGTGTACAAATGCAAAAAAAAAAAGGAAACATAGGGGGACAAATTAGAGCTGATGGAGCATGCATATCTCCTCTGACCTGGTAAGAGGTCATTGCTTTGATTATGGACTGGCTGCCTCTTTTTGTCTCTCACACACAGAGAAAACTTTGTGTTTTGGGCCGGAGTTGCAAGAAAATTGGCTTTTTGATTTTGTTTCCCATAGCTGTGAAAGCAGTGTGAGACCAGACACTTCAGAAGCTTTTTTGTTGTCGGATGAAGTCGTGCTGAAATGAGCTGGAACATTGGACTGTGTGTGTGTGTGTGTACATGTGTATTTGAACACATTAATGTGAAACCATCATTATGAGGACATTTTACCTTTGTGAGGACACAATGCTGGTGCACACAGCTTCAAAGAGCTTTTTTGGGAGGGGGTCGAGCCTCAGTTGTAGGATCAGGCTAGGGTTACCTAGGTTGAGCTAAGAGGCTAGGTAAAGCTTTATGTTAACAACTGGTCGCTCAACTATTGAAAGACTTGTGTTATGTTGTGTGTATAAGAGTGTATGTACCCCCCCCCCCCCCCCCCCCCCCCCCCCCCCGTCCTGATTTTACATTCTCACATTCAAAGCAGTGCTTGTTACGTTGGAAATATCCATCTCGTGCAGTGCAGCCACTCCCCTGCCGTGCTTGAATCAGACGAGAGAGACCAACTTTAATTGGCAGACACTGTCCTCCAGCTTGGCAGTTTGTTCTGAAAACAGCTATTTTTTCTCCAACCTAATAATTCATTTAAAGAGAGAGGTTGTTTGTATGTGTGTATATACATAAATAACTTTTATATATATATATATATTCCTTATTTATTTGTTTTTTTCATATTGGCAGAATGCCTTCCAAGACAATGGCGCCCCGTTTAGCCTCATTAATTACAATGTTTATGTGGAGCAGGGCACTTGAGCAGTGGGACTGGACATTATCTTTGTTATTCACAGCCAAGAAAGCTTTTTTGTGAGTAATTATATGAGGGTATTTCTGTTTAGTCAGGTGTCTCCAAGCAAAGCTGGTCTCCAGCGATAGCAACACAAGCCGGTGGTCGTTTGTATATTTTTAGTTTAAGAATACTGCACATTTAAGCCTGGTGTAAAATCTCACTTTTTTAGGCAGAGCCTTTTTGTGAGCATGTGTGAGCATGTTTATTAATATCAGGGATTATGAAATCTTGTCTTCCAGGACAATAAGAACATGGATGAAAGACTTAAATTACCAGCCAGAGATGTTCTGTCAACGGTGACTGATGGAGTTTCATACACTGAAGGCAAAATGTTTGCTATTGCCTCACATGCTCAGACACGCATCAGAATTAGTTCACGACCAGTGATCCCAGAGACCGGCAGAGGAAAATAATTTTCATTACAGTCTTTTCACCCATGTTAATTAAACCAATAACTTGGCTGCTTATGGCTTTTTAGCCTCTATGCATAAGAAAAGTAAACAAGTCCTCTCATAGAATGTGTGTGATGTAGACATACTACTGACATTGGCCACTATATATAGACCACCCCCACCACAGTTTTCGTGCAAACCTGTAGGAAACACTGCAGGATAGTTTTAAATGAAAATGCTGTTGTATCTCAATTGTGATGCTATCATTGGGCTGTCTGTCCCTTGTCTTGTGAACTACGGTTACTAGTGCAAGTCTCTTTATGTTATGTCTCAGTGCCTCTGCTGTCTCAGCTGTCAGTCAAACATGTACACTAACCTGAACCCTTTAGAAGCATGGTGTCTTAGAAGATACTGTCCTCCTCCTTACAAAAAGTTAACTTAGCTGTGATTGTAACTTAAAGCAGAAGTAAGCGGAATAATTGTGTTAATATAAGTATTAAATAGTTATATCTTCCGACGGCAATCACTTATATAGAGTATTTGGTCTGAAACACGGGTCTGTCAGTCACTCTGCTCTGCTGTAAGCCGAGGAGAAAACTTTCCTTGTATCCTGCAACCTTTAACCAATGAGGAGAGAGAACAGTATAAAGGGGCAGTCCTCTCTGTGTGTGCAGCCAAGGGATGCGCGTGAATGTGGTGACGTAGGGACGAGGGCGGGGACTGCTAACTCCATCGGCTGACAAGAAGTTAGCCAAAACGACCGGATCGCTTACTTCTGCTTTAAGTTGGGCATTAGTTCCTTTGTATTGTGGCTTTAGTGTCCAACTTGCATTTCTCCATCTGTTTGTCTGCATACTAATTAACTTTCCTCCACTGTTCTCTTGTAATATAGACAACATATGTGTGTACTATGTATTTGGTTGTGTGTGGATTTGTGTGTTTGTAAGTTGTTTGATAAATGTCCCTTCTAAAGACTGCGAATCACTGCTTCTCCCCCCGGCCCCTCCATCGGCCTGTTTTTGTCTCTGGTGTTGTGCCAGTAGGCAGTAGCCCTCTCAACGCTCAATCAATTCTGTGTGTGTCTGTGTGCGTTGTGTACCCACCCAACTTTGGGTTTAAGGTCTTTTTGTCAAACTCTCAGGTT
Organism: Trachurus trachurus; assembly: GCF_905171665.1. Classification (NCBI taxonomy): domain Eukaryota; kingdom Metazoa; phylum Chordata; class Actinopteri; order Carangiformes; family Carangidae; genus Trachurus; species Trachurus trachurus. The sequence goes on along the minus strand of NC_139891.1, from coordinate 11,657,489 downwards.
TGGCTCCCATATTGTTAATATCATTACAAAAATGCTGTTATGGAAATACAATAAATAGAGAATGTGCATTCATTTGTTTAAATTAAAATAACGTGAAAAAAAAAACACAGATGCAAGATAGCAAACATAATTGGAAAATGTAAATAATAATGTAACAGAAAGACTATCAGCAGTGAGTTATAGGTGGTTATATGCACAAAATGTATGCTTGAAAATGGCATTTCCTGAACACTTTATAGTAAATGGCAGAGCTCTGAATTGTAAGAATGTAACAAATAAATAATATCACAGGGTGAAATTGTCCAATTTTCTAAGTAGGAATTCAATCTCCAAAAGGACTCAAAACAATGTTATCTGTTTCTGCCAATTTTGTATCTTACCATACATTTTTCTGCTTTATCATTACAGATGCAGGGTCACACTATATCAAAAAGTTCAGGGGCTCAAAACTTTTCTGCAAAGAAAAAATGAAAGATTTGAATTGATTGTACAGTCTTAATACAGCTTAATTGTAACATTTTTACTCACTAGTTGGATGTTTTTGAACTCTGTCACTGTGTAACCAACCATGAATCACAAAACTATTTTTCAGCATCAACATTTAGGCTGGAGAATAATGCAGAAGAGAGCAGTTTCTACAGTCAATGGAAATTATTTTGGTCTAAATCTAAAAGACTTTAGCTATTTCCTGTATTTATTCTTTAGTGTAACACACAGAGCTCTACACAATTATCCATGTTAGCAAAACCAATATGGTGAATGTGGGCAAAACTGTTTAACTATTTAGCTAGTTTAGCTGCTAATAAGTATACTGTAAATTGTGTTCACATATTTGTCCAGATAAAAATTGGTTACAGTGAGGGTTACAGGGCTTCAACCACATTTTCACTGAGAATGTGTAATCACCCCAATTCCACCAGTGTTACTCTGGTGTCTTTAAAATTGCAGTGATGGTGCATCCTTAATTACATAGACCATTGCATTTCAATTATTAATTTCATGAACATTTTATAATGCGAGTAAAAACACTGGTAGGAATGAGGAATGTTTTGTGAAGCTGCTTCATCAATGTTCATGAGTTCACCTCAGTGCTTTTACTCGCCTTAAAATGTGGAAAATGACCCAATTTCTAATTAAAAGGTAGTTCTGTGAATATTCTCATTTGTCCAGGTCATAGTTATCTCAAGGAAATTTTAATCAAATGCAACTGGTCTAGGTTATTTGTCTAGGAAGACGTTTCACCTCTCATCCAAGAGGCTTCCTGAAATAGTCGTCCCAGTCCTGGTAAACACCTTTTTTTGTCCTCGGAGGCCACCGTCACTTTGCCGCCGGGAGGGGTGAGTGCGAGCGAGTGAGTGAGCGCTGCAAACTAGAATCTGAATGCTAGATATCTTGTTTTTACCCCCATATTACACACTGAGCCTTTAAGTAAATGAGGATCTGAAAAAACAGCCTAGGACTATTTGATCAGTTACTTCATAATTGCCGACTGCCGACACACAGGGGGAAATCTACTCACTTATTGATGTCTCTCTGTCACACGGCATTGTTGCTGATGCACATTAGCTTAATCATTACACATTTAACACATAGAGAAAAGCTGACTTGAGGGGTGGTCAGTGTAAAGTATACATCAGTGATCATGTGAATGAACTATGCGTTTCTCACCCTACAGTATTTCAGCTATCACTTTGGGTGAGGGACCGCAAAAAATATATATTTTTAACTGGTTATTTTAGTATTGACTGTGGTATTTAACTCTCGCACACCAGGGTAAAAGGTTTTCATTCTTAAGCCCCTCCCAGTGGAATTTAGGTGAGGGTTGCATGCAGTTGTGCTCCCATGCAAGTGGATATCCTGGGGGTTGACACTGGGTTCCCAGCTTGTTACTTTCATCAAGTAACTCAGTAAAGCTTACTGTGCAGACCCAGTGGAGCTTCCTTTCACAGTGAGCTTCAGCTTCTTATTCACTGAGGTCAGATTCTTCACACTTTTCCACCTCAAAACCCCTCTGCTTTTTTCATGTAATACCAGCTCTCTGTTTGATACCACACCTCAGACGACTTTCCTCTTCAGTTGGTGTTGGTTTCAGGTATGACCTATGCACCTTACATGGTGACACACTGATTAGATTCATATTGTGGATGCGGGGGATTGTGTCTGTATGTCGGGACTGTGAAAGACTGGTGACCTGTGCAGAGGTTGGTCTGCCCTTGTCCAGTGTGAGCTGGGATTGCTCCAGTCTCTCTGCAACTCTTTAAGGATAATGGGTAATAGATGGATGGACTTCTCTGATTTCCATCTGTGGCTCTACTTTTAACTTCTCCCTCAAGACACCAGCAGTGATTGCTTTCCTTTCTGTCACAAGATGCTCCCACTTGAGATGTACTATACTGTTCTTGCCAGTCCTTTCTCTCAGAGAAGAAGGGATTTGTTGTCTCCATTTAAACCAGCTGTATAAGAATCTTCCCTCAGCAGAGTCTCAGATCTTTCTCTCAAAACCTTTGACCCAACGGGATTTCTTTTCGTTTCTGCTCAATATCCTCTTCAATGACAGGCACCTTGGGTTTTCTGGTGGACATTTTTGTCAACACACAGTTATGTTTAATACACATAATGTGTATCCTAACAAATCGGCTGTAGAAATGAAGTCTACAGATGTTCAATGAATGATACAGAAACTGACTGAAGAGTTTTTAAATGAGAGATGTAGGCAATGGAAATTGAATAGAAAAGAGTAAATGATAGACCAAGAAAGGTTAGAGGAATGGAGGGCACAAAGCTAGTGAAGAAGCAACAATAACAAATCCAGAATGCAATGTATGTTTGCGTGTGTGTGTGCATGTGTTGTTGCAAGGGCACCAGATGCTCAGATGATGAATGGGTTGCTATCACAGCAAAGGCAGTCTAGTGACACTAAGACCTTAGATCACATGGCTAACACACGCACATCCACTCACACACACATTCTACCCTGACAGAGCTGGAGTAGAACTGAAGTTAGAACTCATCGCTCATTTCCTACTCTGGTTTTCAATCATCATTCCATATTTTGTTTTCTCTTCTGTCTCTTCAGATCAGTTATATTTCTCATATTGCCCAATCCTGTCTCACCTTGTGTCTTATATCCCTCTCTCTTGTCCTTGTCCTCTCCTGTAGCAGTCTCCATTCCACTTAACTTCCTTCATTCCTTGCCCCTCTACCATTTCCATACATCCCTCTTCCTTTTCTCCCTTTCAGTTTATCCTCTATCTTCCACGCACATTCTGCCCTTATTTGTATTTTTCTTACCCCCCTCTTCACTCTATTCCTCTTTTCTCCTCACCTCTTTCTTCCTTGCTTTTTATCTTATCCTCGTCCTTCTTCCATTTCTCTTCTTGGTTGGGGATAGGTTTAATTTAAAGAAGTGACAATAAGCCCTACCAGGAATAATGCTCATGCTCACACAGATGTGTGCTCTACCAAATACACACATACAGTACTAAGGGAGATGCGCATATACCGTACATAAAATGAACTGAAACGCATACACACACACACACACAATTCACAAATGCACATGGTCACACATTGATTTGTGCACCCCCACACATACACTGATGCTGTGCATCTATTCACACTCGCCTACACCCAAAAACACATTCACACATTCCCACAGTGAGAGGCTGAGAGAGAACAAAACCATGTCAGAGGTTATTTTATTTTGTTTTTTTTATTTTTGCCAAATCCCAACATGGCCACTAGAGAAACAGAAGAGAGAAAAAAGCCCAACCCCCTGACAAAAAACATAAAGATTCAACAGTCAACATTTGTCAAAATCAGCATCTCCTATTTTTTTTGATACTCAAAGGCGGGGACGAGTTTTCACATTGTTTGTGTATCACTTTGTGTATGTATGTATTATTCATATGTTAGAGATACAGTATATTTTTCTGTGAATATATGACAACAAAGTAAAAGAAAGTGGGATGCAGGGAATGTAGATGGTTATTTGTGTTTATGCTTGATTTTATTTTGTGAAATTGCAAATGTGATGTTGCCTACAATGGATTGCTGCAATCAGCAATGCTCACTATATGTAAAACCACATTCCTCGATATTGAGAAATACTGATGTGGTCCTTTATTTGCTGAGAAAATTGTGGCCTATTTTAACTGAGCTGAGAACAGTTCAATCTTTTCATTCGCTTTTGCTCCTACAATCCACTTCAGTGTCTTCTCCAGCCAGGAGGTTGCTGTTTAATTATTGCTAAACTGTTGGCCTAGCTCAGCCAGATGATGTTGTAGAAACACACCTAGGGGAAATGCTGTGACCTCACAGCTCAAACAGGAACAACTTGGGCGTGTTCAGGGTCAACAGTGTTGTAGCAGAATGTTAAATCATTGTTGCATGTGTGACTTTGTGTGTATGTGTGAGTGTGTGTCTGTAGTAGGCACTTGTGGGTTTCTCATCTGTGTGTTTTTGGGTGAGGGGGTGATTGGCATCAATGATAAATCACTTCTACCTCTCTCATCTACAAGTACCTCATTAAGTTTGTCCTTTAACAAGCCAATCAAACACCAGCCTAATTAATAAATCATATCACCACGGTAACAGCAGGCACAGGTCAATACTGCATGCTGAGAAAGAGGCATCTGTTTGTTGTTTTTAGAAGTAGGTGTATTTATGTACAGTAGAGGAGGAGAGAGAGAGAGTTTGAGTGTGTATGTGTGTGTGATATGTGTTTGAGGGCATATTGTTTTCCAGCTCATTGAGCAGACGTAGATGAAAGTGAACTAAACACAATTTCTGGAAGATTGCCCAGGTAAAGCCTGCAGTGAGGTTAGCAAAATATATTGTTAAACAAACACGCAAACACTTTCATGTCACCTATTGATTGATTATTGACTCTAGCAGTACTGCACATGGTAATGTCCTATAATATCAAGTACATTTGATAAATGATAGGCTACCCTGCTGTAGCCTGTGGCAATGGTGTACTATAGGCCCCTGGCACTGTGCAAATTTCAGAGTGAAATTGTTGCACTCTTGATTAGTTTTCAACAGCCTTACAGTAGTTCAGGCCTGCCAGGAAGACAAGGCTATGGAGATCAGATTTTTCAAAATCAAAAATGAAGGACACTGTGTGTGTGTGATGTAAGTGCAGCTAGAGGAGGTGTGAGATGGTCTGTGCATAATGTAAATACCACAGGTATTCTGGACCTATAGCAGCATAACTAGGGGAAGCTTTAGGGCTCACCTGGGACAATCCTAACAACAACAAGGGGGGTGTCTTAAGCCTAATTTTAAATGTGGAGTGGGTGTCTGCCTTTCAAACCCAGACTGGAAGCTGGTTTCACATGCGAGTACTGTACTGTAGTCTGACAGCTGAAGGCTCTGCCTCTCAGTCTACTCTTTAAAAATGCAGGCCTACTTGTGGCTCCTAGAGTGTTCTGTTGGGATAATAGGGTACTATGAGCTACTTAAGATATGATGGTGCCAGACCATTAATGGCTTTCAAGGTGAGGAGGAGGATTTTAAAATTCTATTGTGGATTTTATAGGGAGCCACAGCAGAGAAGCCAACACAGGAGATATATGATCTTTTTTCCAGTTCCTCTTGGTAATCATCACACTGCAGCACTTTGGAATCAGCTGGAGACTTTTCACTGAGTTCTTTGCGACATTCTGATGATAAAGGATTACATGAATTCACTTTAGAGGTAACAAATAGCAAGGTCTGGTGGACGTTTTTCTTTTTTCTTTTTCTTTTTTGAGATGTGGTCTTTCTAATGTTTGCAGTACTGTGCTGGAGGGAGATGGCTGCCTAAGACACTTTTTATGTGTAAAATGACTCTAAGGATTCTGACTGTAGCACTGAAGGCCAAGGTGAAAACATTATCAATATATATTATGTATTTTTGAGATAGCATTAAGTACAATAACATCAGCAGCATATATAACAGAATTGTTGATAAAAGGTAATACACTTGAATAGAGCTAAGGAGACAAATCATTGATGTAGATCAGGGGTCCCCAAACTTTTTCCAGTGAGGGCCACATAACTTTTCCCTTCTCTGATGGGGGGCCGGGTCAGTTTGTAACAGAAAAAGTGTGACGATCGCAGTGGTGCCTAAATGTAAGAATTTATTGTTTTCCAAAAAGCCACACATAACCAAATATTAAGAACCCTTTCTGAGATCAAATAACCCCCTCTGTGTTCTTCACAGAAAAATTTAACTCAGGAAATATATAATAACACTATTTATGAAATCAATAAAAATCAAATAACCCTCTCTGGGTTCTTCACAGAAAAAGAGTCAGGAAATATGTAATAACAGTATTATGAAATCAATAATACCCAAATAACCCTCTCTGGGTTCTTCACAGAAAAAAAGTCAGGAAATATGTAATAACAGTATTATGAATACCCAAATAACCCTCTCTGGGTTCTTCACAGAAAAAGAGTCAGGAAATATGTAATAACAGTATTATGAAATCAATAATACCCAAATAACCCTCTCTGGGTTCTTCACAGAAAAAAAGTCAGGAAATATGTAATAACAGTATTATGAATACCCAAATAACCCTCTCTGGGTTCTTCACAGAAAAAAAGTCAGGAAATATGTAATAACAGTATTATGAATACCCAAATAACCCTCTCTGGGTTCTTCACAGAAACAATGCTTCTATTGTGCTGTGCACAATCTTGGTAAAAGTTCAGCTTCAGTTGTCACAGCAAAATCTCTTAAATGACTCATATGAGCAGTCTCTCAAAGTTCTTGTGTTCTTTCCTTATAGTCCAGTTGTGTAAGTTCCAGTAGGCTAGCCTAGTAGACACCAGTGTTTGCTCTCTCTCATCAACTTCCCTCTGAAAAACACAAAGCAAGCAAGCAAGCTGAGAAACCAAACTAAGTGATACAGCACCTACACAGCACAATACATTTCAATACAAGTATGGGTGTGGAGATGGATTTTTTATAGTGAGCTTACCTATGTACTGTATGTTCATCAGTGTGAACTGTGGGCCTGCATCTGGCTGGTGAGAAGTTCAATGTCAGGTTCCATTCTAGTCACAGCCAGTCTCAAACACTGATGCAGATGTTCATCTGTCAATCTTGATCTCCTCTGAGTTTTCAGGTGTTTCATGCGTGAAAAGGTTTGCTCGCAGATATACGTGCTGCCAAAAACTGTGGACATCTTCATTGCGTGTTTTTTTATGTTAGGGTACGTGTCTTGAGGGAGGGCGGCATAGAAGTCAATGAGACTGGTGGGCTTGAATGAGTCTTTCAGAACATCACAGCTCTGTAACTCGGCCAGCTCAAACTGATAAGAAGGCTGGGCTTCATCGATGTCGGCAACAAAGGGGTTCTGGAAAAGACGGATTTCTTTTGCATGAACATGTAGTTCACGGAACCGCACACCGAACTCCGCATTCAGCATTTCTAGTGCTTCCACACACGTTTCAGCTGGGAACGGGACCGCTGGTTTCTCTGCAGAAAGCTTTTGGGTAGCAGGGAGATGGGTGAAGTTGTGCTTTTTCACTTGCTCCAAAAGCAGCGCTTGTTTCACCTCAAATGCTTTTATGTGGGAATACATGTCGCAAATGAGTTTCCCCTGGCCTTGTAGCTGCAAGTTAAGGCCGTTCAGCAGTTCTGTCACGTCTGTAAAAAATGCGAGGTGCCATTTCCATTCTGGGTCGATCAGCTCTGGGACCGTTTTGCCTTTTGAATGAAGAAATGCGTTAATTTCAGGTAGCAGCTCGTAAAAACGCCTCAAAACTCTGCCGCGGCTCAGCCATCGGATCTCTGTGTAGTATAATACATCTCCGTGCACAGACTCCAGGTCAGACAGGAATTGTTGGAACTGCCTGTGTTTAAGTCCATTTGCTCTGATGAAGTTTATGCATGATACCACCACCTTCATGACAGAATCCCACTTCAACACTTTGCAGCACAGTGCTTGCTGGTGAATTAGGCAGTGCACTTGTAGCGGGGCGGTGAGACCCCGCTCTTCCATCTCCCGGTTCATGCGTCCTATCAGACCCCGAGTCGCGCCCACCATACTCGGAGCCCCGTCAGTCGTGATGCTGGCAAGCTTTGCCCAGTCCAGATCCAACTCTTCGATGGTTTGACATACTTTGCCGAAAATATCCTCCCCCGTCGTAGTGCCTTTCAGACTTTGGAGGGCTGCCAGCTCCTCGCACATGTCAAAATGTGCGCTAACTCCACGAATAAAAATAAGAAGCTGCGCTGTGTCTTGCACGTCCGTGCTCTCATCAAGTGCTAATGAAAAAAAGTCAAATTCTTTTGTCTTCTGCTGCAGCTGGGCATATACATTACCCCCAATTTCTTCAACGCGTCTGGTGATTGTACTCGAAGACAGACTCACGGCATTAAAGACATCTTTCTTCTCGGGACACACCTCCTCCACGACAATATTCAGACATTTCTTGACAAACTCTCCCTCAGTGAAAGGTTTACCGCAGCTTGCTATCAGTTGAGCAACACGGAGGCTGGCACGAACAGATGAATGGTTCAGCTGAGTTTGGCGTACAAATGTAGTCTGCTGAGCTAACAGTCCACTTTTTAGCTTTGCTAGTTTGTCTGCTCGCATTTGGCCTCGCAAGCTATCATACTTGTCTTTGTGATGGGATTCATAATGTCGGCGCAGATTGTATTCTTTGAATACCGCCACGGCCTCTTGACAGATGAGACAAACAGCCTTTTCTTTGCATTGAACAAAAAAATAATCGTGTGTCCACTGCAGGTTAAATACCCTGCATTCTGAATCAATTTTTCTCTTACCTAACCTTTTTGCCATTATTCCGTTCTGGGGGGGGGGTTCACGTTTTATGATTAGGGCAAAGACAGTGAGGTCGTTAGCAACATTTTTTTTTTGCGTCATAATTCAATTCAAATGAGCTTTATTGACATGAGGAAACATTTCAGGGATTCAGTCGGGGAGGCTCACTTCACCCAGTTCTATGCGTGCATTGGTCTCGATCGCGTGGCCCGACTGAAAAAATAATAATGCGGGGGGGGGGGGAGGGGGGGAGGTAATGCGTCTCTGATATTGGAAATTGTTCAAGGGGCCGGGTCAAATGTGGAGGCGGGCCGTATCCGGCCCGCGGGCCGTAGTTTGGGGACCACTGATGTAGATCAAGAACCCGACGAGGTTAGTGGACAATACATTCAATTTTGGCAAGAAGGTGATCCATTTTTTTTTTTTTTTTTTTTTTATGGTCACATTTTTCTTTGTGAAGAAGCTCTTGGAGTTGAAGGGAGTTGTTAAAGGTTAAAGGAATGGACAGCTAGAGCTACTACTGTCTGGCAGCCTGGCTACCATGCTGAACAGAAAGCTGTGGTGGTTTGTGTTTCATGTACTGATGATGGATATTAAGAAGTCTGTCATTGTTTCTGTAGGCTTTATTTTGTGTGTTAATATGTCTTCCTGAACCCTTTAGATTTGAACTCCTCCTCCTTTCGAGGATGGGTTGATGACCTGGCAAAAAAGATCATCACAATATTTTTGCCAAGAATCTCAATTTACAATCACAATCTGCCTTTTGTCTTTTTTTCTGATTTGCATTGTGTTGTCATGCTAAATAAGATTTGTCTGTCGTGTGTCTCTTATTGCTTTGCATTTATTTTTGTAAGTATTTTGATTTGCTGTTGACTAACTAGCCCCAACTATCACGGGTGGAATTATAGACCATCAAGCTCACTGAGGCTGCAGGGTAGATCAAGGATGGCCATTACTAGCTGTAGCAGGCTAGCTGCCAATTTTCAGCAGCTGATAGTGATCTGGATAGCAGCATTTTAACATTCAAAATGAAAGATCAGCTGCAGCTTTTGACCATATTCCATATATGCTTAGATCTTCAGACCTTACATCCCGACTTTTCAGCTCTCATAACATCTGCTTTGTAGCATGTGTGTATGACTTGTACCATGGATCTATTCTCCCCAATCAATACCATAATTTTCAGAGTGGCAACAATATTATTATGCAAGAGTCTTGCACACAGAGAGGCTGGAGCATAGTCAACAAGTTCATCAGCTTGAGTGGGTGCAAAGTTGAGATAGCTGTCCTCCACATATGGCAGTGGACCAAATATCAAGGGAATTGTTTATTTGAAATTTGATTACGGCATTTTTTTTAGACAAGCACCTGCTGTAATGGGACCCCCCCCCCCACACACACACACACACACACACACACACACACACACACACACACACACACACACACACACACACACACACACACACACACACACACACACACACACACACACACACACACACACACACACACACACACACAAATGTTAATGAAGATGGTCAGACAAAAGAGGTTTTGGAGGAAATATTAAATGTTCATTTTCTATGTCAGAACAAGATTTAGGGTGTGATTAAAACAGTGAGTGGATAATTTACATGTTGAGAGCCACTTGATGTTAATAGTAAATTAAATACAGAACTGAAGCTTTCGTCACCAACCTCTATGTTGAAATAGTCATATGACTTAATCCCTATACTTGCTCAGTTTAAACCGTCAGAGAACTAAGGGGCAGGTGGATGATCATGTGACACAGTTACTGGGTAGGACTCTTTTTGTGTTTTCCAGCTTGAGTGGGAAAGATAAAGAATAGGTCCTTCAGATGAGTTATGACCGAGTTTAAGTTTAGGGCTGATTAATAAGCTAGAATGAAAAATCACTTAGACCCCTCCGCCTTGCCCTTTAAAGATTTTTCAAATTAATGAGAAGGGGTGTTGTATTATATGTATTTAGATGTTCTTCCTACTGTAATGAAGTTTCACTAAGTCGAAATGGATCATTGGCTAACAAGTATTTTGACACGCATGGTGGAATATTATAGCATAACATTTAATTGAGTGTCTGGTCTTATTTTTTGTTTCTTTTATAGTGGTTGTATTAACTTTTATCAGGTTTTTAAATATAACTCTGCTTCTGTTGACATTTTGTCAATTAAATAATGGAAATAATTTGTGATAGAGATGTGTGAAAGTGTTTCTACCTGCTGGTTTTAATTCTTCTTAAGTTTTCATGATTCTGTCTTTAGAATAAACTTTCTCTAGACATGTGAGCTGCTCACTATGCTGTCTGTTTATCAGACCAGCTCAGAAAGTCCACCAATTATCTACAAAGCCCACATCATCTGCTGAGCCCCACCTTGACAGCTCGTGGTTGAAGGATGAAATGTGGTTGCACAACACTGCTCAGATTAGACAGAGGCCTGGATAAAACTATTGAGTCTGACTTTGCCATAGTTTGTCATAGTGACCTCCAGCTGGTGCACATGGTGTCACTATAGTCATTTGTGTTGCTAACTTCACGTGTTTCAGACTTGGTTTCTCAGCAGGTGTTTCATTTTCAGTAGTAGTAGTAGTAGTAGTAGTAGTAGTAGGGCTGCCTGGGACGATATGCTTTTCTCCCGATTCGATTCTTCTACGATTTTTTGGATGGCGATTCGATTTAAATTGCGATTCTACGATATTGCCGATTCTCTCGATTTTTAGTCTGCATTTTTTATATTTATCTGCGCACAAATACTGTAGGAGCCTATAAATTAACATACTTCATTATAAAGTGAACTTAAACCCTTTTCAAAACCTGTACTCTATGTATGTAAAAAAGGCTAACAAATGCACATTGCACAATATATATAAAAATAAATAAATAAATCGATTTTTGAAAATAAAAATCGATTAAAAAATAGTCAAAAAAGATATCGCAATATTTATGTGAATCGATTTTTTCTCCCACCCCTAAGAAGTAGTAGTAGTAGTAGTAGTAGTAGTAGTAGTAGTATGAGTAAAATTACTTTCATACACTATAAAGACAACATGTACACGGTTCTAGTGGTTACCCCAGTCCCTTGTTGTAGGATTTTACCAGTATACAAGCAAGAACTGAAATAGTGTTGACATTACTGCAACCAAGAGAAAATAATACAATGAAGAAGATAGGAGCAGCGACTTCAGTACACTCCTGCTGAGGAGTTGACCCTCTGCAGTAATTAGGGTGGCTCACATAAAGAATTGTCAGCAAAAGCCAAAGGGGTTGGTAGCTACTGGTATGTGAACACTCTTGCTCTGAGATACATCTCAAATCAGTGCACGTAACTGCACAGAAACCTCTATGAATGGTGATACCATTTTGCAAGGGAACTTATGAGACGATAAGCTTGGCTTTTATGTGTGTTGATCTCTAATCTTGAACATACGATGCCCTGGTGAAGATTAGATGTGTTGCATTAGTTACTATGGCAATGTATTCTGGTGAGAGGTTGAACCACTGTTGCAAACCTAAACTCGCCTTGCTTATCCTAAATCAGTACATGCCTCTGGATTTTACTTGGAGTTCGATTTTTCTTGCAAGTGGGATCAGGTGTGTTAGTGTTCAGGGAAGCACAAGTGATTTGCAAATGGGAAAATGGAGAGCAGGTGGATGAGACAAGAAAAAAAGGGCAGGGACATCTGGTGGGTGGATGAAGAATGGCAGGTCTGGGAAAATGGAGAGGTCAACATGGCTTGGGAGAAGTGAGAGGCTGGAGATGAGGGCCAAGGGAACTTGGCTGCATTGTCTGCATTTAGAAATTCAACATCTTCCCACCAAACCAGCTTCCTTCTGTATTAGCCTAGTTAGAGGATCTGATGAGCACAACCACAAAACCAAAATGTGCATACTTAGTCAGAGATGAGAGCCTTAACGTAGACTGTTAGTCCCTAGGTTTTCAATACAGCAGTCTATAATAGTTTTACATCACTTCTTGCCTATCACCACTCAGTGGCAGATGTTTAGTAAATGTGTGCATTTTGCGCAAATACAGCTTGACTGTATCTGTTTTCTGAGTTACTGAGCACTTGGTTTTCAGCTTTTACTTTTGATATTGAATATAGCCCTGAATACCTAAAACACATTTTAGTAAAATTACATATTGATTCATTAATTTAGTAAGGACAGCCTTATCATAGGCTGGTCGTGTATAACTTGATGTGATGACCCACATTTTTGTACACAGGCTTCTGTCCACACTTGGTTTCTCCTGACCTCTGTTTTAGCTAATTTATTTTCATCCATCTGGCCATAGCCCCACGTCAGCTTTTAAACTAGCAACTCAGCTCTGACTGCTCTGCTGACGCAAACACACACTAGCAACTCATGTAATGTGTACATGCAGCAATTGAGTTTTCAGCAAGGCTGTTCATCTCCCTCTCTCTCTCTGTCTCAGTGTGTGTGTGTGTGTGTGTGTGTAATGTCCATGTCCTTCTTATTCCTATGCACATCAGTCAGTTGCAGGGATCCAGTGGAGCACGAGAAGCTTTAAGTCAGACCGGCTGAAAGCCAATATGATGCCAACAAGCGTGTCCTTGAAGTGTACATTTAAGGGACACATTGTGTGTGCTGGGACACCTGTCTGCACACATGTTGACTCGTTCTCAAACATGTACATACGCACAAATGTTATTGTCTCAAGCAAAAAAAAGGGGAAGAAGGAGGGAGCAAAGCAAATAGATGTAATGGCATAAGACAAGAAAGGAAACAGGACTGACAACACGACTCCACTGCACCAACTGAACAGATGTAAAATGGGAAAGAAAAAAAGCATCCCTCATACCTTTTTCTACTGATTCCAAGAAATTCGTCCTTTGATCCTTAATTTTTATTCTCACATTGATTTCATATGTCTCTCCACAAAGATTAACACATATAGGCTATATTGATAAAACAGCCAACATCAAAGTCCGTGTTTTGGAAAGAAGAGTGTTGATATGCCTGTGTGGTGGAGGGTTTAAGATCTTGGAAACCCTGTCCAGCAAGTTAACATTTTTTATGTGGTGTTAAATGATGCATTTTAGTACATCGAATACGAATATTTTGATTTTCCTCGGTACATTACTCTTGAGGGAAGTATTTTTATTATCAAAGAATGTATTACCACTGTGTTTGTTTTTGGGCTAATTTTTTGAAGATGTCAACTGACATTAAAATCTGATTAAAAAACATTGCAATTAAAATTTGATTCTAGAAGGAGTGAGGGAGGAGAGGGCCTTTTTTTAAATGAAGTCTGCAGGATTGGGCAAGAAGTTGTAAGGTTTTAGGTTCAAAAATCCTAAAATAGCACTAACAAACAAAGTGTGGGAAATAAGGAGTGTTTACTGGAGATCTACAGTCTTAAATCTCACAGATCTTTCCAAAGGTTATATGAGCAAGAAATATTTTTAACTTTGAATATGTGGATGTTTTATCTTGGGGAAAAAAGCCCAAAGGAGATATGGTAGACTTGTTTATAATTCTTGCATTTGTGTGCAAGTGTGGAAGAGAGGGAAGTATAGAAATGCTCATAATGACTAGAATAATATTAGACTAACAAAAGAATATTACAGACAGCATATGGTATCTTGCTTTTCAGACATTAAAGTGGCAGAGGAGTTTTAGAGTGTTGTTAGGAGGAGAGTGCGGACAGAAGTGATTGACATTGCAATTTTAAAGCATACACATTTCTGAAAGGAGCAGAGGGATGTTTTTTTAGATGGAATGTGAAAGGTTACAATGGCAGAGAGAAAGAGAAAGAAATGAGGGAAACATGAATACCCCAAATAGCATGCAGTCAATTGGCTGTCTCCTCGTCACTAATATCCCCATCTCTCCCCACTTTCCTCCTTCTTTCATTCAGTCGCTCTTTGCCAACCAAGCTCTCCTCGTTCCATTATTATTTTTTATTTTTTTTGCCAGGCTCAGAGGTTGATATACGAGTGCTCCACAGAGGGACGTGGACATGAGTGACTGCTGGACGTACATCACTCACATCATTCACACATACACTCACTGGTCAAAGCCATGAAAGGGAGCTTTGAGTAGGGCTGCTGGGCTGACAACACACAACTCAATTAGGATAGAAGTCAGAAAGAAAAGCAAGTAGAGTGAGTGATGGCAACAGAGATAGAAGGGGGAGGGGAAGAGAAAGTAGGTGAGAGGTGGAGGAAGATGTAGGTAATGCTAAAGAGGGTGATAAAGCAGAAACACAAAGGGGGGTGGATGGTGATTCTCGCTAGCATTTACACTGTTCAGACTGTGCTGAGTAATTGGCTCTGTGCTGACTTTGCTTTATTGGGTTAAGCCCGTTTCCATGGTAACTACACTGCCATATATAGAATATGCTTTGTAGTGCACATTTTAAGTATCGACTGCTCTAATTTACAAAAACATGACTTAGTTAATAAATCTGAGTTTAAAGAGAGTAAGAGGGCAAGTAAAGTATGAGGACATTGACACGTAAAAAAGTGAAAGTGATTTGCTCTTGTAAATTCATGTCTGTCATGATGACTTATCATTTGCAGTGTGCAGACACACATTTTCACCAACAATGAAAATTAGCTCACTCTGAAATATTATTTATAGCTATTATAAATATGCATTGTCCCCATCAATTATCTAAATATGAAGTACATGTAATCTATCCTTATTTTCCGTCAGTATGTTTGCATTTATTTAGAGAAAGAGAAGGATTTGTGTTCACCACTATGCTGCGAGATACTGATTTTGAATGTCAAAGAAATGTATTAAAAACCTTTGCTAGTCATGTATTCAGCCTACATGGATGCTAGTGAGGCCATGATACTGATTTCATTCAGTTTAGGCATTAAGAAAAGTAAACTTGCAGAAAGGAGGTTAGTTTGTGCATGAAACAAAGGCAAAAAGATAAAGATGGACGTACAGCATGGAGAAATGAGGCACATGTGTTCAGTGTGTGTGGGTGTGTGTATTAATGTGTGCTGGGGGGGGGGTGGGGGTGATGATGAAGGAGGCCAGCTCACTGAGCAGGGTCATAAAGCCTGTGTGCTGATTCTGTCACCAGGAAAGATTTACTCACACATGCATGCACACACACATGCAGGCGTCTGACGCACTTCCAGCAGGCGTCCATCACATCTCTCACAGCGTGTCTGCCCTTGGAAATAGTCCCCCCCTCCCCACCCCGTCCCTGTATGTGATCCCTCCCTCTATTTCCCTCTTTTAAGTGTCACTATCTTACACACACATAAATCCGCACAGCAGTCTTTTACCATTGTTTTACACTCCCCTTAAGAAGTCACGCAGTAGGAGAGGGAGGCGGTTATTTTCTTGTCCTTTTCTCAAAGTCACAGCTCCTCTTTACTGTAAGCAACCACACGCACAAACTCGTGTGCATTACTTCTGTTCTTGCTCCCATTTCCATCCTTTCTGCCACTCATTGTGTCCTCGATCTGTAACTGAAATGTGACTTGTCTTGATGAAAAACTGTCACCACAACCCTAGCCTTATTTACACAGTGATTTGGTGGAGTGCAGACTTATTCGGCACGCCAAGCGTTTTGTAATAGACTTTCAGTATAAGATGTTGACTGTGGGTGACAGTGGAGATGTGAGTTAAGATGTTTTTGTGGTTGTGTAGCCAAGATAAAAAGGCATGTATTTGCAGGATTTCGCAACAGGTACGATGTCTTGAATGCACACAGTTGCCAAAATAAGAAAAAATAACAAATGGTGCATTCTAGATCAAGAACACATACATTTTTGTTTAACTGGGGAACCCGTTAAAGAGTAACTGTTGGCGTCTGATGGTACCCAACATATTTAGGCTATGGATATAAGAAGATTTTTCAAAAACAAAAGGAGGCAACGATGTGTAAGCTGCTAGAGGAGGTGGAGGAAGACTAACCTGTTGCTGTAGCAGCAAAAGCTGAGCCTAGGGGCTCTTTGTCTGGCTAGATCTGTCACAAGGCACATCAGTTTCACAAAGACTGGACTAAGCACTGACAGAAACGTGGGCTGACCTCAGTTTGCTTTTGTAGAGTATAACTGAAATGTGTGTCTGCACCTAATGTATTGTAGTTTATTTTCAAAAGCAGGTAGAAATGGTAAGGTAGCAAAGCAGATCAGTGAGGTAGGTTGCTTGTTGTCAATAAGGATAGGGATAGACCAATTATTGAATATTGGCTGATATTCTGCATTTTTACGATAACTGGTAGCAGCCATTTTTTTTTCAGGATCACAGATACATTTTTTTTTTTTTAGCTTTGGCTCTGATGCAGCCATCTCTCTGCCTGAAGTCACCACTCTTGGCTGTATAACAATGTCCCGCCCACAGCCCCCACTGAACCAAGATTTGTGTTGGAATTTGTGTTATTCTACCAAAATTGAAGGTCTTTTTTATCACAGATTTTCACAGTGGACAATAAAGAAACAAACAGTATACAGTATACATAATTCTGTTGATCCCTACAGTAATGGATATTATTTGAAAAGTCAAGTACCCCATCATTTTATAGAAAAAAAAAATAAACTTATAGATGTCTACTAAAGTCAGTGTTAATTTTGATAATAGTGACGACACGACACTCAAGGATATGTGTGTGTATGTTTAAGTGTGCCACTGAAACTAAATTCAAGAGGTTAATAGTCCATGTTATGGTTCTTGTTCATTGTGTATTAAAAGGATGAGTGCACTTGAAATAAAAAGCATGAAAGAGGTGGTAAAAGGTGATAATTAAATTAGATACATGGCAAAATATGTATAAAATAAGTTGCATGTAGAATAATACAGGGCAATAAATAAAATGTAAAAGGGAAGTCATTACAATTCATGAAAATGACAGTACAGTACAAAACGATTTTGTGAAATATAGAGCACATTAAGTTTTTCTGAGCTCAGATTAGTGGATAAGTAGATGGGTAAATTTCTTCCAGAGCAACCCCTAAAAGAACATGCCTATAACCCAAAGTAAGACGGAGTAAGTGGCATACATAAACTTTGCTGGCCATTATTTTATTTATTTATTTATTTATTCAATCATTTGAATTCTTTAAATGTATTCCATGGTTGCAGCATTGTATTATTTCCGGTTATACTGTACATTGCCTATAGCATGGAATTACTGTCATGTCAGAATTATTGTAAATAATTCACAACTATTACAAAACCAGAGCTGATTTTGCAAAATTATGGAAAAAATGAAATAAGCGACCCGCAGACGTAGTAGCGAGACAGAATCTTTACCTTTATGTGGTAACTTTGTACACACCCCACCAGGAACCTGCATACTCACTCATCAGCTTTTGTTGTGAGTTTCAAAGAGCTGTAAAAAAGCAGACTGCATCACCAGCAAACTCTTTCCATGATGCTTTTCATCTGTCTCTCCAGGAGAAGGAAAAACCCAAGCTTAAGCCTGTTGTTGTTGGCGGTGTTTAACAGTGGCAGCTTTTTGACTGACAGATACTGACTCAGTGGGAGGCAGCATGCCAGAGAGAAAGAAATGGGGGGGTGAGGGGTGGGGGTGGTGGCTGAGAAAAAGAAATCAACGATATTGGAAGACAAAGAATGGGGATGAAACAGAATTCAGGGGGAGTAGGACAAACAAACATAATGACAGAAACACAAAGACAGAGGGGAGAGAGAGAAACTGCTAACTCCAGGAGAGTTCAGTATCTATCTGAGACAGCTGTTAACAGCATTGTTACCTTGCAGACCTCACTCATAGCCCAATAAAAAAGTCCTGGGGGTGGGTAATATATCAAATTAGTTCTATTTATCTGAACTTTTCTTTTTGAATGATGTGTTAAAAAAAAAAAAAAGCTTAGATCACAAAGTTGAGATTTTCTGTCACTCAAACATCAGTGCCAGCTTTTCTCTGTAGTGACAGTATAATGGAGACTGTTGCCATGTTCTTGGAACACACCTCGGAGCATCCGAGCTTGGCTGGTCAACAACAGGCTTAAGTAATAGCAGCAGCAGCCTCTGAAGACTTTGAAATAATAGCAAAGAAAGAAAGTTATGTACCTCACTGATATGAAAATTACAGTTGAACCCTAACCCTTGCTAACAGTCTCCTTGTAAAACTGCAGTCTCTGCAGGCCCATAGATCTGTCACATACCATGTCACTCACCACCATAAGCAAATTTTTAACCTTTTTGGGGAACTCTGCTCCAAAACAGTAGTAGCACCATGACCATATCACTTAGACTTTGAGTAAGCATTACATCAGTAACATTGCAATGCATACAACCTACATTACTGACACTGCGGAAACTGTGACAATACAGAACTGCCTTTGTGTTGAACTGCCTTTGTGCCTGATGTGTGTGGTAGCTGCAAAAGACTGTGTGGCCATAAATAACCACAGAGCTGCTATACAACACTGGGCTGACTGCAATACAGCACTGAGCACTTACAGTTTCACTTACAACAGTGAAACTGTGTTAACCACTAGGGATGCAATGGTACTGTACGGGACAATACGCCCTTATGGACCGCAGGTTTTCGGTATAGTTCAGGTTGCGCTTACTGCTTTAAAGCAAAAAGCCCTCCCTGTGAGTTAATGTCCAATGAGTGTTGTGCCTCCACCCACTCACGTGACTAACCCCCTATCACACTGTTGCAACTGCAGCCCGTTGAGTGCAGCTCACACACACAGAAGTGGAAAAAAGTAAACAAACAAGCATGGCACTAGCGGCCGCTGATCAGTCAGTCCACGCGATAGAGAGACCGAGTCCAGCAGGAGGAGGAATTGACTGACAGAGATGAGAGATGGTTAAAGGCTGTTAAAAAAAACATAAAAACTTCTTTTTGTTTTTTTTTCTGTGATTGTGGCGGCCGGCATCTTCGGCAATATAGCGCGATCTCTGTTTGAAGAGGGCTTCAGAGTGTGCACAGAGAGGAGGGGCTGTTCACAGACAAGTCCCTTGTCTATGTGTCTGTGTATGTGTGAGAGAGGGAGAGCTCTACAAGGAAATACGATTTAAAACATTATTTTGGGAGAAAAAATCTTCTCTGCATAAAACATGTACCGAGAACCGTAGCCAGAACATGTACCGTGGGCTACCTGTACCACCCAATTCTTACAATTTTGTTGCCCCAGAGGCAGTTTCAGGACCATGGAGAGCTGTTTTCCTGCACGGATCAGACTACAGAGCTGTCCATGGTGCTGGAATACTGTTCTGAGCCAGCAATGTCTCTGCAATAACAGTTTATCAGCACACAACCATGCCACTCCTGTCATACAGTGTACACTGAAGTGGTTACAGAAATAGAAGGAGATAATGTGTACAAAATATTGTTATGGGGTAGACATTAGAAATGTCATTGAGTGCCATGATCAATAGGCCATGTGGGAAAACCAACACGAGTCTGACTCCTTACCATCTACAAATGAACGTAAGATGAAACGTATGATAAATGTCAAGCCTCCTAAAGTACAATTCATAACCACAGCCCATGCAGATACTGGCACTGCAATCAGTCTCAGTTTGTACCTGCTACCATTACAAATATCTTAACAACTTACATCAGGTGGCAGCAGACACAGCAGAACAGATACAGGCTTTGAACTGAAAGGCTCTGGGTGCATTGATGTCTTTATTTGATAACCAGAAAGAAAAAAAAAAACTAAATAACAACCTTGTACTATCTCAAATATTTAAGATGGAAGGCCACTTTTAAATAAGATGATGACTGTGGGTATTTTTATTTCAAAAGCACAAGAAGTCACATGTGTAGATTGGTCTGAAGAGAAGCATTTTTTCTGGCTTTGCTATTTTCCTGTAATGAAACTAAAATTACCGCTGAAAACACTGCTCTCTAGTGCAACTACTGTGTTGTTTGTTAAACTGTTTCTTCTGATAGAAAAGATAAACATGACTATGCCAGTATGCACTTAGGTCTGCTGTGGCTCAAAGTGGCAGAGGGTAGCAGTTTCCAACCAGCAATTTCCAAACCAATATTGTGCAACCATGCAGTTTAAAAATGCACTCATCCTTCAACTACCTACCAAGGCAAAAGTCCTTTCTAGCAGCATGCAAGATGGTCTTAAGATGACAGCTGGTCCGTAGTGAGGAAACTTCCCCGCTGACCAGGTTGGGGACTGCTGGGAAGTGTGAAGCTGCCAATCAAAAAGTAACATCAGGATCTCTATTTTTTCTTCGGTCTACCAGCTTTTCCCTGTATCTCCCTCTCATCTGGCCTCTCTTGTTTTGATTTTTCATTTCCATCATCCGCTAATTAGTCTCATGGGTCCTGAAAAAAAAAAAGACATCATTGGACAGAGATAAAGCTAGACAGAGACAAATGAGAACAACTTTTCACTCTGGAGCCTCTATAAATAGAGACGGTAGTAGAAAGCAGCTCCTTCAGCACCAAAGCAGAGTTTCAGCAAACACTAACAGAAGATGAACAGGGAAACACGTTGATGAAGGAGACTGTATTCTCCTGAAACACCACAGTGTGGCTTGTTTGTTTAAACAGCTTAAAACAACCCATGTTTTAATTTAAAACCAAAGTGTGAAGCTAAAAGAGAGTGGTGGTCTTGGTGGATTGATGGGTGTACAAAGCAATCGACTTGAAAAATGCAGGAGACCAGGGATAGAATCCTTTTCCCAACCTGCCTCCAGTCAAGTTGTTTTCTTAAGTATTAAAGCATTCCCCGAGTACTTTTGTAAACATACAGTACTTAAACCATATAGAGATGTACCAGAAATGCTCAAATGAATCACTGGGAAAACATATCTCTAGTATACCGCAGACTTATATTGATTGATGGACAGGACACTATACATACAGTATATTACTGTTTAAGCTGATAATTATTTACAGTATTAGAATACAAAATAGATGATAGCACTTACAAAAACAAAAACATACTAAGCATACTGTGGAAGATATTCACTTCATTTGAGCCTCTGTAGTTCTAGATTTAATTATTTTTTGTATAGAACAAGAACAGGGAGGATCTTTAAATGGTTAGTATGAAGAGTATGAATTGTTACAAAAAGCACTATTTGTTTCCATGTTCACCTACAGTAGGTATTAATTGTTGGTTAGAGTCCAAAATCCCTGTCCTTTACAAATACTGATGTCAGTAAAATAATTGACACAAATGTATTACAATGCTAAGTATTGCCATTATTTTGAGTATGTAATGTGTCAGTTGGTGTATCGGCACTAGTGAAGTAATACAGTCGTTATGAAGAGCTCTCATTGTAGTGTGAGCTGTAATGTTGAAGGTCACACTGACATAACGACCACCACCATACTGCCCTAACCCTGACAAAACCTTGGTAGTGTAGGTCAGGAATCGACTCGTCCTACACGCCGCATTCTTTTTTTAGTTTTTGTCCTTCTCCCTAAAGTGGCTATCCACTCGCCCTCTGTCTCTGCCAGTTGCAGGTTGTTTATATGGCAACAGCTGTTGTGCTTTTGGCTTAGTTGTGTGTATGTGCATGTGTGTGTGTGCACGTGCGTGTGTGCCTGTTTTTATACACTGGAGGGGACTTTGAACACAGACCAACCCATGGGGACTGGTGTCACATTTGGGAGATCCCCACTGGTTCCTGAGTTCAGGGTAAGAATTTGGCTTTGCTCCTGCTCTGGGTAAGGGGCTAGGGAATGCATTAAGTCAAGAAGTACCCCCCACGGGAATAATGAAACAAGTTTGTGTGAGTGTTTTCTTGTGAGGCTGTCTTTGTGAGAGTTTGGATTTTATACCTTGCATTATGCATGGATGTGTAATGGAATGCATTATTTCAAGTTTGCTCACAAAGATCGAAGTATCTGTGTGTGCGTGTGTGCATGTGTGTGTCGCTGTGAGTACTCAGGTGTTCAGCCAGTGGATGAATCACAGACACTCACAAACAAAGAGGAATGGTAGACTATCCAAACCAGTGACCTTCAACCACCTCAGAGTGCTTCCTGTTTATCTGGCTTTGTGTTTTATCACACAGGGACCAACACAGCCACATACAGTACTTGATCAAAGCAATCCGCCGTTCTCTAAGCAGTAAAAGTTAGATAGCTAGCAAGTTAGTTCTTAACCATGGATGTATTATATTATTACCGTCATGTCTTTCTGGAGCGTCCGGGGACGAGTCTCTGATGCTCTTGGTTGATCCAGACGGCAACCACTCATCTGACGAATCCAGGTCACGTTCGCCGACCCGTCAGTTGATTCAGTTGAGCTGGCTGTGGTGACACACTGAGAGCTACGCTGACTCTCAACGCTTGACCCGGCTTGATCGTCGTTGACTTTTTCTATGATCTCCGTTGTCTTTTCTCACGATCACGACACTCTTCCTCTCCGAACTACCGCGACACATAACGTGCCAACATACGGTGCACATGCGTGCCAACGTTTCTTTCACATATCTGTCGTCATCTCGCATCTTCTCCTCATAATCAATTCTGATCTCTCATCCAAAGAGGGCACTGCTGCCACCTACAGGGCAGCTACGTGTCGTTACACTAGTTTACAAGCCTGATGTTGATGGACAAGCTCCACCAGACCGTCCCCCAGCCCCCCCAGCACTTTATAATTATTTTGCAAATAATAACTCTAGTGTTTTGCATTGGTAGCACTAGGAATGGTGCTTTTATTTTTACTTAAAATAATAACAATATATCATTGTGTTCATTAATCAATAATAGCATCGACTGAATGTGATATGTAAGGGATAATGTATAGTTAGGAGGTTGTTATGGAGAAATAAACCCGGACAGGATGTATGGAACATGGAAAATGTTCTCTGCATAAAACACGTACCGAGAACCGTAGCCAGAAAACGTACCGTGGGCTACCTGTACCGTTGCACCCCTATTAACCACCCAATTCTTACAATTTTGTTGCCCCAGAGGTCGTTTCAGGACCATGGAGAGCTCTTGTTGTCCTGCACGGATCAGACTACAGAGCTGTCCTTGGTGCTTGAATACTGTTCTGAGCTCTGAAGTTGCATTGATTTACCATTTATTATTACACAATTGTTCCAGTAGTTAACATTTGTGTCTATATTCCTTACCTCACTAATAAAAACAAAAACAGTTGTTTTTACCAGCTGTCACAGCAGGGCTGCTATTCCTCTGTTTCATTGTTAGGTACCCAGACTGAATGGCACACAGCACAGACCGGGACGCAAGAGAGGACTCGATGTCTTTATTAGATAGAACGTTTAGTACACAGGTGGTCTATCAAAATCAGGCAAAGATACCAAAATCATCAGAAAGACAACATTCACACAAACAACATTAGAAAATGCTGGAACACTGACATGGGGGTGAAGAGGATCTGGCACAGAGGGGAAGGGGAACACACCTTAGATACAAGGAAAAACAATGATACACAGCTGTGAGACATTAGGGCAGGGAACAATAATCACAGAGGTGGAACAATTGACAGGACCTGGGGAATTACACCAGACAAGACAGAGACTGTCAAAATAAAACAGGAGGTGACACAAAGACTAAAAACTAACTAACAGACCGTGACAATTATTCATCTTTTTAAAATCACAATCCACAATCGTATTCATGATCTGCATTCTGTTTCTGCTCTAATTTTTATGAAGTCTAACCTTGAAGTTGTGCTTTGTAGGTGTCTGCCGGTTGAACACTTTTTTTTCTCCCTCATCCGCAATGAACTATTTAACTAACTGTTTACAAATTGTGTCACCTTCAGCTGATTACACAGGGTAGGATTAATCTGGTCAGCACTGTTATTTATTTATGAGGTGCTTTATGTTAGTGTTTTGGTTTTGTAAGTTCAGTCACTGCTGACTAGCTAGCCCCAGCTAATGTGGGAGGAGTTACCAGTCGCAGATTGTAAATGCCACCGTGTTGGAGTGAAGCCGGTGACACACTGTTCTTGTTCTGCTTCGCTGGAGATCGTTCCGCTACACCAAGCCCACTATGGCTGCAGAGCAGAACAGGAACATCCATCGCTAGCTGCAGTTAGTGGGCTAGCTGCCAGTTTTCAACAGTTGTCGGTGGTCTGGTTAGAAGCGATTTATCATATGCCAAAGTATGACTGTCTACATTATAATATATGATTGTCAGATTGCACACCCCTACTTACCCATGCTTTACTTATGTTAGTGCTTTTCTTGGAAGCTTGCCTTGAAGAGACCAACATAAAGAGAAATGGAGAGATAGTGTCAGGGCCATCAGAAGTGGAATTATATCAGAGTGGTGGTCTTGAGTATAACCAGATGGAAGGAGAGGCTGTGTGATGCTGGCTGACAGATACATTGAATCGCCCCCAGCACTTCACAAATAGCAGCAGCACCGATCTGCAGAGGGTGCATACTAATTACACTTTGACACCGATTTTAGTTATGAAGCAAAATCTTAAGCTGTCTGATTTTTGTCTCTACAAGTCAGTCCGTCCATCGCTTTATTCATTATCCACCCATGTCTCGTCAAAGTCCTTCCATATCCACCCATCCGTCAATGTATCTACACGTAGCTTTCACATACATTATCAGGCTGCACATGTGTGCATCTGTTCCCACTCTCCACCTTTTATTCACGACGTCCACCAAGCTGAATCTGACATGACACACACATCCCACATACATTAACATTAATTTAGTTACATAATGAAGGAGGTTGACACTGTACGTCAGTGAGCGATTCCTCTGAAATATCTCTCTGCATGTGAAGAGAATTTTATATCAAGAACGGAAATGCCTACTGAGCTTTTAGATTTGATCAGTTTTCACATTGAAAGATATACAGTATACTTGCCATCATCACAATGACATCCTAAATCATATGGCTTCAAGCCTGGACCAAACCATTAGCTGTTATCTACTACAAAGAACTCCTACGAGTCTGCTATGTGAGGGCGAATTTGTGATTTCCTATTTGTCATAATGGATTTTGAAAGTCTTTTTTTATGTGAAATGAAGCTGCTTGAAAGATGAAAGACAATTTCATAGAAAGACTTCATCAAGTAATATCTCCTGTCATCTGATCTCCTGTCATTAGCTCTTTGTAAAGTAACAATGTTTAGTTTTTGCATCTTTTTTCGGGCGTGTGGAGGCAGATTATATTGTACGTACGGATCAAAATCATACACTTGAATTCACTTAGTTGTCTTTCTTCTACTTCCTGCTTTCCTTCATCTCTGCCTACCCTTTCCTTCTTTTCTGTTATTTTTACTTTGTCTAATCCTCAAAGTAAAGAGCTGAGCCTCAGTCTGGTGTCACATGGGAATACCATCTGTGAGCGTGTTTATGTTATGCTGCTGTAGCCATAAACATTCGGTCTACCACCCAAATTTGCATGACTTTGGCCATGTCAACCTCTTCACATTGACACGTTGACATTTTTAGTAGTACTGTGTGTTGCCCAAATGTACCAATTACTGCTGTTGAAAGTGCAGCCCTTAAGATCTTGTATAACATTTACAAGGCTCTGAGAGAAGATTTACATTGGAAAAAGATGCTGCATTTTATTCCTGCAATCAGGGAACTTTTGATGCTTAT
Source organism: Trachurus trachurus (assembly GCF_905171665.1). NCBI lineage: Eukaryota > Metazoa > Chordata > Actinopteri > Carangiformes > Carangidae > Trachurus > Trachurus trachurus. The sequence goes on along the minus strand of NC_139891.1, from coordinate 11,631,192 downwards.
CTTGCTATCCATGTCTCTTTGTCACATAGAGTAGCAAAGTGTGAGTTAAGAACAGGCAACCGTTTCTGAGAGCTATGGCCATTTTTTCTTGTCTGGTCATGATGTGGATGTGATGGTATCAAATTAACAAATGAGCAAAGGACTATTGGCTCTGCTGAGATAACAGTTCTATGTTCTACTGTATGTTGTAATGGTTACCATGGCGATGTGGCTCTTGTTGCTGTTGCTTTTATGGCTGTCAATACATTATGATGTTAATAAAGCAAAAAAAAAAATATATATATATATATATACACACAGTATATATAACACAGACAGCTCCATAGACATATGCCCAGGTAGGTGTGTGCATCTATAGATTTCTGCCTCTTCATACAGTTCATGCAGGAAGAAAAATGATTAGGATTTGCAGGCACCACAGAAAACTCCCATCACACACACAGCTGGCCTAACTGCACACAGGTATACACACTCAGCTATTGATTCAGTGATATGGATTCTGAATACTGAGGTAATGATCAGAAGGCCACCCCAAATCCCTATTCCATAGCAATATCCTGCTATTAATTTATGTGCATTGTATCTGCAGACTGAGCAGATGCACCCATAAAATGAAACAGATCAACGAGCTGAGACCATTTGAAAGACACCCTAATTTCCCCACTTTGAAGAGACAAAACATCATTAATCCATTAGCCCACTTGACAAACATTAAGCCCTCTCTCCACTTGGCATTAATATGTGTCTCATATCCAGTCTGTGCCTAGATATAAATTAGTTGGATTACATTTACACAAAACCTTTATTGCATATTTTGTATGCACATTACAAGTAGCTTCATCCTTCTTTTGCCCAAAAAAAAGCAGATTACAATATGTCTTTTCATGGCCTCCTTCAAATCTGAAGCAAACACAGTCTGTTTCTTGTTATCCACTTTTAATAATTTGCTGTGCTAAACTTTTAATGAATTTGCTACACGTTGAATTTATGCTTCATAGTTAATACAACCCAATGTATTTCTGTGCACCTTTGGAGATAATTTGCTTGATTACCTCTTCATTGCATCTTGAATGCATTTCCGCATGGATTTGTTTTCTTTTTCCTTTCTTTTATCAGAGTTCAGTCACTGAGTAACTCAGTTAATTCAACTGAAAAATGGCTCCAGGAGTGTAAAGACAACATACCACTGTTGGATTCTGTAACACACCATCGCACTTTAGGACTGGTCATACTGGGGTTGTTGAAATGAGATTACCGCTTTTTACTGTCAGTTTAGGTTGCTTTTCACTCCCATATGAGTCATTTTACGCTTCAGATGGGGGATTTAAAGGTCCTTCAAGTCCTTCAGCATCTGCAGTGAAAGTATATATTATCACAATATGCGCACAAAAAAAATCTCCTATTATCAACAGCTGAGTAGGCCACTGCTTGTTGTGTATACAAAACAGAACCCCTGTGGAGATACAGATTATAGGCTGATATTTATTCCTGAGACTCTTATACTGAAAACCCAACAAAACGTGAAAGGCCATTTTTGACTTTCTTATTTTTTATGCTGCAGGCAAGCCACGAGTCAGCATTTTTGTTTTCCATCCAGGCTTGTTGCTATCATCATGTGTGAGTATATGGAGAAAAAATATTGCAGGGAGGGGGAAAAAAAATCAACAGCCGCTGAGGTGTTAAGGTCATGCAGTCTCAGCAAGTAAAGACATAATGTGTGTGTGTGAGACAGAGAGAGAGAGTGAGAGACTGATAAAGAGAGAGAGAGGTGCTGAAGTGAGATAGGAAGTGAATTAAGGGGAGAGAGAGAGAGATGCTGAGAGAGAGAGAGATGGAGAATTTGAGGCAGAGAGAGCGAGGTAAAGACTCTTTGAGAGAGTTAGAGTCAGAGATAGTAGAGATAGTAGTGCCTTGCAGCCAGTGTCCATATCTCTTGTCACCAATGACTCCTCCTGCACCACTACAACTAATGGACTCTGTCCTCCTCTGCTGTCTTATCTGCCCTCTCTCTCATTCCCTTACTGTCTCTCTCTCCATCCTCTCTTTCTATCTCTTACTATTTGATGCTGTGCTATCGCTTCACGTCACTGCTCCACCTCTATCTTATTTTTATCATGCTTTGGTCTCTCTTTCGCACACTCACTCCTGCTCTCACACTTACTCCTTCAATCTCTCATGCTTCCTCTCTATCTTTCTCTCCACAATTCACTCATGTTCTGCTACTCCTCTTTATCTTCAGCTGTTTAGTGGTGTTTCCATCCTTCCCTTCGCAATGACCAAAAGTTCATTTTCTCCTCTCTCTCTCTGGTCTGTATCTTTGCCTGCACTGCATGGATGGAAAAACGGAAGGAATAAACATGCCACCTCTATCTTCTTTCTTCCTCTTTCTCCTTAAAGTCTTTACTTTTATGCTCGTTCAGCTTCTGTGCAGAGCTGAACGAATGGAGATTTTCACTCCAAAATGAGAAACCTTGTAAGAAAAAAAAGTAAGGAAAAACCGGGAGAGGAATATGTTAAAGGGATGAGTCACTCAACTAACATCAGTTGACGATTTTTCTGTCTCTCAATTCATGTTGTATAAATTTCAGATAAGGTTTTCACTCTAAACGGATTCACACCGTTAAGGAGATGAGTTCATCAACATACATTTTCAGATCTAAGAGCTCGTAAAAACAAGTGATCCTCATGTGTATTTGCCATGTTTGTGTGTCTTTCAGATGACCCAGGAGCAGTATATCCTTGCAGCTCAGCCCAACCCGTTGCACCAACGGGGGACATCAGTGTGTGGTGCCCAGGTTTACCCAGCAGTGGGGATCTATGGCTGGAGGAAGAGATGCTTGTACTTCTTCATCCTCCTGCTTCTCGTTACCATGATCGTCAACCTGGCGCTGACCATCTGGATCCTCAAAGTCATGAACTTCACCCCGGTAAGAGGCGTGTCTGTGTGTGTGTATGTGTGTGTGTGTGTGTCATTAAAATGCCAGGATATTATATGGTTTTGGTTTTACATCAGATTTTATGAGAGTAAGCTGTAAGAGGGGATTTAAAAGATTTGCTATAATGTGCTGCAACATGAGTGATGATAAAATCAACAGCAATGAGTGTGTGTGTGTGTGTGTGTGTGTGTGTCCGCCCATACCCACTCTTAATGAATATATTTATTCACATATTAAATGTTGAATGTTAAATGAACATTACATCATTTTCACACATCATTTTGCAGCTTTTAGACTGAAATGGGACAAACCATTTAGAAACATTAAGTTTTGACCTAAATGCTGAATTTGTGCGCACATTCAAGTTTCTGGAGGGAACACAAATAATTTAATATTTTAATGCTGCGAGAACAAAACACAGTTCTGCATATTATATTTTCCAGTCTCATTCAAATTGGTGAAATAGAGCATCATGTGAACTTGTCTTCAGAAATTCTGTTTCAGGTTCGAATCACTCAGAACAGAGGGTTTAGTGATGTGGGGGGCTGCTGGTAAATTACTGCAAAGGAAAAATGAAGTCAAAGAGTCCTAAGAATGAGGCTTCATATTAAAAAAATAAACAAATGTTAATTCTTTCCTGTTTGTTTTGCCCTTAACAACAATAAGCAGCAATAACGATCTGTTAAAGTACCAGATCAATATGGGAACAGTCAAAGTACAGGATCAATAAGAGAACTCTTAAAGTATGAGATTGATGAGCAGTATCGGTAAAAGTTATTGTACCGTTAAAATCCTAATGGTATCCTGATGTGTGGCATCAAATGCACAGGCAAGTTCAGTTAATGTTGAACTTTTGTATTCTCCTTGATCCCTTGTGTTGGTTGGCTCTTTGTCGCATAATTCACACTGTGATGTAGCTTTGTAAGAGATGTCAGAATTAAGCAGTTGAATTATACGCCATGTAGTCGACATGATGTGATGTGGAAAACTGTGTTTACTATTGTTGATGTTGCAGCTTGTGTTGCACAGAAAATTGTATCAACCACTTGGCCTGATGACTTAAAGGAAGCTAATTTATTTCCCTTCATGGTTAATAATTAGATTACTTTTGCAATGCTGCAAAGTAAGAATTTTGCAAATGTGGTGTCATTTTGTATCAAATGTACAAACCCAATGAAAGAAGCTCAAGGAACTGTTTGGTCCCTCGGCTTTCGGGAAATGTGGCCCCTGAACAACATGGTTGAAGAGCTCTGATTTAGGGCCACAGAAGTTTTCCGTTTCTTACTTTTCTGTCAAGCCTTTTTTAGAAACCATGACTATATCTAATCCAAACATTTTCTTAGATTTATGTATTTGGCTCTTTACTTTTACTGCTCTCATTTTTTGAAAAGCACTTTGAGACATAATGGTTTCGATTGTAAAATGCCAAAGAAGTACATTTCAGTTGTCTTAAAAGAACATAAAAATAAACATAAACACCCACTGTTGGCTAGCCAGAAAAAAATTCTGTTAAAATACCATGAACACTGAACAGTCGTACAAATGATGCAAAATGGTAAGACTTTTAAGCAATAACATTTTTTCATGTACTGTATCTCTTCTCAGCATTTGCCAGTGTGTGACCGTATGTTTCTTTTCAACTCAGTTTTTCTGAGCATGTCATCCACATGTTACAGTATAGCACCCTCCCTGAGTGCCCCAGGACTCAAGAAACCATACTGTGATAGTATATGTGCAAATGAGGCACAGTGTGACCCCTGCAAACCCCTGGTGAAGTCTCCCCACATCATGCCTTATGTTTCAATAAGCAACTTCAGAAAATAAGAGTGGTGGGGAAAAGGGAGTGGAGGGGGTGGGGGGTAATAAAGACAGCTAAAGAATATGCCTGAGGGAAGGCAGCCAGCACTAAGCATAAAAGCAGGAGGATATACAGTATCATAGGCTGTATACGAGTATGTGAAAAACAGACACAGTATGAGAGATCAAGAGATAGCAGGACTTATATAAAGGCAGGCAGGGGGGAAAATGCTAAAAGTCCATGAACAGAAGTACAGAAGTTAAGCAGAGAAGCTGTTTTATTATAAATGAGTAAGTGTGATACATGAAACAATAAGGCAGGCCCATGCAATTTTCATTCACACATAAAAATCTGGCATTTACACCCACTGCATGGTGACTGATCACCACTGATTGCTGGAGACTTTGGCACATAGATGATGGAAATTATTTTGTGTACTGTTTACATGCAGGATATAACAGTAAGTTCAAAACATTTTATTTGTCTGCGTTGTTCACTTGTTCACTCATTAACTTTTTGATAACATGCAATGCAGCGTAATGGTGTGGAGAAAAATCAAAAACAAAAAAAATATCTATTCAAGAGCCTCTTGACAGGCAACAACAATGATTCTTAGAGATGGCATAACAACAGATGACAGAAGCCAAAACAGCACCACCAACAACAGCTGAGGTGATGGCTTGGCGTCCCACTTTCCAGTTACTTTGATTATTGTGTCGTCACTCTCCAGACCTTTGTTCCAGATGTTGTAGTACTGTTTCTGAGCATTCTTGACTTGTCTGCAGTCAATTTGGGCACTGTCTCTTTATAAACCTCTTCCTACACCTCCCTCTGATATTGATTCAAACCCATTCAAATTAAACCTGAGCCTTAGCAAGCACTTTAACACACCACACACTGTTATTTCAAATTAAATTCGGGGAAGTACAGAGCCCGAAGAACAAAACGTGCTTTAATGTCCAGTGGGGTTAAAGGACCAGCCAACCTGGGTGAGCTAAGAACAGCGACACGTGAAAGCGTCAATAGGTGCAATAAATGTGCAGATGATACCAAGACAATCATTTTCTCTGAAAACTCAACAAGTAGCATGACATTTTACCCAAAATATATATTTACCACCATGAAAAGGTTGCATATAATCAGATCAGTTTGTTTTAGTTGCAGTGAAATTAATAAAGAAGAGTAAGAAGGAAACAATACATGAAAATTGGCATATTCAATGGTTATTTAATTCAATTTCAACACAAGGACAATGATAACCACATGACCTCTCTTGGATTCTGTTTTGTCGGCTGTCTGACTGATTTTAAAATAAAAATTGTTCAAATTTTAACGCCCTATGTGTTGTCCTGCAACACCATCTGTTCAGTTTCCGAGCTATTACTCCAGTCTCTAGTAGTGCTGCTTGGTGAAGTTTGAATGTGAGTCATTTTTATGTGCCATAAAAGAGGTGAATGTGGTTAAAAGAGGTGAGTGTGGTTAACAAACCAAGACAAAAATAGCAGTATGGGCGGAGAGAGACTGGTTTATTATTGAGGTTTAGAGAATGGAAGGACATGAGGTGGCGATTATGGTGATGAATGTAGGAAAAAAGAGAAATGGTTGAGTAAGTATGGGGTCTAAAGATAGCATCTGAAGATCCACTCTCAGCTTCTTCCTCCTGTCCTCTGCCCCTGGGGTCCTTAGAGACGTGGAGAGGTGTCTGTTTTACTGCCTTGCAGAGGGGAAGTCAGCGGATTATGAGTCAACATACTGTACAGAATGATGTGTAGCCGTGTGCTAGAGTTCATCTAGACACATTTACATAGAATGTCGTCCAGTTCAGAGGATGAACTGCTATATTATGTTTGTCCTAAATCAGTTAAAATCCACACTGGCAGATTTTGTGTGGGAATAGAGACAGTGTGATGTTTATTGGTGAGGAATTTAGTTTGGGAAAGGACCAAAGAACCATGATGTACATGATTATCCATCATTGCTGACATTTAACCTCATGAGACCATGAAGTGCATTCTACACCTGAACTCAACCAGAATTTTGAGCCTCGTTAGTTCATCCCATGAATTTTCACTCCCATATTGTATCTTCTTATGCAGTGTCTATAGAAAAGGATGAAAATAAAAGAAAATTTGCTTTTTCAATCATGTATTTAACATAAAATGTACTATTGTAATATTGCCATGTAATTCAATGAAAATAGTAACTTCACACTTGGCTTCAGAAGCCTGCATTGCCACATTTAGGTGGAAAAAATGACGATCAGTCTCTGACATTGCCTTGCTGAAATTTTTGACCACTCTTCCATGCAATAAAAGGCCATCCTGCAGTATATCCCTCATTTCTTCTCTTCGAGCTTAGTGGTCATACCTGAACCTGCTGTCTCATAGTTGTGGATTTATAGAAGTACCTATGTTTCCCTCTTACAGCTTGTTCAGAACAGCTAAGTATTAGCTCGACAGCACAACGTTAACCAGTTGGTATGAGGTTGCTCTTCTGAAAAGATGTCTACGCCAAACAAATTGAGTTTTCAAACCACTTATCTTTGATTTGTTTGACCAGAGCACATTATTACAATCTTTTTCTTAAATCTTCACTGGCCAACTAACTGTTTTTAGATTAGATTAGATTAGATTAGATTAGATTAGAAAACTTTATTATTGATCCCCAAGGGGAAACTGCTTTGCCACGCAATAAAAACACAAACATCCACTTAACAAACAATACAAACATTTCCATACCATTGCACAAAACTTATCAACATGATTGGATACTTCATACAACAGAGTAGGCTGCTCAAAGCAAGTTTTGCTTTAGTCTTATTTTTTTCTGACTCCCATGCAGGTTATAAGAACATTAGAGAAACATGAGAGAGTCGGTCATCAGTTTATCTCTTAAACTTCTGAAATTAAAGGGATGGTTTGTTTGTGTTATTTGAGAAGAGGTTGGGTGAGGTACTAATGCATAGTCACTGTGTTACCTGCAGTTAAGCTAAACTTAGAATATCATCAGTTTTCTGTTCGTCCAATACAGAGACCATGGTGGACCGTGTTCGCTGCTGCCTCTCAAAACCTACACTAAAGCGTGCTGATCTGAATCTGCTGCAAGTAACTGACTATGCATGACTACCTCAGACAACCCCACGTCAAATGACCTTAACTATCCTTTCAGTCGATAGCAGTTAAACAGTGGCATTTCATGCTCCATATGACAAAGCCATCCAAGTGGCAATTTAAGCTTAAATTCATCACAACAAACACATATTGAGTTCCCAGAAGAATATATGACCAAACTTTGGCTGCTGCACTTGTTAAAGGACCATATATTCTCCATGCACGCACACACGCGCACACGCGCAGACACACACACACACACACACACACACACACACACACACACACACACACACACACACACACACACACACACACACACTCTGATATTTTGTGGAAGCCTCATCAAAAATGTCACACAGCAGCTGTATTAGCATTTCAAAGCATGTTTACAGCTGTGTTTGACTGCATTAAGCTGTAAAAAGGAGAGGAGAAAAGATCACAAGAGTTAGAATAGTGGTGTTTGCTTAAATACTGCTGTTTCCACACTGGTACACTGATCAGGGTGGTGTGCTCATAATCAGTCTGCGATAGAATAATTAGGAGTCTGATAATAAAACATAGAACAAAGAGTCACATCAAGTGATTTTTATTTACCTGGCACTAAATTGTAACATAAGTTATGTCAGGGCAGCTTTCATATAGTGCAGGTCTAGACTGTACTCTTAGTAATGTTATTCACAGAGCCACAGGGCTCTAATTTCATAGACCAGGCACAGGTGCGGCACACCTACGCTACGCCTCGCCTGCGCCATGCCAACGGGGTGTGTCCAGGCGCAATTTTTCAATTTTTGTGCCCGGCGCAGCCTGGTGCAGCCTGGCGCAAACCCGCCTCCGTCCCTCCCACCGGCGCAAGTGGCAACGAGGGAGGACATAAGACGTGGAGTGGGTTTAACACAAGGGAGTCAAATCTTCACCAATCAAATGAGCTCCTCTCCTTGCCTTTTAATGCGCTGCAGGCGAGGCGCAGTGCAAGTTTCATTTTACCATTGAAGGAGACAGCAGTGTTAGGCCAAACGTAGGAGGAAACTGATGTTCTGGTCCGGGAGGTCCAAGCGCACAGTGTCCGAATATATGGTCACGCGAACAGACCTCTATGGTTACTGATATTGTTACCCAGGTTTGCTCTGACATACTGAGAACCGTTGCCCGGTGTAAAAAAAAACAAAAAAGACACCCCACAACATAAACACACACCATGCATAACAGGAATGAAATCAGAAGCAGCTGTTCATAAAGGACGCATTGCACTCTCTTTTTCTGTTTTCTTTTGAATTTTCTGAAATGGGAGGGACCGAATATATGCTCACTATCTGATGTCGAGGCTGATGGAGATGATAGTTTTTGTTTTTAGTTTTTCGTTAACGGCCGTGTGACGATGCTGCCGCTCGCCCACAAATAAATTAATAAGTAAATTAATAAAGCTGATCATCACAACGGCACAGTGCGTAGTGTCAACACAGCAGCGACATGCAGTCATCCACCCTCACATCCGCGGCTGCTTTTTAGTCCCAGTCCGTCCCTGCTTTCATCTGTGTTAATTCAGTCAGGTCGTGTTTCCATTACACATGCCAACAGCCTTTGACTTGTCACCAGATGCAACGGGACAATCGATATAGATATAAATGTATGTGCTGATTCAAATAGTTACATTAAATAGTGGTTGTTGTGATTATTTCTTGCATTTAAATGTGCCTGACATTCTGGAAACCTGCCTGTGAGATTTTGGTGACGTGTGCGCACTCAGCCAAACTACCACTGCGCCGCCGCCTGCGCTTCGCCTTGCGCCGAGAGTAGACTAGGTTGGCGCTGGCGACCTTTCGGTGCACCTTTGGCGCAACCGTTTGGTACAAAATTGTCACTGCACCAAGCTGAATCCGTCGACACCTCCCCCTGCTGCGCCGGCACACCCATCTCGGCGCACCTTGGTCTACCAAATCGCCAAATGTGATAATAGTCTCACTATAAGACAAATAATACTGTAGCTCCAGAGATATAAATACTTGCAGAAAGCAACAAGAGGAGATGAGAAAGCACAAAACTACAGGAGAGAAGGGCCCAAGTTAGAAACATGCATTAATGGGGTATGAATGTGTGCAGATGGAGAGGGAGAGGAGGAGATACAAGCTTGGTGCATCACGGGAAGTCCCCCTGGCAGTCTAGGCCCATAACAACACAGGGATTCAAGGCAAACCTGAGCCAGTCCAAACTGTAAGCTTTCTCAAACAGGAAAGTTTTGAGCCTATCTTTAAACATGTCTGCCTCCCAGGCCTAAACTGGAGGAAGACTCCACTGGAGAGGAGCATGATAGCTGGAGGCTCTGCTTCCCATGATGCACTGTGGAAACTCGAGGAACCACAAGTAAGCCTGCTTCATGGGCGTAGAGTGTTCTAGTAAGACAGTAAAGTATGATGAGCTCTTAAAGATAGGAAGATGCATGACCAATTAGGGCTAGGCAAGGGTGAGAATTTTAAAGCTAGAGTCTGTATCTTTGTTTGTTGCAGTTTGTAAACTAACCATTCAAATTGGGCCGCTCCTCTCGGGATCAACTGCGCACACCCCCTGCCCCAGACGGCAGTTATCAGGACTGATCCATGTTCTACTGCTGTTTGGGACCCTTCTCTCCACTTCAGCCGTCAAAGTTCTTATTGAATTGAATATTTGCTACTAGGGCTGACCTCCAAAAGTCGACTATTCGACTATTCGATTCGGAGAGGTCTGATTCGACTATGAACCTCGTAGTCGAATCTAACCAAGACCCTACCATTCTGACTATATGGGGGTGCCCACGGCTGCTGAGCATAAAAACATTGTGAGGATACATCTGACTTTGACCGAGTTACATTCAAGAACCTGCTTTCAACCACGGAAAATAAATTAACTTGAGCGGTAATTTTTTTTTTGGATCGATCGCCTGTGTTTACCGTTTCATGTGTTAATAGTTCTGATGGTTAGACAGATGAATTAGTCTCTAACACATCCTAAAGTTTAACTTGTCAGAGTTTTTCAGAAGAGGAACTGTTTTTTTTTTCGACTTCCGAGTTGTCATGAACGCACCATATGTGCCGGGAGTCGGGATGCGAGTAACAGCTGTAATCTCGTCCCTTTGCACTTTGAGCCTGTCTATCGCTCTGCCACTGCCGCGGCCACTGTGTGTGTTACAGGATTAATTAAAACACACAACGTAGTGTACGGATTGTCGAGTCCTTCTGACCTCCGCTTGTTTTGAAACTACATGTTTTACCCGGTTTCTCTGTGTCCACCGCTATCCTTCACCATGTTGAGGGATGTTTGATTTGCCACTCAGTCCGAGCAAACATAAACGCATACCCTGGCTCGCAATGGCTACTAAAAATCATCCAAAGTGTGGGAAATAAATAAAGGTATTTGTTTCACACCTACCATATTTACCATTTTTATATTTTGGGTGTTTTAGCTCTTTTGTTTGAAAGGGAAAAAGTCGCAAATTTGCTGCTATCTAAAAAAAATAATAATAAAGGTTTGACGATCAGTCGACTACGGCAAAATCTGACGAATCAGATTCGACTATGAAAATCCTTAGTCGAAAACAGCCCTATTTGCTACTTCCGCCAAGATAGTGGTCTGATATTTCACTACTGTAACTCAGGGAAGGGGATTGTGACCATAGGCTACTTCTGGCAACTTGGCACAGGCATACCACCACAAGACTGTAACTTTGTTTGTTTTATGTTGCAATCAATGCAAGTGCTACCTTTTAATCTAAGAGATCAATGTGCATCGTTGGATGTTTGCATATATTTAAACTTGCTATATACTATTACACCTTCAGTGTCTCTTTGTGTGGCTGATATAAGTGTAACTTAAAGATAAAAAACAAAAATCTCTCATACTTGCAAAATTACGTTTCCCTTCTATATCATTTTTCAATTCACTGGCTATAGGGAGTTGCTTTGTGTATGGCTCCAGGACTGTCATTTCAATGGCCACCATTCAAATCACGTCTGGCTGGCTGCAGCATAATGAAGGCCTTTCTCAAAGTTTTTTTTGTTTTGTTTGGAATTGCCAGATGCAATTCTCATTGTGATGGTGTGAGGGGAAAAGAGATTTGCTTTTGAAGAGACAGCTGTGTGTGCGCGTGTGTGTGTGTGTGTGTGTGTGTGTGTGTGTGTGTGTGTGTGTGTGTGTGTGTGTGTGTGTGTGTGTGTGTGTGTGTGTGTGTGTGTGTGTGTGTGTGTGTGTGTGTGTGTGTGTGTGTGTGTGTGTGTGTGTGCCAGCAATTATTCAGCAATTGCTCATGCTGATGTGTGTGTGTTTGTGCCTTTTCACGGTTGTGTGTGTCTGACTTTGTGTGTGTGTGTCTGTCGGTCGCTCCTTTGAGCTTTCACTGCAGATAAATTCAATTTCACTTGTCACTCACCAATCATTCTACCTAATTCCTGGTCTGGACGAGACTAGTGTTTGTGTGTGTGTGTGTGTGTGTGTGTGTGTGTGTGTGTGTGTTTGTCACCTCTATACCTGCTCAGTACACAGTGCCTATTCATAACACTTTGTAGTGTGCTGTTCTGCATGCTAGCATGATGACTGGCTATGATATGTGCTTATGTTGTTGAAAATGCTCCTCCTGCGTGCTGAAGTGATGAATCAGTGATCTAACAACAGTCAGAATAGCATTTCCACATCATTGGATTGTGCCTCCACTAACAAAGTACTTGTGTCAAACTCAAGTGCTTATTGTGAAATAGCAGCATTTGTATGTGAAGAAAAAACTAAACTCCAAGGAGGAAAGATTTCTGTGTTTAACTTTATGCATCAACTTTGTTGCACTTTTGATTCTGAACCACGTCAGACCAATAAACACAACAACAAAGTGATAAATGGTAGAAGAATAACAATAAAAGTGTTAGTGGTCTTTAATTTGTTTCAGTGCTCTCACACACAGGAACTTTTACTGGCAGTGTGCGAAGTGAGCAACTTTTTTCTTTTTTTTTTAATCCTGATTGGATACCAATCAGTAGGGGCATGGAATGAGACTTTATTCTTAGGGCACTTTTACATCAGAGTTACAAGGGCCATAAAATAACAATGGGGAAATCAATAAAAATGACAAACATTAATTACAAATGAGGTTATAGCTGAATAAAGTTTCAAAAGGGAAATACAACAAGAATAAAACAGACAAAAACAAATCTATCCTATGAGTAGCTCATAAAACTGAGACAACAGAGACAGACACCAGCAATGTTCCACATAATAGATCAGTGTTTTCAGAACAGTGACTCCAAGGCAACATTCATCATGTTAAACAAAAAAGGGAGCTGAAGGATGTCTCTATTCTGACAGGTTGCCGTCAAACCACGTAATAGCTAATTACCATAAAGTTAACCAAGACTCAACTTCTCGTCTGATGACGCTGCTTGGAAGCATGGCTGATGGCAGTTGATGCTTTGGTCGCTCAGGTCGCTGGGCTATCATTGAAAATGAATTGACTTCTAGCGTTTTTGACGCTTTGGAAGCTTATGGTGAACGCACAGTAATAGTTGAAAACCTAACAACCATGGTTATGAAGGCGCACTGAGCTACAACATGAAGAGGGGCCAAAATATTACTGTTTGCTCTGGCAAAAACTGAGGATCGGATTATACTTATGAATATTACATTAGAGTTTTCATTTATTTATTTAGTAAGTTCTTTCTTCTTTTTGCCAAACTCCAAACCAAAGGTGGATTAACAATTTAGTTTTCTTGAAGCTCAAGTCCCCATGATGCCTTGTTGACATTTGTGAGTCATGTACATCTGCTCCTCTGTGAGCTTAATACCTAAAGTTAGCCTTCACAAAAAGATCCATACAGGCAGTAATTGTTAATCCACAGTATGTTGCTTTGGATTACCATAGCTGTGGGACCATCATTTTTATTGTCTCAGTAAACATATGGTATACTGTTGTTTTTGCACAGTCAAGGGTGAATCTGCATGTTTGCCTACCTTGACTACCTTTGTTTCATCATTAAATTCCATTTGATATTATAAATGAAAGCACCATCAGAATATAAAACACACACAAACTGCTGCTGGTAGATTTATCTTCAAAATGACAATTTAAAGTCAGTGCATTTCTCTTTGCCTTATCATTTCTTTACAGAAGAACAAAATGTACAGATATTCTGACATGTAATGGCAAAGGAGATTAAAGCGAAGAGAGAGAAGAGACAGGTTCCGCTTTTTGCATGTACAACATTTACACACTGCTGTTTAGCAGACAATTTGAATTTGTCATTTCCTCCAGGCAAATAGGGCAATAGGTACATGATCTCAATTAGCAGACGGGGTGCTCTTTGCTGTCACAGCTGCACTTGTGATTTATGTTGAGGGGGTGTGAATTATCTATTTATTTATATGTGTATTTTTTGTAAAAAGCCTTGCCACACTCAAAGCGTTACTTTGAATTTCTTTACAAATAAACTAATCTCAGAGATCTGTGCAGTAGAGAGAAAGAAATGGAAACAGAGATTGGAGTGAGAGCAGTAAGCAGGGAGGATGGTGAATGATGCATGGAGGAAGACAGATAGGAACAAGGAGGGAGAAAAGAGCAAAATGTGTGTGTGGTTTAAAAAAGAGCGTCCCATCATCCACGCTCAGCTTCTCCCTCCCGTCCTCTGCCTCAGGAGTCCTTAGGGACTTGGATAGGTGTCTGTTCCACTACCACATGGACTGAAGTGAGTGGATGATGAGCTGGTAAAGACAGGCAGTGTAGAGTTTGATGTGTGGCCGTGAGAGTGTTGCAGTGTTCATTAAGGCACAGTCACCTTCACTGTCTTCAGGGTCCATGGTCCATAAGCGGTTGTTCTATACATTGTCTCACTAATGTTTTACCATTTCAAACCACAGGTATATACACCGAGACAAAGTGTTTTAACGATAGTAAATCCTTGTTGTACTTTAATTAAGTTCATCTAACTTTCATAAATTGAATTTTTTTTTATTGTATCATTATAAAAAAATATGAAACTCTTTGTAAAAACCTTGAGTTTGGTCATTACTCCATGTTAAGCAAGCAGTAACATCAAGGGTTATTCATTGTGCATTATACGGGAAATTGTGTTTTCCATCACCATGTACTTAATGTAAGGTCAATGATTTATTAAGGGTAATGAGCAACAGAGCCAGAAAAAAAGGATGTTGTAATTTTAATGCTCATAAGTACATTACAAGTACTGAAAAATGATTCACCCGACAGCATAAATCCAATCATAACTCATTGTTGTGTAAGTAAAATCCCTAATAGTATATTTTAAAACTGAACTCCTTGCCACTGCATGTGTTAGGTTAAAGGGCATGACGGGTTTTTTGTTTGTTTGTGTGTATTAGTGTGCATACAGTAAGTGTATACAGTATGTGTGTGTGCGGGAGGTGAAAATGTGCTGCTGAAGGCTGTATGAGCTCCCAAACCTGCTGCACTCAGCTCCTAATCTAGACCAGCCACCATCATTATGGCTCTTCACACCTGCGCTGTATATTTTATCGCACATACACACAAACACACACACACGCACTTACAGGCACACATTTTTCTCACTTTGTCAGTAACAGTGCTGACCTCAGGTAATGGGAGAGTCCAGCGTGAAATACTCAGTCCTCCTTTGACACACACACACACACACACACATACACGCATGCACACTTTCTCACACACACTAGAGAGGGGTTAATGTAACATATCCATCAGACTCAGACTGCTGACACACCTGATGTTAATCGCTTGAATGGTCAGTACACACATACACACACAAACTCTCTCACACACACACGGAGACTGAAGATAATAGAAAGGTTTTGATATTTGAATGATGTTAGTCTTCTTGTAGTTCGATACGCACAATCTGTATTCTATTAAATGTACAATACCTTTGCTGGTTGATAAAGATTGTCTGACTAATGTTTCTCCTACTTTTGCAAATACACTATAACTATGCATTTTACATATTCGTACAAGCTTTACAGTGCTCATGGGAGCAGTGAATTTTCACTTAACGTCCCTTTCTCCACATTAAGCCACTGTGCTCAGTGAATTTCCCTTTACCTGCTGTTAAATTTGGCCTATGTAATATACTTTATTTGACAGATTGAATGGTGCTGTAGCGTTGTCCATTGACATGACCCATGGCGTGGGTGTAATAATCATCCCTGCATCGCTGGCTGGAGACATGATGAGCAGTTTCATGTCAGGTTGTGACCTTTTGTGGTTAAACACTGAAAGCATATGGGAGATACTGGGTGAGTTTTGGACCCATGTTTTTGACAGTCTGCCTTTAAGCTCAAACCTTCATGAGTTCTGAGGCCTGAAATGCATGTGATGATATTATATGAGTATTGATGGGAAAACAGAGAGAGATCGTTCTCAACCAAAATTGACTACTAGACATCACGGCAACACTACACAGTTCGAGTGATGTGCGATCTATGATAAATGTTGGACATCACCACCATGATACTGAATGTGTATGACCGACATACTGGATACTGAGGAAATACAAGTCTCTGTCATAACCCCTTAAAGTCCATCTGCAAACAAAACATAAATGTCTTGTTATAGAGTCAGCAACATTTTCAGTTTAAACTCACTAAGAGATGCACAAACTTTAACAATAAACCACTTGGATGTGTATTTTTATGCACAGACTTGCAGGTATTTGTGAGTGTGCTAGACAAAGTAGTGTCTGGGAGTATATGTGACATCTAAATCTGAATCAGTCAGCACTTTAGCCCTATTATTTCCAGTGGCAATATGTCAAACCATGATAAATAAGGAACACACACGCCAACACACACTAACAGTGGATGCCCTGCCTGTTTGGACAGCTCTATAAGCTGTAATATATCTATATCTGTAAGTGTGTGTGTGTATGTATGTGTGTGTGTGTGTGTGTGTGTGTAGCAGGGGGGTGTTCCATCTAGCATGTTAGTCTGTTTGCCCCATATATGTGTGACGGCAAAATATCCATCAGTCAGCAGTTTTAGCCTTGTTATCTCCTCTGGCACTCTATCAAAGATATAAACAATGATAAATAATGAAGACACACTTGTCTTAATGGTGTGTGTGTGTGCGTGCGTGCGCGCGCGTGCATGTGTGTCTGGCAGAGACAGGGTACTGCATGTATTTAGACAATCAAATGAAACATTTGTTTGAGTGTCTTGAGGGATACGGGGTAAACACTCACTTGTGCGTGTGTACAGTATGTGTGTGTTTGAAGATGTACAAAGCTAGAGGTATCATGAGGGTTTTTTTTCTTAATGTTTCCTGAGACATGGAGCCTTAAAGAAACTTAAATGGCTCCCAGCATAATCCCTGCTGTGTGGGCATCCTCTTTCACATTTGCAGTGCATATTTACATTTTTTGCATAATTCTCTGTTCATTATACACATTACATATTCCCTGTTTGCCCCCTGCTTTTGAAATAGGAAGAGCATTTGTTGGAGCAAATGAAGCATGCAGCGGTCACACATAACAGGAGAAAAGTGTTGTGTAAGGGGTTAACTGACGTTTAATACAGCAACCAATGAGACTGTTTGTTTTTGAATGGTTGAGAACCTGGATGTTACCTGGGCTTGGGAAACAAGTAAGGCCCTATCCACACGAAAACACAGCTTCACCAAAAACAATCTTTTTCTTGTTAGTTTTGAACCCACTCTCTTTCCACGTCGATCATGGCTGATATCACCACCGTTGCTGCACTGTACTTGCTGTACAAGTCCTCGAAACGCCGGGAAACCAACCACCGTCGTGTCTGGGTTCATTCTCTGTAGAAGATGGCAGCGGTGTTGTAGCGCATGAGTGCACACACACTACTTTTACGGCTTTTACTTGGGCTTTTAGGCGAGGGATCTTCCAGGCAGGGACTGCTTTCACTGACTGATACAACGGTGGGAGAAAAAAAACAGCAGCGAAAGCTGTATGTGGTTCACAATCGCCCAAAAACTTGCAGTTTGACAATGTTTCATGACCAGTGAGATGACCTAAGTCTTCGTGGGTTGATAGACGGTAAAATTACCAGTCCTTACTGCTGCTCTGTACATTGTCCAGTCGTGTCGTTGAACAGATGTTTTATCCTCCTGCGCGAGTCACGTCACTGAAAACTATGAATGATCTTTGTGACTTCTTCTCTCTATTATCTCAGAACAGTTTATCCAGAAATTTGCTGATATTTCCTTTGAAATCGATACCAAATATTGCCAGGAGCATGGCTGGGAGTGAAAGCTTGCCCGGCGTAGCAACAGTAACCAAGGGGGCGGGGCTTACGCAAAGGGTCAATTCGCGTCTACAGTTAAACAGCAGACAGCAGCCCAAACAGGCTTCCACCACAGATGATGCTGTTTCTCACAGTGCTGACAGTAAAGCACATACACACAGAAACCTGAACGCAATGTATATGTCACAAGGTCAGTCAGACTCTTGCGTCTGCCCATAAGAATGGACATTTAAAGACACTGGACTTTATTGGGCTTGAAAGCTATTCAAGGCAAAAAAAGAGAGAGAAAGAGAATTGTGTATGTGGTGAAAGAAAAAAAAGGCCACACATTGTTGTTGTTTCATTTTGAGTGTTTTATGGTTCAGGAAGATTTACTTATGTATTCAGTAATAAGGAAAACAAAGGTATACTGTTAATCAATAGAATATAATGTGTTTGTTCTTACTCAAAAGGGGGAGATGTGTAAGGGGTTAACTGATGTGTAATGCAGCAACCAATGAGAGTGCTTGTTGTTGAATAGTTGAGAACCTGGATGAGTTTGAGAAACAAGTACACTGATATGGATAATGATTGCAGTGAAGGCCAGAGATGTCTGCGCACAAAGATGCACTACTCCTCTATTTTGCCCTCCTGGCTGAGAGAAGTTATATCATACTCAGCATCAAATAGCCACTTAGTGATGACCTCTAGTTCAAAGCATTCAGCTGTTACTCTGATTCAGCTCTCTGAGCTCAAATGCTGAAGTGAGAGGTTCAGTTACACAGAGCCTTAACACTATATATATATATATATATATATGTACAGTATATATACGCAGACGCGTGACATGCAACCCCTATATATATATAGGTTGCATGTCATGCGTCTGCATTGGAAGCTAGTATAATCAGAGGCAACCATGAATGAGTTTGCTTCAGTTTCCGTGATTGTCACTGTCAGCCTGTTAGAAAAACTTTTTACTGACCCTAGCCGAGACGCAGCCCCCCCTCCCCCCAAAAAAAACAAAACAAAACAAAAAAACTCTACAGATCTGAACGATTCACCCAAGTCACCTAATTGGCCACGAAAAAAGTGAGTTGTGCTTTTCGGTGCGCTGTTTGCATCCCTGTATAATGGCTGGAGGCTTGGTTTACACAAATGAATGAAGGCCTACCCCGAATAGGAAAAAACACCGAATAGGAAACAACAAAAAAACATCCACTGCCAGGAACAAACTGGTGAGGATATGATCAGAAACTCTTTCAACAGAAGGTCTCTGCTCCGTGTCCGGAGCCCGGTCGGGCCTGGAGTCGGACTGAAATGCTCTGATTAACTTGAATGGCAGTGAAGCGCTACGGCGCAACAGAGACAGAGATCCAGGTCCAATAGCGCAGCAAGGAGATGTAATGAACACGGCAATCAGAATTTTGGTCAAGCCAGAACGTATCGACCAATAAATTGGCCAGTCGACTGGGAGGTTACAGCCCTAAGAGATACTATTCTTAAAGAGTATATACTGTACCTCTAAATAAAAAGTAAAAGATAAGTCTGTAAAGCTGCTAGTACACTCCTAGAGTGGTTTGGAGGATGTGTTGTAGATTTCATAGGTATATCTCAGGGAACCAGACTTGACAGATGTTACTAGTCCCCTCCAGCAATATATATCTTTCTTTACACATTTAGTGTATACAGTATAAACACTCGAAAGATGAGATTGTTTGTTAACCTCTCAGGTTTTATGGTAAAAAATAACTCTGAACTCAAATCTCATAATTGTTTGGATAGCCTTTACAGATCAAATGTATTCCACAACGAGTTAAAAGATGCATTCTCTGTTCATTTGTGCATTAAATGATTTCTGGAGGAGATTAAACTTTAATGACCCCCATGGGAAACTTGGATCGTTGCAGCGGCAAATAAGATACTGCAATGGAAAAGACCAGGTTATAAATAAGAATGGAGCAAATGAGGTGATATTAAACATAACAAAGCAGACAATTACAGCTCCACAACATTTTCAGTGCAGCCATGTATAATCATACGGTATATGAATTATATTATGGTTATGGTATCAGCAATATACTATATAATATAGCACCACTATACAAAGGATGTGAATGAACAGCATGCTATTAAAGTATATGAAAAAAATGAATCATGTATTTATTTTTATTTTTATCAACAGAAGGAATTGAATCATGCTAGCTAATACACAGCAAAGAGTCAGGTGGAGATCCTTCAAAATTCATGTATCAGTGAGAGCTGAGTGGACGAAAGACTTAAGCAACAGTAATTGACCAAGCTTTAATGTTATAACTCACTGCTTTTCCACTGCAATAGCCTTGATCCACTTCACAGAATAGCTTGCATACCCCCCTCCCCTTGCCCCCACCCACCCACCCACCACCACTCCACCCTCCCTCCCCAAACAAACAACACATATATTCTAGTTCGAGTAGGACTAGTGTACAGGATGTGCCCTGGGGTGACCATTTTCAATGTCAGACAATGTACTCAGTCAACTGTGCATGCAGTTTTGTAATGCAGGCTATTGCTGCAGAAACAGAGGCTTTTTTCCTAGAGTAGCAGTTTTTATATTACGGTACCCGCCTAGGGGACATGGGTAAAAGGAAAAAAAAAAAAAGATGGCTGAAAAAAAAAGAACAAACTTTTGCCAAAACATTTAGGATCTGCAATATGTCAGTTCATCAAAATAACACATTTTTGTAAACTTGCTCCAACGTTTTCGGAGACGTGAAGAACCACCTGTGGAACCACCAGGACCAGCAGGTCCAGCAGGTCAAAATCCGCCGGGGAGAAAGCAAGCCGCTGTAGCCAAGCATCAGGCGTCAGACCCGGCTGCAGAAGCGGGGGTGGGCATAAAATATATATTCGCTAGCACACACACACACAAATCTGTCTGTAAATGAATAACAGATCTATGGACATTTCTCACTCTAATGATGCTTTTAGCACCGTTAAGGATGTGTTTACAGTTCATGTGCGATAGCGTGTATTGTGACAGTATCTGTGGTTTGATGTGAGGTGGAGCTCAGCTCTGGTGGGTCCAGAGCCCATGCACACCCCCCACCCCCGCTTCTGCATACACAACAGTGTATTGCTATTGTGCGGTCTTCCCTGAAGTTGCTGTAACTAGAGAGGCTAGCGGTCGGCAAACTTGATCTCTTGAGGGGGGGTCACGGTGTGTTAGACCATGGGTTAAACTTATGCTGGAATATCCCTTTAAAAAAGTCACCTTGTAATATGCAAGTCATTGTCTTGAATTTCTAAATTAGGATAACATATACAGTATTATTATGAAAGTAAATTGTTTACATTGTGCAAATGTCCCCTATTTTAAACAGATCCAGCATTGCATTTTTTTTCACTATCCCATGTTCAATTCTTATTATTGTTCCCCTCTTTTGTATGTATGCTATGAAAATCTTGTTACTAAAAATTGAGTTGAGGCGGCATTTATTATTTGCAGACCTGAAGTACATGACAAACAGTGATTGAAAACAATGCATTCTTTGAAAAGTACATTGTCATCAATAATACTATAAATTGTTGTTATTCCCCAGTGCTGAAAGTGTGCAAAACTAGTTTAAACTTTTGTTAGCTGATGACAGTCATTTCACATTTTCAGTTGTACTCCCTACGATGTTGGCACTGGTACAACAGCGGGGCTAAGGGATTACAAAAATCAATGAATGAGTTAACACACTTGCAGATTCTATACTTTAATATTTCTCTCATGTCTCACTCTGTATGATCTTTATATTCACAAGATTTCCCTCTTAGGAGTAACTAATTATGGTTTTAAGGAAAAAAGGAGGCCTTGATAAATTGATACATGAAGGCTACCTTCAGAAAATGTGAGGAAGCAGGCTACCACTTGCACCCCCTATCAGATTAAATGTGCATCTTTTAGCTGGACATTTTAAATGCATCTTATAAAGCTTTTAGCGTTTGTATTTTGAGGCTATAAGACCATGTACCTGTAGTGTATTATCCACCTGTACTTTTGCTTTAATATCTTAAAGTATTGTATGTTCTTCTTTATATGTGTGCCTTGTCTGGAACTCAAGGAATGTGTGAATCGATGTCCTGCTTAGAAGTCATCTGACCTAATGGGATAGGTATGGTCCAAGATGACCTAATGACTCGGATGTCTTTTCTAATGGGATACAGTAAATGGGGTTTGTCTTCTCTAATGGATAAGAGACATGGGATACAGGATATGGGGTTTTTAGCTAAGCCTAAAAAAGCCTAAAGATCAATAGGTTAAGACAAAGGTCCTTGACCATCTGATCTCGGGAGGTTTCTCTCTGTCCGGAGAAGGTGGAGTTTTGGAGATAGGCCAGCATATAAAAAGGAAGGTTTTTGGGTTGAGAGAGAGAGATCTCATTTTTGACCAGAGATGCTCCAGGATTCGGCATTCTTTGTACACTGTTCTTCTTCTTGTTAATAAACTTCTTTTTTGAATACAAGTGAAGACGTGTCAGCGGTGATCGATTCTCTTCATCAATACATCAATATACCACAATTTTGGCGTCACGAACTTGGACGTGTTTGTGGCCTCTCAGCGTTGGCTGGCAGCTCCACTGGGCCGACTCCCGCAACAGCCGGCTTCTACTAAGGGTGAGTTTTTCACATAAGTGTGCGCTAGTTTGCTCGTGGGAGCTGTTGTCTGTCTGCTGTTGGGTCACACCGTTAAAGAATCTTTGTGTGGGTGCTTGTTGCTTTGATGAATAGAAGCTGATTATCGTTCTAAATTTTCTAAATTAGGGGGGTTATTGGTCTTTGTTCTTGGACCTAGGTCTTTGGTTTTTGGTCTTTGGTTTTGTTTGCGTTACTAGCAACGCAAAAAGGGGGGTATGAGTGTAATGGTTAAAAGAAGGGGTGAAACATTTGATAGTGGGATTTTTTGAATAAAAAGAGGTAAAACAGAGGAAAGTCAGAAAGGGGGGTATGAACGTAATGATTACAAGAGGGTTGAAACATAAAATAGAGGGAAAAAGGGGGTGAACGTAAGGATTAAAAGGTGGTTAAACATTTGATAGAGGGAAAATTAAAGTAGGGGGATTAAAAATAAGGAAAGAAGAAGAAGTATAATAGGAAGTGATCACGTTAATGTTTAGTGTTTATTGTATGTTATGTATGTTTGTTTGTTAAATCCCCATTTGTGTGTGTGTGTGTGTGAAGATTGGTTTTCTCTTGTAAATAAAGTTTATGAGTACTTCATATGATTGAGTGCATGTTGAATAGAGATATATAATGTTATATATTCTTTAGCTGCTAACAAATATGAGCCTGAGAAGACGCTTTAATGAGCTTCCAAAGGACATTTAATAAGAAATAAAATGTATAAATCTTCCAAGGGGTATTTGGTTAAAGATGTTTTTATGAGCCTCTTTTTCTTTTTTCAGAGGACTTGAAAAATAAACAGACTTGTTAAAAACATATGAACCCCGGAGGAGGATTCTTTTTGTAAAAAATAAAAAATAAAAACTTTGATAAAAGGTTAAAAGGTTGATTAATAGGATAATGAAAATGAGAGTAAAAAGATTTAAGTGTTTACATTGATGAGGCATTGAACTATTTGTCTGTCTTCCTTTCATGGTGTGAGAGTGCAAAGAGGAGGCAAAAGGACAAAGGGTGTGTCTGGAGGCGCAAGGACAGTTGGTTTGCATCACAGGGACTGAGGCTTGCGGACGACAGCGCTTGCATCGGGATCCGGTGATAAAGGCTAGTGCGATTTTATCCACAAACTCTTTCTGACAAATGTACCTGCATTTATACCTCTGTACATACATTTATAGTTGATATTGTTGATGCAGTTTAATTGATAATAGTACTTTCATTTACATTTAGTGCACACACCTATAGTACATGCATCATACATATGTTGTAGTTAATTAGAAGAAAGCTTGGCAACGGACTGATCATTTCATTATTGAGTTACTGGTTTGTGTGAGATTTTGTTGTTGGCTTGTAATTTGATGTGGTTATTGTTGGGTAAAGATTATTGATTCTGTAGTAGAAGAGCTTTGTGTGTGGACCTGGCGTTGTGAATTTTTACCTATAGAACTCTCTTTTGATTTCTGAAGTTGGCCAATCTTTTCATCTGTTTTCATAAACTGTGACAATTGAAGGAGCATATGTAATTAAAATATATTTAGTAGTAATTCATTAGATATAATAAAAATCACAATAAAATAGAATAAAGTTAATCTGGTTAAAATTGGATTAGAGAAGAATATCAAGATGTCAAAAATAGACAATCCAAAAGTAATCACTCCTGTTGAAGTTGTCCAAAAGAGTAATCCTTTAATTAAAGGTATACCAGAAATGTCAGAGAAGTGGCATGGGCGTTGGTCCAATATTGACCAACCATGGCCAGTCGTAGGGACTTTTAACCCAGATGTAATTAAAACAATGAAGGTGCTTGTGTCCATATATAAAGCAGGTGAGAAAAAAGGGAAAAAGGGAGAGAAGCGTAAACAGAAGAGACAGATGGAACTTGACATGCTCCAGCTGTTTGAGAGAGAGGGACAGCAATGGACAAAGGTTAAAAAGGAGGAGAAAGACAAGGTTCAGGGAGAGTTAGAGAAGAATGCAAAGAGTGTAGAAAAGTTAATGACAGAAATTAATGCACCCTTCTCACATGTGGTCCCAGTACAGAGACCCCCACCTTATGAGAAGGAGGTGGAGCTTAGAGAACTTTATCCTCAGCTTCCAGTGATTACCCAGGAAGGAGATTATCATATTACAGATGATAATGAGAAAATAATAGAGATAGGAAAAGCAGAAACAACTTTAAAAATGTATCCCAGCTCCAAAAGTAAAAGCAAAACTGTGCATTTCAAAGCTAAAGATAAAATTAAAGTCAGAAAGATTGATTTTGGAGATGATGATCAAAGTGATCTGGAAGGAGCTGTTGGGGGATACGATCCTGCGGTAAAAAAGATATTAGCCAGAGCAGAGAGGAAAGGAGCTAAGTCAGGAAAGAAAAAGTGTCCTAAAGAGGACACTGAGAGTGAATGGGAGGACAGCGAAGAAGAGTTAGGAGGTGAGAGTCCATCATATATGGAGTTTCTAGAGAAGAAGTACCTTGATAGAAAGGAAGAAGAAGATAGACAGGAGTGTCTAAAAGTAATTAATGAGGAAATGGACAGCTGCGTTTCACGCCTATCTATAACATCCACACCCAAGGTAAAAGAGTTTTTCGAAGACAAATTAGGGGAATTACAGGCTAAAAAAAGTGATCTAGAAGCACAAAGTGCCATAAAATCAAACACAGGATATATATTCCGTCCGAGGAAAAACAAGAATTCTAGTTTTATGGGTCCAGTAGTAATTAGAGGACAAAGTCTGGAATACAAACCCTGGCAAAGTACAGACATGTCAGATATCCTGGAGAAATTACCTATCCTCCAGAATGGGGCGCATCCCTGGATATCTAAACTAGAAGAAATTATGGTGGGAACACAATCTGCCATGGGTGACATTAAAAGATTGTTAGCCAACATTCTAGGAGTTCCTGCCATGGAAGAAATTTTACAGCGAGCAGGACTTAATCGTTATGTGGGAACCTCTGTAAATGATTCAGAGCTGTTTGCTGCAAATAGAGCTAGAGTGTGGAGATCTTTGAAGGACACATTTCCCACAAATGTGCATCCTGATAATATTTTGATTGAACCATTGGGATGCGATGAAAATCCTCGTGCTTATGTGTCAAGAGCGCATCAGATGTGGAGAAGTGTTACAGGGCATGATCCGGATGATAGTCAGATGGAGCAATCAATCTTGCGAGCTAAGATTCAGAAGGGGTTGCCCCTGTCAGTGAGGAGCAAGTTAGCAGAAGTGGTTGGTTTAGGGAGCATGATAAAGAGTGTTTATACAGATCACATAGCACACCAGGTAGAACTGTATAGGAAGAAAGAGCATGAACAGAAGGAGCAAGATCAGGAGACTCTTAGAAAAATTAATCAGATTCAGTTGGTAGATAATAAGAGGAAGGAGAAGAAGCAGGCACTAGTTATGCAGAACCAGCCTGAGATAAATCAGCCCATGCCACAGTCACAGCCACAGCTGCAGTCACAGCCAAATCAGTTCCAGGCACCACAGCCTTGTGCAGCGGTACCTTTTGCTTATAACACACAGCCGACCTTTGGCCTGCAGCAGCAGGCATGGAGAGGAAGAGGTCAAGGAAATGTAGGGAGAGCAAGAGTAAATTTCAATCAAAATTTTCAACAAAGTCCTGAAGTGTGTTATATCTGTGGATTGGTTGGACATTTTGCACGTGAGTGTAACAAAGTAGGAGGAAGAAATTTCAGGGGAAATTTCAGAGGAGTCTCAAGAGGAAACTTTAGAGGTCAGCCAATGGCATTCCGGGGACCGGTGAATCCCTTCAGGGGCCCGGAGCCAGGATTCTAGGGCTGCCCAGAAAATCCGAAAGGGAGGTGTCAGCTGGTAGTGTCAGGGCCGGAGCAAGATCCAACAATAATGGTGAAAGTAAATAATCAACCATTAGAAGTAATGGTAGATAGCGGAGCGGCTTTCACCTGCATTCGGCCTGAAGATGCTATACATCTCCCTATGTCTGGTCAATTGATACGGACAATCGGGTTTGAGGGAGTAAAACAGCTGGTACCTCTTACAAAACCAATTGAGCTCTGCTACAAAAATCAAAAAACTACAATACCTATACTGGTATCAGAACATACACCGATTGCACTTTTGGGAAGAGATGCTTTGTGTAGATTGAATTGTGTAATAAAATGTACTCCAGACGGCTGTCTGGTGGAAATGCCAAGTGATACTGCTCGTCAATTGTCAATGAAAACGGATGTTGAAGCTTCTTCAGTGTTTTGGATTGGAGATCTCAGTGCAGGACTTTTGGAGCCTGTTAAATTGTGGGAGAAGTTTATTGTAGCAAATATGCCTGATGCGAAGCTTCCAGAATATCCGCTGCATTGTACATTGAAGTATTTTAAGGATGCTTCTCAATCAGATTTTGAAAATTGGGTGAATCATCAACCAAAGCAAGTTGAACTCACTTCATGTTGTATCATTTTGGGCCCACAAGGAGCAGCTATGATGATTGATGTGAATGATTATGTGAGTAGAGAATTTGACATCAAGAAAAGTGTGCCGCATGTAACTTTGATGGTGTCTGAGGACTATGAACAGAAACATATAGGAGAAATGATGGTTGAGGCAGGGAAAGTTGTCTTTGCTCCAATAAAAGAGAATCTTTCCATTTGGAGGAGTGAAGATCAGTGCTTTCTTAAAATTATGATTTCAGCTCAAGGTCATGGGCGACCACAAACTGTTCAAATGACACATGAAGCCATTTGCAGTGTTAAAGCGGATACAGATGGTATGAAAGAGGAGATGTTGCAGCAAGTACCTGAATGTCTATGGTCTCGATTCAGCACTGATATAGGTCTTGTGAAGTCAGCTCAACCTGTGAAAGTGGAACTTAGACCGGGGACTAGACCTCCCTGGAAGAATCAGTATCCACTGAAAGAAGAAGCAGTTGAAGGAATTGAACCGCAAATTGAGGGACTTTTGAAAGCGGATGTTTTAAAGATAACTCAGAGTCCTCAAAGTAATACACCATTGTTACCTGTGAAAAAGCCTGATAATTCTTATCGCATGGTACATGATTTGAGATTTGTAAATGAAGTGGTCGCTGATTTTCCAGCAGAAGTGCCAGATCCGCACACCTTGTTGGCACAGATTCCTTCAACTGCTACACATTTTACAGTGTTGGATTTGTGTGGTGCATTTTTCAGTGTTCCACTTGCCATGGAAAGTCAAGGCTTGTTTGGGTTTACATATAAGGGACAGTTCTACGAGTATAAAAGATTGCCACAAGGATTTAAACACAGTCCTCACATTTTCAATAAAGTATTGAAAGATGATCTAGTAGGACTGGATCATAAATTGAAAAGTACAGTGGTACAATATGTGGATGATATTATAATCTGTTCACCTGATAAAGAAACATGTCATGACGATTCAATTAAACTGTTGCAGATTTTGGCAGAAAATGGTCACAAGGTTTCTCAGAAAAAACTGCAGTATTGTCAGGAGAAAGTAGTTTATTTGGGTCAAACAATAACACACGGACACAGAAGCATTTCTGACAATCATTTACAAGCCATTCGAGAGGCTCCTAAACCCAGAACAGTAAGAGAAATGATGACATTTCTGGGTATTGCGGGATATTCTTCTGCATGGATAGAAGATTATGCTAGTTTAACAGGGCCTTTGAGAGCTATGATTAAAGATACCGGAAGTGTTCAATTACACTGTAATCTTTCTTGGACACAAGATGGCCTTTTGGCTTTTGAAACAGTCAAACAGAGGTTACAGGAGGCTCCAGCGTTGACACTTCCAGATTATTCCAAGAATTTTCTGTTGTATGTATCCACCTCAGTTGGGGGTAAATATGCATGTGCAGTTCTTTGTCAGCCAACAGGAACAGGGAAAAATCCTCAACCCATTTCCTATTATTCCACTGCCTACTCAGAAGTAGAGTTGGGATTGCCATTATGTTATAGAGCAATGGTAGGAGTTTCTTTGATGTATGATAAAGCATCTTCTGTAACAATGGGATATCCTGTGACAATTCTCACTCATCATAGTTTGAGAAATCTTTTGAACTATGGTAAATATACATTGACGATGCCTAGGCTTAGAGATTATCATAGACTTTTGGAGCAGGAGGATGTTACATTAGTGAGGTGTGTTACAGTGAATCCAGCTGAAAATCTGCCCACTGCAGAAGATGGTGAACCACATGACTGTGTATGGGAGGCAGAGAGATATTCAAGGTTGAGGTCAGACTTGCAAGCCCTCCCACTGTGTGAGGCAGACTTGGAGTATTGGACTGATGGATCATGTTATCGTGTGGGGGATAAATTGAGTGCTGGTTATGCAGTGGTCAAAGCCCAGGGGACAGAGTTTGTGATTGAAAAAGCTGAAGTGGTGCCTCAACCTGCATCAGCACAGCTTGCTGAACTTGTAGGATTAACTGAAGCATGTTTGTTGGCAGAAGGTAAACGTGTGACAATTTACACGGATTCTGCCTATGCGCATAATGTGTGTCATTTGTTTGGATCAGTGTGGAAAAATCGGGGTTTTAAGAAAACTGATGGTTCCCCAATCCAGCATCATGCTCAAATTATGAAACTTTTGCATGCTATGATGAAACCGAAAGAAATAGCAATAGCAAAATGTGCAGCACACAAACATGACATGTCAAGAGTCACTCAAGGTAATAAAGCTGCTGATGAAGCTGCCAAAGCAGTAACAGGAGCAGACAAATTGGGCAAAGTTTTCTTGGTCACACATGAAGTAGATTTAGAAGATAAAATAACACTTACTGATGTGATCATGATGCAGGAAGCAGTTTCTGCATTGGACAAACAGTTATGGATTGACAGAGGTGCTACTCAAGATGCCACTGGTCTTTGGAGAAATCATGAAGGACTGATAATAGCACCTCCTGACCTGTTGGGATTGATGATCCAAGAGGCACATGGGTTGGCCCATGTTGCAAGGGGGGAGGTTAGGAGAAAGATCATGAAAGAGTATGGATTTTGGGCACCATATCTATTAGAACAAATTGATCATGTTATAGGCAGATGCACTATTTGTCTGAAAAACAATGTTCGAAGAGGTGTTACAGTTCCACCAGGTTACATTCCAACGCCAAGGGGTCCAATGCGAGAGCTGGTAATGGATTTTGTTGATATGATAAAACCAGTTGGAGGTAAAAGGTATATGCTGGTAGTTGTGGACAGATTTTCCAGATGGCCAGAAGCCTGTCCGACCAAGCGAAAGGATGCTCAGTCAGTTGCCAAGTTCTTGTGCAGAGAGGTCATAAGCAGGTGGGGACTTCCTGATCGAATATCTTCAGATAATGGAAAGGAGTTTGTGGATAAAACTGTTAAGCTAATTTTGCAAAAGTTAGGAATTAAACAGCGCCTAGGATCAGTTTACCACCCACAGAGTCAAGGAATTTGTGAAAAAATGAATGGTATCTTGAAAAATCGCATTGTAAAAATCTGTCAACACACGGGTCTAAATTGGATAGCAGCACTTCCATTAGCATTAATGGTATGCCGCTCCAGTGAATTGCGTGATTTGCATATGACGCCTCATGAGTTGGTTACAGGTAGACAGATGCCAACACCTTGCTTGCGTACGACCGGCAAAGGTCCAAGTTTGGGTCTTTTGGAAGATGAAATGCGAGCATATGTAACATATATGGCTACTCTCCATAAAAGAATATCCATGTATGTTTCCGACAGGCAGAGACAAGAGGAGGTGCAGGAGAGACTTGATGAGCAAAAAAGGAGCACGGTGCAACCTGGAGATAAGGTGTTTGTAAAGGTGTTTAGGAGAAAGTGGTATAACGAACGCCGTGAAGGACCATTTGAAGTTGTCCGCAGTACAGGAACTGCGGTCCAGGTTAAAGGGTCCCCAACTTGGTACCACCTGTCTCACTGTGTTAAAGCACCAGTAGAAGAAACGCCACCCTTACAAAATGGAGGTGTTGAAGGCTCACATGAGCCAGATGAAGTGGTCCAGGATTTGGATGATGTTGATAATCTTGTGCATAATCCTGATGATGCCACAGGTGACTCTCCAGTCAATGAGAAGGAGAAAAGATTTGAGGTCATTGACTTCAGGCATGTCCCAGAAACGACAGAGCCAGGGGAAGGTGAAGCATCAGAGACTGCAGAGAGCGGTGATGCCACCCCAGGACAGTCGGAACATTCAGCTAGGCGAAAAAGCCCAAGGCCAGTCAGAAGAAAGACTAGGCCTAAACGATATGACAATTAAGGTTGAAGTACCTCTAGGAGGGTCAGTCCAGCTTCCATGTAAGTGTGGACAGAAAACTCCTGAAGGTTCATTACAGTGGAGAAATAACCGGGATGAGCAATTGATGTTAAGAGGGTCTAGAGTTGAATCTGTACCTGTTAACAACAGAAAGTATGTTTTGACCAATGACATGGGATTGACGAGAGCCAAGGGAGATTGTTCACTTTTTCTGAATTTTGCTGAATGGGTAGATCAAGGAGAATACACATGTATTTATTTGGAACCAGAATTCGAATATGTTTCACTTAAACAGCAGTGGAAATCAGGGTATGTGACTCGCAAAGTAAAACTTGCGATAGAGCAATCCAAGCCTGATGAAGTGCCAAAAGTGGTTGAGGAAAAGCAGGAATTAACCACTGTAACAACTACAACAAAAGGGACACTTACTACTTTAGATTTGAAAACAACTACGAAGGCACAGACATTGAAACCTACGACTATTTTAGTTACAACTCCATTGATGACAACTATAGCACCTATTCTTACTACCCTTGAAAATTCTAAGAGCGAAATGAAGATTGAGATAACCACAAAAGCTACAGAGTCTCCAACTTCTAAAAAATCTGTAGTAACAACACCAAAACCTGATGTGATAACTTTTAAACCTAATCAGGAGGAACATGTGACACCGAAGTCTGAGGTTAATGTGGATGGTAGTCATGAAAATGTTGAAAGTGAAGAACAAATTGAGGGAAAGAATACTGAACATCTGTTGGGTCTGATTTCAGATGATATAGGTAATCAATTGTTGAATTCTGAAGAAATATCAGAAGAAACAGTTGAGCAGTATCGTCTACTAAAGAAAAGGGAAACTGAGTGGAGAGCATATGGATTTGATGCCAAAGCATTAGACATCCCAGACCCATGGGCAGGTAGGAATTTGTGGTTTCAGCAATTAACCCATTCTATAAGATCAGTGAGAAGAATTAAAGGTCCATGTGTGGTAAAAATTCCAACACCAGGCACATGGCCTGCAATTTTGGAAGCAGTACCAGAACCACTGGTTCCAGTTTGTCAGTCTTATGCGCTATCATGGTTATTATATCAGCAGCAATCAGCAGGAGATGTGTTCATGCGTTTGTCAACTAATCTTTTTAAACCCAGATTTGAATGCTCTTGGTTGAGTAACTTGCCATATTTGAGTATATTTGGCCCAAATGAAGAACTAGCAAAGGCTGTTCCTGATGCAATGGTAGTGGCAAGAGTAAAAGCTGAGAGTTGTTTTTGTTCGAATTTTACTTATAAAGGTTCTGAGATGTTTATGGGTATATCGGATTGTAACACTTATATGATGCATTTTGGTAAAAGTGAAAATAGAGCTCTAAATGATGAGTATTCAGTGACCTTTCATGCTCCAGATTCTGAAAGGAGTAGAACTTTAACTGTGAAAAATCAGACTTTGCCAGCAAATGTGACTATGGGAAATTTTAAAGATCTATGGTGGGTATGTGATGAGAAAGCATATATATTTCTGCCATATGGGTGGACAGGATGCTGTTATATGGCAAAACTGAAACTCCCATATGAAGTATTTACTTTACATAAAGAAGAAGCGTCTGATGAATCAGAATCAGAGGATGTTTCTGAACGACGAAAGAAGAGAGATTTGGCACAATTTCACAAAATGGAGGCCTACCATTTCAGAGTAAGTTTAGCAGAGAAATGGGGTATAGGTCTATTTCCATGGTATGGAGTAACATACTTAGCAGATCACATTGATAATATTACATACACCCTGCAGGGATTCGCAGATCAAACTGTGATAGGGTTTACAACTTTGACAAACACACAGAAGAGTCACAGACTGACATTGCTGAAGCATGACATGGCACTTGACTATATTCTGGCCAAACAGGGAGGCCTGTGCATGGCTCTGAATTTTACTGGGGATGCTTGTTATACTCTGATTCCCGACAGCTCAGATAATATGACTAGTGTTATAGATGCACTGAAAAACATAAGAGATGCTTTTGGTGCTTCAGAAGGTGCAGGGAAATCTGCAAATTCTTGGCTGCAGGAGCAATTAGGACCTATGGGTGCAGTATTAGCTCAAATTATGATAGCAGTAGTTGCAACACTGTGCGTGTTGTTTTGCTTCTGTACAATATTATTGACCTTTGCGAAGGCGATGATATTGAGGTGGGCTGGTGTAGTGTTACCAGGAGATCAGAACCAGATGTTACTGCGAGAAACTGATGAAGACGAAAGAGAAGCAAGAAGAGAACTGATGGAGACATATCCATATTGAAATAATGATAAAGGAGACAATAATACATGTTGATGATGATACATGAGTGTGTTCATTTGTGACAATGTTTGAAATGTATTTATTGCAAAGATACTGGTTTGTTTTCTCTCTCCCTCCTAGAACAAATTGGAGAGAGATCACTGTGAAAGTGCCAGGCTGTTCGGGGACCCAGATGTTCTGAGAAGATTCAGACATCCTCACATGAAGAATGTGAATGAAGTGAAGGGCCCTGAACATTATGGACACTTAAGTATTTTGACCACATTGAAGATTGACACTGTGGAAGAACTGCAGTATAATTTAATTTGGTGTTTTTATGGAATGCTTTTTGACATTAAAAGTTTGATGTCTTTTTTGATGATATGTACCAACTATTGAATGTTTTGCTAGTATGTGGATATTGGAGCCTCAGATGTTTTCTTTCCTTTTGACGTCTAGGGAAAGTAATGTTAGGCAGGGATAGGTCCAGTGGAGGATCCGATGGGTTGACCAGCCTGAAATTGGATACTGTTTTGATTTTATTTGTCTGAGGTTTTCATATGTATCTACTGAATTGTTTCATTCAAATTTTAAGAATTTCTTCTGTTCTAATTGGTTTGGAGTGCTAAACAAGTGGTTGCCTAAGGCAGAGGGACCGTGAGAGAATTTCCTGTCTTGATTGTTTGATGGAAACTTTAAGGAAGATTGGCTGCCTGGCAGGTTTTCGCTCTCACACTCCACAAATTGTTTTATTGCTAATGATTGTTTCATTGTAAGCATTATATATGAATGACTGTTAATTGCACGATAATCATTTGAGTGTATGTTATCTTTTGTGTGTCGAGACTCTACGAGCCTCGAAGGGGGGAAATATGTAGTGTATTATCCACCTGTACTTTTGCTTTAATATCTTAAAGTATTGTATGTTCTTCTTTATATGTGTGCCTTGTCTGGAACTCAAGGAATGTGTGAATCGATGTCCTGCTTAGAAGTCATCTGACCTAATGGGATAGGTATGGTCCAAGATGACCTAATGACTCGGATGTCTTTTCTAATGGGATACAGTAAATGGGGTTTGTCTTCTCTAATGGATAAGAGACATGGGATACAGGATATGGGGTTTTTAGCTAAGCCTAAAAAAGCCTAAAGATCAATAGGTTAAGACAAAGGTCCTTGACCATCTGATCTCGGGAGGTTTCTCTCTGTCCGGAGAAGGTGGAGTTTTGGAGATAGGCCAGCATATAAAAAGGAAGGTTTTTGGGTTGAGAGAGAGAGATCTCATTTTTGACCAGAGATGCTCCAGGATTCGGCATTCTTTGTACACTGTTCTTCTTCTTGTTAATAAACTTCTTTTTTGAATACAAGTGAAGACGTGTCAGCGGTGATCGATTCTCTTCATCAATACATCAATATACCACATACCCTACTGTTCCAGTCTGAGCTGCTGGTTGAAAGGACACGGTCAAATCATTAGACATTGAAATGAAACTGTTCAGTTTTATAAGATACACATGTTTATA
The DNA here is from genome assembly GCF_905171665.1 of Trachurus trachurus. NCBI lineage: Eukaryota > Metazoa > Chordata > Actinopteri > Carangiformes > Carangidae > Trachurus > Trachurus trachurus. The sequence goes on along the minus strand of NC_139891.1, from coordinate 11,596,489 downwards.
TGGGCCTCAATTACCACACTGACCTTGTAAGAGCTACCCTTTTGTTTTCACTGGATAAGTCAGGACTTCGATTTCCATTAAGACTCATATTCATTACCTCTCCTCCACAGCCTGCCACTGCGTCAACTTATTGACATCTGAACAAACATAGAAATGTCACTACAAAGCTGACACATTTTGACTAAGAAAGCAGCTGTAAAGCAACTTTTTAATTAACAAGTAAATTATTATTTACCAACTAATATCTATTAGTTAATTTACCAAAAAACATAAAAAGTAACATCACTGTGGACTTGGATCTAATTATATTTCAATATTTCATTTGAGTTTCTAATCTTTCTTGTACTTTCCTTATCCCTTACTTTTCTGTTCTTGTTTTCTGTTTTTGCACTTTGCAAAGCTGTTTTTAAAAGTGGTCTATAATTATTATTATTAAAGGATCTGCATTTCATATTTCTGTCTCAAATGAAACATATGTCATGTTCACAACATACAGAAATGTGACAAAAAATCTAGTCCAATTTGGTAGAGACATTCTGAATTTAGCACTCAACTCCACTGAGGCAACAAGTAGAAATATGACTGTCTACGCCGTACATGACTTACCTGATTTAATTTGAGGGAAACTATGTCATCATATGCCTTTCATATGGCTTCTATTGCTGTCATGTGTGAAAGAGGGGAAATGAACAAGTATGACAAAATATTGCACTTACAGTCACTGATTACTGTACATCATTGACTCCCTGAGGAGGTTCCTTAGTCATGAGTCTGAAGCTATGTCACTCTAAAGTGTAATGACAAGCACCCATATTCACATGACACACACAGAGTCATGAACTCAAACTAATGTGGATAGTAGTGACAGTAACAGCGCGTGAAACAACTGCATACATACCCACACATTTATACACACACACACACACACAGTCACCCATTTGCAGACACACAGCCAGAGAGCAGTGATACCCGAATGCCCCAGCAGTCATACATCCATGCACACAAACACAGCGCTGGCCTCTCTGAGCGATGGCCTGTCGGTCCAGTTCAATCTCAGGTCTGATGATCTAAACTGGTGTTGATTCACGCCCCGCTGCCCTGGAATGTGTGTGTGAATAGAGGGCACTGGGTTGAGGGAGTGGTGTGTGTGTGTGTACAGTACATGGTTGTACAATTTTAAAGACATTGTGTGTATCAGTTTGTTCGTGTTTGTTTCTCACACTCACACACACTCTTCAGATTAGAGGAGTAAGGACAAGGTGGTGGTGGACTGTCGACTGTGTCACTGTCACAGCCGGTGTCATGGTGTGTGACGACTTTAGACGGGCGTGCGTGTGTGTGTGTGTGTGTGTGTGTGTGTGTGGCACTTAAATCACAGCAGCATCTCTGCTCTTCATGCAGCAGTGATGTTGTCCTGAGTTCAGCAATCTTTCTGTCAGAAGTAATTGAAGAATTTCATCCAAAATGCTGTGTAACCACTTTTGAAAAATATTACCTGATGTTCTTTCCCATATTTCATTGTTGAAGGTGATTTCATTCTCTGAAAAGTCTTTACAAAGCAAGGGTTTTGAGTTCGGACTCTTCTACTTTTTTTGACAGCTTGTGATCTGCATGGTCCTGCATCACATCAGTTTGTTTCCCCTTTTTAAATGACACGTGGCACCTGACCTGACAGTTCAAATGTCACCCAACCATATAACTAAAGATAAATAATTGCTCAGTTATTTCATTTAAATGATTTCTAACCCATGAATACTATTAGTGGGAGAATATTTGCTAGTTTTCTTAGTGGTTTTTGAAATTAAAGTAATTTTTTTTAAAGGTTTGGTCCAGCAGAGGAATACATTTTAAAATGTCATCCTGACTCATTGGGCCATACAATGAGGTGCATCATCAGCATTTATTTATTTGAAAACAACTTATTACATCATGTTTTTGATCCTTTTTTTGAAAAAAGAGGGTTTTTTTTCATCCCTCACAAAACCTTTTATATAGAGTTTGTAGACGCTGGCTTACAAACTATAATTAGAAGCACAATTTAGTGTGCGACTTGGCTGTAAAGATACATGGTGCTGATTTAAAACGCAGTTCACACAATAGTTAATCTAGCTCTGAACACCCGCGCTTGCTTTGACATTGTTGCTCTGCTATATTACAATGGGAGAAAATGTGCTACTGCCATATGTGGGATAACGGCTGTTGTTTCATTTATACTTACATAAAAGAATAGACAATCACCAAGACGAAGACATTTTCTCTTCCAAAAACATCTGCTATGGTCACGATCATTTTTACATTGACTTGTATTGACTGTATGATTTTATTATCTGTCTATTTTATCCTTCTATTGCATTATCTACCTCTCCTCATGCACCTACTGTAATAACACCCCCCTACATTTTGCCTCATCTCACCCCTATTCTCTTCACCTCTTTCCCCCTTTTCTCCTCCATCCTCTTCCTCTCTCCCCTCCTTCTTTTCTTCTCCTCCTTCCTCTTCCCTTCCAGGGCCCCTGTGGCAGATCCCTCTCCTCTTCCTTTCATGCTTCATCTTTTCTAGTCTTTTATCCCTACCCCTCGTGCTTTTTCTTCTCTCAGCATTCTTGTCTGTAGAGGCAGCAGTGTGTACCCAGCCTCTGTGAATCTTTGTGTGTGTGGTGGTGGTGGTGGGGAGCACAATAGATCACCAGACGTCTTGTCTGAAAACCGAGGGGATCAAAATAGATCAGTTTGATTTTCCAAGCCACCCCCACCCCCAAACTTTCCTCCTCCATTCTCAGGGAGAATAGAGGGAAGAGTTTCATTTCATTGTGAGATGCCCCCTTCTGGTGGAGGAAGGGATGACAGATGAGGGGATATACAGTACATGACGGAGTAATAGATGACAGGAAAATAGGCATGAACGGGTTTACGGAGGGACAGGAAATTGGAGAAATGTGAGGGCAGAAAATTAGCAATAGAATGACATGATTGGAGAGGAGATGAGAAAGACAGCAGAAAGAATAAAGAAAGCAGATTCAGATGCAAAAAATGGAGAGAGGAGGAAGTGAAGCGAGCGAAGAAGAACTGGTCGGAGGGGAGGTGAGGGGAAAGAGGGAAGTATGAAGATGAGAAAATAGTTGTAAAAATGACAATCTGATTGCATCCATTGTATCCATGGAGCAAACCCGGTGAGAAGATTACAAAGCATTTGATTTGCTCTGTTGTCAATTTCCTCCTTGCTTTCTTTGTCTTGCTCACTCTCTCTCTCTCTTACACGCACGCACGCACGCACACACACACACACACACACGCACGCACACGCACACACACACTCCAGGTGCATTATTGCTGATCAGCAGCCTGTTATTGCCATTATTATGTTGCCCACATTGTCTGACATTCATTTTTTTAAAGGGGAGTTATCCTGTATTAGTCACTGTGTAAATCCAATCAGGAATTGATCACAGCACAGAACCCTTTTAACATGGCAAATTTGTTCAAAGTGGAGTGGGGCCTGAGCTATTACCAGGACAAAACAATGGCCTCCACCTGATCTAAGGTTATTCTTATTAGATGCATCTGTTGTGTGTTTGTCTTTGATTATGAATGTGTTTTTTGAATAAACACATATTAATGTATTTTGCCTCCAGTTACAATTTGATCAAACCAGAGAACCACATTGGAAAAAAAAGAAGCTAAGACACCAACTTACCCATGCAGAACACAAACAACCTCCAGTTCAAATGTTAGCGCTTAAATATTTAATTTTCAAAATGATTTTTCCCTCACTGTTTACCTTTATCTACTTTTCATAATAGACGACAGGAATAGAGATGTGGAGGCAGAGATGGTGGAGTTCAGAGAGAGGGATGGGAAAGTGCTGTACTGATCCTTTTGCCCTGTAAAGTCCACCTTTAGAATTTATTCACTCAATTATGTGGAGAAGTGTGTGGTTTCCCTACACTATGTACTTTGGCACAAACACTGATTTAAAATTTAGAGCATCCTTACATTTTTTTCTCATATACATTACCAGTACCTTACAAATCCCACTGTCCCTTACACTCTTATCATTGTAGCACTTGTGGAACAAACAGTGGATCCTGAAACAACCAGCGTACTACAAATAAAAATGGTAACCATCTTTCCGCAAACCTGCCTGAGAGACTGTGGTCAGCCTATTTGTGTTGAAGACAAAAGATACCAATAAATAGATCAAATATCTGTCATATCATCAGATAAAGTACCATATATTGCTGGTACATTTTTTTTCAAGTGCTTTACATTTAGGCCAAATACTTAACTTGTTCATAATGTGGCTCTTTAATATAATGATAGCCCAACTAACATGCTGAAATACCAACACACTTTGCCAACCTGTATAGCCTTTAATTTGTCTTTTTCAACATTTTGATGCGCTGTGCTTATACATGATTAAAATTTGCACTGAAGCTGTTTGAGCTGACAGGTTTCACAAATTATTTTGCACTATGTTTTGCATGTAAACAACTGGGCACAGCTACTCAGTGGGGGTAAAAAAAAAAAGAGCTGTTAAATGAGATGCAGTTAGCCAAAAACAAGACCTAGTGTACGGAGATTTCTTATTTTTCCATTGTCTGACTCATTTAATGTGGTGCAGTGTTATACAGTGGAATAACAGTTTTGTGGGTTATTTTTGTTGGCTCTATGCTGTATTACTATAAATGCAATAAGACATAAAAAGACGGTTGAAAGTTGGTGGCTTTTAAGTTTTAGAATAGAAGAAAATACCAACATCCGATTTTTCAGGATGTTGAGGCCAGAGTTGAATATTGCCCTTTTTGGTACAATCAATTAGTTATACTATTGTTCCATACAAATGCAGATAGTTTGTAATTTTGCCTTTGTTTTCATTTATCAATACAGACATTTTACAATACAAAATCTGTAGTGCGGAGATTTACATATTTGACATACATTTATGATTGCCTTTGTGGAAGCAGGGTCACAGGGTCAGATTTACTTACTGACATTGAAAAATAATGAAAAAGGGGAAAAAAGGAGTTTACTACAGAATAAATGGGATTTCTTGATACCGAGGATAGATGATGATAAATGGTTAGGAGAAATAAGGAATTGTTTTATCATGGGGCATTCCTTTTCACCTTTCATCTTGTGAGTGAGTTGACATTTATTGTCTATTGCTGTCTAATGGGGATTGCCTTCATTTGTTGGGAAGCTGTACTCAATCACAGTAGCTGTGACACAAAGAGAAGGGAGGTTATGCCCCATGGACAATATGTGAACACATTTATCTTCCAGTCTTCAGTGTGATTTATTCCATTACAGGTAATACCCAGACTCCAGCCCTGCATATTTTGATTATGGGATTTGGTAGGCAATGTTCGTCACACATCCTAGCATAAGAGAATTGCTGTCAGTTAATGAGCCAGAGTGACTTTTGCAAGTCGTTGAATCATATTGCTGCAATACAAATGAAAACATTGGCTGGATGGTGGCATAACACAAACAGTATTGTCTTTTGTGACAAAAAGAGAAAACATGGTTGATCACTTCATTGGACAGCAACGAGTAAACATTGAACATGCGATTGGCGTGGGTCTAATGACTTTGTTGTTCGATACAAGTTAAATAAATACTGTAACAGATCTGTTGCTGCAAAATGTTGCGTTAAGTGATACTGGATGTGCACGAGTGAGTTGAAAAATGACTGTTTACAGGAGAGCTGCTCATGTCATTAACAGGGGAATCCATCTCTAGAAGAGTATAATGGCAATCATTGCATGTCACTGTCTGTTGGGGATTGTCCTTATTTCTTTGCTGCCTCCGTTCAGTCTCTTCATCACTTCACATTGGACAGCAGTGGCATAATCCATTCAACACACTAGAACACATTCATCTTCCACTCATTTTATGTTGTGGTTCATCTTAGTTTCACACTGCCACTGATGCTGGATGGTTAATTTCAAAGGGAAAATTGCTCTAACCTTTATAATGAGTACTTGGTGCAACATATTTTGAGAGCTTAGTAGAAAGAATATGGGGAAAATAAGGATAATGATGGCTTTCATTGAAATACTGTAGAAATGGGAAATAAAAATCAGCCTAGTCTTTATTTTTTGATCTGTTATTGGGGACCAATCTATCCCAGTATGGTCCTGTATTGGGGAAAAAACAGTCTTCTTGCTTACATTGTGGATATACATGTAGCGAAAATCTTTTCATCATTTGCAGTAACCAGGAAAGAAAGTCCAGTTTAATCTTGAACTGCGGATCTTGTTAGTTATGTCCTCAAGGCAAAACCTGTCCTTGTGGTCAAGACCAGGTTAATCCTGCTCGGTCCTGTATTGGAATCTAGACAATAGCAATAGCACCATTAAGCCCAAATAGTGGTCTCCCATTATTTAGCTCCTCAAAACCACAAAACAGGATTTTCCAGTGAGAGATTTAAAGCTGCCCCTGCTCCCATAATGGCATCTGACAGTGAAGGCACCAGATTTGCTTGGGCTACATTTACAGGGGAGTGTTTGAAGGTGTACAGAGTAACATACAGTACGTTCTTTGCCACTTTGCTTTGTTAACTGACTGACTAAGACATATTTAGTTGATGGAGAATCTATATTTTGAAATTTGTAATACCCATCATATCGACAATGAATGAGATATTGTTTGAGTGTTTCATTCAAGCTAGGAGGATAAAAATGGTTCCAGGAGAGACTCCTAATTAGGATATTGTATGAAGCGACAGTTGGTATGAGATATTGTTGCTGGAGACACAACTGAGGTTCCTTCTGTCATAACAGGGCAGACTACTGATTTGTCACTGTTGTGCAGCTGTTTTGCCTTTGCTGATTTCCATTTGGTGGTTGAATAATAAGTAATAATAATAGAGCAGCCTGTGTCCCAGACTGCAATTATGGCCAGCACAGAATTAAATACAGAATTTTTCTGACATACATTCAATCATGATGTGTGACATTTCTTGTAAACGCAGAACCCAAAACAGATCAGGTTTGACTTCACTACAAAACAACACAGTATGGGCCAAATAGCATTTTCTCCATTTTGGAAGGTCCTTGGAGACCAGGTATTTTCATGTGACAGATACTGATGATAAAAAGCTTCCCTCCTGACATCCAACAGGGAGCAACGGCCCAATTTCTTACCATTTCAGACAGTGAGAGCGAGAGAAAGAGAAGGAGGATGTCTCTTGACACCTGCTCACATTGTATTTATTTTCTTTTATGTCAGAGGGATACTGAGAGTGAGGAGATGATAGAGGTTAAAGATAAAAAAGACAGCAATTGACAGAGACTTTGCAGTCCAGCAGGAGGCCTGTTTATATTCACTGGTCAAAGAGCTCCTGAGTAGGGAGCCTGCTTTGACAGCACAGTATGCAGTATCGCCGGCTTATCAAGTCAGTTGCATTTAACAATTACTCGTGTTGAAATAAATGCTGCTTTTAAAATGTCATCGAGTTTTTGATAAACAACAAAGTAATTTTAAAATCAGATAATCACTCATGTAAATAGTTGTGTAGTTACACTGAATTATGCTTTGCTTATCAGCAAAGTACGTAGAAGTACTTTGAGGTTCTTCCTCTCTTTCTTTTGGGGTCTGCCAAGGCAGCATACTGCCGTGTTGCCTGTTTTGTCTCCTCTGGCAGTGGCTGGTGTTCTGAACACCTGCACCAGTGACACCTCTGGTTTGGTATTTATGTCACACACCTGTTGTTTGCCTGTGTGGACAGAAGTAGGAGTTGAACACCATCAGTTCCTTGGAGAGAAACACCACTGAAAACAATAGTGTTGGATCATCATTGTCATCTAAGTACAAAGTGTGGGAATTCCCATGAAAGAAGATAGAGGAGACACTACATATATCCATTGGTATTTCTTTATGTAGGGTCTGACTATGACTATAAATCTGCCTGGCATAATTTTTATTTTCACAGCCATTCCTCAGTAGCCAGTGAGGAGTGACAGGAAAAGTGGGGAAAAAAGGATGTTATGCTGCAGAAGTCCTGGACCGCTTTATAAATTTTGGTGTCATCAATCTGTATTATGTGCCTTTTACGAAAGTCGCAGCAGCAGAATTGGAGGGGGGGTAAAAAAGGAAAAGCCATCCTGCTCGGTCTGGCATCACATTCTGTTAAGCCTGCAAGGCTGCACATTTTTACACAACATACATTTTCAAACAGCATTGCATCAATCCAATATTTTTATTAGTATTTTTTGAGTGTGTGTGATCGTCAGGCTAATGTGTAAATTACAAGAATATTATGTCAGAGCTATGCCTTTGAACTGTCAGGCAACTGTAGAGATTATTTTGGTTATAATTGATGAAGAGCTGTTTTTTCTACAGTACTGTAGCAGCAACCTCAGTTTGGTAAATCATAGGTGGGGCACTGGAAATACACATTTTAATGTTCCAACAGCTGCTGATGCAGTCAGTATCACATTTTACTGCAAGGTCTGAAACCAGGCTAGTTGGACTACAGAATTACAAAGAACGGTATTTCATAATTAATGTTTAAAACATTGAGTTCTGGTGAGTTTGATCTCAGCGTGATCTCATCTTGTATTTCACTGAAAACTCACAAGCCACTGACTTTCAGGCTGTGGTCGTAGGTGACACTGCTTCTATTTCACCCAATATGTAAATGTGATTGTGATGCTTTAGATGTGAAATTCCTTTTCATGATCTGTAAACATTATTTATCTTCAGATACTTGCATACTGTGTTTTCCTCCTGAGTCATAGGACACACCAGGTATCTACTTTTCTTACATTACCAGATAGACTGATGTCTGTGTTTGTGTCTATGAGGCAACCCCACGTTATTTACAATACAAATCGACCAACCTTCAACCAGTTTTATCAATCTAGTCTTGCTGCAGGTTAATTGAACATGCTAAGGCCAGGCGACGGTAAAGCTTCTGCTCATACTGATAGCAGTAATTACACTGTTTTATCTATACATGGTTGCACATAAAGTTGTTTTCAGACACATTCCTCTTTTTATTCCTATTTTAAAAGTAAATTCTGGTTTAATTTTCACAATATGTATTTTATTCCAACTTTTTGGGCAACTACTGTATGTGTACATAATACACCTGTATGGTCTGATTGTCCTGTGAGGACCAAAATGTTGGAGGTCAGTCAGTGTGGTGGTTAGGGTTATAAGGGACTGTCGAACGCATTATGCTACAGTATGATGGGTCCCCGCAAATACAGTAAACAAGGGATGTGTGAGTGTGAGGGAGAGCAATAGTGAAAGAATCTGACATCTCTTGCCTCCACTACGAACAACCCTCTCATTATTGCTGTTAAGGTCTTTCTTGTTGTTTCGTAGCTCCATTGTCACTGGAAGCGACTCCAGGCTGGATTACACCACCCACCACCTCCGAGAGCAAAATTACATGGAGCTGCTGTTTTGTTTTACAGTCACACTGAAGAACAAAAAAGATACAGCTAGATTTTTAATACTAGCCTCCAATTGCTTTCAATTTGTCAGAGGATTCAGTTTTTAATGTCCACAAGACGTGTGTGTTCCAATAGATTTACTTTATTGCAGTATTTGTTTTATTGTCATTGATGCTGAACGTGGGAGGGGGAAGATGAGTTTTGTTTTCTCTTGTCACAAGTAATTGATTTTTGTTGTCAGCAGGTGGACAATTTGTGCATATTAGAAGAGAACTGTTGTGATGATACTTTTGAGGAGACTTTTAAAGGTTTATTGTTGAATTAAGCCCATTATTAGTTGGTATTTACACAGAATGAGACATCACCTGTACAGTCTTTATACAGTAATATATGTGTATATTATAATAACTGGTTTATTGTTGTTGTTGCAGTATTTTGGGATGTATTTAAAGGGGAAAATACAAAATTAAGGAATTTCCAAGAGTCTGAAAACCATGTCTTCATTTATGTAAATATCTTTAGCTATATGTAATCCAAACAATACCTGGGCCTTTCATTAATGACAAAGCATGATTCATTGATGATGATTTTCTGACACTTGATTACCAGGGCTTGAATTTTGAATACTATACTTTGGCATTTCAGCTCAAAAACGGCTACCTTTTTATCCTGACTTTTGATTAGGGTTGTTTTAGGGCTATTTAATCAGAATACTAAATTATTAATTTAAATGTCCCATTCCTTCCCTTCAGTCTTGTCATTGTCTTTTATCTATTTTACATGATTTTGTTTTATTCATTCATTTTTAGATTATTTATCTTCAAATAGTTGTCTTTTTTATTGTTTTTTAGAACTTTTGCTGAATTTTTATACATGCGTGCTTCAGTCTAAAAATATTTCCGCTATTTGCATTTGTACCGTCATATTATTAGGTTGTCAGTTGTCTGTAAACACTGCAAAAAAGTTTGATTGATTGCCACAGTTTGCCGAGGTGCAAACAGGGTGGATCAAACAGTTGATGTTAGTGAATTACTAAAACACACTGAATTTATCATCTGTCCTCAAATTTTGTAGTTTCTAACTTATTGATGACATGCCATGCAGGACTTTAACAAAGTGTGTGAGACTGATATTACGCACACCATCTGCAGTGGGGCCAGTAGAATGATCATGTGATCTGTAGATCAAGCAAGAAACATGATCAGGCTATCTTTAATACTGATTATAAGATAATACTATATGTGCATGTGGATAGCATTTTTCTCCAAGAGCACTCTGAAATCGATCTGTTTTAAATGTAGAGCTTTGTGGTTCATATTGTTGCAAAAGCCTGTGAGTTTGGTTTTACTGTGTCTCAGCTGCTGGCTGACTTGGAGCAGATTATGTGACACCTTTACACTGAGGCACACCTCTAGTAAAGAGACAAGTAGACCTTGGGGAAAGAATCTTACAGCACCAAGGTGACTTGTGTGTGTGTGTGTGTGTGTGTGTGTCCGGGCGTGTGGGCATGTGTGCATAATGTGCATGTTTCTTCAACACTTGTGACCCATCCCTCATAATGTAAAGACCATAGACCCTTGAGGCCCCCCCCCCATCCCTTCTTCTGTGTCTACTTTTGCTTTCTCTGCCATTGTTGCTCTTCCGTTCCCTCCATCTCTGTTTCCCTGCAGCTCTCTTTATCTGTCTCCAACTTCCTTTGTCTCGCTCTATTTCTTCCTCCCTTCTCCCCTGTGTATATCTCTCTGTTTTCTTTCATCTCTCCTTCCTTCCTACTACTTCTTTCTCCATCTCTCCCAATTCCTCTCTCTTGTATTGTTTAGCCATTGGCTGTCTGCAGTGACTGACAGCATACAAACAAGAGTCTTGGGTTGTAGGCCAGAGGCATACACACACAACCACAAACGCATACACTCACTTACAAAGATGATTATACAAGTCATATAGGAAATTTCCACACGTCACCGCTGTGCATCGACAAAAGCCCGCTCACATGCTGATATTCACCACACACACATTTCCCCATCTGTCTGCACATCGGCGAGAGGCGCACACACATACAAATGAACACCCGCCCACTGCAGAGAGGTACAGTACACACACACACACACACTTCGTCTGCACATAGCGCCTCCACATACTCTTGTGCTGATGTATAGTCATCGTTCTGATAACCTCATTGCTTTTGTCACCCAGTGATCAACACCTAAGGTTTTTCAGACACGCACACTCACACACACGACACACTCACTTCTTTGCTACATTTGTAGGTAAATTCCAAATCAATTTCTTGTCCGTTTCTTATTGTCAGCTATGTATATTGCTTATTGCACTACTAACAATGATTTTTTGTTCTAAGCTTTAACTGGCTTAACAGGTCATCATAGTTGATTTGTTTTCGCTGCCACCTGATGTCTGAAAATTGCCCTTTTAAAACTGACACACTGATTTTATAACACACTAAAAGATTCATGTCGTCCCTGAAACGTATCCTGAATGTCCCATATACAGACAGCGAACACATGACACCAGGCTCTTGGCTCTGTCTATTACAGTAGATGATGCTTGTATCAAACTGGAGAGATTAACCTGAGGCAAAGGCAATTTTATTCATGTATGTGTTCATTTTAAATATGCTCATTCTCTTTTTTATTGATCCTATTCTATATAAAAGCAATACATGACCTTCTTTCAACACATCACAGTAGCACATCTGTGGCAAATAAAACCCAACCATGAATTATGAGTATGGAAATAGTGCTCTGGCCTTTACATCACCAAACTTAACCCAGCCATACATTTACAGGGTATTTCTTAAAGAGATGCCGTGATCTCCACCTCCACCATCAAAAGATCAAATAAAGAAATATTCTCAACATGTTCTTTATATCAGTAGAGGTTCATTGTGCCGTCAAACCAAAGAGACAGTATATTTTCTGCATTGTTGCTGGTTTGGGGCACAGGGTCATGTTACCCTTGTGAAGATAGTGAAAAAGCCCTTTTATATGAACCACTGTTGGTAGACATTATAAGTAGTACTGAGTGTACCTTGGATGTATTACTGCCAGCTGGTATCATTTTAGATGGGCTCTCATCTGTCCATAACACAGGATGAAGGACACATGCTCTGACAAATTATGCATCCTGATATTGACATGGACAGAAAGACCCACCTCAACTTGTCCATCAGCTGTGTAGTCAGTCGTGATATTTTACACTCTGTTTGGTATTCAGGTCATGTCAGTTCCAGACAGACAAGTGACCAAGTAGTTGGCAAGCCACATAAGCATGAACTTGTCACTAAAGACAGCCCCTGTCACATATTATATTTCTTCTTATGTACAACACTTGGGGCGATAGCAAGAGCTAGGTCTACTAAACATGAATTCTAACTGCATAATGTTAATGATATTTGTTCTCATGTATGTTGTACAATACATCGCATTCTTCTGATTTCTTGTCCTCTTGTGTTCATAGTTTCACTAAGCCAAAGCAATGTCTCAGACGGATGAGTAGAAGAAAAAAATGGCAGTTCCAAACAGTGGGCAGAAACGAAGGACAGATATGTAGAGATGATGGATGAAGCCAGACATGTTTTGTCACTTGTTACTCGGTGTGTCACTCAAACATTTATTTGAAGCATCCTAGACCCTTAAATAGTTAACTTTGTTCATTTATTTCCTTCCTCTTTGCCAGAAGTGGATCAATATAGACCCCACACATGAAAGCAAGGGTGTTTTTTTTATACTCGTCATTTTTGAAAAAAACCCAAAAGAGTAAGAAGACATAGTGTCTGTGTGGGTGCACTTTGGAGGCCAGTGATTGGCAGACAGGGGAGCTGGTGGCTAGAGGATCCAGGGCTGATGATCTGTCACCCTCAGCTCATTAAACCACTGACATACCAGGGATGGATGCTGGGTCACCTGGTTTATTTTTTCTATACTTTGCATGAGCGACACACACAGACACTGTGGCTCTGGGTGCATCAAGTCAGGTATTATGACATGTAAGTTGCTTATCAACCCTCGGTGGAGAGACAGATACAGCACTTACAGCTATTGTAATCCAAATACTAAAAATGTGCTTGAAATGTGTTAGGTTTTGTTATGGTCTTAATGCCTAACGTGGTATTTTGTCGCTCAGCGGTGTTAGCAATGCTTCTTACCATATGAAGAGGATCCCTCTAAAGCTATTTACAATGGCGACTGAGTGACACACTTGACTGGATATGACAGCGTTTGCTTGTAGTCGGGGTGTCTTAGCAGCTCCAGGTAACGGATGGATGAAGCTCCAGTTTCCCTAATGAAATTCACGACCTATAGCAGTGATGTCAAGCCAGGCATTCACATGCTTGCTACCTAGTCAATTGTGACTTTATTGACCAGTGAGTTTCTGTCATATAAAGACTAAGGTGGAGACAGCTGGGGGCAGGCTTGATCCGGTAGTGGTCACTTCCATAATGTGTTCCCAGTGAGAGTTTTGGAAACATTCAGCATCACTTGACAGTTTGAGAGTGAAGACTTCACTGAGGTTTCTCTTGCCTGCAGACAGGCTTTAGACCGCACTGTACCTGACATGCTCGAACCGCATGTGCTGCTGGTGTCTGGTCATGTTGTTCATTTTTGGGAGTTTCACGAGGGATCCCTATGTTGACCCTAAGGCATCTTCTCTTTGGTAAACTCTGCTGAAATCATTATTAGTCTCTGCAGGTGATGGTGTGGGAGGGATTGAGGTCACAAAAGATTCAGCAGTGGGCATTGCCTCTGCCTGGCCCCATCATTGAAGCCTGCACTGTTGGCCAAGAGTAAGAGGATTGAAGAATCTTGTTCTTATGTTTGAAGACAAGAGAAGAGAGAAAAGAGGTAAGAAATAAAGCGAGAAAGACCCTGGCTCACATCACTCTGTGAAAATGCTCAATGTATCATTTAGAGGATGCTTGTAAACATTAAAAGAAACATGTAACTTTAGCAATTTAGGTGAAAGCTTGCCTGGCTGAAAGCACTCTGCCATAGTTAGAGTATGAAGACTTCTTTGCTCAATGAATCCATTACTGTTTCTTTTACTTTTTGCTGCTGGGTTGTTGTAATGTCGGGAAAGTATGCAGTTGAATTTTTGCAGTGATAATGCATTCACAAATTGCAGCACATTTTACCTTGTTGTCTAAATTCTACGTCGGTAGTGAGTCAGATTTGATGCTGTAACACCATGAAAATGTTTCATGTGAGCTGATTATTAATTTGCTTGTGCTGCAGGAGTCTCTGTCCTGAATGCAATTTTCAGAAACACGGATGCAGTATGGATTAGATGTGATCTAATGTTCGGAAGGCAAATAAATGGCTGCAGCCATTGTGAATATCTGTGTGTCAATATTAGCACTCTGACTTGTCAGCTTTTAAATAGTGCTTGTGCTAGAGACTGTTTGGTTAATGCGGAACATGAACGTGTGGGCTGTGTTGCTGTTGGAATTTATGTTGCTTTCATAATGTACGTCTTTGAAACTGTCGAGGAGTCAGACAATTATTCCTTTCTACCGCTTCTTTTGTTGCTTTTCTTTTTTTTTCTTTTAGGTTTCCCCTCCATTTGATTAAATGGTGAGTGTAGTCATTACCCACTAAGTGGCTACTATCAAAATAAAACAGACAACGGCAATAAAAGTGACTGAAAATTAGCAGAGTGGGGGAAATGAGACATCACCAGCAGTGTCCATAAACATAAAATCCTGAGTTCAGACACCTTGGGTACCAGCTACAGATTAACTCTGATGCACTGTGAATGAATAAAACCAATAAATGGGGCCGTCAGGGGTCAGCACACTTGAAAGGTAATGCCAAAATATATGATTGGGACCTATTGATAGTTTACAACTTGTAATTTTACCCGACTCGTAACCTTCAGGCAATTTTGCATACTAGAGGTTAGGCCTTAGGTCTTAATTATCCTCAGCTCCTGCTGTTTCAAATATTAGAGTATATTAGAGTTGGAACACATTATTCACCAAACTGTGAAGTTGGCTAACATTAGTGAGCTTTTTAATACCAGTCCTCAAAATATGTAGGGCAGAGTGTAGGTTTGATCCAGCAGGCATAGAACTGTTTTGTTTCTCCCTCTGACATCAGTGTTTCAGCCTGTTTCTGATTGTGTCTTAGAACGTGTTTTGCGGCTCAGAGGGGCTGAACAGGAGGCACTGAGGCGAGCAGACAGAGGGATACTGACAGAAAACCTGTCACTGTTTCCTGAGACTGGCCATGTCACTCTTATATTCACTTACAGCAGAAATCAGTGGAGGATGTCTGAACTCTTTCACTATCTCTGCAAAGCTTTAGTCCAACAGCATGCTGCAGGTAAATCTTACTGTGAGTAAAACAATAAATGCCCGAGTTAGAGCAGTGTAGACATTTGATCTTCTCAAAATGTGTTAAGAACATCATGTACACAATTTATGTGTATGGCCTTTCCAAAAAGTACTTGAGATTTATATTTCCTCCAACATCTTGAAAGTCACTGCAAGGTCTTTGATTCTTCTGCACAAATGAGGGTGGAAAGCCTTCATCTAACCACTGAGCCTTGTAGGTTTACTACGCTGCTCTGCCCACTGACCTAATATTTTAGACTTATTTTATTCTTTCTGAAAAGTGAAAGCGGGGTGACAGTGGTGAAGCAAGCAGACAAACACGAATGCGAAGAGGCATTAGACCTTTGCTGTCATTTGTCACTCAGACTGTCTCGCATGCTGCAGAGGTGAAGTGGGACACAGCTGTTGTTGAAAGCAAGGTGATGTTAACTGCACTTGTCAACTTGTTCCTCTGTGATTTTGTTTGAGATTTGAGTGGATGAGTGGTTTGTGCGGCGTGAGTGAAGCAGCAGGAAACCCTCCGCTGTCATTTATCAGTCAGAGGTGATTCGGGACGCAGGTGCCAGTTCGTACATTGGAGACAAGTGCTCCGTTTGTGGACACTCAAGGTTGTCTGTTCATGTACAGTATAACCACGGTCAAACACAAACCAGTGCTGTATTTTAGAAAGGTTAAAATACGTTCTCTTGAAAAAGCTGACACATCATATACAGTAATCTCTCCCTAGTGTCTGCATCATTTTCACTGAAACTTCACTCACACATGGACACATCCCTGACAAAGTCTTGCTCTGTAGATTTAAAAAAAAAAACTCAAAGTTATGTTTGGTTTGTGGGTTTTTATGAGATACTTATCCAGTCAATATATTATGTGCAGTAGATTTGTAGAAGCAGGCAGGAGACCTGGCACAGACACTGCAATGTACTGCTTTGGATGGGTCCTTTTTTTGATTGGTAGTGCTTTATTCACGCACACACACACACACACACACACACACACACACACACACACACACACACACACACACACACACACACACACACACACACACACACACACACACACAATCGTAATTAATTGATAGATCATATTGTGGCCAGTTTTAGGTACAGTATGTGAATTGGTCTCTTGAGGAAGCTATCTAAAGCTTATAGTAGGAGCCATCAGAATATGCCATCAGAATATGCCCCCCCCTTACTGCAGTTCCATCGCTCATGTTGTGTCCCTTTTTTAGCTCTTTCAAATGTGTTGGTCGATGTTAAACACATAACTACTAACGTGTAGTGCTTTTAAAGTTGTCACACACACCAGATTTACAACTGTGTTATACTGCAAAATACAGTGACATTTATGTGACACCGGTAGGCTTAATCAGCATCGTGTTAGCTCATTTGGCAATCGAACAGTAACTGAACTCACTTTTTAGTTTTCCAGTTTTAAACCAAAGCTATAATGTGGATGTTTTCTCATTCATGTAGGCAAGGCAAGGTGAGTTTATTTATATAGCCCATTTTTACAGTTTGTCTCAAAGGGCTTTACACAGAATCATAACAACAAGAGTGGACCCTTTACCCTCACATCGACTGAGGAAAAACTCACCCAGGATTGGCAAATCTTGTGTACATAAGAAAGGAGTTTACAACATTGAATTGGGAATAGCATAGAAAATGGGATAGTTCAGTCAAGGGGAGCTGACGAAGGAGCAGCTTCTGGTGGGTTGGAGCTCTGCAGTCGGAGAAATCTGCAGGACATTTGTTGATAGTCTTGCCCTGCCAACTGTGGGTCCAATTCAACACTTGTCAGTTGTCTTAATGGGAAGTTTGCTTTGTTTGATCCAATGTTAAATATACAGACAGTGATAAAAGCCAATTTATGCACTGTTTGACATATTTAAACATGCTGTGTTTACTGTGATTTCAGTTTTGTTCTTGTTTCTGTCTGAGTTCTTTAATTCCTTCTCAGGATTAGCTTCTATACTATCAGAACTAACTGCTTGTCTAATCAGTGGCTACTATTCAAACCAGAATTAGAAATGAGGCTCTTTCTAGGCCTCTAGGCTTGGTTCTCTACCTGGACACCACTTGAGAATTTATGAAATTACGACTTTACTGTCACTTATTTTGTGCCAGAAATTGTTATTTTTTAAACCTGCCCTAAATTCGTCCTACAGGACATCATTTTGGCTAAAAAAACATGACACAGCATACCATGCCTGCTTCCATTTTAACATGGTTTAACCAAGTTAAACTCCATCCCTTAATCCAGCTGTGGCAGTATTAGTGCCATGCCAGAGCACCATGAGATCAAGGAAATTGTGCAATTTTAGGAGAGGCTGCAAAGAAGAAAGATAAGAAGTGGAGAGGAGAGGAAAGGAGAGGAGAGGGGAGCGATAAAGGAAACGATGCTTCGCATGCTGTGGCGGTTGGCATACAGCCCCAGGGAGCTGTTAAGGTAGCGCAACTGCCTCCTGTGAAGCTGTCAATAATTTCAATAAAGTGGGTGCCTCTAAAGTGGATTTGAGGAACTTGAGGTTGAAATATCCAGAATAAACCATTTATAGTTACTCACCATCCAATCACAATTCTTATATCAAGTTATCATGAAAATGACATTCCAGGCTCAAATAAGATAATGTTTGAACATCTGGCTGTCGTAATTGTTAGAGTTGCTCAGATTTCAGTATCCGTGTAAAAAAAAAAAAAAGGCCTCTGATACTGATAGTGTTTTTGTACATGCTACAGTATCACAAACACAGAAAAGGGCAGCTTTCAGGGAAAATAAATTATTTTTGACAGCTCTAAAAATGTAAAACACACAGTAAGTTGCTCTTTGTGGCCACAAGCAGCTGCTGTTGCAGTGCTATGAGGAATAGACCATTGTTTGCTGTTGGGCAAGCTCACAAATAGGCAGACCATGGTCCACCTCCAGATCCAGTTGCTGTCCTACTCAGTCCTGGACCTAAAAAGTTTTATATCTTCACAGAATCATAGGTCAGCTATTCACAGTGATTCAAGTCAGTAGTTGGTTAGATACAGTACAGATAGTTGGTCTAATTCATAAAACATGAGCAGAACAAATTTGTGTGTAAACAGAAATTTATACGGATTTCCTCATTCATCAATATTTTAGTAGCTCTGATCATTTCGTAGCTATTAACAAAGTGTACACCTGCTTCTGACTGCGTGTAGTGTTTGTGTACTGTACATTTAGGAATGCACATAAATATTGCTTGTTGCTGTTGGAAATTACAGTTGTAGTTTGTATTGAAACCATGAAACACAAAATTTAAACATGAGAGAGAGAGAGAGAGAGAGAGAGTTTTAGTGATCTGACATGCATGTACACATCAAGCCTTGTATTGGTCTGATGATGCGTTTGCATATTAACCAGAAAAAATGTGCAGCTGATATGCAATGCAAAGTGTGTTTTGCTTCACGTTGTGGCTCGGTGACCTGGTGGAACGCACCGCAGCTTCATACTGAGCAATAGCAGAGTTGGCACTCGATTGGAGGAAGGAGTGAGAGACGGCTGGTTTATCAGTAACATATAGCCTGCCATACATGTCTTGATGCCAGTGACGCTCCTCTGCAGCAGACAGCGGAGGCTGTGGATAGTCTCCTACTCCTGTGGCTGTTGTAGTTCTTATATGTGTTTTTTTCCCATGTTTAATATCAAACTATTTTCACTTTACTTCTTCAATGATTCTTTAATCCGAGGACCAGTGGCGGCCTTAGACATCTGGGGGCCCGTTTCAATATTTCATATGAGGCCCTACCCTGTTAAACATAAAATTATTTGCCAGCTATGTGCCCATGTGTCGCTGATGCTTTAAACCCTGAAAGGACGCAGTAACGCACTATCCATGCATCCCAGGTACGCACAACACATTAAGTGTTAAAATCACTATCAGGGCAAGAAACCAGGACTTAGCAGAAAAAACGAGGACTGAAGTTGGTTTTCATCAAAAAGCAAAATCATTATGTAGCCTACATTTTCAGACAAACTACAAGCTTTAACAATATTCTGAATTTAAATTGGCAACAAAAGTAATGAGAGCAAAGTGCTCCGCGTTATTTCAGCACCACGACCACGGACAAGGAAGGGACGAGACATGCGGACAGACAGACGTCTACAGGTGCTGATCCTGTCGGTGCTGCGGTGCTGGAGCAGCAGACAGACAGCTGTCTCCTCCATTATTACAATCTGTAAATAAGCTGCCAATAATATCACATTTTAGTTGTGCTCTCGCTGTGTTTTATTTCTCTGTTAAGTTAGGACGTACTCATAGATCGCCTGTTTGGAGGGATTTTAACCCGAGGAAAAAAAGGAAAGTGATTGACAGACGTCAATCATCAGGTTACGCAACTGGGCGCACGTCAGGAGGAAAGCAGGAAAAACAAAAGGACATGAGAAACACTAAGAGAAAAGAAATAATACTGGGAGAAGGAAAACGAGGGTCTATTGATAGTTTGCGGGCGTTTTCAAAGGTAAGACAAGTTGTTATTGATATTTCCTGCCGTATTATTAATTAGGAGCGATTAGTAGGCTACAGTCGCGGTGTGGCATGAGACGCGCATCAGTGGTTGTAGAGCGGATCAGGGGTCGAGTGTGTGACCACACGGTGGACAGAGCTGTTTGTGTGTGTGGTGGATGTAGGCCTGTGTGTGGGTGTGTATGATAAGGTGAAACCTATGAATTATTGTACTGTCTTTGACTTAGTGGCTGGCAGCTGGGGGCCCCCCTGGTGGCTGGGGCCCGTTTCAATTGAAACGGTTGAAACATAGGTAAGGCCGCCTATGCCGAGGACACTTTACTCATGACATCTGTTACCTCCTTCCAGGCCTTGGATCTACCTGTCCCAGTCACACCTACTAACAGAAGAAATTAAATATTTTTCTTAAAGCAGAAGTGAGTGATCCGGTCGTTTTCGCTAATGCTGCGTTCCAGGCAGGCTTTTGAAATCATAAATTACAGCTTCAAGTCACAACTTACGACTTTGTAGCGTTCCAGGCAACCCACTCGTGTTTTTCCGACCTGTTTTACCGGTGAAAGTCACTATAACGGCCACTCGTAACTTCCGACCCGTGAAATCGTACCAGTACGTCTTTTTGTACAGTCTATGTACCAGATCGAACTGGTACGACTTCACAGGTCGGAAAAAAACGAGTTTCCTTGAACGCACCATAACAGTCCTCGTCCCTACGTCACCACATTCACGGCGTCCCTTGGCTGCACACACAGCCCTGCATGCCGTTCTCTCTCCTCATTGGATAAAAACTGTAGGATACGATAAATGTTTTCTCCTCGACTCAGAGCAGAGCAGAGGGACTGACAGACCCGTGATTCAGACCAAACACTCTATGTAAGTGATTGCTGTCGGAAGATATAACTATTTAAGACTTATATTAACACAAATATATCACTTACTTCTGCTTTAACTCCACTTCAACCAAAACTGCTTTGATCCCCAATCTCTCTCTTTTTTTTCTCTCTCTCCATGTTTCCTTGTTTGTGTCATGATTGCAGGAGCAGGATGCACCTACCCCCTTATATACTGTAGTATCCTTATATGGCTATTCCTGGGTGGAGATCTAAGCTAATTACTGATCACCAGGAATGTGCTGTCAATTTACGATGAGTTGGCATTCATGATCTTACACATGATCATCATATCTGAGATTCCTGCAGCGTTCATGAATCTGGAGTAGGTTTTAAGTAATGTGGGCTTTTTTACTTGACCCAGTGAGACTAGATGCTAGGCAGCCGCAGTTTGCAAAATAAGTCTGCATGCATGGAATAGATTGCAGGGGTAGCCAACAGCAGTTTTTGTCCAAAACATTTTGATCGGTGCGAGTGGTTTTACCCAGGCCGTGGCGTGGCATACAGTACAATACAGTGCCAGCAATTATATCATGTCTAAGCTGGGTTGGTAGCTTGTTGTTTTTTATTTCATTTTTAACAGTATCAGAATGGTACTCAGTATTGGCTGACACACAAGTTCACATCATAAAATAAATGTTAAACATCTTAAATTATGAACTGTTAATTGTGCTGAATTTCATCCTCTAATAATTTAAAAGTTTCAAGGACCAAGTTAAGCACTTAAGATAAAGTTATAGAAAGTAAAACAAGTAAAACAAAGTCATTTCCTCAGTCAGGAACTACCTATTATTATATTGTGTCTCCAAATGGTCAAAAAGGCAAAGGACAACGAAATAACTTTCTGCATTTCCTAATTTGAGCATCCCTTCAGCTATTTTCTCAGCTGTTTTCCCTAGTAAAAGGTGACACTGCTCTCTCTCTCTCTCTCTCTCTCTCTCTCTCTCTCTCTCTCTCTCTCTCTCTCTCTCTCTCTCTCTCTCTCTCTCTCTCTCTCTCTCTCTCTCTCTCTCTGGGTCTATTGGCTGACATAAAAGGTTGTGTGAAAAATTACAGCGGTCCTGAATATTAGAGGTGCCTGCAAAATACTTCCCCAGCCTATCCATCACCGCAGGGACACATGGGTCTATTGTGTGTTTGTATGATATGTGCTTGTGCGTGCACACCTTGAAGTCATGCTGATAAACATGCTGGTGCTTTGTGTATGATTGGTGTGAGGGCTCTGTGTGTATAACCTTCCTTATGATATGAGTTCACCTAATGGGACAGTTTGCCAGTTAACCCCACTATGATGGAGGAATCCGTCATTATCTCCACATCTACTACGCTGAAGAGGACGTTAACACACTCTGGTGACCTTGCACATACAAAACTCTCTCACACACACACACACTGGCGCCTTTTTATGGCCAGCATTAAGATGTGTCTTGTCTAGACACTGCCTTGAGTTGATTTAACTACGCTAAATTTACAGTGGACATCATATAGCTTTTCACTCACCATATTGTGACTTGCAGCACAGGTCAATTCCTGGTCATAACGTTGAAATATTTTTCAAATTGTTTGAAAGATGCTCTGAGTGCCGCTTTTAGATGTAACTTTAAAGTGCTGTGAGCACCACAAACAAATGTTTGTTATTTTTATATTTTATGGTGTGAAATGCTTGTTGAGCTATCATGAATGGCTACTTGTCTTGGACCAATATACAACATTGCTTGCCATTACTGAAATGCTACCGGGCAGCCTGTTATTCATGAATGTTCCTCTTTCATATTAAGGTACATTATTATTGCAAAGCACTACTAATGTGCTGTGAAGGGGTGCATTTTTTAAAGTATATTTTTTTGGCCTTTTCATGCCTTTATTAGATAGTACAGTTGAAAGAGACAGGAAATGGGGAGGCAGAAAGAGGGGGAATGACATGCAGGAAAGGGCTGCCCGATGCGGTATTTGCACCGGGGCCGCCTGCAGCGAGAACACATGGGGCACCTGCTTAACGTCCTGTGCCACTTGGTGCCCCGAAGGAGTGCATTCTTACTGTGCGTTCACACCAAAAGCTTCCAAAGCGTCAAAATGCCGGAAGTCAATTCATTTTCAATGAGAGCCCGGCGACACTGAGCGTCCAAAGCATCACCTGGCGTTGCTGCGCTTCCAAAGCGTCACCAGAAGAGAAGTTGAGCCATGGTTAACTTTAGGGTAATTAGCTATGATGCGGTTCGGCGGCAACCTGTCAGAATAGAGATGTCCTTCGGCTGCCTTTTTTTTTGTATTTCGGCTCCCCAATGACCAGCACAATCGAACTTTGACGTCAGTCACGTGACGAGCGGCAAAAGCGGCTGAAAATATTTGCCATTTTGGGAGCTGTCTTGTCTGAAGCCCACCCTCGAGCGTTTTTGACGCTTTGGAAGCTTTTGTTGTGAACGCACAGTTATGTTATCTATCCTGCGGTAGTGCTGCTTGTGTTTGTTTATCACCTCTCTATTTCTTGCTTATAAACTAAGAAGTATTACAGTTTGAACTTAACCCTGAGGCCCTTTGTGTTTGAAGGCTTATTGGTTCTGAAAACCTCTCCTGTGCTTTTCAAAATGGACAGAGATATGTGGCTTTGTGAGGTACAATGAAACAGCAACATGGTCTGTAATTTAAGCTGCATGCAATTTATTCCAAGGGTTATTTTCTACAGCTACCTGCGGTTTCTACAACAGGATTCTGCTGTTTGTATCCTGCGTGTATGCTGGGGATCATACTGCATCTACATACCCGCTGTATATAGGACAAGTGTGTATGTACTGTGCATATGAGTTTATTTACTTTTCTTGAGTGCATTGTGTGTACACATCCAGGCTTGGCCCTCTGCTATTTCTTAACATCACATACATACAAATATTGCATGTGGTTGTACCAATCTTAGCATGAGCGGGGTGTCTGAGCTTAGAAAAGATAATGTAATAATGCCTTTCTTCAGCTTCAGACAACACCAAAACAATAATTATTTAAATCTGCAGGCGACCAGGGCTACAAGGCTTTACTGATGATTTCTTAAGTATAGTAAGTTTCAAGTATCAAGTAGAAGCATCAACATTCACCCTGATTCTGTTAAACAGACAAATAACAAAATAGACATTCCAAGATATGAAATTATTTCACAAACACAAAATGCATTGTATATCCAATTAACCCTTTGATGCACAACATATGCACACCCCCTCTAATGCGCAACATGGGTCTAAAATGACCCGCATTCATTTTCCATGTGAATTCATGCTGGGTGAGTGTTTCTTTGTGGTATCTTTTAAAATCAATATATTTTATGATTGAATCCTCCAAGTATCATTTGAATATCTTGTTTTTAATTAGTACAGGGTGTTATTTCCATTTTTACTTTTAGTGCAGCAGATTAGTGAGACAATCGTTCATTTTGGTATAAAAGCATGAAATTTGGTACAGATACTCTCTAAGGGTCACTTTTTGGGAAAAAGATGTTGGCCACGCAAAAATTAAAAATGGCGGCCATTTTTTCAAGATGTTCTGTATTTAGTCTAGTAGGAAGACGGGGGTATCATGTATCCCCTGGAAATATACTTCTAAACAGTGTTTCTAGATTGGAAAAAATGTGTAGAAAATGATGAGCTATGTTAAAAAGTTGTCAGAATGTCCCATGTATCATTTTTATGCAAATTAGTGCCGCCATTATTGTAAAAACCTAATTTCACTATATCTCAGCCAATATTGCAGATATCTGAACAAATAAGGTGTCTACACCCATGTTTTGAGGGTCAGAGATCATAATAAAACTATTCATAAAGTGATCACATGTTGGTGGCATGCTAGTAAGCCAACCTAACCCTTTTACCAATTACAAGACGCCAATATTGGAGATACCAAATAAGGTGTCTAGACAGAGGTTGTTGTGTGTTTAACCAAGGTTTATTTGGATCAAACATCATAATAGAACTCTTGTTGATGTGACCACTCTTCTCTTTCCCATGCCAGATAAACAGTCAAGTAAATGGTTCTCCACTATGCATCACTCATCATCGTTTTCACTGAAATCTTCAACGTTAAACTCATCCTCTCCTTCCTCTTTCTCCTCCTCTTCCTGTTCATGCTCTCCAGTGTCATGGGAATCAACCAGTGAAGTTGGTAGGATAGGACCACAGGACCACACCGGTTTCAACACTCCTTCATCAGTCTTCATCCACCCCTGCCCCTCATAGGGTTTTGGTTTTTCCAGAATAGGTTCATCAGCTCGCTTGTACAAGGCGACACGGTAGTTCACACGTCGATCATGTGGCTTCAGAGCAGAGTGGCATGGAGGAAGGCGAGCCAGGTCAACCTTAGACTTGCAACTGAGTTTCTTGTCCTCCCCCACCATGTTGCGTAGCAACTTGGCACGGACAACATCCACTGAAGACTCACAACTCTGTCCAGACATCAGACAGGTGAATTGATCCAACTGCCTCAGCATCTCAGGCTTGACACTCTAGCAGTCACTGAGTTGACTGAATACGTGAAACCTGGGATTCTTCTTCAAGGGCCCCACCTTCCTTCTCCCTTTGTTGATGGCACTGGTACAGTCTTCTCCACTGAACACATAGAACCCAAGAAGAGTGGTGCAGTAGTCTTCTCCCAGGGATTCTGCAATACTACTACTGCCTGGCTTCCGGTGCACCTGTCCCCATTGATGTTGAGATGGACGTGTTACAGTACGAGCAGAAGCTGTGGGCAAGGCTGCTAAAGCCGACTTCATCAGACCCCTACAGTGTGAAGATCCAGGAAGCTTCTTTAACCCAACACCAACAACTTCTCAACATCTCTGAGCTTGCAGAATCCCTGGGAGAAGACCACCGCGCCACTCTTCTTGGGTTCTATGTGTTCAGCGGAGAAGACTGTACCAGTGCCATCAAAGGGAGAAGGAAGGTGGGGCCCTTGAAGAAGAATCCCAGGGTTCACGTATTCAGTCAACTCAGTGACTGCTAGAGTGTCAAGCCTGAGATGCTGAGGCAGTTGGAGCAATTCACCTGTCTGATGTCTGGACAGAGTCGTGAGTCTTCAGTGGATGTTGTCCGTGCCAAGTTGCTACGTAACATGGTGGGGGAGGACAAGAAACTCAGTTGCAAGTCTAAGGTTGACCTGGCTCGCCTTCCTCCATGCTACTCTGCTCTGAAGCCACATGATCGATGTGTGAACTACCGTGTCGCCTTGTACAAGTGAGCTGATGAACCTATTCTGGAAAAACCAAAACCCTATGATGATGGTCCTGTTGTCCTATCCTACCAACTTCACTGGTTGATCCCCATGACACTGGAGAGCATGAACAGGAAGAGGAGGAGAAAGAGGAAGGAGAGGATGAGTTTAACGTTGAAGATTTCAGTGAAAACGATGATGAGTGATGCATAGTGGAGAACCATTTACTTGACTGTTCATCTGGCATGGGAAAGAGAAGAGTGGTCACATCAAGAAGAGTTCTATTATGATGTTTGATCCAAATAAACCTTGGTTAAACACACAACAACCTCTGTCTAGACACCTTATTTGGTATCTCCAATATTGGCGTCTTGTAATTGGTAAAAGGGTTAGGTTTGCTTACTAGCATGCCACCAACATGTAATCACTTTATGAATAGTTTTATTATGATCTCTGACCCTCAAAACATGGGTGTAGACACCTTATTTGTTCAGATATCTGCAATATTGGCTGAGATATAGTGAAATTAGGTTTTTTCAATAATGGCGGCACTAATTTGCATAAAAATGATACATGGGACATTCTGACAACTTTTTAACATAGCTCATCATTTTCTACACATTTTTTCCAATCTAGAAACACTGTTTAGAAGTATATTTCCAGGGGATACATGATACCCCCCTCTTCCTACTATACAGAACATCTTGAAAAAATGGCCGCCATTTTTAATTTTTGCGTGGCCAACATCTTTTTCCCAAAAAGTGACCCTTAGAGAGTATCTGTACCAAATTTCATGCTTTTATACCAAAATGAACGATTCTCTTGAAATATGCAATTAATCTGCTGCACTATTTCTTATTTTATGAACAAATAGACAAAAAGTCTCAGAGAGTGGACCAGTTAGCTAGCTAGCAGTTGACATTTCTACATTCTACTGTATTAGTTAACTACAGTAGAACATGTCACCAGCTAGCTAGCTAGGTAGCTGTTGACATGTTCTAGCTGGTGTCTACAATAGAATATTATTCTATTGTTGTCACCAGCTAGAACATGTCATCATGTTAACAGTTAGCTAACTTGCTAATATTAAGGTATTTCCCTTTATGACAAGTAATGTAGCTACTTATTCAAGGTAACTAAAACCTTATCAATTATGCACAGTTATCTTTAATGAG
The DNA here is from genome assembly GCF_905171665.1 of Trachurus trachurus. Taxonomy (NCBI): domain Eukaryota; kingdom Metazoa; phylum Chordata; class Actinopteri; order Carangiformes; family Carangidae; genus Trachurus; species Trachurus trachurus. The sequence goes on along the minus strand of NC_139891.1, from coordinate 11,568,993 downwards.
TCATCAAATGTTTCTTTAGGTAAATTGGAATAATTGTAAAACAAGTAAATATGATTATATGTGCTTAAAAAAGAATATTTACTGAATTTACTGTGCAGTGATTTCAAAGATATAACATTGAAATAGCCTACTCAGATAGAATAAACTATGGCTAGCTGTTGACCACAGTAGAATATGTCAACAGAGCTATTAATGGGGAAAAAGGACAAGTAATGACTAGTCATTATTGTAATCAAGGAAACAATGGTCTGTTGTTGGTATAGATAGTGAGGGAATGCTAAAATTAAAGTATTCTTGCTATACTTGTTTTTTCAACTGGTCCACTCACTGAGACATTTTTGTTCATTTTTGTTCACAAGTAAGAAATGAAAAATGGAAAAAATGACCCCACTAATAAAAAACAATATATTAAATAATACTTGGAACATTCAATCATAAAATAGATAGATTTCAAAAGTTACAGCAAAGAAACTATCACTCAGCATGAAATCACATTGGAAATGAATGTGGGTCATTTTAGACCCATGTTGTGCATTAGAGGGGTAGTGATACAAAATGTGTTTTTATTAAAAAAGTGAAAAAGTAAAAAATAAAATAAGGATGTATTATGATCAAAAACAAGTTAATTGAGGAATACCTGGAATTCTATATGATGAAATACATTTTTCGCAAAGATATAGCACAAAAAAACTCACTCGGGTCACTTTAGACCCATGTTGTGCATCAAAGGGTTAAGAAAATGACCACTGGTGTATACATATAGATGGAATTATTTGTGCATCAAATATGTGGGTATTTGATATCTTGCGTTTGTGTCACTTTTTTTTGATGTACTGTATTTACTACGCACGCACAAACACCCACAGAGAGTTAAAGAGACACACAAAAGCTTGCTGAATGTAAACTCACAGGAGAGTATAGCTCATTGGGCGATGATGAACAGTCATTATCGTTGCTGGGATTTGTTGATTTTTTCCTTGGCAAAGAGAGACTTGTATAGAGTTTATGCCAATGAAACCCATTTCAGTTAGCAGAAAAGAACCAAAAAGAAAAAAAAAAAAACAAGACTGACAGACAAAGCCGAGCAGAGGATAGTTTGTTGTCTGATTAGCTAATGTCACTGTTGCCAAACTAACTGATTTGCCTGCAATCATGTTGATTATTTCTTATTTGTTTATCTTGCCTCACTGTCAAAAGGATGCATCCACAGCTAATGCAGCCAAACTGAAATGGCAAAAGAAGGGCGTATGTTTGGCACTTTTTTATTTTCTCATTTGAGGCAGTATACACCCAATAATGTAAATGTTTTTTTTTGTTTTTTTTTAAATCATTTAAATTTAAAAGTTGACATTTATGCATAGCTTGTTGGGAAATAGTTATGCCATTATGAGCCTAAGAAAGAGCCTAAATCTTTACTGGATTGGAAGGGTAAAAGAATGTAAAAAAGTGTATCGTCTGCATAAAACCAAAGTCATTTGCATCAGGCACATTTCGACCCAGACACTAAAGAATGCAGAATGATTGAAGGGGCTTACCAAAAATAGTGACAGCCATTTGGTGATGCTGTCAGTCTGTGCACACTGCACTGCGCCTGATAAGTCATTTTAAAACCAGCAACAGATGTATGTGACAAACCAGTACTTAGCAGTGTATTTCACAACTGCATGGCTACTGTAGCATAAGTCAAAAGCTGCTCAGTGGTGCCAGATGTCTAAATGATGAACTTAATTGTTAACTACTTTAAAGGCAGCTGTGCTCGTGCTTTTTTCTTTTTCTGAATTGGATTGATGAGGGGTTGGGGGGACAGATTGGAAATGAGCCTATAATTAAAAAAATGTTGGGTCACCAGCTCTTATCAGTGTGGGAGGCGTGGGGGTACAAAAAGAATTTGACAATAAAGATAGATTTTAAAAAGATTTGCAAATGAATAGGCGCCAACATTCGCTGCTAATTAAATAAAGAAAGGCTCAGGATCGTTAAGGCCTGCCAGTTTGCCTGCACGTAAGTGGTTTTTGTACCTGTACAGCAGTGAAGCTTTCTAAATTAAAGTCTGTGTAACAGTTAATGGAGGTGATTATCATGACTGGTGGCTATGCTGTTAAAAGTGTTAAGGCTAAATAGTTGTACTTCACTCCAAATTTTGTCAGGCACAGTCATAGAGCAGTGTTAGAAGGGGCTTCTAAACAGATGCAGAACAGGCAGGTTATGGATGAGAGAGAGAGTGAGAGAGACAGAAATTCAGTGTTCACTGTGTGTGTGTGTGTGTGTGTGTGCGTGTGTGTGTGTCAGTGTCAACAGTGACACACCCACTTTAACAAAATTGGAGATGAGTGTGTATTCTCAGAGCCCGATGCAAGCTGCATTGTGCAAATAGTCCTGCTCAGCTCTGAAAAGACATGCAGGTATCAATATAATGAATTGATTAGATTGTGGCTCTGGCAATTTGGAACCAGGTTTCAAGTGAATCCTGACCTGAATTAGTACTACAGGAAGTGAAAACATTTATAAAGCTTGTGATTCATAATTAACAATATTTGACAATCTTCGATCATGTCTTGTGATTCAGGAACCAATGAATATGGTGACAGCAGTATTTTAAAAGTCACTCAGTGCAATGTTTATATCCTCAAAACACAGTTACTTATAACATATTGGCCTGTTTCCTATAAAACTCCAATCACCATACAAGCAAAGTGGGAAATAGAAAAAAGCCGCACTGCTTTTTTTTGGTTTTACTTACGATGAAGCCCTAATGGCTGAAACAGTGATTTAAAGGTTAATATAAGGTCACTTTGTAACTTTTAAATGTTAATCTTCAATTATTGAAGCATTGAACATCCCTTCGCACTTTACCAGAGTGTGCACATACTCTCAATAAGGCACATGTCAATGTCTGATCTGTTTTCTGAAACTAATTGCACATGGAGAGAGGGATGCAGAGGGATGATCAGAAGTGGGACAAACAGATTCAGAGAGAGAGAGAAAGCTGAACAATGGGAGATAAATGAATGTATAGAGAGATTTACTTATTTCCTTCTGTTTGTCGAAGAATTTCCATTGTATTCCAGGCTTTGGCAATATTGTTCACGTACCATTCATGCCAGTTGACGCATATACTTGATTGAAAATGAAACAAATAAACAAAGAAAAACACTGCATGAGATACAGAGAAAGGAGAGAGAGCTGTCATGTTCAATCAGAATGAGGCTTCAATGTTGGACGGTGGAGCAGTGAGGTGGAATAAAGCCACCTCATTAATTTTAACATTATCATCCCCATGTTTTTGGGATTGTGTGTGTGCATTCAGGAGTGACTAAGTTTGAGATTCTTCAGCTCCTCAGGTTGTGTTATAGCTTATTGAATGAGCTCCATGCTCCACTGTATATTCAGAGTAATGACTATAGATCTAACAACAACACTGAAAACCTCTGGCTGGTTTAACGTATTGATCTGACACACTCTTATCACTTCGCTATGCCCCATTTGTAAGTGTGTGTGTGTGTATGTGTGGATTACATATGAGTCAATATACGTGATAGTGTGGTGTTTTGTTAGAAATTACAAATTAGACTGCCAGTCAAGCCTTGGATATGATCAGGCTGCTTGATTACAGATGTATTAATCTAAACTGATCATTTGTGGTAAACCCCTGCAGGCTGTCTACCGAGAAACCAATAGAGGAATTTAAATCTTCGTCAGGTATTAAAATGATAATCCCAGTCAACACAAGCTGCAACTAATAAAGGGATGAATGTCCATTTTTCATGTAACTCATATTTACAACAGAAAGCTGGAAATAGGTATTGGTATTCTTCTAATAATGACTTATTTACAGACACACCACACCTGCTCTTTTTTCTTGTTCCTTTACTTTCTGCTATAAATTCTAATATGAAAGTGTACATACTCCAAACAGTGTAAAAGCAGCACAGTATCAACAGCAATAGGAAAATACACACTTAGCTGGTTCCCAGGTTTCTCATGTTGGAGTTAAACCCATATATGATATGATATGATATAATATATGATAAATAGCACTGAGACAGCAAATATGAAACTGTGCTCCATCTACTGCAGAGTACCTGATCGCAGTATCTCAGTCAGACCTTGAGGGGATTATTTTAACCTTGGTACAAACATTCTTTTTGACTAATGAACTGATTTGAATTTTATGGTTAAAGGTCAAGGTCACTGTGGCTACACAAAACACATATTTTGGCCTCAGGAATTCACATGCACAACTGCATCTGGACTGGCTGGTGCCTTCCAGCCTTATTCTTATGTGCCTGTGATTTATTCCTCCTATATATATTTTTTTTTTCTCTCCATTTCCTCAACCATATTTACACTATGCTCTGCCTATTTCCCTGTAACAGAATTTCTATCTCCATGTACAGTTTCATCTATATTTGTGAACATAAAAAAAGAAAGTTGGGAAACAGGGAAGCAATACTTATTTGTCGTCATCGAGCGATGCAGTCTGTGGGAGACATATTCCAAATGAAAGCTGAATTTGTTCAATCCACATTGTTTCAAGTTTTACCACAGAGAGGAACTCTATTTCACATTAGTTGCAAGTTTTTTTAAGCCTGGAAATGTTTGACCTGAAGCAATGAGGGACACACCTGTTGTCATCATTCATGTTATAGCACAATATGCTAATGAAAAGGGTTTTACAGTAACATTTAATGCCAGAACATTTGGTGGACATCGACATTTACTTGATTTACAATTTTCAAACATATTCCAGCGTGTGTTTGTGATTTTCCAGGCCATAAAACTGCCTTACATAATATTTATTTTTCCTGTAAATGATAATCATCCATTTCCATTCTATTAGTGATTGCAGCTGATCCTGATCAGCTCAGATGATTATGTAGACATATACATACAGTATACTACAATACCCAGAAGCCTCACCAAACTCTGGCCAAACCCAGAGCAGCTGCATTGCTATGCTCTCTGCACTGTCGCTCTCCTAAGCATCAATTTGACATGGTGCAGGAGCTGCCTCTTTGCTCTGTAAGAGGCCCCACTATCCTAATACCCTGCATGGCTGTTCGAATGGAATCTTACCATGTAAGTCCGATCCAACAATTTTTCAAGCATTCACTCATGTGGAATCTGTAAAATGCTGCACAACTGATCATAAACCGGCACAAAGCCATTTTTATCACAGGGAGCCAGTCAGTGGATCAGAAATAGTGCGGTAAAGCACACAGCCTAGATATAGATATAAATTTACATTGTCTCAAGTCGTATACTTGGTTTCCCTCTCTGAAACTGTAAAAAGGGCCTATAGCACCCACAATTATTTGCCATTGAATATACAACACAAATGGCATTCAGCATCATTATTACACAGACTCCTTTTGGTAACTATTTTGACTAGGAGAGAAATGTCTTTTTTGTAATTCTGTCATCACAAAATTTAAAGAAAAGGTCTAAAAAAATAATTTCACATGTAAATATTAAGAAATCTAAATGTAAGTAAATGAGTGTGCAACTTTAGTGCACTGACCATTGTTTGAAGCAGCGCCATAGAGAGCCAAAAGCTTCTTCCCACAACGTAACCTCTCCACTTGCCTCTAAGTCGATGGCTTTTCTCAGCAGGGGTTCCTTTTCTTTCTGTCTCTTTGACGAGCTAAAATAAGTTCCCGGGGTTTTCTGTCTGCAAATTATTGTATCAAATTTGAGCGCTGTCGTTTTGACAAATAAAACAAATCTGTTGCTAGAAACTAATACGTTCTTTACTTCAGCATGAGGCTTTGACAATGACGTGCTGTCTCTGTCTGTTTTGGTACGTAATAGTTATGTATGATGCTCTTTGAAATGGAATAAATGTATTAATAATCACATGCTTACATTAGAAATAAACCCTTGTAGACTGTTAAGAATGTTCTCTGTAAAACAGGATCCGACTGTCGATGACCTATGTGAGCACATGATATTCCCATCTCACATCAATATTGCACTGCTCATCAATGACTAATGTTAATAAGTATCTTCTGGGTATCTAGAGGTCTTTAAAAGCTCTGAACAGACTTTAGTATGAACCCAGTTACAATTGTCTTAAATATTGACATTCAGGGAAATGTTTAGTTAAGGCAAACTTGAAAAATAAAGCAAATTAAACCAGACAAATGCCATGAAATGTGTATTTTCATGATTAAAATATGTGACTAGGACTAAAAAAAGTCTGATCAAGATGAGCTATCATTGTTTTACAAGGAGAGAAAAGACTTGGATTACGTTATAACACTCACAAGCTTATATGTATTGGACAGTGGCTTCAGAGGGTATTCCGGGACTTTCACCTTTTTGTATAATTTATTGTATTGCTGATTTTAAAGGAATAGTTCACCAAACAATGAAATTCAGTCATTATTGACTCACCCTCATGCTGATGAATAGCAGTAGTAGTTTTTTATTCCTCAAAGTGCATCTGGTGACCCGGGAGGGGGGTTCTTAGTCCAACGAAATCCATATATGAGAGTCAATAGCGTTTGGGCTGCAAAAATGTGCTAAATGACATTGTTTCGAGTAAACTCTGGACTATATCCCTTCAGGACACTTGGATATTCGTGGCGGACATAATTAATATATGGGATACACTGCATGTCTCCAAAACTTATCAGGCAGGTTTCCAGGATGTCAAGTAGTCTACTCATTTCAATGTAACAATTATTGATGAGAACCAGTGTCAAAAAGTCAAAAAGTAAAAAAAAAAAAAAAAATCACGGACTTCATGATTGATTACCATGGCAACGATTGAAGCTTCGCAGCTTTGATTTTTTTTGGGTCAGCCCTACTGAATTTCATTTTTTGGTGAACTATTCCTTTAAATGGTTATGATTTGCATTTTCGCAATCAATCAATCTACATTCAAATTAAGCCTCAGTTGTTTTTAAACGAGGCCATCTGGAACCTCAAGACATGTAAACAAATCATTACTGATTACTGGGATGAATAACTGATAACCGTGTCTCACTTCTGTTATCTGTGCATTATAATGAATCAAGATATTCTCTTCTTGTTGTGTTGCAATAAGGAAATTGTAAACCAATAAGATGTTTTTCATTATTTAATTTATTGTCCAAATAACCTCTCTCTTTCTTTCTCTGTCTTTCTCTTCAGGATGGTATGGGGAATCTGAGGGTGACAAAGGAAGGGGTCAGATTGGAGGGAGTGTCTGAATTCTTACTGCCTTTATACGTCAAAGAGATCCAGTCACGCAGGGTAAGACTACACATCTGTGAGTGTGTATGTGTTGGTATGTGTGTGTCTGTGTCAGAGCATTATTCAACAACTGTAGAGGCCAGTCATATTCATCACTCGACTATTCTTTATGCATCTTTATCCCTGTGAGCTTGTAAATGTGGTCATCTTTTCAATCAGTTGAAACTTTTAAAGGTAGAGTCTGTGTTTATCTTTAACGATATAAATGACAGCGGTTGCGAACGTCCGTCTCAGCGGACTGTTTGGTGCGTGTGTGGCTGCATTGTCACTGCTGACTTCCAAGCAGCTGTTGTTGTTGATGTTTAGCGCTACCTGGAGCAACAACAACAGTCGCTGCAGCTTCTACTGAGAGCGGGTCAGACGTAACGCACGTGAGACAGCCACACGGACCGAGCGCGCAGATGTTGCAGACATTGTTAAAATGTTCACACTAATGAAAAAAAACTACCGTTGTGTTGTGTGACGGCAGATACAGAACCAGGTTTAAAGTTAGAGAGGGAGAAGCAGCGAGGTGAGCCAGGTGATGGAGGGAGGCAGAAGGAGCGAGGTGAGTGAGTGAGGTGGGGGCAGACAGGCAGGTGAGGGTGGGATAAAGGGAGAGAGGCTGTTGAATGAGAAAGGCAGATAAGCTACAGTATTTTATTTTCAACTTGTTGTTGATTTATGGATAATGAAATAATTATTGTACTGTGCTATTATAGTACAGTGACATTTTGATATCATGACATGCTTTACAATACTGCAATAAATGTCATGGGTTTGTTATCAAGGTAGCCTTTCAAGGTTGGCAGGTCTGGAACCATCTCAAAGATGTTGAAGACAAATGAGGAGCATCTGGACGAATATTGTGATGTTTCATTTTTTCCTTTCTAATAATTTTGCAAAAAAGGCTATGATATTTAGTTCAGATTGATATACCAAATTTGAAAAAAGGAATGCTTTCTTAATCCACTCTTTGTAATATGTAATATAAGTTGCTACTACATAGTGTGCGTGTCGTGTGTCTGTGTGTGTACATCACTGCCGTCTGTGTATAATGAGGAGAAATCAGATGCTGTTGCCCAGCAGTCTGGGTCTATTTGTCATGTATATGACATCTTGTAGAGGTACATACTATCCAGCATCCTCTTCCACATCTCCATTTATCACACACAAAATCATCATTGATCCTGTCAGTCGTGGCAGCATGGACACTATGTCACTCTATATTGGACACTGTGGCACTATGTGTGCTAGAATGTGCGCGTATGTGTCTTCACATGTATGAATAGTAAGCAAGGGGGGATTGACTTTAATAGTGTCATGCTCTCACTGTGTGTGTGTGTGTGTGTGTGTGTGTAGAGGGATTTCAATTGCACAGCAAGAGATTTATGGTGTGATGGAGTAGGATAGGACGATATAGGACAATTGATAGACAGGAAATGTATGAAGGATGTAATACCCCAGACAACTATGGCATTATTTTTCAGTACTGTAAAACCAAAAAATATCTGATGATAAATGAGTGTAACACCAGAATCTTAAATTTCTTAGAGAGCTTCAGTTTCCTTCTAATAATTCTTATGATCCCTCTTGTCTTCGGACCAACACTGATAGAGGGGATATATTATCTAATAGTGATATATTCGCTTCTGCTAACACTTCATGCTTTGAGATTCGGCCTGCTGTCTATTTTTTCACACATTGTGTACATATTGTGGAATGGGCATAGAAAAGACCTGTTGATGTCATTTTCACATCAACATTATACATACCTGACACCGTCCATCATAGTTGCCTGTGTCTTGGCTGAGTCTGAATAAGATAAATATATTAAAAAATATAAATACGTTATTTTAACCATTTTAACAGCTGTATGTGGAGACAGTGAGACGTTAATGATGTTTTCTGTCAAAAATAAACAAGAAATTAGCATTACAGTAACCCTCTCTTTGTTAGCTATATTGCTTTTGCTGATGTTTCAGGACTTTTTTCAGGACTCAGGTGGTCCATGGGGTTGTCTTCAGTGGTTAAGTGGTCCTTGGTTTAAAAAAAGTTTGAGAAACTTCCAGCACTACAATGCTACATGTCACAAAGCAAAAGCTGTCTCCAACTGGTTTCATGAAAATGAGAATGAGTTCAGTGAACTTCAGTGGTCTCCCCAGACACCAGATCCAAATCTGACAGAACACCTTTGGGATGTGGTAGAGCAGGAGACTGGCAGCATGAATGTGCAGCTGACAAATCTGTAAAGATAATGTGATGCAAACATTTCAACAGCAGAGGAGCAGAATCTCAAAGGAGTGTTTTCAACATCTCATGAAATCCATGCCACAGAGACTTAAGAGGTTTCTGAGAGCAAAGGAGGCCCTGTGCAGTGTTAGTACGATGTTTCTAAGATAGTACTTGGTGATTGTGTGGTATGACTGCAGACAGAAATATAGAACACTATGGAAAAAAAACAAGAATGAGGAAAAGAAGACAAGACTAATACCAGCAGGAATGTGAAGATCAGTGTATGATGCACTGATATACAATGTAAAGCATGGAAGAACATACTGATATAAAAGACAGGAGGGTGGTGAAGATTGAAACACAGTGACAGAGCAAAACCAACTTTAAGAAAAAAAAAAACAACACATATTGAAGAACTAGGGGAAGAGTTGGAGATCAGCAGTGTTATGAAGGACTAAAGGGGTTGCAGAACGAGTGAAGGTTGAGAAAGAGAAAATCTTATGGAGGACGAATGAAAAAAGGAAGAGAAGTAAGAGGCCTCTAGGAGGAGATAACAGGAGTATCAACGCTTGTGTTAACATAAATAGATAAGTGAGAAACAGCTTCACACTCAGATCTTTAAAATGCTGCATACATTTTATACTTCTTTACTGGACAGTGGGGGGCAGTGGGAAAAGGCTGAGATAGCACAAAAAAGCGTTTCAGCAGGATTTGCAAATGTGTTTGATAACCCACAGAGCTATGAAGGGTACTTGTTTTTCAAGTGCCGCATAAATCAGGTTTTACAGCCTTGGCCCTGCTTTGTTTTTCTCCTACTTTGGTTTGTTGTTGGCCTTTTTTCCACTTTCTTCACATTGAAGATACGCCAGTCAAATTCCTGTAATCATTCTCACCAATCAGACGTAAACAACAGTGCGACTTTAAGAAAAACTGAATGTGTGAAACATGTTGGAATTCAAGCTACCCAACATTTCTAACACTGACAATTGAACAGTTTTGCTTTTGAATATATTGAAGAGAATGAGTTGAACTGAATTATTTAGTTGTAAAATGAAAGCAACTTTAATCAAATGAATCTTCCTGTAATTACACATTACATTCTTTATTTATTTATAACTCTTATTTAGACTTGGAAGTACATTGAGGTAGCAACCTCATTTACAATAGCTGAGACAAAAAATTACATTTGGAAAACACAATCAACGTATCAGGTATAGAGTATTAGAGAAAAGTAAAAGTAACAGAAGATCACATTAGAAACAAATCAACAATCAGCAAGATGAGTCGGTTAAAAACAGGAGCAGCAGGTAAAATCAGATAAGATTATGAATTTTAATTTCCCTAATGATAAAAATGAGGTACGTTTTAGGGTGTATTCAAACCTGTTTAGTGCGCACCCTGGTGCGCACCAAATGTTAAAATGATACATTGTTTCATTTTTCAGTTAGTGCGGTTGCGTTCACACCTGCTTTTTATCACTCGGGACCAAACTTGGAGAACGTCATGTCTCCATGACTACCGGTTGGAATCTCGAAGCGCTGATTGATAAAACTTTCAGTAGGGCCAGTTGTTAGTAGCTCTGGTCATTTATTTCTATATTGTTTGCATGTATAACTCTGTTTGGTACTTCCGGCTGGTTTCCGGTTGCGTTCACCCAGCTCGGTCCCGTTAGTTCCCGGTTAAACGTTAAACACGGACCTCCGCTGCTCGGTAATCAGCTGCTCCGCGGACCCGAGGGACGGACCCGCCGACCTGAGCGGACTCAGCGGACACGCACCGACCGGCTGCCCCGCTGCTGCTGCTCCGTTTGTGGGGACAGAGCTCCGCAGCACCGGAGCACCGGGCGGTCTCCCCGCTGCGTTAACCCGTTGTCAGTGACTACGGGAGCCCTTTTAGCTCAAACTTGTTGAGTTCGCCTGGCAGTTGGCTCGCACCAGAGTGCGGTTGCTTTCACACCTAAACTAGTGCGCACCAGAGTTTGGCTGGAGCCGAACCGAGACCAACTCCTCAGGCCGCACTAGTTTTGGTGCGCATTAGAGTGCGATTTGCTTTCACACTGACCCAAACTGGACCAAATTTAGTGCGCACCAGATTTAGTGCGCACTAACACTGCAGGTGTGAAAACACCCTTAGATCGTTCTGCATAGTGTTCCAAGTTGCAGGTGCACAGTATGAAAAACTGAATTCAGTTCAGTGAAAACAGCTGAGACATGCAATGTAATCCAGTCCTTTGAGCATGTTTGATAGGAGCTCGCAAGACACCATGAATTAATATACCGGTAAGTGGGTAAAAGACCAGTGAGGGCTTTAAAAATGAATAAAACCCAGTGTCTATCACGCCTTTTAGAAAGAGAGGGCCATTAATGATGTTGAAAAAAACAAAGAAAATGAGTTTTATAGCCTTGACAATTTTCTCCTCCACTCATATCCAACTGTCATCCACACATTGTTCATGATCCATATTGAGGTGTTTGTAATTAAAGGCCCCAATAGTATGTTGGGTACCTTCAATCTCGCTTTATTTCCAAGCATTATTGTTTGGTTCACAATGTTTGCTTTTTGTTACTGAGCTTTGATTGATATTGTCATTTAGTCTTTGTCCTTATGTTTCTCAAAGTCAAATTTAATGGGCATAAATGCAAATCCAATCCATTCACAACTAAATCTACACCACAGTGTAAGTGCATAATGTCAAGGGGTCTGAATACTTCCTGAGGCTGTCTCTTGTGTATTTTCACACATTGCGGCTTTCTTTAATGTAAAAGCTTTGTGTGAGTGTGCCTTTACACGCACTGTGCTGCTACATTCGTGAGTGTATGAGGGTTGTATGCACCTGTAGGTACCTGCTGATATTTCAAAACTTTATTTTTTGATGGTTTATTTGGAGCAGATGTTTATGTTTTGTGTCTCTGAGGAAGCCTATGCATTCTTGTGTATGTGCAGGTTTATGTACACTTTTGTATGTGAGGCGCTGCTTCATGAAAGCAAACAGCAGGTTGCCCTCACATTTTCTAAACAGCACACACGCTCTCATTTTGATATTGACTGTCATCGCGCCTTTACTGTGAAGTGTGGTTGTGGTGGGGTGGGAGGTGGGGGGCATGCTGAATCAGAAAAATCCACTGAACTCCCTGAGGACACAACAGTCTACTGCTTGTTTTGTGTAGAGATTTACTGTTTAGAAGTGGGGAATCAAAAAAACAGTGTCAATGCAGAGCGATAAAGGTTGAGAGAAGGGAAATCAGTCAGAGACTTGTTGGGTCAACTCACTGAATTACAAATATCCATTTGTCAAACCCCATCAACTTGGCTGCACAGCTAATTGTATCCAGACAACATGGAACATGCACACAAGCCAGTATGACTAAAGGCAGAATCAGACTACACAAATTCAGGCCGATTTTCGCAGGATTTTGTCATGGCCGACACATTTCCAGTGTCGGGCCCAATTGGCTCTACAGTATGCACAGCTGCACTACTTCCTGAACTTCAGCCAGCTCCTTTCACAACAATGGTCAGACACACCTGGATTAATCAGTTCGCCCAATAATGTAAGACAGGAAATAAAGGAGCTGGCTTAAATTCAGGAAGTAGTGCAGCTGTGCATAAAGCCTATTATGAACATTGGGAATGACGAACGGGCGTGTAGCGTAACATAACTGAAGAAACAGCGATTTTGCATCTACGACGCCCTGGCGGAAAGTCTAGCATGTTAGAATTTTTGACGTGTCTTCACCTAGTTTGACATCTCCAACAACATGAACCTTGATATAGGATGACAGAGCGCTCTGATCCATTGTTTACACGCTTTCTTCATGGGCGCAATGTAAGTGAATGGTTTTGAGGTGTACACATTAGTGAGTGTACCCCATGTTCTCTGTGGACAGAGGTATACCATCCCCCTCACCAGACCCAGGAATGGGTCCACAATCATTTTTTCTTCCTTTTCTTTTTTCATTTCTGAGCAAAAGACCGCTAGCATCACACACAGCACTGTAATATCCATGATTGACAGTTTGTTGTGACGCCTCCCCGATGGCCAATGAACTCGCGCAGGGTCGGGAGTGGTCGTGATCAATGATTGGTCGTAGTGATACTTGTAGTGTTGCCAGTTTCCCGATCAAGACACGGCAAGAATGTATGCCCCTGTGATCGTTTAATCTGACATGGTGACCATTGTCAAAGACAAAGACATTGTGTAGTTCACCAGCCTCAGCTGTAATGATGTCTAGAAAATGAAAGTTTTATTTATTTATTTTTCACATTGCACTGTAACTTTCATGCCACTTTGTATGAGTGGCTGTTCGATAGATGCACCTTTCACCTTTTGGCTGTCATGAGCCAAATTTTTTCCTATATATGTATAAAGAGAGAGGGAGAGACTGTTTGGTGTTCCCATTAAAAAGTGTGGTTGTACTTTAACAACACCAGCATTATAAGGCTTAAGCTCTCTTAAATTTAAATTTGGAGAAAATAAATTTTAGGATATAAAGAGCTGTAGGAGAGGATGAAGATGACACCCCTCCCACACAAATGTATTATGCCTTATTCAAAAACATCACATACACACACACATATACACATGCACATTTAGCATAATCGGGGCCATCCCCCAGCAGCGCATTGTGGGAGAGGTAAATGGAACATTGTGACTCCCAGAGAGAGATAAATACAGAACGCTGCATATAAACCACATACTAACAACAACAACAACAGCAACGACACACTGAGAAATTAGATTGGCTGGGTCGGAGGGAGGGAGGGAAACAGACAGTGTGTAGGAGAGAAAGATAACTGTGGAGAGGAAGTGAAAGTTGGGATAATACAAGAAAAGGAGGTCAGAAGGAAATAAAGGGGTCAGAGAGAAGCAAATGGACCTAAACAGGTAGCAGAGAAGGTGTGAATACAATAAAAGGAGAGATAAACAAAGGAAAACAGAAGGACTAAGAGACAGAGAAAAAGAGGAACTAAGTGGTGGAAGAAAGACAAGGTAAAGCTTCAGTATATGCTATTAAAGCAGAAGTAAGTGATATATTTGTGTTAATATAAGTCTTAAATAGTTATATCTTCCGACAGCAATCACTTACATAGAGTGTTTGGACCGAAACACGGGTCTCTCAGTCCCTCTGCTCTGCTCTGAGCCGAAGAGAAAACATTTATCGTATCCTACAGTTTTTATCCAATGAGGAGAGAGAACGGCATGCAGGGCTGTTGTGCAGCCAAGGAACGCCGTGAATGTGGTGACGTAGCGACGAGGACTGTTATGGTGCGTTCAAGGAAACTCGTATTTTTCCGACCGTGAAGTGGTACCAGTTCGATCTGGTACGAGTTCACCGGTCGGAAGTTACGAGTGGCCGTTATAGTGACTTTCACCGGTAAAACAGGTCGGAAAAACACGAGTGGGTTGCCTGGAACGCTACAAAGTCGTAAGTTGTGACTTGAAGCTGTAATTTACGATTTCAAAAGCCTGCCTGGAACGCAGCATTAGCGAAAACGACCGGATCACTCACTTCTGCTTTAATGTGCCAAAGTACTAAATTGTCAATTTTTTTTTTTTTAAATGTGGCCTTAATTGCTATATCTCCTCAAAAGGGTCACATGGGTTATTTATGGTCTTGTTTTGTTTTGTTTAGCTTTACCTACCATGCAGGTGATAAATTACTATCACTTTGTACTTTTGAGTATGAGGTCAAATAAATCAATATTTCTGGTAATTTTGTTTGAACAAACCTTGCAGCATTTGTTTTGATTGTCGTTGTGTGTGTGTGTGTGTGTGTGTGTGTGTGTGTGTGTGTGTGTGTGTGTGTGTGTGTGTGTGTGTGTGTGTGTGTGTGTGTGTGTGTGTGTGTGTGTGTGTGTGTGTGTGTGTGTGTGTGTGTGTGTGTGTGTGTGTGTCTGTCTGTCTATAATACAGAGTTTGTTTAAAATCCCAGAGCTTGAATAAGACACCGGATGCAATAGGACGAGACAGTTGTTTCAGGCACCCATCAAACAAAGACATAATGGGTAGTAGGAAGGAGTCGCTTGAGCACTTGGCAGTAAGGAAACAGATCATCTGGCAAGGAAGCACTGCAAGGCAACAGCCAGGAACTGGAAGGCACCATGGAAGCAAAGAAAACTACTGAGCAGGCATTTGGAGACACCAGGGACGCTCCGAGAGACACAGGACCCAGTGCAAAGACTGTGTGGCCACTGAATAAAGCTGTAAAGCAGCCAAACTCTCTGCCAGCCCTGGGAGCAACATCACAAGCCAGGACTTGGAAGACATCACACACAGCACACTAGATGTATTCTGACAATTAATGTAGAGCCACGTGGTGTTGGACAAAGGAGTCACATTCAAGATACACATGGTGGATCATATTGGACTAAATTAAGCAGAGATAACAGCATAAAGGTGTGGATGGAGACATAACAGGCTGGGGTAAAGGCACTTTACTGACTGATCTTACAGTATAGTCAGATCAACAGGCTGGTTTGAATTAGATGAACAAAGAGACTTGGCTGGATGAGAAACTGTCAGTGAGACAACATAGCATGTTGTGAACACAATTATCCTCCAAGAATTTGGTTAATATTGGGGAATGGTTTTGATTATACTCCAAGGAGAGACGAAAGAATCAGCAAATGAGCTGTCACTTGAAAAAGAGGAGGGTGATTCACTGCCCCCTGATGCACAGGTGTGGTATGATGTGGTTCTGTTTGGACACCGACCTTGAATTTCAGTGTTGGGATTACCCACCCCCACCCCCCTTTGTTTTACACTATGTATACATGTGGGATTTACATGGTATATGTGCTGCATCTACAAGTATGCAGTTTCTTCTGTTACCCAGACGCATTTGGATTATCATTAGAGCAACGGGAGTATTTCACAGTGTGATGCTGTGTTTTAAAGGCACACTGTGATTGCAATGTCCCCGCTCTATCGCACCCTCTCCTCCCCATTCCCACAAAGACCTGTCGTTAGTGACACACGCATGAGCGCACACATTCACATGCGCACACAAACAGCAACTCTTGCCACTAGGTGCTATAATTGTCCCCACAGGGACCCCATGAAGACCTATCACCACCACAGGAGGCACAAAGAAAACTTCATTTATTCTGCTCTCTTGCTGTCCCTCTTTTTGATTTGACTTTTCTTTTTATGCCGATCGTTTCCCTTTTATTAGACCATTTCTTCCTCTCTCTCCTCCATCTATAACATTTCTTTCTATGTACTCCCTTCTCTCTATGTTGTGTTTGTTCTTTCTCACTCTCCCCTGTAGTGCTGCCGGCTCTCTGGAGAGAGGCCTAGTTGTGTGCAGTAGGCTGCCTTGGTAAGGGTTGAGAAAAGAAAATAATCCTTGGCATACAGTCATGAGAGGGTAGATGTATTCATGTAAATTGAAGCTAGGTATAAGAGAAGGCGTGTCTTAGTAGGTGGTGTCCATTAAAAGGATAATTAAACTGTCTCTTTAAACTGTTAAAGAGATCTGTGGGATTGGAAAACAACAACAATGAAAAAGTTCAAAGAAACAACAATTAAAGAGAACTCCTCTCATCCATACAGAGCAGCTTCAAGGAAGACCGGTAAATGTGGGGAGTGGATGTAGGTAGGAGGATGCCATAACTTTATTTTTGCTGTTTGTCAGTTTTAGATTTATTGTTCCCTCTCTCTCTGCCTCATACAGTAGTTTCTCTGCTCTTCTCCTCTGGGGACCTGAGCTAGCTGAAACTTCTCCAACTCCGGCGCTGTAATTGAATAGCAGAGAGTTCTAATGCAACATTAGACTGTTCCCTTCTTGGCAGGCCCTATTGATTTTGACTTTGCAGCATTGTAAACAGTCCCAGGTTAATGTAACTGAACGGATGCAGACCTTGGTATAGGCTATAATTCCAGGGCTATTGCTGTGCAACTGTTGCGCTGTGGCAAGTCTAATTGTTAGAGTGGGGCTTTTTTTGGCTTTAATAGCATGTTACCCGTGATGGTTCACACTTGCAACTTTTCTAAAGAGTTAATAGCTTGTAATTTATGTTGGTTTGGCTGTCTGTTCATACCTTTTTTCCGTGATGAAGAAAACAATATCACAAAGTCGAACTGTCAAGCACGTTTGATTTAAATTGCATGTCACTTGGGACACAAGATGCTGGCATTTGTCTTTGTAGAATAATCGCTTTTTTGATGTCATTCTCTTTTGTTTGTTGTGTCTAGGGTGGAGACTAGAGACAGGCATGTTTTTATGTCCACAGCTCTCCCCATCATCCTCATCTTAAGGCCAGCCTGTAAAAGCTACAAAAGAAAAGAACAAAACACACAATCAGGAACTTCAACCACCAAGACCATTTGATTCAAATTACATGCCACCATCAGTTGATGTGTCTCATGAGGAGACCAAAGTGGTGACACATGCAATTTAAGTTACGTTTTATACTGTCAGTGTATTTGCATGTGTGAGTTATCACAAATTATTACACGGCTCTATTGAATTCTGCTCTCTGGTTTGTCAATCGCTGCGTTCTACGGTCTGTTATTCCTGTATAACAGACTGTTGTCATGTAAAACACACTGTTGCTAGGGACACCGCTCTGATCAGAGGAGCACAGAGGAGAAGAACTATGCAGGATATTTACCTTATGTTTCATTTTCACCTTCATTAAACAGCTTCAGACTAATAGTGATGTTAGATAAATGACTTGTAACTTGTTACAGGGAGAGTGGAGGCTCCTTCCACATCGTGGTTGAAAACCAAACCTGCAGATCAGAATCGGAGTCTGCAACACCACAGTGCCCCGGAAACTGTAATCTCTTGTTTATGACAGACAACACTACACAAATACACACATCATAACATGTGTATGATAATCCATCGATCCACTGATTGATTATCAAAGGCTTCGTTGAAAACAAATGCACACGACTGGGAGGAGGCTTAGCAAAACGGCGGAGAAGTGACCAGATTTGCACATTCGCTAAATTATGCAATTTATAAATCGATAAAAGTTGTATTTAACATTAATTATTTAACTCGTAAGCCGTGTTATAAGCGGGATAATGTAGAGTTAGTCGGTTGTTACGGGGAAGTAAACCCCTTCAGGATGTATGAAACCCCTCCGCTTTGTGTCAGGGTTCCATACATACATCCTGTCGGGGTATATTTCTCCATAACAACCTCCGAACTAAACATTATCCCTTACATATTCTTTACCACACTGAGACATCTGCTTTCTGCTATTAAAAAAAGAGAATGTTGCTTAGCATGTCTGGTTGCACTTGTCATGCTCATTAAGGCCAGTAAAGACGCTTTTGCCTGCTTGTGCTGTAGCACTACTACTCACACTGGTCTCCTTCTTTACTAATTACTGTGGGTTACAGCCAGTGAATATTTGATACATCTGCCCTGAGTTGTCTTCTTATTGCTGAAACCATGAGATCTTTTCAGGGTTTAGGTCCTGGTGTAAAATTTAGGGAACACGTGAATTTCTAGTGCTTTTACCAGTTCACATGGTGATACTTCTACATGATTTGGCCCTGCTTCTGTTCACCAGCTTGAAATGTTTTTAAGTGAGCTGCTGTTGTCTTTCATTATATTTAATCATCTTTCCCTCCACTCGCTCAAACAGTGCAACTCAACACAGTCTAGCATAAAAGAACACTCAATGTGCAGCATTTCCAAGTCCAAGAAATGGAAAGTGTGTTTGATTTAAACAGCATGTCACCTTTAGCGGGTGGCTCTGGCTCTGTTAGAATTTCTCAAGCCTTCAGCCTGCAAAATGGAATGGCTTAGACACGCTGTCGGTGATAATACATGTAGACGTCAGAACGATGAGAGATCCATCAAGCAGACACATGCACAGGGCTTGTAAGATGTCTGAGCTTTTTCTGTGTACCCTGAAACATTAAAAAAATATATCCAATAAAAAAATCAGTGCCACTGAATTAAAATTGAATATAATAGAAAAAAAGAGCTTTGTTGAGGTTAGTCAGGCCAGGGGAAGTGGAGATTATTAGATTTTTTTTTTTCCCTGAAGTAAAAATACTTTTATAAATATATTATATTCAAGACTGAACTCAGGGGTGTGTGTAGTTGAGTATGTTGTGTATATGTGTGTGCGGCTGTGCAAATTAGTCTGTCTGTAAAGGCTAATGTCCAGATTCCAGTGTGTCCGGTGTGTGAGAGTCCACCATGTACGTGTGCACCAGACGTGGTCGCGACCCATGTAAAAATAGTCCCCATTAACATTTAACAGCATTTTCTGGGATGTCAGGAGAATGAAAGTCACATCGGCCCTTGAGGGGAGAGACGAAACAAGACAAAAATGAATAAGAATATTAATCCCTTGCTTCAAAAGATCATTCCATCCGTGCCTGCAGCTGCTGTCTCAGAGGTCATGACATCCAAAAGCCACAACAAATCCCCTCATCAAGAAACTTGACTGAAGAAAAGGACACATCATGCCATGATAAATGTAGGAATTCTGATAATGCTGTCATTAAAAAGGACACTGCTTTGGCCAAAGTCCAGCTGCATGTACTTTCTATTTCCTTGTCAAGCCAAATAGAAAGCCTTCCAAGTACACGCATTGTACATGTTTTAGAAGTTTGTCTACTGCACCACACAACACTCTTTTCTACTG
Organism: Trachurus trachurus; assembly: GCF_905171665.1. NCBI lineage: Eukaryota > Metazoa > Chordata > Actinopteri > Carangiformes > Carangidae > Trachurus > Trachurus trachurus. The sequence goes on along the minus strand of NC_139891.1, from coordinate 11,548,920 downwards.
CAGGTAATATTTTGTTCTTCAGGGTTTTCTCTCGACCACAGAAGCTGTCAGGATGAATTGCACATTAATGGAAACATGAAATTAATTACTTAACACTATAGTCATATTTAGTTTCTATTTAAACTTTTAGAAACAGAATAAAGGGATCATGCAATCATTTGTCTTTCAGACTTTTTCCTCCCATTTCTTCCACCACCCCACAGGGATTCCCATGAGATTGTGTGCCTGCCTTAATAAACTTATTGTAAAAAAAACAAAAAAAACAATACCTGCTCTCGGACACCTTCCATTCCTCGTAACTAATCCTGGCGTTAGGCAGCATATCCCTCCACATCCATAAATGCTGCATTACAGGCATAACGACAGTAGTAACAATTAAGCGCAAGGCCATCAGCTGCGTGCCAGCACTCCATTTAATATTTGATTGAATGAACTATACTCACTCATGGGCGCTGATAGTTGGCTGGGCTTCTTCTTAAGTACAGTTTTACTTAGACTTGATTACCTATATCAAAAATAACACTATACATTTTGCTCTATGACGCACCATGTTTGTCCTATTTTGATATCCATGGCTTCAGATCTTAAATAAAACCCTAATTTTAAGCAAAAATAAGGATTAAAATATTTTTTGAAGTACGTAGAGCTGAATATTCCTTTTTATATTTATATTTTATTACAACCTCAACCCTGCCCAACCACCCCAATCCTAGTTCCTGTGCAGTAATTGGCATGATGATCAGGCAAGTAGATAGCTTTGTACAGACAAATTTATCTTTTAGCCCACAGCTAGTTTCAATGATAGCATCAACGGGGAAAATGAGGGCCTATATTAGGTAAAGAGAGAGTCAAACAGAGATGTTAATTCCTCAGCCAGAGCCATGCATTTACTGAAGTGTGTTAAAGCATTTGTTCAGTGTAATCACCATGTCAAATGAAGTGCCTAGAATGTATGCTCCAACATGAGCAGGATCCCATAACATGAATCACAGCAAGATGAGTAACTGAAGTCAAAAGAAAAAAAAAAAGGCCTAATATATCCAAGGCAGTCCCTTCCTTATTATCCTGCATGTGACACTGTTCTACTGAAATAAAACGTCTATGTCACCATGCATAGTCATCTAATTAACATGTCTATTCTTTTCCAATCTGGTTCCAGATTCCAGTCAGCAATATTCTGTGATAATATATGCACACTAATAATTGAAGGTACATTATGTTTATTTTTAAGAGAACGTGTTGTGCTGTATATTAACACTGAATCCTATATCTTTTTTACACACATGGGGATAAACATTCCTCATGTTTCAAACAAATGCATTTACTCTTGGAAGTGCACACAGCTGGCACTGCCAGTTCATTTCTACACATCCCTGCAGGTAATATTAATATGTATTCACAGGTTGTTTCCAGGGGAATGGTCACAATCCACTGTGTGAAATTAATTAAGGGTGGACATTTGAATTAATTAACTGGACGGGAGTATGGCATTACACTGCTCTGGCCTTATGACATTAAACACACACACACACACACACTGACACAAAGACACATGCTCACACTGAGGAGACACATACAGATTAGATTTAATTACCAGTGTGTAGATCATTGGTACAATGCTTTAATTATATAGTGCACAGAGTGTGTGTGCGTGTGCGCGCGTGCATATGCGTGCATGCAAACGAGGGGGAGTGCTTGACAAAAAAGAGTACAAGGAGGACAAGCAGGACTTGCATTTCAGTTACACAAATGTAAATGCAAAGTAAGCAGGTTTAATTCTCTGCTGCTCCAGTATAACATCCACATATGGCAATTGTTACATCTTCTGCAAACTCAGCTATAAAGACAAGCCATCACAGTTTAGCACTTAATTCTTCTGAAACTTTCCCAAATGAATATTCTAACAAGCATATGCATTTCAAGAGGTATAACATCCACCTCTACATTGAACTGTGGTGCTAAATAAACTTTAACTGCTTTGCAAAGGAAAATGGGTAGAGTCAACTGGGATTCACAAAACCAATGTGAACCACTTCCATACCAAAACTTGAATTCAAATGCATGAAAAAAGTTAAGTACAATAATCCACCATTCACCTGTAATGCCCCAATGCGCTTGGCCTAATAAGAAGAATTGATCACTTTTTCTTTCTTTTTTAACCTTATTACATTCATTCAGTCATGACATTGTACTTGCCTGTGTTGAAGATGTTGTTTGTTTTGGCCCAACCAAGAGCCAGTGAATATTTTCAACCTAACAACGTGTTGGCTAATTCTGAATTGGCTGTGGTTGCTAGGGATAGTGAGTGTTTTTGACACTTAGGAGTTATTTCTTGAATCTAACAACTACCTGCAAAGCTGTGTCAGTATTCACTATCATAGCCACCATTACCATGGCCATTTTCTTGTCTTGTTTTTCCATGGGTGAAGCTAAGTAAAATAATGACCCTGTTTTTGATCACACATGCAAAACTCTGATTAGGGAATTGTTTTTGTAATTCAGAGGAATGGCCGTCAGTGAGCACAACACCAGACCTCTCACAATCACAGAATGAAGCAAAGTGTTTTCTCAATCTTACTGTTACTGTGGAGTTTTTTGAATGCAGATAATTGATATTGGTAAAATGTAAGTCATACTGCACTCACAGAACAGAACCTGTGCCATGTTAAAATCAGCCTCAGGGTTGTGTGTCCTTGTGTATTTATTATCTGCATTTTTAATTACAGAGCAGAGCTCCTGAAGTAAATTGAGAGGACAACATGTAATGTCTACGTGTTTTATGTCTGGTGAATGATTTGAGAGGAGTACAATGACATCAGTGCAGATTTGTTGATTCAGCAGCTACACTGGTGGTACTTGTGGCTTCTTTGTTCTCACTCACACAGTGAAAGTTCTCTATGGAACTGCTGTGTTTGAAATGTTGGCTTAGAGTATGTTTTCCTCCTAGACATTTGAAAGATGAAAAACTGTATGCGCCCTCATCTGAAATATATTAGACATGTTGTGTGGACAAACAGCTGACCCCATCTACAGTAACCATATAACGACAAAGGCTTTAGGGAAAAAGTCTTGATGAATTTGACTGTTGTTTATCTCTGCATTTATCAGGGGATATTTGCAAAGAATATCAACCTTAGTTGAAAAATGAAAACAGAGTTGTACAGTGGATAGGAAAAGACAGAGATGTCTGCTTTTGAGCAAGACTCATCCAGTCCCTGGAGTGCAGCTACAGTCCTTAGTCCTCCTCTTCCACCCTGCCACCCCCAGTGCTCTAGATTGGGATGAATTTCTTAAGGCGGTTTGCTGGAATTCAAGAAGCTTTCCCTTCATTAAAGACAGCACTAGAGTAAATAGTTTTCCCTCCTCTCCAAATGATCAGTTCTAGTAAACTCTTTATTTTATTCTGCATTATTAATACCATATTCATTTGAGGTATATTAAAGGAATGCATATATATTTTGAATGTATGTATTTTTGAGCTCATTAGATAGTTTTGAGTGCATAATAAGGTCTTGGTTCTTGGTCATGGTGGAACTGTTTAAAGGAAAGTGTAATCCACACTCCAAAAGGCATTAAGCAGCATTTAAATATGTTTTCCTCCTTGATTTCACATGATCTTCCTCCTGGTATATCATAAAGGATGTGCAGTATGCAGTGACGTAGTGGCAGCACTTCTTGCATGAGAATTGCTGCACTTGTCTGGCATACCTAACTGAAGACCTGAACTGAAGATCCTCTTCTCTCTTAAGATGGTGGATCTTGGCATAACTGTACAAAAGAAAAGACAATTATCATCTCAAAACAACGGCATTACCAAATTTCTGCTGAATATCATCAATTGAGACGTTCCAAAAAAATTACATTAACAGTGTCGAAGGTACGAATATGACACACTTTAACTGCTTATAATAGACAATTGCTTTAAGCCTTTAAGGTGTTGCAAGATATCATACCATAGAGATGTCTGAATGACTGAAATATATGGCGTGTTGCAGATCTCCAAGAGGGAGTACATTATACATGGAGGTAAAGGGCAAGAAAGTAAAGAACACAGCAAAGAGGACTAAGATTAAGGACTTAGCAATGGATGGAGATCAAAGTGAGATATAACAAGAATGTAAATAAGCAGGGGGTCTTTCCTGGACAACTGAGAGTTGAAAATTAATTGAAGAGAAGACAGTTGAAAGAGAGTTCAGCGAAAACGTTAAGGCAAAATGACAGAAGAGAAAGATGAAAGAGGTGTAACTTTGTACTTTATTCTTGGATTTTTTTTTTTGTATCAGCATGCTTTTCCTTTGCCTTCCTGGTGGCACCTTAATGAAGAACTAGTGTATTTCATCTATGAAAACTCTTAACTTTTATAGTCTTGAGTTAGTTCCATCTTAACTTTCTTTATCTTGGATCCCAAATCGCCATGTCCTGTTCTGTCGGGTTATAGTTGAAAAACCCTGAGAACTACATCTGTACATGCTCCCACATACAGCACCTGCCTTTGGGGAGATCTATGCCTCACCCGTAAATGTTAACATACATTACTTTAATATCTGAGGAACTATTTTTAGACCAGGCAGTCACTTAAAGGCAGCACAATAGATTGAACCGGCTGTGTAGTATTTAGAATTCACTGGGGTTGTTGTGCTTACTATCTATGGTATCATATGTGACATACAGTGTGGTCCAAAGGTCTGTCTGCTACTGTACAAAATGTGCACAAGTGCTTGTTGCTGTATTGCTCATTTTTGTTTATTTGCTTTGTGCTATTTTTATTTGTTAAAGGGATAGTTCAACATTTTTGAAAATTGGCCCATCGCCATGATCCCCCTAGTAATAGCAGTAGGTTCGTTACTTTTAATTGTTGGTCCAAGCTGCTTTTAGATCGGGGGAGAAGAATACCGAGCGGCGCAGCTACACTACGGAGGCTAATGGAATTTCTTGGTTTTGCTCATCAAACTCAGCAAATACACAACCAAAAAACTCAAAAACGCTGTGGTGGACAAGTTGTGACCTGCACATTTACCATGCTATGAGATAATAGCGGAAAGTTAAGAGAAGTGAAGCAAATACTCGGAACTACTTTCTTCAGTGAACCACTGGTCGGAGGGACACAGTGTGCGCACCTCAGCCAGTGCCGTAGTATACGGACGTATCTGCAGTAAACAGGCGCTTTTGAAATCACTCCGCCGAGCAGCCGTCTAGAGTGTAAAGTCCGACTTTGCCTCTAAAACAACTCCATCTCGCAACTTTCCGCTATTATCTCATAGCGTGGTGAATGTGCAGGTCACAACTTGTCCACCACAGCGTTTTTGAGTTTTTTGGTTGTGTATTTGCTGAGTTTGATGAGCAAAACCAAGAAATTCCATTAGCCTCCGTAGTGTAGCTGCGCCGCTCGGTATTCTTCTCCCCCGATCTAAAAGCAGCTTGGACCAACAATTAAAGGTAACGAACCTACTGCTATTACTAGGGGGATCATGGCGATGGGCCAATTTTCAAAAATGTTGAACTATCCCTTTAAGAATCCCAAATGTTTATACAATATCCTTAAGAGCCTTTCCTTTGAAATAAAGTGTACAAGAATTGATTAATATAATGAGACTCTTCTTGTTGTTTCAATCTTGAATACAACCAGTCCATCATTTTTTTTTTACATTGGAAACAATTTTGAAAATGTATTCCTCTTCATGCTTGAGATCCAGTTCCAGCCTACCCTTACGTGTCTCCTGTCCTATCCTTTCCAATCAGTTCCTAGTCCCTTTCTGTTTCCCCATTCCTAGAAACCATTATCATTACCATGTCTGTCTACCATATCCAAGTCCTCGCCTTGAGTGCCCTATGCATCGCCCCATCCCTGCAATCTGTTCCATTAGGTTTCATCTTTTACATACCAAGCGGAAATCCTGTAAAGTAACACTTAATTTGCCTCAACTGATGTTTTGTTAGGTGTACAGGCAGACTCGAAACCTGGGGCCTAATTTATAACCGTAGCGTATGCACAGAACCAGGCCTGAAAGTGGCGTACGTCACTTTCCATGCAAAGGTTGTGATCTCTAAAAAACAAACTTGACGGGAGAATATGCGCACCCCTAAGCAAACTCTGACCCATGCATACGCATAGTGTGGAGGAAAATCTGAATTGGCGACACAGACAGTGTGGTGGTGAACTGAAGTCACATTGAAGAAAATGATTCTGGAGGAGGAGGAGCATGGAATGAAGCATCCAGTCCGCCTAACGTGCTGTGAATAACTAGATATTTTCCTACTGTGAACATATGATAGAGAGTCAATTAAATCTCAAAGCCTGGAAAAAAGCCAGTAATCGTTCACACAATCGTTACACTCTGTTCTTTTCCTCTTTTTTATCAGACCATGCTGTTCATTACAAAAACCGACAAAAAGAAAAGTGTCATGTTCGTTCATTCTTCAGAATGTATTTCGGGATGGAGGATACCACTAACTGATTCTGCTAAGTATTCAAAGTTTTATTGATCAGTCTAATTACTGTAAATGTGTAAATGCTGCTGCACCACGGCACGGCTGGAGGAGAATAAGGAGGGTGAGGGTCTTCAGGGACCAACAACTTTCTGGCCCATGATGGTGACTGACTGGTTAATAACTTGTTTCAGATTCCCTAGAATGTGCTCTTGGTTAGAACTCCAGCATTTGAGAGGGCAGCGCACCGATCCCACGCCACTTGATCCGTGCCACTGACGCCGTTGACAGCTGCAGCAACATGTCGTGTTGCCACTTTCACACCTGCAGTCAATCACAACAACAACAGAACAATAGCATGCCAGGCTCATTTATTTGCAGACCACATTCATCAGGTGGTTTGCATTGAACCTTTTACAGTATGGCTAAAAGAGGGCGTGTACAGGGCGGAACGTGAAGCTGATTCAGGTGCGCACACTTGTAGGCACTCTGTGATTTATAAAGGGAAGTTTGCTTACAAGTGTGCGTACGCAGGGTTTCATAAATCTGAATATTTTTTGGCTTTGGCTAAATTTGGCTTTTGGGCCTACACTTCTAGTAAGGATCCTATGCACAGTTTTATAAATGAGACCCCTGGTCTGTGATTTTGATGTCTTTCACATTGTGTTACCTACCACCATGAGCATATATCCAAGTTATTCCTGACATTTATTAGTGATGTCTAACCTTTTCATGCTGGGAAATAATGACTCTATGTTAACTCCATATTATAGTAAATGAATTAATTCCAACAGGTTAATTTAGCTTCATTGGTTCTCTCTTTTTATCTTCATCACGTCTTATCTCTCAGACCAATTCCCACTTGTCCCTCTTATGCACTCCTCTCATCTTTGTAAACCATTCCCATGTTCCATTTTATGCAGTCTTTCACCATCAAGAGAATCCACTTCATCTCTCTCATGTCCTGCCCTTGTAAACCATTCCCAGTAATTATGGAGGCAGCTACTCGACTAGGGATTTCATCACATGGCTGAGAGCTCTGCAGAGAGGCTAACATCAGGAAATCCCTGTCACAGCAATAACAAAGTACAAGACATTCTGAACTGCTCGAAAATTAGCCAAAAACCCCGGAGGAGTTTTGATTAAAGCCTCAGTTCGGAAACCAAACGCAAACACAAAGGTTGCCCTGCTAAAGAATGTGTAAGACACAAGGTCTGTAAAAAAAACAAAAAAAAAACGATTATTTTCCTCCCTTGATTGTACTCATGCAAAGGGTGATAATATTGCATGGAATTTATATGGCTAAACAAGCTTAGTGATTTATCATTTCACAGCAAAATAGCTAATTGTTCCACTTGATTTGTTTTTGGCAGAGAACAAATCCTCAAGAAGCCCAGTCAGACAAACACACTTACAGTAAACTTCAGGTCCATCTTAAAGTTCTGAAAAGTCTTTCACAGTCTGCTCAATTCCTTCTTCAAAGTGTTTTTTAAGCACAAGACAGGAGAAATGTAAGAGCACAGAACTGCTCAGCACTTATTTTTATGTACTACTAAACAGGAACATCTGTATAAAAGTATGAAAAAGAAAACGCCCACCAGTTTCAAGCCCCCAGAGACTTGGGGTATTCAGTTTGAAGCAGCCTCTTTCCTTCTAACACTGCCCCTTTGGGGTGAGAGAATATACATTATTTAATGCCCATGACAATGGGATAACAAGCTGCTGAGGCCCAGCTGGATGAATGACATAAAAGTATAGCTTATGATACATTCTGATTAAGTGGTCAATAATGTCCATGTATGTAGGTAGGCAGCATGATTATACACCTCCTTTTATATATAAATTTGAAAATCTCCTTGTCCACCACCATGTTTTTTGTTTTCGGATTGTCCACAAGGCCGTTTATCATCTACAAGAATGTTGTCTCCAGATTTTGTAGAGATGCTAACTTGGACTCAAAGATGCATGAGCTTATATTACTACTATCTGCCTTTTTCTTCCTTCTAAATCCCATTTGCTGTAGGAAACAGCAACCTGTACAACCAGGGCTTTGTACAAATCAAGACAATTATGACTGGTTTCAAGAAATGCAAACAAACCACCAATTGTAGACAATCTTCAGCACTGACGCAGCACAGTGGAGATGGGACCTATAACTATGATGCCATGTCCATACCATTCCTTTGAGTGTGATATCTCAGTATGGCCTGGCAAATGTAGTGACATTGGGCATAACTTCCTCTTAGAAGCTTTAAGTTTAGGGTCACTGTGACCTTACAAAACACATTTTAGAATTAGAATGAATATGCAGCTTATGATGCAATTGCACCCAAATGTATAATGGGGATATTCTGAAAAAACACTTAATACCATCATTTAACTTCTTCATTATATGAGTCTTGACAGACATGGATTAGGACAGCAACTTGACTGGTTGATAGAATCATAGAACAAGTAGTAGATACACCTTTGCTTTGTTTCATTTTTTTATGTCCAACTGCAGTGTCTGTGAAGTGACTCATGATTGAAACCAATTACCTTGAAAAAGCCGGTACATGACTATTATTTCCCATGGCAATGATGACTTATTCCTGAAACCAGCAGCCTTTTGTTATTTATTTCTGCAAAGAATGATAACACTCTGATCTGTCTTGCCTTGATGGAACAGATGTATTTGACCTCGTAGAGGTGATGGGGGTTAAAGTGAAGAATCTGTAGCCATTAAGGAAAAATTGGCTTGAAATACACACATACACAGACACATACAGGCCCATGTGTTCAGGACGAATAAAATATGATCCGTTTTGATCCTCTGGGGAATTGGATGGAACAGAAATCACAAGGGCATTGCAGGAAGAAAGATGGGTACCACAATGGAGCATATGTATAAGGAATAGTATCAGGTGTTACATTTGAAATACATAATTGCCCAGAATATGATCTTGCGGTATGTCTGTCAGTGGAGGCCAGCCACCAGCTAGTGTGAATTCCTACTGAATAAGAAACCGAGAAACACTGATTTTGAAAGTAGTTGCTTAAAGTGGTTTTCAATAAATGTAATTGTATGTGTGCGTGCGTTATGTGTGCGTGTGCCACTGCAGATCTCGGAAACTAACTCTGATCAATAATCTATTAGCAGTAAGACATGTCCGCGTGGGCAAGCATAAATACACACACACAAACAAGTGAGCAAGGTCAAATATTGTCACATTTGTAATGCATGCATACATGACACAAACATTGTCTCACAGACCCAGGGCAGTCTCCCTCCCTACACACACACACACACACACACACTGTATGCATATACACACAACTTCTCCGAGTTAACTTATTCCTCTTTCACCTCAAGTATTTGTACCACAGGGGAATATTTCATGGCAAATGGAGCATTGCAACTTTATCTGCTTTGCCTTCTCCTCCTCCTCCGTCCTCTCCACTTATCTTGTCTCTTCTCCTCTACTCAACCATGCCACAGGACACACAACTTAAGGGAAAAGTTGCCTCTTTAGAGACAAGTACAGCCATGATGTAGCCGCATGCATTAGTCCATGCTGATTTGGCTTCACTGAGTGGGTGTGTTCAGTGTGATTTCTCTATCAATCTGTTAAAGCTTGCTAATGTTTGAAGACATGCTGCATACTTACAGTAATAATGTTGTAAACTGCAGATGTGTGTGTATTATCATGTGTCTGAGAACATATGCCTACATGTATCTTTGGCATGAAAGATTAGTGCTTCTGGTTCACGTTCAGGTGCCACAGTGCAGGATCAGGGCTCAACACCTCACCACTTCATCACCATAACAACACAACTGATCTCACCTTTCCTCTACACAAGTCTAGAACAGATAAGGCACACATACAGTATCTATATGATTTCCATGAAGTTTTTTATACCGTTCAGTGAGTTGCATATTATGTCCCGTATGTACTGTGTCTTAATTGCTGGATTGTTCTGCATGTGTGCACTTATTAATGCACACTACACTATATGCTTCAGCAAAGTATGCATAAACCAGGTGTTTATGATGAGAATAGTGCCTTTAGACAAGCATTAAAGCCAACCTGCTACCTTTTTCAGGCAGTTCAGTAAATAATAAAGGGCTAAAGGTGCTGATCAGCCAAATATTATTCATGTGAGGTCTACAGCGTGGGGGCAGGTGTGAGTTTCCTCTGAGTGCAGAGCTGCCATAAGTGTGAATGTGAGTGTGCTTTAAACATGTGATGGACTGCCAACTTTTCAAGGTTATAGTCCCACACCTGGGGGTGTGTTTTCTTGTACCTCTGTACAGTACTGTGGAATAGAACAAGAAGAGAAAAAAGGTAAATAAAAGTTAATTATTCATTACTATTAAGTGAGGCAGCTGGTAAACCAGTTTCTAGTAGGTGAAAATCTACATTGTTTCCTCTACCTTTGTTTTGTTTGGTTTTTTTTGGTCTATTTTTTTTCTTATCATACCCTGACAGGTTTATGTGGAAACTCTCACAACAGGGCTAACAGTATGTTATGATTGTGGGTTTAAGACCATTATATAAAATGTATTCCAGGGCTCTAATCTCAAATATTATGTAAAACTCCTTCAGATGTATTTTATCTCAAAGCCCTCAGGTTGGATGTATCATTTGTAAACCCTCACTTGCATGATGTATTTTTCCCCCTCAGGAATATAAAATAGCATTGGGATAAATGATTTTCACCATTAAAGATGAGATAAATTTCAAGAATTGTATTTATATCCTGAGATTTATATTTACTTGGGGAAAAAAACTGAGACGTTGGGGGGGAATAGTGAGAGAAATCATGTGTTTAAGTATGTTCTGTATACGCCTCCAATACGTTTAAGCAGAATTACTCATGTAAAAAAATATATTCTGTGAAATATATATTCCCCAATTTACCAAATCAAAAAGTAACTCTTCTGCATCTTCGCTAATATTTATTTCCCAGTTGACACATATTTCTGGAGCTATGTGACTTTGTTGACTGGTCCCTTAAGCGTCATACATTATCGTGGAAAAGCAGAAAGTGGAGAGCTTACGTAGCCACTTCTTTGTATAGATCTATTTGGCGTGTCTATCTCTAAAATAAATGCTCTGCAGTTTAGCCTCCTCCGCCTTCCATCTCTATCTTGCTCTCCCTCCTCTTCTCCTCTCTTTTTCCCTTTCAAGATTTATCACTCCACAAGCCTGAAGCCGGGAGGTCCCTGCTTACTCTTTCTTCTCCTTCCCATCATCCCACACCTCTGTCTCTCTCACCCTTTCTGTCCTTCTATATTTTCCCATCTATGACAAAACAGTCCGTTGTTTGGTGGCACAGCGGAGCTGTTGGTCCAGCAGTAAACCTCGAGGAATAACAACAAAAGCAGTTATGTGTATTATTGATCCTCACACAATCTTGACATTACACAGTTCATTTGTGTGCAGAATCAGATTTTTTTTTCTTTTTGTTACAAATAGTTGGGGGTTAAAGTGAAGGTTGTGAGGTTTTAGCTTGATTTTACAGGGGTAAGCTTGAATCTTCAGATGAATCACAAAGAAACTGCGTAAGACATACAGTACCATTCTTCATCAGGAGAGCTGAACTTATGCTTTTAATTGTTTTAGGTCAATTCTTGGTGGTTTCAAAAAGCATGGACCTGCTCTTGCGACTGAATTGTACACATAAATATAAAAAGCATAAACATGCATTGGCAGGAATAAATGCTGCACACATTAATGCTCAGATACAGTATATGAAGGACAGTATAAGCTCTGTGCTCATGTTTGTCATTGATAAAATGGTTGTTTTTGAGAGATTTAAGAAGTTTGGCTTTCTGCTGAATCTGATTTGTGAAGGCACTGGATGTACGACAACTAGAATCCTAAAAGTGTACTTTTTAACTGAAATGGTAATATAACAGTGTCACAAGAAAAGTAATTTAATTATTTGTTTCTCTTTTTTCAAGATACAAAAACTGAACATATCTGCATGTTGAATATTGCATTTTGAATATTGCCCCTGTATGCAGAGGCTTTAGTCCTCACTGCAGCTGGCCCCGTATCGAATCGCGACTTGGGCAGCATGTCATTCCCCTTCTCTTTGCCTCCCCATTTCCTGTCTCTCTCAACTAGACTATTAATTAAAGGGAAAAAGCCCCAAAAATATACTTATTCTCAAAAAACCCTCATGAATGATTAAATAAATACTCAATCTAGCTGAAATGTGAAGCAAGTGAAGCTAGCATATACAAAACTGTCATTCTAATGCAACAAATGCATGACATGAGAGAGACAGTGGGCCCTAGTTTCTTAGACCGAGCGAAGTCTAAGCTCAGCGCAGCTTCGCCACGCCAACGGGGCGTGGACCAGGTCCATTTCGCAAGATTGGTGGGCCGCGCAGTCAGACTTAGACCAGCGCAACCCCTCCCCTCGTCCCTCCCACCGGCGCAAACGGCGAAGAGGGAGGAGAGAGGGCGGGAGGGAGACAGGAGGAGGAGAGAAAGGCGTGGAGTGGGTTTGACACAGCCGAGTCAGATCTTTACCAATCAAATGAGCTCCTCTCCTCACCTTTAACTGCGCGGAGGGCGATGCGCGCTGCAAGTTTGTCATTTTATACTTGGACTGGACGGAGGAGACAGCGACGCCAGAGGCCGAACCTCTCCCCGGAGGAAACAGCTGTTTCCCCGGAGGTCCGAGCTCAGAGTGACCAACAATGAGTTTACTAATAATAATACAAATATCCTTAATCAGGTTTGATCTGATACACTGAGAACCCCTGCCCAATGAAAGAAACAACAACTAATAAACTAATAAAGAAACTCACATTTATTCAAACCCTGTGAAGCAAGATGAGAGGTGTAATCACAACATAAACAAACACCATGCGTAACGGATGAAATCAGCGTAAAGGAAGCTCTCTCTCTCTCGCTCTCTCTCTCTCTCTCTCTGTCCTCCTCTCTCTCTCTCTCTCTCTCTCTCTGTCCGTCTTTTTTTTTTCTGTGATAGAGATGCATACTGTAGTAGGCTATATACTGACTATCTGATACCGAGGCTGTGGTGGACTAAGAGAGATGAAGATTTGTGTTTTGTTTTTCATTACGGCTGCCTGATGCGCTAATGAATTAATAAGTAAATAAATAAATAAAGCGATCATCACAAGGGCAGAGTGGTATCTCAACACGGCAGCGACATGCAGTCATCCACCCTCAGTCCTGCTTTTGGGACATCCACAGCTGCTTTTCAGTGCCAGTTCGTCCCTGCTGTGTTAATTCAGGTGGAGTTTCCATTACGCGTGCCACAGCCTTTGATCTCTGCTTTGATCTGACGTCAGATGTGACGGGACAATCTATATAGATATAAATTCACGTGTTGATTCCATTAGTTGCATTAAATAGTGGTTATTGTGGATATTTATTGCATTGAAATGTGCCTGGAACTGTGGAGATCTGCTTGTGAGGTCTTGGTGACGTGTGTGCACTGCAGGTCAGTCAGTCAAACTTCCACTGCACCTGCTGCGCTTCGCCCTGCGCTGAGAGTAGACCTGGTTGGAGGTGGCGAGCTTTCAGCGCAACCTCGGCGAGACATTTTCGCACAAAACTTCCACTGCACCAAGCTGAATCTGTGACGCCTCCCCCTGCTGCGCGGCCACGCCTATCTCAGCGCAGCGCGATCTACAAATCTCCCAATCTGACTTTGCGCTAGGCTGCGCTGGTCGAAACTTGCATTAGACCGGCTGCACTACCTTGCGCCACCTGCGCTGCGCCAGCAAACTAGGGCCCTGAGAATTACGCAGGAGAGAAGCCAGCGCTGCATTCCTAAAGCAGAGAAAAGGATGTTGCATGCCAAGTCTCCAACTACTCCCCACGCTTACAATGGTCTGCTGTGTCTTGACTGCCTCAGACTCAGCTCATTTGTCACTTTGAGATTTAAATTGATTAAATTGATCTCAAAGCCATTGATACGAGTCTTGTACAGGACATCGATGACATGTTAAATAGATAATAAGGCCCCAGAATGCTCATGGAGACACTTGAACATATTAAATCCAACTACCCTGTGAGCAATCTTGTGAGGAACACTGGTTTATATTCTGCTGTTATATGGCCGTGGGGACTAAAAACAACAAATTAGCACTGCACACCAACAAACACATCACTTATTTAATAGTCCTTGCTAATTAGCTGAATTAAAGTCGAAAGAGGAATGGGGGGACACCGCAGGCACTTTATCACACACTGTTTGATCGGTATTCTGTTTTAGTTCAGACTATATACTATCTACTTGTCTTGACTGATGAATTTAAACAACTTTCCTATGTTTGTCTGAGCTCCCGCACTCTTTAACTCATTTGCCACTCTGTCACTCTGTCTCACTGTCTTGCTGTTGTTCATACCACTGTATTGGTAGTAGTTTAGCATCTATAGCAGTGATATGTTTCTCAGATTAATGCAGAAAGGCAATCAACATAATCAGATAGATGGGTTAGGATCACACCTCAAGGAATGTCTTGGTGAAATATCTTAAAAGGCTGTCTTTTGAAACCCCACATTAGCTGGGTTATTGGTCCAAACCGAATGAAAATGCTCCATATAAGCACGTCAATTAGAATAAACCGGCCCAGACCAAATGGAATTTCATTCAGTTTCACAGCGGTAGAATATTCCTATTCCCAAACCGATCAAATGTAAAATTATATCATGTAAACCGTGAAACAGAACGTTTTTGTGTGCTCTTTCTCTTTCTCAATGTAAATGTGTGGTGATGTTTGTTCACTTGCAAATGATGGATAAAGAAGGCCAGATAGAAGACCTTAGTCTATTGTATATAATTTTGTCAACCCGTCCGCCAGCCTGGCCCATTGAGAAATCTCTGCGAATGTCACAGGGCTGTAAAGCAGCTGTTCTGAATAAATGCAGAGGCACAGGTAAACACCAGATCAGATGTAAACACATGTAAACAGTTGACATGAAATCTTCACTCAGAATAATATGAATCACAATGAAAAAACCTGGCTATTGACATTTAAATTGATAGGCTGTTATTCAAGTACAGTATGTACGTATATCAAACTACAAGCCTGACTCAAACCCCAGACCAGACAGAGATGTGGACAGATGGGTGGACTGGCTGAAGAAAGGTCAGAGAGACAGGAAGAGAATAAGACAGACCATGGGACAGGAGAGCTGAAAGCTTTTTATTAAATTAAGAGGTATGTCTTAAGCACATGTCCATAGCTTTTTAGATGGAGCGAGAGAGAGAGTCATGCATTGAGGCATGCAATCACAGAGATACAGTCAGAGAGAGCTAAAAGCTGTTATTAGGCTGATGGCAAAGATGAATCAACAAAATGTATTTTGGCTTGAATACATAGCTGTTGAGACGTACACTGTTGGACAGTTGGACAGCTAGTGAGACTGTAAGAGATGGACAGGAGCACTGAAAGCTGTTATTAGAGTGATGATAAACACAAACAACCAATCACATCATTTATGAACCTTGAGTCCAGACACTCAGACAGTCAGTTAGAGAGACAGACAGTGAGACAGTGGGGCTGAAAGCTGTTATTAGGGGCCCATCTGTACTGGTGGCTGGAGGCTGTGATGATCATGATCCACCAGTCCACAGCTTATTATTACCTGAGTAATTACAGTACATTGTCTACTGCAGACTGGCAGTCATTTGCCTGCATTTATAATCAAAGCAAAATTAAACTATTAACTGAATTAATGGTGCTGTGGTGTATGTTGTGTCAGCTCGCAGGAGAGAGCAGGATGCGTCAGCCTTTAGTGTATTTATTTGTGCCCCTGTGTTGATCTCACACAATGTGAGGAGATTTACGAGCGACACAGTTAACGCAAAAGGCAAGGGGACAATGAAGTGAGTGGATGAGAGGGAGATAAACAGAGGCGAACTGAACGTAAAGGAAACATTTCAAATGATATATGGTTCATGTGGAGAAATGCCACACATGCTCACCAAACCACAGTTTAATAGATTCACTCACCTTTTACAAGAAATGAATGAAGCACAGTAAAAACCTCCCAGGAAAGATTGTCCAACAGGCTGCACTGTTGTCCTCATTCAGTATTTACAGTAAAGGTGTCATCATTTTTCACCCATCTCTATGAAGGCCATACATTTCTGTCTATGTTTGAGTGCAGCCAGTTTAACTCTAATCTGGTCTAATCTAATCTAATCTGACTCGATCTGCACATTTACATTCATTGGTGTTAAAACTTCACTATACACTAAATACTGCAGTGCCAATACCACCTAAATCTGTTCAGTAAAACATGCTTTGTTTTGAGAGATGAGTGTCCTTCTTTCTCTTGAAGATAGAGACTGACATACCTTTTTGGTATGATTGAACTTATTTCCAAATAAGATAACTTTGAATATGATTTGAATGTTGTTTTGCTGTCGTGGTTTGCTGCTGCTCATTGTTATTCCATTGTTAATCTTTAATTGTGATCATTGAATTGTAAAAGCCAGTGGTAAAAATCCACAACTTTTAAGTAAGTGAATGTATTCATAGTCTTTTGCTGCCCAGGGATATATCTGTCTGTAAACTTAATTACTTTAATGCATATAATCTAGGGTTGCTGATGTAGAAATGTGCAATGTGTTTTATATGGTAATGCTGCAGGGCCCTTTCATTTTGTTTATTGTTTGTATTATTTAATCTGGATGCATAAGAATTATTGTGCCTGATGCATTGTATGGTCTGAGGTGGACTCATCTCTTATTGTGAGAATGCTGAGTGTAGCTGTATTGACATTTTTCAGTTGCAGACCATACATGTACAGTATGTCCGTTTCTTCATGTATGTAAATGTCAGTGTAGATACCAATAAAACACCCAGTACAGACTCACCCATGCACAGAGTGTGCCAACACTGATTGGATTTCTAACATCAAACAACCTCAAGATGATGTATGCATCACACGATGGATTCAAATCTAAGAAATGAAACGATTACCATTCTGCAGTGTTATAACCTTTTGAGAACAACACCAAAAGCTCAACCAACATCAGACTAACATTAAAATGAAAAACCTCAAACCACCATCAAACATCATGCAAACTTCACTGAAGATCAGAGCTTTGATGGAGGATTTCCATGGAGAGAAAGGAACCTTTAATGTCACAGAAAACTAACTGAATAGGTTTGAAGCACAACATATAGAGGAAGACTGTGGTCAGACTTACTTGCCCTCTTATCAATATTGTTTGTGTAGCGTACACAGCCAAATAAGCATACAGTACATGATATAACAAAACTGAGTGATAAAACAAACCAAACTTATGTGTACTGAATATGTTTGTCACAGTCTATATTTATGTTTTTTTTTAATGTAATAATTTCCCTGTATACAGATCTACAAGCAGCAGCTCTTTACAAGTTTAAATCAATACCATATGTATTACATTTTTTATAATTTGAAGCTAAAATGAAAGGCCCATTCTCAAACAAAGTGAACAAATCACACTGTGTCCAGCACAGTGTCTGTCTGATGCAGTGCATCATTCAAGCTTTCCACATCACTTTGTTTTCCACAATCATAGCGTAGACTGCACACAGCAGAATTATTTTACAAACGAGTTCCCAACAGTATGTGCAAAGTTGATTTCATCAGGGTTCTGCAGACCCAACAAGCACAGGGAATTTTTCAATATAGTGCTGATGACGCATTTGAGTGAAAACTGGTAGCCGATTGTGTGAAGTGTGATTATTTTTGATAGCCAGTTGTGGGATCAGCAATTTTCTCATTAAGATGGACAAACCTTTATTGTCCCTGCTCCTACAATTCACATAAGCACCACCAGTCAGATTGTTTAGCTTCAATCAGCTGTTATATAAATAGACATTAGCAGCTGTTTAATATGCAGCAATTATTTACCGCCCTTATTTCCATGCAATTTGCATATGACTGCTTAATCAAATAAGACTTTTCATCTATGGTCACTTTTCTAAATGACATGAGCCCTGCACTAAGTGAATGGGATCAGGCCTGTTCATGCACATTGCCCATTGAGCTGGAATGATTCAAAGCACATTACATCTGTCATGCTTTACAAAGCGCCCGAGTGGAGAGATAATATAGTGAAGCCTATCACACGCCCCGTTGAAAATAATTAATCCAGCATACAAGCGTTAGGAAACAGATGAGGGAAGCAATGCGCAATAAACCATGTGGAATGTTCATTTGTTGTTTGGCAAATTTGTTACCAGACATTGTATGAGTGGGTGGTGTGTGTCTGTGCACAGAGGCATGGGTGTGTTTGAACTTGCACCTGACCTGAGCCCTCATTTGGATACGATTGTTTTCACATCTTGAATGCGATTTTATATAGAGTGTCCATTAGCCACATGTACTCATGCACAAGTCCTATTTGTCATTGTGGTATTGTGTTTGTGTGTGCCGCCCTTTCGAAAGTGTGTTTCCCGTTCGTCCAGAACTTGAATTTTGTCCCTCATGGTTGTGTAGTGGTTTTGTGTTTTGTGTTAGTGATCAGCCTATCCTGGGAGTCCCTGGACAGTAGAAAATAGAGCACAGACAGGTGTGACATATTGGAAATTTGGTCTTGACTCACAATGAACATTCATCCATAACAGATAGCAAAACAGAGGGGAAAAGAAGACAGAGAGGGAGAATGAAGGGGTAAAAAAAAAAAAGGATTTTTCCATTTCAACAGATCAGCGACTTTCCAATTTTAACACAATTCTCATTTGGAATTCAGGCCAGAATGCAGCAAGATATTAATTTGGGGAAATCAACAGAGAAATTGGGTCACCTGTGAGCTATTCATTTTTCACCACCAAAACAAATGAGTAATTTAAAACAGAGAGTGAGAGAGGGAGATGAATAAAAGTAAAGAGAATAAAACAGAAAATGATGTAAATGCAGCAAAATCACGAAAGGCTGGTTAAGAATGTGAGCAGGAAGATCTTTTAGCCTGATGTACACAGTAGAGGCAAAGAAAGAGAAGAAGGTGGAGGGGGGCAAGGGGCCGAGTGAGTGAGAGACAGAGACAGTGAGATGTTAGATTGAGTTTGGGACTTAATGAAAATGGAAGACATGGAGTTTGTATTCATTCCAACACGCATCCACTGAATGTAAAGTAATGTGTGCAGCATGTGGCTCAATCAGACTTTAAAGATGAGAGTACAGGTCAGGGTCACTTAGCTAGTCTAGGTGGAGAATAATTGCCTTTCTGCAGACATATATACACAGACAGACAATTAAAACAAGCAAATTGCCACACAGACAGGATGCTGTTTTGAATAGATTATGCAAATTGGATGCAGAATATGTCTGCCAGAAGGTAGAGAGTCAAGTATGTAGTGTGAAGGTTGATACAGGCCAAGGCAGTAGGCTACTGTTAATGCAGTGTCGACTGGTGAGGGCAGAGGTCACAGGGGAAAGATAGAACTCATGAGCAGTGTATCAGTATACATGGATTTGTTTGTAAGAGTGTGAGAGTATGCAGTTTGCTGTTGTCTTAATCATCCCTCTCCTCCCTCCTCTGTCTCCAGGACAGTCCATTGATCCTTCAGTCAGACAGAAACGTGACTGTCAACGCAAGGAATGATCAGGGACAACTGACCGGTCAGCTAACTGTCGGTAAGGCACGCACACACACTCGGCATACAAAGACATGTTCATTCGAAGGGCATGGACATTGCAAACATTTTCTCCTGAAACAAACTCCAAAGATTATTTCTCCAGGACAGTCAGTTATATCGCTTGAATTCATGCATGCATTTTACCCCCTTCTGTTTACCTAACTAAATGTTATCTGTTTCCATAAGTGAATCTCACTGAGGCTGACAGCTGTGCTGTTTTCTCAGCTAAATCATTTTTCCAAGGCCTTATTGGATCAGTGATGGCCCAGTTTCTGTCAGAAGACAACACTTAGAGGACATGTGACTTATACAACAGGACATACTGTATTCTTATAAGGGATGAAAGATAACACAGCAGAATGCAAGGATGGAAAGGTTTTGTACAGTGTCCTATGAAAAGCTTCATGTTTTGATAAATGAACGGAGGAGTGGAGGAGATTATGCTTCAGAATTGAGTTTAAGAATATCAGTAACTGAGAGAGAAAAGAGTGACTGGCCTGTGGTTATTGTGGTAAAAAGATACTAAAGATACTAGATACTGAAAATATCACCATCAGGTCAGCAATCTTAAACATTAAATATATTTTGGCTCGATTGAATTGATATACGTGTATTATATTAGCATATTGATAATATATATATGAGATGTGTTTATTCATTTTCATAGCACTCAGAGGATACTTTAGGATGTTTAGCATGAATTAAAAATGGTCAAAGAAGCCTAGACGACACAGCATGAATCACACATTAAAAGCTTTCATGGGTTTGAATCACAAATATCATACTTGATACGTGATGATGCACCCATGTGGTAGCAGAAGTGTTTTGATAGGAGGAGAAACCAATTTACAGTATGCATAATCTGAGAACAGAAATGGCTTTACTGGAAAAAAGTTGACCACAATATTTTACTAAAGCACAGATAAATTCTCTGATGGAGAAGAGAACAAGATGTTACCACTGGATCAGGATGTTGGAAAATCTGCAAAATTGTCTCATTTATAATTAACTTTGGTTGAATGTTCAACAAGAGAACAAATGCAATGCGGGTCACTGAACTGTGGATGACAGTGTAGTGCAGGATCAGGAGATACAGAGTTGTACAGGTGGATAAAAATGGCCAAAGACATCAAAATATTATCTAGGTAGGATTTTGCTTTTGAAAGTGTAGACTTTATTAGTTTGAAATGAGTTAGTACTAGTTGAATTAATCCACCATGAGAAATAGAAGTACTTCAATGCACCTAAAATATAAAACCATTGTCACTGTGGAAAGATTGATCTGTTAGAGTGGTGATGGTGGGGGCTTATAGCTGTTGTGTTTCTCATCAATAATGCTCAGTCAGAGGTGGTGGATATGAAGAGATGATTAACTCGAGGCTGAAACGCCAGACATTTGGCATACGGTCATTAACTAATTAAATCGAATAACGAGGCCTTGTTTCAGGGGTCTGATTTAATTATTCAAATGATAATATGTGGTTCCTAAAAGGAGAAACTGTGCAATGTTTGCTAGGTTTCACAAAGCTGTAAAACACAAAACTATTCTCAGTTTATATGGTCATAAAGGATTTTGGTGTAGTAAAAAAACAAATTTCAGAAGTCAGAACAAGGTGACTCACAGAGGTTGAGTTTGAGTATAGATGTAGAGACTGTGTGCTTGAAGTGGAGCAGTGGTGCTGGTGCCTTTCAGTGAGTCAAGTTCAAGAGAAAAGAGCGAGGGATAGAGGCACCAAGATTATGGTTGGAGTTCAGAGCAGGTTAGATAAAAAACACAGAGTTAGCTGTGAACTTTCATTCCTGTCTTGTTGGGATTTAATATTGTCTCTTTAGTCTCATCGTTACAAAAGTTCAGTAGTCAGTGGTCAGCACTAAAAAGCCCTCTGAACGTTTCCTCTGAGCTGGAACACAAACCAAAAACTCAAAGCTTTCTTAGGCCTTAATAGTTACACAGAGGTTGTAGTCGTGGCCTTGCTGCAATTTAATTAACCGAAAAACATAACTGGGCTTAGATGGACTTTTTATCTGGGGAGAGGTGAGAGCTGTAATGTCCTTCCCTGTATGACCATTAACATAGGTATTTCGTACTGTGATGGATTCTTTTTGGAAAATTATCCAAGAAAAGTCATGTCTGGTGAAATATATATATAAAAAAAGATATGCCACGTGTGAAGTATATTATAGTGTATACTGTATGGCAAAAATGTCCAGTAGTTTGTAAAAGATAAAGGATACTTGTTACATGAAAGTGTTCATTCTTTTGAGCCACTTATTCACAGTAATGTCTGTGCTGCTGTGCCTTTTCAACATGAGTGCCATTCTCCTTTCTTGGCTGCTTAGTGCTTTAATTATGTCTTGAGTTAAGAATGGTGAATCTCTACAATGACTTTAACCTACTTTTTGGTATTATTCATAGCCTAAAATCGAATTAAGCAATTAGCCGTCCTTCTCTTTTGTCTGTGATTGGGTCTGTTTAATTTGGATCAAACTCCTGGTGAGATCTGGCGGCTTACTGATGCCATCAGAAACACTTTCAGATTCAGTATGTGATTTGATGAGCCACATAATCCTGCCAGCGTGTGTCTGGCCAGTGCAAAATATGGTTGCATTTGGAAATTAAACATGACATGAATCAAATTCCCTCTCAGTGCAGCCCAGCCTTTCACTGCTTTCTTACTGAAAACACTGCGCGTGTCGAATTAATTATCTTGCTTGTCACCTGATGCCCAAGGAAACAGAAAAGTGCGTCACAAAATTAAAAGATGGATGAAAAAAATATCCATCATCATCATCAACATGGAAAGATGGGCCTAATTGTTATTCCTGGTGTATTTGATGTACCTTGTTTGGGTTGATCTCTACATGCTGCTCAATAAATGTGCTGTTCTTTTGGCTTCCAGAAAGCAAAATATCTCTCCATAGACCTGATTTTTTTGTGTTTGTGGGTGACACCAGAGCTCAGGATGTTGCAAATACTGTATAAACATCATTCCAAACAGCATTTACCAGGTGACAAGAGGCTCCTTTCTATTTCCTTCCGTGTTTAATGGGAATGTAATTTCTACACGTTCTCCAGTAGTCTGGACAGACACTTCCAAGTGTCTCTCTACACAGTCTTTCCTTTTGTGACACTTTGAAGTTTTGAAATCCCTGACAGCTAACCTCCTGCTGTTAAAATGCTCTAAAGCTGCTTTTCTTGTGGAGAGAAAGCACTTTAATGCTTTTGTGTGTCTGAGTTAGTGTGTGTCTGCGTGCCCATCATAGAGTCAGCAGAATCTGTCGGGTTTTGAACACTAGACGGTCAGACAGCCTATACTGCAGCCATGCAGCTTAGGCCAAGACAGTTGTGTGTCTCAACTCGGCATGCGTGACTGCACACTTGTTGGACTTGCATAAATGACAAAACACAATTGGACAGTCTCTTCTCTCTGTCTTCAGTGTCCTCATCTGGATTTTTCATAAATCCTAACACTAAGTCAGTCATTTTTTTCCCACAAGATGCTCACCACGTCAGAAGGAGAAGAGTTCCACCTCAGTAAGCCCCTAATTAGCATTCATCACTTAAACCCACCAGGGGAACTGCTGGCTCCAGCTTGTACAGGATGTACGGTCAGCGGCATGGAAAAGGTGAAATGGCCACAGTCATTTGAACTCGTGCATTAACATAGAATACCGAGACACCGCTGTGCTGACACCTCAAATCAGCTGGTAAAGTAGGTACTAATGTTGGCGACAGAGAAATGGACTGAAGGAAGGAGAGAAAGACATCAGTCCTGTGGTAAAATCACCGCCTCTGGGGACACAACTGTGTCTTAAAGTATTTTATGAGGTCAATATGATTTATTGATCAGTATAAATTATTAGACATAGGTCACCAAAATATCAACTTGCAGGGGACATTGGCTCTAATTGCTCTGTGAACAGACTTTTTTGTTAGGTGCTTGACATTTCTTTTACACGTCAGCATCAAGAGGGTAGCTGCTGAATGTTGAGTTTTTAGTAGTTTGATACTTTGATGCTCAGACTGTTGCCTTGTTCTCCTAGCCTGGCTCTCGCCAGACCCTTGTAGTTCCGCAAAGCTCCACCAGAGGCGCTACGCTCAGCTTCACACAAGGGTCTGGACTCGAGGCCAATGCAAACTTCTTCCCCGGAGCAAAAAATAATGAACCAATCAGGATCGCCGGGCGGGACTTTCTGAGGTGTGACGTAGCGCTGAAGCGACTGTTTGAGTCAAACAACAATGGCGGCTCGCAGTGAGGAGTCGTGCGTTGGCATTGATTCTGCTATTTCAACTGTTTTGTCGAATCTATCGAATATTAATTCTTTGAAAGATGAACAGAGAACGGTTTTGAAGGCATTTATTGGTGGCAAGGATGTTTTCAAGATAACGGACAAGTGGTTTATCCAATCACATACAAGATTTTTTTTACAAGGCCCCGCCTTCTGAAATGAATCGCCTATGGAGCAGTCCCAGACCCTTGTGTGGAGCTCAGCGTAGCTTTGCGGAACTACAAGGGTCTGGCGAGAGTCAGGCTATTGTTCTCCAACCTGGCCACTCTCTGGAGCTCATGCAAAATGACAGCAAAGGATATAAAAGGGCAGCAGATTTTCCAGAAAAAAAAGTGTATTGTGTTTTGTTCTCCGTTTTGATGGTTTAGGGGGCGCTCACATCTTGCCATACTCAATTGAATCTTGTATGACAGATGGAAACACACACACATACAGGCTTCTATCGTGTCTCTCCCCGAGGGCCTATCTTTGAGAGAGAGAGAGAGGGTCTGAGTACATGTGTTGGCCTTGGGCTTCTCATCTCGGTTTTATTGCTCTCTCTCTCTTTCCCTGTTTCCTCCATCCCTCCATCCTGTGTCGTCCTCACCTTCCTCTCTGTCCCTGTCAGCTTATTAATATGAGTGAGAATCTGTCATCTTTGTCTTCTGAATGGCTGACCATAAAGATGATGAGTGAACCAGGAGTTTTGAAGCCATACCCTTTCACCCGCCTTGGTGATGATGTCCCTGCATCAGAGGCAGTGCAGTGTTGTCTAAAGAGTGCAGTGGGATTATCATCATTAAAGGGGATGTTCCTTTTTCCGTTCTGATTGGTACTTTTAGCTGTCTTCATCTTTTACTCCTCCCTCAGAAATTGAAAGACTGCTGTGTTTTGAAACGTTGAGAACAAAATGTGTCAGCCCTAAAAAGTATTTTGGAAATCACTTGACAGCAAAACAATGGTCATATTAATTAACTGTGTGGTTTTCCGCAGCAGCAAACATTTTAATTATTCCCGACGTGGAGGCAAGATTTTTTTTTTCTGGCCAATGTAATAACCACTGTGTGTATTAGTGACCCAGTCAGTTGTTTTCCAGATAAATAACATTTGCTGCTTTCACTTACAGTAAATATGCAAAAATGCAGTAATAACATATATCTCGCTATTGTATAAGCTTAGAGGTTATTTTAATATGAGCTGAACATGACAGATATTAATACTGAGAAATGCTTAAACTGAAGAGCTCAATTATTCATTGTTCATTTTCCATTCCCATCTCTTCACCTGCATGTGTTTCTGTCTCTTGTCTCAGAGCTGACGGTCATCACAGCCTGTGTGAGTTTTGTCTTGTTGTCTTACTGACTTACTGATTTTTTCTAGGTGCATGGAGCTGCTATTGAATGCTCTTTGTCTCCAAACACTGGAGGTATTGGTAGCGCTCATTATCAGTGTTTGTATGAGTGCATGTGTTGGAATAGTTAGATTTTGGGATGGCGGTGTGTGTATCTGAGACTGTGCTTTTTATAGAGAGAGGGCTATTCACTTTACCTGTCGTAGGAACAACTTACCCCACTTGAAAAGTGACTTTCAATACTCAATCTTTTCCTCCCTCACTTTTTTATACTTGATTCAACAAACACATATTCCTACTTTTTCCTCTTTTCTCACTCTCTCATCCTGTCTTTCACTATTTTGCTGTGTAATTTTTACCTTTTTCTAATCATACATGGACTTAATCTCTTATTAAACTAATACATTCCCGGCTAATCTTGTTACCTTCTCCTAAACTCTATCTTACATTTATCACTTCATTATTTTTACTTTCTTACACTAATTATGTTCCCTCTTATCTGTGTGGAATCACTCACCTCGTTTCTCTGGCATTCAGCTGATGTAGCTCAAAACATGGATTATCAGAGCAGTGAAATTAGGCGACTGAAAGCGAAAGGCCATAAAGAGTAATAGATGGTTAATGATTTGTGTTAAAAGCCAGGTGAATTTCCCAAGAGAAAGTCAAGCTCTTTAACTTGTTGTTTATTGTAAAGACTCTTTGAATTTGCAGACGTAGAAGTCCAAGAATTTAAGCTATTGTAGCATATTTTGTAATTAACTACTCTCAAGAGCATGGTGTCACTGTAGCAGTTAAACCGTTGCGTTGAATGTTGGCTAAAATTGGTTTCCGGTGATTAGTGTGCAGAGTGAGCACATGCAAAGGCTTGCATAAAATTCAATTGTTCCATTACACACAGTCTAATTCTGAATCTACATCGTTGCAAATCCCCCTCTGAGAAACAAATGATGTACGTAACAATCATATTCTGCAGTGATCACATTTTCAGCTGTAGTGAGATCTCTGTGGCTTGATTTGGCTGGTTGAGAAACACAGAGATACTAAGGAGTCTGATTCCATGTGTCTCCCCCTCATCCAATCAGCAAAGCCCAGACAGCACGTCTTCCTCATTTAATGCTGCCGCACAATGATCAAATCAGTGGTTTTAATGAGGCAATTAAAAATACATAGAGCTGAGCATTAACAAACTGGAATACACTTAAGGGGCCATGAAGGACTCAATAAAGGCATGGATTTACTGCTATTGTTGTCATTTATCCTTATGATTGCACTTTAATTGTACAAAGGCTAATTGCCTGCATACTGTTTTGGCTGCAAGATGGCAAATATTGTTTTCATCACTTCCAGCACATATGTGTGGGTATGCATTGCCCTAAGCCTATGGGCAATGAATTCATTGGTCCATGTGAAGTTATCCTTCTGTTCCAGTCAGCCACAGGCTTCATACTGTATGCTGGTGGCTGGACACAATAACAAAATGACAGAAACAGTAGATATGACTTCAAGCCTGAGAGAACTCCTCCCGCCTCTGGTATTGCATATTCAAAACGGGATATTTTTGAATATGTTTCTACCCTTCCCTAACCCTAACCCTTAGGTATCTGTTTTGATAAGTTCCCATTTTTGCAAGTTAATACAGCAGCTTAGTGAAAAACCATTATTAACTGTCTCACCAGTATCTATCATTAGTAATAATAAAATAATGTTATGTACTCTTATCATAGAGTTATGGACAAAATAACGGAGCAATGTGACAGTATACTGAGGAGAATTAAGAGGACACAATGATATCATCAAGAATCGTGGTTTTGTTTTTAATGTTTGTGGTGTGGCTTTATTGGATTGCAATATATGCATTTTTTTTTTCCACCATCGGTAGCTGCATCACATTATGGGCACTGGAAAACATTTTCTATGTTGATTAAGTATGTCTTGAAGACAAGATTGTAAAAGAAACAATAATGTTTTACTGTTATACATTGAAACGAATTATACAACCGTGAACAATAACAATCCATTTCTTCTCTCTGTGTTTAAGAGGACATTAAAAATGAGAAACATGCTGCTGGGTAGCATAAGCCAAATAAGAACACAGTCATCTTCAGGCCATAAGGAAGATTTTATGTCTTTATTACCTTAGAGTGTTTATTGCAAAGATAGCAACTTTACATCTGTACAAAATCACCTTGTCAGGAGCTGAGAGAAGCTTTTTTTTTTTAACACAATTTATGTCAATTCAGTCCTATATTCACAACCACCCAGGGCTTATGCTATCTATCTATCAAATATGAATGTGCATAAATGTGTTGAATATAACTATTAAAACAGGTGTTTGCAAACATTGGTGCAAGCTAACAAAAAGTTGTCTGTTGTTGTGGGACATGTTACTATTTCTTCGCATTGTCTGAGTTAAAGACATGAATAATGCAGAGTGTGCCATGGTTGAAAAATCTGCCACAAGGTCAGAACAATGACTCATTTTTCCTTAAGGCATGTTTGGAAAGCAAGCATTTATAACTGTGCATTTTAAATAAAAAGATAGAATACCCACACTCCCTCCCACAGTAGACTCGCATTCAATTTTGAACACCACTACATCCCCTTAGGCATTTTGCCATGTTGAATTTACATTTCAGGCACAAGGCTGCTGCTGTTATTCAGGTGGACTTTAAAAACTGCAAATAGTGGAATATGTTTATATGTTTCATTCTGAATCTTTGTAATTGTAAGTTGAACGGTAATAACGAGTAAAAAGGAGTTCAAGGAAGTTTTATGTAGTAAGTTCAGTCTGACTTATGCTGTGCAAAAGGCATTTAACATGACCAACCTGCTGCCTCAAAGCAGGTGCTGCAAGTTGAGAATCAGCCTTTATTGGAAATGTAAAAGGTCAGTTAATAAAATGTCTCAGTTAAGGCTCACTAACTCATATTTAAATGCAAGATTATATTGCCTGCAACTTGTATTTGCCATGACTTCAGGGTATCAATGTAATTATGTTCACAGAGGCATGTAAGTCACTAGCAAGCCTTCAAGACCAGACATACCCTAGGATATGAGTTCTTCAAGTTTTCCAAGAAAGGAGACATGTGAATATGAATGGAAAACTTTTGGGTTTTTTCTTTTTCTTTAATTTTCAGTTTTTTGATGTCTTGTTCCTAAGTCTCTGATATAGTGAGCTGATTGGTTCTGGGACTGGGGCTTGCCTAGAGAGGCTCAAAGACTCACTAAGAAAGTGAGCGGGGAACATGCCTCCCTGTTCAGAGTTGTCATGGTGATCCCACGGGGAGCCACGCTGATCCCATGATTGACATGTTATTATGCCCATCTCTTGAACTGCCGGTTTTCAAACTTGGCAGCCCAGAAACTGTTTCCAGCCATTCATATGTTTTTTTCCCCAATTGTTGCCAGTAATGACATACAATCCTGGCAAGTGTTGAAGCTCCCATTTAACTCCTATGACACTTTATTTTTATTCTTTACCATTGTGACTGATCGTTACGGCACCTAAATGGAAGACACAACACAGCAGCAGCATAAAAACCTGCAGTGAACACGTAGTGAGGCTCACTTTATAAAGCTCATTTTTCTTTAAGTCTGTTACATAATGCAGGTTTAATAAGTCCAGCTTACCATGAAAGCCTCCCTGCAGACGAGCCTGATCCTAGTCAGGTTTGTTTTCAGGCTGAGTTTCACCTTTAGCTTAGTTGGATGATTAATATACAACGTTTTCCTCCGGTAGACCCTGAATACACAGCTGCAGCTCATGTCACATTTTCCATTTTGACAGAGGATGCAGTTTCTTTCCACGTGACATTCAGAACTAAGACCTTCACCATAAGTACAGTATATGTGCACAGTATCCTCAGTAGTAAACATACATGATTCTAAATGCATTAGAAAGATACATTTTCTTGCTTTAGGCTATTTAAGTAAATTATTCATGGACTTGATTCCATGATGACATAGTTTCAAGGTGAGCACTGCAATAACCCAAGCTGCATGTCACAACACGGCGCAACACAGTGTTCAGCAGCACAGATGTCACCTGCGTTCACTTGCGTCTACTGCAAGTGCACTGTGGTTGCTCTCCAACGTGCTCCCATAGGTTCTCCTTGGCTCTGCTTGTGCTTTGAGGAGGAAAAGAGCTGTGGAGCGCACATGTGCCAATTCTGAGTAAAAAAACTGGTGTCAGGTCCATGGTCATCATGACAGAGCACAAGGTAAAGGAAATGACAGCACGCTAGATCTTAGTGCAACTAATGAGTCACACTAGTGGGAGTGGCCATGTGTTGGCAAAAAAAGGACAGATGTTAAAATTTTATATTTCTAAGCAAATAATTGTATAGGCCTACGCCACCACACTGTTAATAAGAAACATGAAGCACAACATGAATGAAAAAAAAGGAGGGGGGGCTTATATGCAGGGATATCAAATTGTGCAAAACTCCAACACAGTTTATGTAATATGCCCAAAACATTTTCTGCTAAAGGATATACTTATCATCACTGCACTGAATGCTAGATGTTATATTTAAGTACCTGCTTTACTCTGCTCATGCTTTGTTGGTTTACAGTTAAATATTTCATTCTCCATGCTACAGTATAGTGTCGCTCTGCAACTATAAACACCCCAGCTTTCATTGTGAGCTGATGGGATCTGTTTGATGTCTCATGCCTTTGTTTGTAATGCGAATACTGTTCACACTGATTTAGTCTAATCACATTAGCTCTGACTTGTCTGAATGAAAGTGTTTTTCTGTTTTATGTCTTCTTTAAGCTTCATCAAATGCCTATCTTCTTTACTAACTTGGGGAGAAAATGTCTCAAAACAAGGAGAAAGCTTTTCCTTGTTGCTGTCACTAGGACATGGTGTTTACATGAGCGAACGCATACACTAAACACTCCACTCATGTAGACATTCACAGTGATGATACTGAACATCATCGTCTGCTCAAAGGAACAATACGACAAGGGAGGGAGCTGTATGTGAGTCACATCAACTATTTCATTTTAGAGTTCTTGTAAAGTAAAATTGTTGGTCTTAAGTTGAGCATAAGGGTTAGGGTAAGATATTGAAATGAAATTGAATTCACTGAATAAGGTATTTTATTTACTGTAAAAGTAGACTTTGGACTTTATTGTGTTGTCACTGGTCCTAATACTGACAGTGTATAGTTGTTTGGTTGTGTTTGGGGCTTCAAACTGTAGATCTGCGTGGCATAGCATTTGCTTGTCTTTTCATCTGCACTTCCACCATTTCATCTTCCCTCCACCTCACAGCCCCGACTCCAGAGATCAGGTTGATTAATGTAGGTGACAAACGACGCACATTTATCTCTCCCTCTGTCTCTTTCTCTCCTCCCTTACTATATTAATGGCTGTAATCAACTCTAAATAAATAATTTGTGTCCCTCGGTGCATGAATCTCACCCTCCCACCTGTGGCAAATTCAAAAGTTGGATTCAAAAGTGCTATGGAATGCAGTTTTATTCCTCTCTCCGGTGTTCCCCTGTCCTCTCTTGACACAATATCTCAATAACGTTTTGATGGAACGCCTTCAAATTTGGTGCAAACATTCAATTGGACTCAAGAATTGGACTGATCAGAGTTTGGTGTTCAAAGGTCAAGGTCAAATATAGTTGCTGCTGTTGTTTGAAATTTTTTTTTATAAGTCAAAATGCCAATACACAGTTTCATCTGCCTCTAAAATGACAAGACGGCACTGGTAAAAAAAAAAAAAAAAAAAAGAGCATGTAGCCCAATGCTGAGCTACAGTTAGTACGACAGAGGAAAGTCTGAGAGAGGCTAGTATGCAGCAAAGAGCAATGGGTCGGACTCAAACCCAGGCCATTGCTGTTGGGATTAAGCCTAATGACAGGACCCACGCTTGTTGTGCTCTAGTGTCTGCTGCATTTTCTCACAGCACAAAGAAGAGCTTGTCCACTTACTGCTCATTGATAAACTTCTCCAGACCACTTGTAGACTGTTGTTTCACTTGGCATGACGTTATTCTCATATTCTTATATACAGCACACAGAGATGTATTTATCAGATCAACAGTCATCATACAGGAGGACAGGTGGTATACCTACTCACAAGACATAAAGGGCCGGATTTACTAAAGGTTTGCGTGTATTAAAACGTGTGCAAACGTGATTGCACGCGCAAACACACGTGAAACCTGATCTACTAACCGGACGCACCGAGGATTGCGTCTCTCAAAAGGGCAAAATAGCACGTGCGATCCATTTAGCGTGTTTGCCTTGATGAATATGTAAATATGGGCGTTTCAGCCAGAACGTGCAGAATACTGGGAGGAGTAGATGCAAATCGATTTATTTAGCGAGGGCAATGTGATTTACCAAACCAGGAAGAGATTGCGGTGGCTGTTTTTGCGTCTTTATTCACCACGTCTGAAAACCATGTACTAACTGATACAACTTTGCCAAAACGTATGCGTTTATTGATTTGATACCTGTCAGAGCCCCATGATCTTACATCTCTGCATTTCCTCACGTCTGGGTAATTCTGTAATAGTTTTTCAGCCGTGTTAAAAGTCTTTTACGCGCCGTTACGCACGGGGCACGTCTGTCCTGCAGTGCGCTCCTCTCCTCTCCTTTCCTCTCCTCTCACCTGGCTGCTCAGCTCCGTCTCTCGGTCCCGGTCCCGGACTGAGACACGTCACCGCTGCCTTCACCCGTCTTTGATCCCTCTGCTCAGTGGTCAGAGTGTTTAGATCCGTGTGTCCCACCTGAGCTCTCTATTAATCCACTCGATCATGGGCGGCACACACACACACACACATATTACAGGTGTGTGATTGTCGCTGCAGCTGCTGCCTGTTCGTCACTATATGACGAGTTGGGCCATGTAGCGATTTGTGTTTATTTATCTAAACAGAGCGCGAGCGAGATGAACACACATGCTGTCATTGTATGCATCGGATCAAATGTCATGTCATGTTCTGTCCCTTCGTCCGTCCAGCTCTCTGTCCACACTCTCCATGGCGGAAACGATTACACGCGCAAAACCCTCATTTACATATTGCGGTTTGCACGTGTTTTCATTTAGCGGGTTACTCTTAGTAGATCACCTGTTTTGCGTGCACTAACCAAACTCGCAATATTTTAGAGGGCGCAAATAATATAGCGCCCGCTATCTGGGATCTTAGTAAATCCGGCCCATAGTGGCTATTACTCAATACTTCTAACAGCAATTTTGACAAAGTTCCACACAACTAGATAAGATTTTATATCACTCTGGATAAATAGGGATATAAACTGAAACGTGTCTGATTTACTGAGGCATACAACCATAAGGTAGTAAATCTAGTTACACAGTTATCTTTGTTTTGTCAAAGGTGTCTGAGAAACACCTTGAAGAGAGTGAAGGTGCAAGGTTTTGCAGCAGAGAGCCTGTCTTTCACGTTGATTGGTGGAAACACTTCAAATGATGTGGTGACCCTCCTGTTTCCTGCTGTTGCATCATGGGCGTGTTGCATGCTGTTTACTTTCAGAGGACCAATATAATGCAGTTGCTCTCTCTTTATGCCCTTCTCACCCACTGTTTTTGTCACTCCTTGAGCAGTGCTGTCCCGCACTTATCCCTCAAAGATACAGAGGCTCACTTTCAACTACAGTCAATGCATTCTGCATTTGAGTTGTCTCATAACTTGAACTTTAACTGAGTGGAGTTTGTTGAATGGCAGATTGTGGAACCATTCTGCTCTTTTCTGTTTTGGTTTTTGTGATCTCTTCTCAGAGAGAGAGAGAGAGAGAGAGATGGAGAGAGAGTCTGATTAAAGTTTATGTTAAGTTTATTTATAATACATTAACAGATAAAAGTGAGGTCAGTGTACATAAAGGAATAAAGAGAAGACATATCCTGGCACTCTTCCAGTGTCATCAAGAGAAAGAGAGATAACATGATGCTCAGCTGAATGGCACTTACATGTATTCAGATTGGATGTAAGTGACAAAAATGCAAGTAAAGACTTTGAGGAAAGTGCTGTATGGCTCATCAAGCTCACTCTCTAGTGTATAAAATGAGTCCCGGGGGGAAGCATGACAAATACCAACATTAATAAAAGATTGTACAAATAGTGCTGTAGTGGGAGATGGCTGTTACTTATTGTAACTTATAACAGCTGTCACTTATAGTGTACGGAAACTGGTATGTTATATCAGATAAGTGTATTATATTTTGTATTTGTGCTTGCACCAGTATGTGTATATAGTGGCTTTAGTTTTCCACCAAGTAATGTTTTGGTGAGACATCCAGAAAGCAAAGTGGTTAATCATTTTATGTAATCACAATTTTTCCAGATTGAACTCATACCTCAGATCTTCCTGGATAGTGGAAATGAGCCATTTGAGTGGAAATGATCATTAAAGGGAGTATTCTATATATTTCATGTTGAATGTTTAACTTAATATTTAATGTCTAATTTAATTTGAACAGCTTTTCCTGATCCTTTGGACTTGTCTCCTTGTTGAAAACCACGAGGACTCACTGGGTAACATGGAACCAAATCCACCCAGTAATTTGCTCAGTGGGAATACAGAGTTATTACATCCAAAAATAAGACACAAGGGAAACATTTTACTTGACATTTGATTAAATATTTCTACACATGTGCCGTGCATTGCGTAAGGTGGTTTGCACAAATCCCCCCTCAGGAACATTTCCCCTCACAGAACACACAAAAGCGCCCACTGGGCTTTTGAATATTCATTAAATTTGACATTCTAGACAGGAGGGGAACTGACAAGCATATCAGCCTGACTCACTCAACAGAATGCTCATCTTAATCCACTGATAAGCCGTGCCATGTTTGAATAACTAATCAGGAAGTTTAGTGAGTGAAATCCAGCCAGAGACAAAATTAATTACCTGACATATGAAATGATTTTGCGTCGGTTGTACATTTTAACTGTAGATATAAAACAAAAGGACAAAATGTTTGCTTTTAATCCCTGTACCTTTGCATATTTGTTTCTGCTCCACTCAATGCTCGCACACATTTATGAGTTTGCATACATGAAAAAGAAATCTCATTTGTGATCACATCACCTCGAAGGATACTTACAATGTGAATGTATTGGTTGGTATTGAAGCAGGGCCAATGAGCCTAAAGCCAGTACTATCTTGTGGAATGTTAGCTACTTGGTTTGAAAGGTTTCTTTTCAAGGAAGCAGTTACAGATTTGTTTCCACCTGAAGCCCCAGTGCCTGATTTGGTGAATACTGTGTCAGGAAACATTTAGACTGTTTATCTGTTTGTGTCAAAGAGAAAGACCTGAGAAACTAATGTCTCCCACTTCCACTTCATGTGTTTATGTGCTGTTATGAATGTGTGGGCACAGTCACCAAAGCACCATAATACCTGCTGTTGCATTCCTGGATTGCCTAGCAAGTTGCCATCCGACTCTCAAAAGCACATACACCTACATGCACCGTATGTGTAGACATAGCATGAAATACCCTGGCTCCGTTTTTGTAACACAGAAGCAAGGGAGCATACAGACATCAACACCAGTGGTTTAAAGCCGGTGGCATAAATGTATACATTTGGATCAGCGTAGGACTGTACTATACCCAGCCAGTAGAGTATTTGTAAGTCTTCAATATTTTCTTTTCAACAATATAAACACTTGGGGCCTGATTTACTAAAGGTTTGATTGTGTAAAAACGTGTGCAAACTAGACACATGTTGAAGCTGATCTACTAAACGGGTGCACTGAGGATTGCGTCTCTCAAACGGGCAAAATAGCATGTGCAGTCCATTTTTACTGTAGCGGGTCTGCCTTGATGAATATGCAAATATGGGCGTTTCTACCAGAATGTTCAAAATATTGGGAGGAGTAGATGCAAATAGATTTATTTAGCGCATGCAATGTGATTTACTGAACCTGAAACAGATTGCGGTGGCAGTTTTTTTGTCTTTAGCACATTTGAAAGGCAAGTCTTAACTGGCACAGCTTTGCGAAACATTCTGCGGTTATTGATTTACAGTAATATACCTGCCAGGGCAAAAGCTCTTATCCCTGCATTTCCTCGCGTCTGGGTCATTTCAGCAAACTGTTAAAAGTCCTTTAAAGGAGAATTCCGGTCATTTTTGACCCCTGTCCTGATGGTCACCCAGTGTTGGGGGGAGCAAAAAACGCGACTAAAATTGATGCAAGCAAACCAAAGTTACACCATGGCTAGACGCTGCTAGCGCTAGCGATAGCGACAACGCTAAAGTATGGGGGCAATTTTTTCAACCACAACACTCAAAAAACAATCAAATATCTATGGTACATGACTGGAATCCTTACGACACATCACTGAACTCATACACTGTACGGTTATACTGAGTATAAACAGTATACACTTTGTGTTTTTGCATGTTATCACTCACCTCAGATAGTCTAACTCTGAACATCCTGGAAAGACATTACTAAGCGATTGCAGAGCACCTTCTCCCCGCCACAGAAACAAACACTTTTTCCTTGTTGTGATGATTTCTTTACAAAAATAAACGGTCGAGCAGTGCAGTGGTAATGTCCAAAATATCTCCAACCGTTTATTTTCTCCTCCTCTGCTCTCCAGTACCTGGCTGCTCAGCTCTGAGACCGGGACTGAGAGGTCGTCACCACTGCCTTCACCCCGTCTGTTATCTAACACTAACCAAACATGCAACATTTTACCAGCAGCACGCAATTTAGCGCCCCTGATCTGGGATCTTAGTAAATCTGGCCCTTGGTGCACACACCCTTATTGTTCTGCCTGTCCACAAGTTTATCTGTCTGCTTAGCTGTGCTCAGGCCAAACAGTGAGAGCAGAACACGTATTATTCAGGCTTTGCTGATTTAATCTTAATTAAATAATAATTAGTAAACATTAGATTCATTCTTCGTCTGAATTAACCATATTCAACACTCATGCTCATAAATACCCAACAAAACAGCAGCTTGGTCAGTTTAGCTGCTACAATGTAGTATCACATGTATCATACAGTATAGGAAGAAGTATTAACCTGGTTCACATGTCTTCTAGGAATAGATGTACATTTATATTGATCCCCTTGCACCTTCCATTATAGGACAAACCCTCTCGGATCGCCATTATGAGTTGAAAGTAAGTTGCGCTAAAGCTCCTGCTGAGGCCTGAGGTCCCTTCAACCTTTTAGTCGGAACTGTCTAGCTCTTGAATGGTCCGCACCTGGAGATCCCAGACTGCCCTCCAATTCATAAAAGTTGAAAAAGTGATTTAGCCAATGGCCAGACCCAGCCAAGCATTAAAAGCAGCCAGAGAAATCTTAAAAACACCTATAAAATCCACATTTAACCAGCACAAGGACACTAAAGTCTGAGTTATATAACCTCTTACTTTGCTTAAAAGCCTTAATGCTGTATTTAACATATTGCCAGGACTTTGACCCAAGGAAAACTATGGCTGACTTTTTCTGCCTATAACCAAGGGAAGAAAACAGACACATTTGTTTTTTGGCTGAAGAATATCTAAGCGTTCCCATATGCAAATATGTAAGGGGATGTATATGCAGACACAATTTTCAGACCCAGGAGCACAGCACAGATGAGCAAATCTTTACATTGATGTCACATCCTGTTTCACCCACTGTGTCTATCTCTTATCGGCCGAAGTAAGAGGGGAGGATGAGGGAAAGAAAGGTGAGAGTGGTGGGGAGGCATAAACAAAAAGCACATTGAAGCTGGTTTTAATTAAAAATTCATCTTGGCCTGTTTTGGAAAATAAACCATGCATGCAGTGTTTACTTGGCTCTGCCACAGTCTTCTTTTGTACCTATCCCCCAATCCGTTCACAGTGTCTTCTTGCGTCATATCCTTTCACTGCTTGAAGCCCTAATTTAAAGCCTTGAATTAAAAATCTGGGATAGCAAACCCATATAACTTTATTATAGCCTGAATGCTTTAATGTGCAGTAGTAATAAAAGTTACATGGGCACTGTTTTAATGCCCTGTATTCATTAATTACAGAATATGAATTAGAAAATTTGGAGAAATTGCAATGCATGAAAAGTTTAATAAATTAGTTTGTTTTCACTCTATTCAGACCTTGAGTTGCAAGAAAAAGTAGTACCTCTCCAACAGAAGCAGAATTAATCGAAAGTCACGATGAAAGGAGCTAAAGAACCTAGTTATAGGTGACCATCAAATGGATCGGCCAGGTTAGGGACATACTGTATCTCTGGTGTCTGGTGTGAAGAGTCTGGTGTGCAGCACTGAGTTAGAGATGTTAATGAGAAGCTCCAGTCTTCACATCAAGACTTTGATATCCCATTGAAAATTTAACAGAAATTAATATTATTTTAGCTGAGTATTCAGAGGCCTAACACCCATCCTGACACAGCGACGCAACAGCAATGCGAGCGAGAGAAAGTGATTAGAATGCATATTTTCGATCAGCCTGTCCTGACATGCCGCGAGTGACATCGATCTGTCTAGCGATGTTGCCCAACCCTGTAAAAATCGCTTGCTCTGTCTCTATCTGGGTGACATTGTGCGGCGGTGTCCCGCCCCTAAACACTTCTTATTAGTTGAAAAGTGAACGCTGCTTCCTGTTGACAAGCTGGTTAGCAGAGAGAGGAGAATATGAGAGAAATAAAAAAAAAATTAAAAATACTCCAAGATGTGAAAAACGGCAACCAGGAAATGTCAGGAATCTAGCACCAAATATTCACTCTACTGCTCTGTTTTTAGGGTGCTTTCTCACCTGTAGTTAACATCATAATCCAAAAATGCATTGTTTCATTGTTTGAGACTAGACGATTAGTAAATATGAAAACATACAGACTGACAGGATGCTCAGTCTATGATTGAGTGTCATGTCCTTCATCATCAGCTCACCATTAGGATCCAGAGCAGGTCATGCTGCACATACCTCAAATACTTCTCATTTATATTATCTACTGGCACTTACAGCTCAGAGGGAAACAACACATTTTAAGCATTATTAGGCTGCAGGTAAATAAAGATAATAAAAGACACATCAGCAAATGGTCTGTTTGCTTTTAGAGCCCAGTCTGCTCTTTTCACACATGCTCTGCACAGGGGTTTAAGTTAACAAAGTTGTGTTGTTGTTGACCAAATGCTTTGTGCAATGTTTTTCCTCTCTTGTCTCTGGCTTAGTCCACTGTAACAGGCAGGTGTTTCTGTGAACATTTCACAGCATATTACTATATTATTATATTATTTACAAATAAAAGCACAAGTAAATCATGACTGAATTAATCATTGTTGTTGGATTGCTGGGCTCTCTGTATCAAGCACACAACATACTGACTTCAGATCACAGTTCAGGGGCTTTATTACAAAAAGTGGTTATCATTTGGTACACAAGCAGGCGATCCAATCAGGCAGAGGTATCAAAAATGTCAGACAGAATCTAGAACCAAAAACTCAAGCACGAGTCAAAACACACAGAACACAACTCAAGACAATAACTGACAGGGGAAATAACGAGACACAGGTGAAACACATTAAGGTGGGGACAGTAATCAAGCCAAAAGGAGTAAAGATAACTGGAATAACCAAGGAACAGGACAAGACAAAATGACCAAAATAAAACAGGCAAAACATTCAAACCCTGCCACTCTGTGTACCCTCTAGTTCTTCATGAATATGAGATAAAGGTGGGGACTTAAAAAATGACAACCTTCACATGAAAATTCATAGGCAAAAATTAAAATTCCATATTAAAACACATTTCACTTTATTTTAAAACTTCTCAAAGAAGAGCAGATCTTTGGGGATTATAGTTTTAACACTGTGATAAAGTTTGATCGTGTAGATACATAAAGACATGAGTTTCTTTCTCACACACATTTCAGATCAAAGCAATTGAGAGTACCACTGCAGTGCATTAAATGCGCATAAAATTACTGCATAAAGAAGAGACGTTTCACCACTGCAGAAATGACTAGAAATAACAGTCAACAACTTTGTTTCTATAAGTTCTGGTGTGACCTGACTGTTTAAGCAGATGTGTTTAGCTGCCAACAGAGGTGTGTAACGTGACGGCTAGAAATTAACCCGTGGCTGCAGCCTGAAATGAGTGGGCAAAGGTGAAGAGAAAATGTGTTCATTTTCTCAAATCAAATGCAGTGTTTATGAACATGGTAATACACCCAGAACAGTGTTGCAGCATTACAATTCTTGTGATATCTGCACTTGAGTGACTCAGCAGACTCGAGCTTGTGTTAGATGCAGGAGACTGTACATTTAAATGTTTCTGACTCACCACCTCAGTCACATGCACGATGCCATTATGCTTGTTCTCTCACAATGTCTTTCTCCAGCATATCTCTTCATTAGAGAGATATTCTAAAACCTTTGCGTGACTGTAGGCTCCTGCTGAGGGAGGCACTCGTGACAGCAGAGCAGATCCTGTCAGGAAGTGATTATTTAAATCAGTGCATCAGTTAACATGTCTGCCTAACGAGACCTCCTGTTGTTATTGGCGACAGCAGAGTTACAGTGGGAGAGGCGTTTGTTGGAGCAAATTAATTGACCAAAGGCATGTAATCTACATGGAATCAATGTACTACCTGCAGACTGATAATAAAATGAAGAAAAAAATGAGATACAATTTTCTTTTACAGGACAAACTGCTAGTCATGCCGATGACAACTTCACAGTGTGGAATGTGTACAATGACAGGACGTATTTAATGCAATGAAAGTTATGTCATCTAAAAGTGACTAAATTTGATTAGGTTTGTGGTGCAGTTTTGATATTTTATGCTTTTCATGCTTTATTTTTTTCATTGTTGTCAGTTTTAAAAGATATAAAGAACAAACATTTCAAAAGTGACTAGCTATAATAAGCCTTTCTTCCATTTCGCACTTTAGAGGATTACTGACTGACACATCAATTAGAACAAAACTCCAAAAAGTTTTACAGCACAAAAACAAAAAGACGTCATCAAGTGAACACATCTGATGTGTAATTTTCCATTGCCGCAACACATCACTGTTCATTTCCTTAAAGTGAAACTACTCAGCCGACATGTCTCTCCCAGCCGTCTCTCCCCACTGTGTCAGAAAGTGGAACAATCTTTTGAAACTAA
Source organism: Trachurus trachurus (assembly GCF_905171665.1). Lineage (NCBI taxonomy): Eukaryota > Metazoa > Chordata > Actinopteri > Carangiformes > Carangidae > Trachurus > Trachurus trachurus. The sequence goes on along the minus strand of NC_139891.1, from coordinate 11,508,174 downwards.
TAACTTCTGGCTATTTTGCTCATGTTGTTGCTGCTTCTGTTAATTCACACATACACATACAGAGGAGCTCTAAATGTCTTTTTTCTTATTTAATGCTGTGTTTCAACCATAGGCACTATTCTTACATAATGACACGCAGAGACCTTTCTACTGCAGATAGTTTGGCCATTTGTACCTCATACAACCCTACTTCAAAAAAGCTGAACTACTGTATCCCTTTAAGCTACATGATAGGCTACAATGAAAAAGGAAGGGAAATACGTTTTTCTATCAAACTTTTTATGGACTGTTTTTTTCTATCCCACCACGATCAATATATATTGTTATCGAATTATTGTCCAGGCCTAACGTGTACACATACTTTCTCCCATTTCACTCAGACTGCATATTTCCAGGCTCTTGCCATTGTTGCTCATTTCCTGCTGTTTCAGAATCTCAACATCTCCACTGAGAAGACAAGAAGAATATTTTGTGTGAATAAACACAAAATATTCTGAACATAAATCTCTGAAAAAAAAGAAAGAAATGCTGACCTGCACCCATGTTGGAAATCTGCACTATGAGCTGTATTATGTGACAAGAGCTGAACACCCAGAGAAAACTTACTGGATGTCTGAGACAGCAACCAGCACAGCACATCTCCAATTTAAACCAGCTCCACTCTCTCTTCATCTCGGCTTCTTAACGTAAACCCTCATTTTCAATTCCTCCATTTGCCCCATCACCATGCTGCTGCCAACTGTCACACACACACACACACAACAACACTCCTACAGAAAAATCTCGATTGCTTTTTTACACCGTCAGTGTAGGAGTCAGAGGCTTAAGAAAGGGAGGGATAGACGGGATAAAGGTAAAGAGAGATGAGAAAGGGAGCTTAATCCCAGATTGATGGCTGCTAATAAAGTTTGATTATGACGGACAAGGCCTTCCGGGTTCCTAACTGACACTTGTAATAGGCTGGGAGCCCAGAGAGTGAAGGAAGGCGATGGACGAGAGTCCTTTCTTTTGCCTCAGCAGGTTTGGAAAAGTGGTACATCACTGTCCAAATCACAAAATGAAAGCAACGTGGATGAACAACAGGCAAACTGCCACTGTGACCGTGGTGCTTAATTTGGCAACTTTGTCAGTAGATTTATCAACTTTCCAGACCTCCCTGCCAACCTTTACTTGACAAGCCACCAGCAACAAATCTACTGAGATTTTTCAGCTGTTTGGAACAATGTCAATGTTTTGTCTATGCCAGCAATTGGTCGCAAGTAATAGCTGAGGCTGTAGTGCACTGCTTGTTTTTAGAAATCTGATACAACAACTACAAACCTCCACTAACAATGGCAACACTAGCAATTAGATGCAAATTTTAGTTGTTTTTTTTTCATGTGTTTTAGTTCAGTTTGGACAACCTGACATATGGTCCAATGGGATGGTAATGCTCCTCTGATTGTGCTGTGTAAGACACTAATTGTTGCCCCTTACACAAAAAATCAGCTTCTTTTCGAGTTATTCTGCCACCTTAAAATCTGAATAATGATCGCTCAATCACCCACTTTATAATCAACTAGTGTGAATCCAGTGCAGCAAATCTTAAGATGGCAACATGGTCAGTTTTAAAATAGAAAAAAATGAATAAATAAAACACAATCAACTTCACAATAAAACACACAGTAGGCCTACATAAAAGCAACATGAGACAAAAAGTAAAGATTAAATATTTAGCAGCCATGCCAGTGAAACATTTAAAACTATTCAAAAGATAAATTGCTATGCCCAAGATGGAATAAAGGATAATGCAGTTTTAACACTGCAGCTTTACCTTTACTGCTCTGAATGTACTGTACCCTGGGGGATATTTAATCAAGATAAAGATTGCTATGGTAAGAGATATAAGCATGTAGTTTAGCTACAACATTTACTTTCCCACTAATGGGATCATGGGTATTTTTCATCTTTTGTGTTGAGGGACATCCCTAAAGAATAATATGAAATACAGTGGTGATTGAACCTGTTGTAGTGTAATATCCCTTATTACACGGCTCTATTGAATGCTGTTCTCTGATTGGTCCAGCGCTGCGTTCTGTGGTCCATTATTTCTGAATAATGACCGTCGTCAAGTATAACAGACCGTTGCTAGGGACGCCAATGATCAGCGCAGCACAGAAAAGAGAAACTATGCAGGATATTTACCTTATGTTTCATTTTTACCATCATTAAACAGCTTCGGACTAATAGTGTTAGATAAATTACTTCTAACTTGTTACAAGGAGAATGGAGGCTCCTTCCTCATCGTGGCTGGAAACCAAACCTGCTGATCAGAGCCTCTTGACCCGGTGTCACAGCTCTCCTCTCGTCTCGGTGCAGCTGGCACCGCGGCTCCGCGACACAAACGCACCCCGTAAACAGTAAAGTTAATCTCTTGTTTATGACAGATACGACTACACACAATACACACATTTTAACATGTGTATGGTAATCCATCGATCCACTGATTGATTATCAAAGGCTTCAAATGCACGACCGGGAGGAGGCTCAGCAAAACAGCGGAAGTAACCGGTCTTGCAGATTCGCTAAATGCAATTTTAAATCGATGAAAGTCGTATTTTGGTCAACATTATGTTTCAAATTAATTATTTCACTCGTAAACCGTGTAATAAGCGGGATAATGTACAGTTGGTCGGTTGTTATGGAGAAATAAACCCCTTCATGTTGAATGAAACCCCTCCGCTTCGCGTCGGGGTTCCATACAACCTGTCGGGGTTTATTTCTCCATAACAACCTCCGAACTATACATTATCCCTTACTTATTACACGGCTCTATTGAATGCTGTTCTCTGATTGGTCCAGCGCTGCGTTCTGTGGTCCATTATTTCTGAATAATGACCGTCGTCAAGTATAACAGACCGTTGCTAGGGACGCCGATGATCAGCGCAGCACAGAAAAGAGAAACTATGCAGGATATTTACCTTATGTTTCATTTTTACCATCATTAAACAGCTTCGGACTAATAGTGTTAGATAAATTACTTCTGACTTGTTACAAGGAGAATGGAGGCTCCTTCCACATCGTGGCTGGAAACCAAACCTGCTGATCAGAGCCTCTGACCCGGTGTCACAGCTCTCCTCTTGTCTCGGTGGCACCGCAACTCCGCGACACAAACGCACCCCGTAAACAGTAAAGTTAATCTCTTGTTTATGACAGATACGACTACACACAAGTATCTTAACACGTGTATGGTCATCCATCGATCCACTGATTGATTATCAAAGGCTTCAAATGCACGAACGGGAGGAGGCTCAGCAAAACAGCGGACATGACCAGTCTTGCAGATTCGCTAAATGATGCAATTTTAAATCGATTAAAGTCGTATTTTGATCAATGAATGTTTCAAATTAATTATTTCACTCGTAAACCGTGTAATAAGCGGGATAATGTATAGTTGGTCGGTTGTTCCATACAACCTGTCGGGGTTTATTTCTCCATAACAACCTCCAAACCATACATTATCCCTTACATGATGCACACAGTCCAGTTTTCTCTCGTATAGCGAAGATGTTGCATGCATCTCATCCCCATTGTCTAAATCAGAGAGGAATGCAGTTTTCTTTCTGGTGTGGAATGGTTTCTTTTGGTTCTTGCCATTCTGTCCCCTATTCTGTTGTCAGTTTGTGACACTGTTCCCTGCTGGTTTGCAATGCTTTGCCTGTTTTGCCTTTCGGTTATGAACTATCAAATATTGTCAACTCCAATAAACCCTAATGTGCTACACAGCTAGAAGCTAACCCTGTGTGTAAATATTCTGAAGTGATCTGAATTCTCCCAACTTGGTTAGGATGTGAATAATAATAATAAAAAAATGGATGAATGTTCCACTGACAAATGGAATGAGCATCAAACACCTTTTGTTGGTCCTTTGGTGAGGGTCCTTTTTACTGTCTGTCTGTTTTCATATTGTACTTTTGGAGCATGCACGTTCCATGTGCCTCTGTGAAAATAGAGGTGGATATAGAATGGATATACAATTAGTATTGTTTAAAAAGGAATTTCTCTTGATAAATTTGTAACCTCCTTAAAGGGATAGTTCACCCTAGAATGATATTTCGCTCATTATCTACTCACCCTCATGTTGACTAAGGGCTGGAAGAATTATCAGAGTCCACCGTCCCTTCTCTGAGTTACAGGGGGTCTCGGCGTAGCAGTGCATTTCAATGCAACGGTTGCAAAGGGACACCAGAGCTCTTCGTAAAAAAACACACACAAAAAAACATCCAAATACCTCCATGATGCTCGTATGTAATGTCCGTCTTGTGCTGAAGCCCCAAATTGCGTAATTGTCCCGAAAAAAATTAAATAAGTCTATATTTTAAGCTTGTTTGTAGCGGAAGCTTCTCGAAGCTCCTCTTCCTGGTCCGTCCAAATCTCACGTGATTTGCGCCGGCGTCAGTGCGGTTACTGCGAATCACGCGATATTTGGACGGACCAGGAAGAGGAGCTTCGAGAAGCTTCCGCTACAAACAAGCTTAAAATATAGACTTATTTAATTTTTTTCGGGACAATTACGCAATTTGGGGCTTCAGCACAAGACGGACATTACATACGAGCATCATGGAGGTATTTGGATGTTTTTTTGTGTGTGTTTTTTTACGAAGAGCTCTGGTGTCCCTTTGCAACCGTTGCATTGAAATGCACTGCTACGCCGAGACCCCCTGTAACTCAGAGAAGGGACGGTGGACTCTGATAATTCTTCCAGCCCTTAGTCAACATGAGGGTGAGTAGATAATGAGCGAAATATCATTCTAGGGTGAACTATCCCTTTAATGCTCTCTCAGAAAGAGTATTTTCATAAGAGATTGAAACAGAGTGCATTGTTCAAAATATTGTCTTCAGTATATTATAACTTTGCTCTCTCAAACTGCATTTTTCTACAAAGAATATTTTTGTCCTGAAGGTAAATAGCATGGAGGGAAATGTTATTTAACTTAAAAGTTGTAATTCTCAAAGTATGAGCTTCAGCCATTAGGCAGCCCTGTCTAATTACTGTATGTCCTCTTACCAAGTACCTGCTTACATCTCACTTTACATGTCACTTTCGTTGTAATAGAGACCATTGCCCAACACACTTTTTTTTAATTTCTTTTAATTGCTGATTGGTTCAAATCTATGGAATAATGAACAATTCTTATTATTTTAGGCCTCGCTGATGTAAAAGGATTGTACATAATTGACCCTTGAAAGCTGCTGAAACAGTTGTCTTACTGAGAGAATATATTTTCCTCTTGCTTCTATTTGTTTTTCTTTTTTCAAAAACATTTTGACAACAATACAATTATTGAAGTTAGTTAAAGTTTTTAATATTTTCTGCTCATTGCACATACTGTACACAGCAGCTTGGCCCACACTTCTACTAGATTATGTGTAAGCAAAAATCCCCTAAGACCTCCTCTGATACTGCAGTGGTGTCACACCAAGACACATTTTCGAATTGCAGGGGTGGAGAGTCCAAAGCCCTCTGTGGTCATTCTGGATAAACCTTCATTCACTAATAATTCTGTAAGGAGCTTTGGAAAATACATCTGCCTGATGGCACACTGTGTGCTTTCAACTTTAACCCTCTCCTACTCTCTTCACACTCTCTTTCTCTCAGGTTCCGAGATGGTGGAGGCTCAGTGTCAGAGGTTTGAGGTGAGGAGTGCAGATGGAGAGACTGTTCTGTTCTCTGCTGATGAAGAGGAGATCAGCATCGGCACTGAGAAACTCAGAGTCACAGGTACGAGTAGCCTAAGCACACCGAGTACAACACATGCTGTAACCATAATTTAATATTGAATATCATCAAAACAACAGGGTAAAACTATAAATGGATGTGAATTATTCCACATACAGTGCATACTGTATATTATACAATGTATAGGCAACTTATAGATCACCTTAGAGGTCATTGATTTGACAATCTGAGATTTATTCTCTGCAATAATGTGGGAGTTAATTTGACAATTACTGTTATTAATTCTGGCAGACACAGCGGTGCAGAATCACAGGGTTCATTTCTGTTAACTAACAAGATTACTTAAGGACACACATAGTTTACACTACACACACACACAATATAAGCTGTGAGAGTGCCTTTGATGAGTGCAGACAAACCAGGCTCGGGTCAGCAAGCAGAGTACTTTTTAACTGAACTGAGAAAGAGGCTGGACCAGGAGAGATACAGTAAGAACAAGAGAGAGGAAAAGGTCTGAGAAAATCCAAGTGAGTGTAACTGCAGAAAAAGGAACAAAGCAATTTAAATTAAATCAAAAGAAAAAAAACTAAAACTTGAGATGTAAAAATTGCCCTTTGATCCACTCCGATATATTTTTTTCTTTCTTTCTCATTTACTTATTTTCTGAAATGAGAGTGAGAAATGCAAGTAGATGTGTGTTGTGTCTTTGTGTATCTGTGTGTGCTCTTGCACATCTCTGTGCATCTTCTGTCAGTAGTTCTGTTATTTTTCATTTTTCATGAACATATATAATATGCACAAACATGTTACCCGTGAACGTATTTACTGCGACTGGGAACAATGTTGAATCTGAACATAATTTGTATGACACAAGGAAGATCCTGTGTCACGCATTTTAAGTGCCTGCCACAGCTCCAAGAATAGAGGTATGATGCAATATTGTGCAGGCTTCTACACAAAAGACGTGTATGATTTATTTTCCTCCCTTTCATCCACTCTTTTTCTGTCTCCAGGGAATGAAGGTGTGGTGTTCAGTCATTCTGTAGAGACGTCACATGTAAGGGCCGAACCCTTCCAGGACCTAAAGTAAGTGCTCCAAATCATTGTCTACGTATGTACATTTAAATGTGTATGTATGTGTGAGAGAAGCAGTCTGCCACATTGGTTCCCTCGTTGTGGTAGAATATTTATGAAGTATATGTTTTCATAAATAATTACAGAGAGAGTGACAACACAAATAACAATTTAGGCAACAGTGTGTTATGTAAAACATGCTGCGTTAGCTCACAAGCCAGTCCTGTGGTGTACTGTGCTCATGACTCAGAATTAGCTCATTACAGAAATAGGTGTATATATCTAGTGGTATATGCATTTTAATACATTCAAACATGAGTTTACTGCCTTCATTAGCTGTATGGTTAATGCAGTTTGCATCAGAGCAGGTTGTTTTAAACTGATGACCACTAATGAGGAGAGAAAGTCTGTTCAAGATGACAGTAACCTTTGATTTTTACAAGTAGAGCAGAAAATAGACAGTACTGTATACGAAATGGAGTACTTGTGACCACAGCTCATCAGTGATGCTTATGTAAGGCTCAGACTGATCAAATGTTGCCTCCAATAACGGCATGTGAAACTGCTGGTTTCTCTATCGGTGCATCAGCTAACCATGTTTATGTATGTGTGTCTTCTCCTCATTCCCTCTCCTGGAGTGTGTTGTGGGTGTCTTTTAGGGGCATATGAAGTTCCTTAATTACTAATGTCTCAACCTCATTTGGGTATTGTCAGACAGGATTAAGCTGAAGAGGCCTTTGGCCAGAGAGGAAAACACAAACAGAGAGGCAGGAAAGGAGAGAGTTGGGGAAGGGGAAGACAAAGAAGTTATAAGTAATGGTGGAAACCAGGATGCACTGTACGTTATGTGCAGTAGTAGAGAACAAGATGTAACGATGAGATGTAAAGGACTGAATAAAGGGAGGAAAAAAAATACACTAAGATGAGATATTAAACAGGTCACATAGAAGAAGAAGCGGGGTTGGGGGAAAGGTGATGAGGAGGAGAATCAAAAGATGGAGAAAAGAGAAGAGGGGAGGGCAGAGGAGGGTGACAGAGAGACAAAGAGAGGATGGGATGGAAGTTAGCATATAGAATAGATTAAATCGACCTGGCTCCTGCAGTGACATTGACTCATAGCAGCAATGTGACATGGCAAAAATATGAATACATTCAGGGTGTTCAACAGTTTCTGTCTGTTTTTGAGACAAGTGGAAAATATAGAGAAGTTCAAAGCAAGAATTTAAGTATAAGAGCAGTGGTGAACAAAAAGACTTTTAAGATCTGTGTCTTTAGAAAGACACCTGGTGAGACAGTGTTTAGGCTAGGATGACACCACATGACATGCCAGCCAGCCTTTATGAATTTTTAAATAAGGGGGATTGTTAAGACAGCGCTGATTGCTTGCTACTCTTCATGAGTGTTTAGTGTCTTTATTCAATCATGCATTTAATCAGTTTGCATCAAGCACAGCAGCAGCACCGTCAATGGCATCTTCATCTTTAAAACATTCACAGACACTGTTGTAGAGTTCCTGTTGAAGCTAATTTTCCTTTCATTTTATTACATTGAGTAATTTGCCTGCTCAAGGTGAATGTTAGCTCACTCAAGTGGCTGTTTGACTTTTTTTCCGCATTGCCTATAGTAAGTGAAGGCTGTGTCCTCCAGCGTGTTCATTCTTTCAGTCGGCATGTATTCATGCAACCTTAAATCTTGTTCTTCACGTTTTCTAAGCAGTGTTTTGTATGCACTGTATGACAATTACAACTAAGAGGTGCCACAGTGGCTCAGTAAACCTCTTTCTTGTGATTGCCAAATCCTAGGTTTGAATCCAGCTTGGGACTTTTGTCACATGTCTTCATTCTATCTCATTCCCCAGTATTCCCTTTTCTTCTTGTGTTATGATTCCAAACAGTAACCATTGAAGAAAAAGAAAGGAGAAATGTGTCAGACATGAAATAGGATTCAGAAAAGGGAGATGAAATGACTTGACACACAGGTATGGGATCATTGGGCAGAGATAGACAAGCGGATGGTTGAAAGCAAAACAAAATGGGTAGTAGAGGAAATAGGACCTCATGCGTGCTGAGGGATCAAAGGAGCAGAGGACAGGAGAGGACTGGGTGTGGGGATGGAGTGGTACAGAAAGAAGGACGAGCGAGAACATTGGGTCAATGGACAGGTCAGCAAAGATTCATAAGTCGATGAAACCTGTGGTGGAGGCCGAGGCTGAAGAAAAGAAAGGAATCGCTACAGTGACTGGTGTTATAAACTCAACCCAGCATATACAGTACTTACATTCTTGCTGTTTGGATTTTCATCAGTTGTAACTGAATTTACTCAAGTCACGTGTGGCCATGAGGATCAAAATATTGGCATTCTGATTAGTTGATAACCTGCCCTACCTATTCTATCCTTTTATTTACAGTCTTACAGTCTATTTACAATCTATGGTTAAAACCCCACACACAGCATCTATATGAATACATCAGGGACAGAGTATCGTAAATAAAGAGAAACCTACACTGACCTCTACACAGCAACACCGATTGTAGAGTTAATGAAAAGCACAGAAAAATAACACTGATAAAAAAAAAGGTGATTACATGGTTCAATTCTTTCCCCTTCTCTGTTGTCAGTCATTAGCTGTTAAATGGAAGGAAAAGAAACAGTCTGAAGAGTAGTCATTATCATGTTTTTTTGTTTGTTTGTTTGTTTTTTCAGGTGTAATTGAGGCTTATTTAAAATAAATTGATATTACTTATAGAGATGGTATCAAGAAAAGGAAAATGTAGGGTCTATTTGCAATTCACCAGATTGTTTTTCTCTCAAGATTTTAATTTCCGGGTTTCTCTCTATCTTTCCATCTAGCTGTACTTTTCTCATCTAACCTTTGTTCTCATCTCTGCTTTCTAGTTAGCATTTTCCATCCTTCCTCTTCTCTCTAGTGATGAAAAGTAGAGTGGAGAAAAAAGGAGGGAAACAATGAAAGATTGATGGCACACACACTGTACACACATGATATCGTACAGGTCAAGAAATTCCATCATCATAAAAGCCATACTTATGTTATAACTTCAGCAGATGAATACATTTTCTTTCTTTTTGCTATTGCACATAGTGATCTTCATGTAATGTGGCATTGTTGTATGCTGAGAACAGAATTAACAATACAACATACTGGAAAAAACAAATTAAATGATTGGATTAGACACTTAACTGTAAAGGGACTACGAGGAGTTTTGGAAAGCAAAGTGTTTTCACTACATTTCGCATGAGCCTCCGCACGCACAGTGAAAGCATTTGCTAAGAATGTTTTCTTAAATTAAGAACGAAAGTCAGAGGTTCGAAGACAATCAGATACCTTCGTAGTTCCAACCATAAACGATGCCAACTAGTGATCCGGCGGCGATATTCCCATGACCCACCGGGCAGCGTCCGGGAAACCGAAAGTAGGAAATGCTGGGCTAGTTGACCACTAAATAATAATATCAAAAAAACTATAAAGACAAAACTATTTATCGAAAATGGACCCTTTAAAAGTGTGGGTAACGTTGATTCATCCACATTAATATGATACTCTTTTATAACCAAAAGCAAACTCCTCGGGGTCTCTTTAACATCAACGTATATCGGGGCGGTGTTTCGCTCAGTTGATAGAGCACCTGCCCCATGTGTTGAGGCCGGTTCGAATCCTGCGTCGAGCGTCCCTATCCTGCGTGTCATTCCCCCCCTCTCTGCCATTTCCTGTCTCTCTCAACTGTATCACATAAACTCTCAACTGTATCACATAAAGGCAAAAAAAACATCAATGTATATTTGAGCAACCACAGACTTGATGGCATGTTGAATGTGCAGAATAAGCACTTGACGACTCTAGTACTGAATTTGAATTTCCTGTAGAACATGCACTACAGTACCAAAACCAAAACAAACATGCATGCATTTGTATTTGAATAGTTTGTTTTCTCTTTGTGTGACTGAGTCAAAGTAATGGTAGCTATAGGCAGGTAATGTTATGTGCCAATCGCAGAGACCAGAGCTGGAGTGACAATTTCTATCCATATTGGTTGTTTGAAAAGCTTTGAGAATGTTACCATTGATAGTAGATGTGACAGAAGTGTATGACACATGAATAGACAGCACACTGTTTCACAACTGGGTTATAGAAGCACAGGAACAAAATGCTCACCAACCTGCTTTCCAGAGAACACTCTAGGACGATATATCATGCATTTTCAAAGTCTCTGGTGTGATCACTGTGAGCCACGTTCACACTTTTCTGCTTTTTTCTTCCTCTTTTTTTTTTGTCGAACTGATTTTCCTCTTTAAAGTGCACAGGGAGAGGCTGGGAGGCAGAGGAATAGTGGTCGCTTTGGAAAAGTGCTGTGGCTGGCATCATTTTAAGAAACAGAGTTCAACATCTTAGACATGCATTCATGACAGGGACTGACTAATAATGTTAAAAAAGAAACTCAGACTCACAATACAAAGGCAGTCAACAACAACAACAACAACAACAAATGGATGAAAGTGCTGTAGGAAAGTTGGTAGTCTAAATGTTTAGGGAGGTGAAGCTGGTACAGTTAACTGATTGCAGCAGTGGGTCACTTTGATAATAAAGCTGCTTTTCATTGTCAGCAGCCTTAGGTAAACAAAAAGTTCCCACATACAAGGATGACAAATTAACTGTATACTTAAAGGGCCAAAATATTTGCCTGAGTGAAAAGACAACAGAAAAACAGGTTTAGTGTTAGGCTTTTCAGACAATAACACACTGCAGGATTGAAGAGCTTCTGTTGTATCAACACCTCCTGAAATGCTTGAATCAGTCCCAGCTCACATCAATCAGGACAAAAATCATCTTTGCACAACTGATGTATTTGACCAAATCAAAGACAATCAAGCAACAAACAGACCTTCAAACATGTCCCCTGTTCTCTTTAAGGTACTGCATATTCTTTGTTTGTTGACTGTGTGTATCCCCTGTGATTTCTGGCTCCAACTTCAGGTAATCATCAATATTTATGGCTTCCTTAACTCAGAGACTAAACCTTGATTTGTATTGTTGTTCCTTGCGTTTTTTTGTTTTCGAGACCTGATGTCCTTTGTTTGTTCCAAACGCCTATTTTCCTTTTTCTGATCTAACGCACTCGTGACACTGATCAACAGATTGCCAGTATCTTAGAAATTCATCACTGGCATGTTTTAGTCAACCACATTCTTTTTTATCTGTTGTTCCATCTTCTATTCACCTCTACTGTTTCATTTATTTCACGGTTTGCTATCTTCTGCTTTGATTTGCTCACATTTTACTGTGATGTGATTTTTATACAGACAACAACGTCCGTCTTTGTTGCTGCTGTTCTTATCATTGTTATAATGGGGGGCATCAAGTTTTGTCCACAATTCTTGAAATTAGAGAGAAGTTGAGGAGAGGATAGCAATGAGTTCACTGAAGATACTGTGAGACAAGGAGAATGTCTTGGTGTTTCAATAAAAAACAAGAATTATTTTTTGTGAGTGACAAGTTTCCTGAAATCACTCGATAAACACTGACAGCAAGCTGCCAAATGTGTAGACAGAGACCAAGGTAAAAAGGGACGAGTGGCTGGAAAGCTAGATTGACAGTCAGTCAGGCAGCCAGACAGATTTCATGGTTTTGTAATTTTCATACTTTAAATTTAAATCCTATTTTAGTACTGTCTTTACTTGCTAATCTCCAAAGTTGTCTTTTTGTGACCATCTTGGTGTTTTGGTACCACATTTCCAAAAAATCACTTGTCCATCAAGTAGTAATGAGGTACAGATTTTCTGTTGATTAATTCAAGGTTCTTTTTGTATTAGTTTTCCTCTTATCTATGTCAGTTTCCCAAATATAAGAGGAAAACTAACACTGGAAATACAAGTTCCAGTATATTTCAACGCATAAAAACCACTGAAGAACACCTCATCTTATTGTAAGCTTCAGGCAGCAAAAGTTTAAAGAGAGAAAGGTCAAAAAGGAAATGGAGTCCAGCTTATCTGTCTTGCCTTTTAGCACAGTTACTGGCTCAAAGGGGCTCAACAGGATCATGTTAAATAATGGGACAATGAGACCTTTTCCTTCAGCTGTGCAAGTAAAACTTTCTGAAGAAGTTAAGTGAGGGGGGAAATAGATATCTTTGGTAGAACCACAAAAGAAGACGATGAATTTGCTGTGGGGAAAAAAGACAGATGAAAGATACAATATCACAAAAAAGTGGAAAATCTAAAGAAGCACAATACTGAAATCAAGTCTTAGAGTTTAGGCAGTGTGACAATACATAAAGAGAAGAATACATAAAGAGAAGACGAAATGCCGACCTGTGCCATATGGGCACCAGCAATGCAAAAATAACTGCAGGGGAAAGCACTATTTCAACAGGGGGACGAAAATCAATCAACAATCATCTCTCCAGAAAGTTTGAGCTGTCTCACATAGCAACAACATCATCATGCTGATGCTAGCGGACACAGGGTTACCTCGGGTCTTTAAATTCATCTGATGCCTGGGTCCACAGGAGAGAGAAAGAAGCTGCTGCACAGTCAATATCTCCATTTCTATCCACTGTTTCATCCTCTTATCCCTCCCTCTTTGCCTTTTCTTCCTCTATCCAAGTCTCAGGGTCATGGGAAGGCACCCTGGGGAGTGTTAGCCCTAACACAGCCAAGGGCATCAGGGAAGGATTTGTGCTCCATGACCCTTCCCCTTCCCATATCCCTTGCTCTAGTTCCATGTCTCTATCTGAGGATAGGTAGGACTGCAGAGATCCATCAGACTCGGGGGCATGGGAAAGGGTACAATACCGAAGTGTAACAATGAAAAAGTGGGTGAGACACACACAAATATACTAATATATTCTTTATTTCTCTGTGATTTTCACAACATATTGTTATTAGAGAAGGACAACAGAAAGATAGAGGGGCAAAATCTCTATGTAGTTCACCTACCTGTGGCTAATCTGTTTTCAAGCATTCTGTTTGAATAATTGACTGCTCAATTGTTCAAGATTTTAGAGAATATTACTAATATGAGTCAAAGGAGTGAGTTAACGTGATTTAACACAGCAATTTTGACTGTTTCTTGGAGTTGATATCCAATGCACACAAAATTTTAAAGACCTGACCTCAAGGATTTTCATCTGTCATTGGTTCCCTCAAAATCATCGGTTTGAGGGTCAGAAAAGTCATGAAAAGACTTATCTTTGATTTAATAATGACTTATTCTTGTCAACAATACACAGAGGGTGAGGGTAATGGTGAACATCTTACCAGAACCATCATTTGGATACAAATTCTGTTGTGTTTGTCTAGGCTTTTTTTTTTATTGTGTTTTAGTTCCAAATACTGTAACACCAAAATATATGAATTTATCTCGTATTTGTCCCTGTAATGGATTCACTGAGAATCCCACAGCCCCAGTTGGAGAGTCATTAGATCAACCCCAGTAACCGGCTGGGGAAAACCGGCTGGATCTGTTTTATCCAGTCAGCTGTTCCCAAGAGGAAAATTTGCAGAGCAAGGCACTAACCCACCCAAACAGAACGATGAGAGTAAGACTGAAAATGTGTGTAACCCTCAATAACTACTCCCTCAGAGTGTTTCTATTAATGAGAACATCTTTTGTGTCTTTGTCTTTTATGGTCATGTAGTTTTTTTTAATCATCATCTATGCTCAAGACCCTTCATATAAGGGGATCAAATCCTAACAGAATCAGACCTTCTTATTCACTGGCCTTGTGTGTCCGTCTCCCTCTGTTTCCATCCATATTAAACCAGATCCCATGGTGAGGTCAACCTCTGAGAGAAGCTTTGGCAGAGGCAGTTGGTCTGCCTCCATTCTTTTTTTCTTTCCATCTCATTGTCTCATCCAGTAGTCTTCAATCCTCATCCTTGGGAGTACTGCTGATTTCTCTTTGTGGGCAGGTAAATGCTGTTAATTGCATTCACCCTAGTGTCCCAGGTGTAAAACAGTACCTGATTAAAAAGCAAGAGTGATAGTCAGCGGGGCTCTGAACAGAAAGAGAAAGAGATCTATTGCTTTAAACAAATTTAAGAGCAGCCCTCTCTGCCCTCATTTCTACCACTGATCGCTCCAAACCAGCAAGTAAAAGACTGACCTTAACGTGCTTTTACTTTGCCTCTGCTTCATCCATTTCTTCCACTTTAGTTTCTTCTTAATTCTACCCCACGTAATAAATGCACAGCTGTGGTTGTCTGATTTGAGTTGGGGACTAGAAGTTGTTCTACATGTTTCTCTCTAGTAGGTCCCTAAATGGCAAGACTACTAATATGGCTTAATGGCCCTGGGTCCTTGGGGTGCTTCCAATTTAACCCAATTACAGACTGTAAAATTTTACGAGTCCATGAAGTAGAGAATGAGGAAATGATTCACCCTGTAGGCCTCCATTTTCCTCCCCTCGCTCATCCACGCATCCAACAGTTCAACTCTGAATAACTTTCCAAATGACTCAAAGTTTATGTTGAGGTCAGAATACACTTTATCTAGTTCCTTCATTTTCTTGTTGTGGTGAAAAGTATTTTGTATCATTTCTACTCAAATAGGCTAACATCCAGTGGATAGCCTACTACCAGAGAAATAAATTATGGTTATAATTCTGAGCACATGCAACTCATTATCTAGAGTATGTAAATGACTGAATGTCAGAGGTTTAACAAATACGCCAAAATGTATTGAACCTTGATATTAGGGAAGTGCACTTCACATTTGCGTTTTAATTGAGGTTACAATCCTCAAATGCCTCGAAGAAACTACACTGTGGACTGAATTAGGCCCACTTCCCACTCCTATTTTGAAGGCATCTCAGAGCAGAGTTGATATAACCAGGTTTTCATGTGAGCAGCCAGATGGAGGAGCATGGAGTGGGATCGCAAAGTACACTGCCTAATTAGCTCCAAAAAACTCAGAAGTAAGCCCGCCCCTAGCTGTTTTTTGATTAAAAAGTTGGGGTTTGTGTCAAAGTAATTGGAAATCATTAAAATTTAGAATGAGTCGCATTCTCTTTGAACTGTGCCTTTGGGAAAAGCCTCTCTTCACACTACACCACCCCTTATAGAATAGCTGTTCACTGGGATGAAGGTTTTCAACAATGTCTGCTTTTTTTGTGCCGTGGTCAACTTGATACAGGGATCGATTGCAGGTTTGAAAGAAAAAGGAACTTCAGGCATTGTTTTCAACCTTTGTTGTATCCCTCTTTTCTTTGTTCACTTCATGGTTGCAGTGTTCACCACAACCAGCACTGTCGTTAAAGCTTCAGTTGGTAACAATTCAGTCATATTTGCTGGAACTGTCAGTATATTCAGATGGTCAGACATTAAATGGGTAATTTAGGACAAAATCCAACTCCTCTGGCTCCACCTACAGCCTGTAATCGTATTTGCCAGAATCCACCGCGACCGACGATTCTCCACCAGTCAGGTAGAGGGAGCAGGAGGAGCAGCCAATCGCAGCTCCTACACGTCGTAGTAAACTGACAAAAGTGAAAGTAAAGTTTGCGACTTGGTCGGATATTTCAATACGATACACCGTCAGGTCCCTCTATTCACCTCTGTCAACCCCCCTCCCTCCACACACGCAGACTAACACAAGAAGAGTGTGTTTCATGGTGAGAGAGACGTGAGATTGTTTTGGAGTCTCCAGTTGCTATGGATACAGTACGTCTTCTGTGGGTTTGTTAATGGCTACTTTGTGTGTGTGTGCCTGCACGTGTGTGAGGTTCATAAAGGGACCTGACTGTGTATTGTCTTGGCATTTCCGACCAAGTCGAGGGGTTTACTTTCACTTTTGTCAGCTTACCAACTGTAGCTTTAAGGAATTCAAAGAGTAGCTACAGTACGTGTCTCCTACATTAATCATGCAGATTGTAGATTGAAAACCTTGTCCAATTTTAGTCCAGGATTTTGACCTAAAATGAAACCTATCGTTGTTTAAATTACACCTCACATTATTCAGTCCATTGACAACCTTTTAGTCAAGGACTGGAGATGTTGCCAATGAGGTGAACCAGAGCCATATTTGTGCTTTTTAAGCAGCCCACAGTCTCAGAGTTTGTTGTTCTGTGACTGACTTTTCGATGGGACTAATACCTCTCTTTTCATTGGTACAACAAGGACAATCGGCCCTGCCCTGCTCTGTTTTGTCTCTTATTGATTAGACACACAGGGAAATCATTGAGAACAAAAACAGACAGACTAAAGGCAAGCAAGTGGCTATGGGAACGATCCATAAGGTGTCTGAATTTCTGTTTGTTTTTTTGTGTATTTGTTAGACCATCATGTTCTGCAGATTGATGTAATAGGCCTACATTTTCCCACATGTTGACATTTGGTAATGAGGGTCATGAACTCTAAAGAGAGTCTGATATGATAATGATGTGACTGTTAGGTGTACCAGTTAAATTATTTCCCCCGTCTTGAGTGCAGTCAGTTACTGAGCATCTCAATCTGATCTGATTTTATTTTTTCTTATATGATAAAGTACATTTGGGTATAAGATAATAAATCCAATCCACCTGAGGTAAGATATACTCATTATTTAAATATTGGCATAGCCTGCATCTCACCTGATTTTTTACTTTTTGTAGGTAGATTTAAAATATTGCAAAGACAAAACTGAAGCATCCTGAAAGGACACATCAGAAACCTTAAGCCATGAGGTGGTAAGCCAAATAAACAGTTTGGAGTCTTGGGAAAACCTTATTTTTCTAAAGGCTTTTAAATGATGTGCCCATGTGAACCCTGGCTCCAAATGCTGGGTGAAATGTAAATTGCTCAGATTTTTGGTGTCAGCTAAAGTGTAACATTTCACACCAATTAACAATGTTATAGTGCACATGGTACTGTGGTAACTGTAACTAAGTCATGTTCTATTAATGTGATTTTTGCTGTTCATAGATCCACCTCATTGAACTGTATACATTGTTGCTCCGTCTGTCTGTTTGCCCATGTTGGTTGTTGGTTGTCTTTGTTAGTTATTGTTTGTCAACAGCTGTTTATCACTGAATGCTGCTGTACACATCTTGAGGGGGAATATGTGAAAATAACACCAGTAAATATTCAAAAGTCTTGCCATATTGTCACGCATCTGTTCCGTGTGTGTGTGTGTGCGTGTGTGTGCGCGCGTGTGTGCGCGCGTGTGTGCGCGCGTGTGTGCGCGTGACAGAGAGAGAGAGCTCAGCTGCCGTGTGTGTGGGTTGCAAAGATAGACGGCTGTTAATATCAGATTTTGCGACAGAGCCAAATGTTCCACTGTGGATAAAGACTATTACAAATGGCTAGAGGCTGTTTTGGCTAGACACTGAAATCACAGAAGATAAATAAAATTAGAAAACACACACACACAGATAGTCAAACACCTCATGTGCATACATACACATATGCTCCTAATCCAAACAAAGCAACAAGCAGCTCAATTGTGTTAGACTATTACTGAGAAAATCTGACTTCATGGTAGGAATTAAAGGCAAGAGAGTAAAAATAAAGTACAAATTTCACAATTTGTTGTTGGTAATAGCTGTATTACTGGCAGCTCTGATAATGGTTAATTTAGGTGAAGTTAAAGCATTTTAAACAATTTCCATCAGACCTCTTGTGGCCATCCAGTGTTCAGATGAAGATTATATTTTTATATAATTTCTACTACACAATGATGAAGACAGTGTTATTTTTTTTCTTCCATTTTTCATTGGGGAGAAAACCATGTGACACCTCCGGGACACATCAAAAGAACAGATAATGGCCTCCATTAGGCTACTGTACAGTATGTCACTTTTTTTCATCTTTGAAAAAAAGAAGGATTTCCGGGGGATTTTATCCTCAGTTCAACATAGGCTGGGACTAATGGGCAAACAAGAGGAGTGTTTATCAATAACTTAAAGTGATGAGTTAAGTAAACAGTGCATCAGACATTTTAGTTCTGAAAGTGATACAGAATTTAATCTGATGAACACAAACTGAACAAAACTTGTCGATTCCAACTTCAACTCAGATTAATATTCTAAATGATCAAAAGTTCCTCATGATTGTTGTGATGAAACTACTGTAGCTCCATTTGTTGTTGTTGTCTTAAAGGCTGGTAACTTGAAATTCTGAGCCTTAACAATCACTAAATGTAATTTACGCCATGAACAGTTAAAGTTTATAGGAAACCTATTGTCATTGTGGCTTTTTTGAATATATCTTATGAGTTTTTTTCAGATTTGATAGATGAAAATATCTATCAGCAGGTTTTTGTGACGTATATTGAAGATAGTTTAATAGGTCAGAATTCAGAGGGAGAGAGTAAAAAGCTGAAGAGAGTGGCACAAGGAAAAGTTACAGTGGTCTTGAGAGGTCAAAAATATGCAAATATTGAATTCAGAAAGCATCTTCATTCATTTCACAACACATACGCCGCAAAACAAATTACAACACAGAAGTAGTAGACTAAAAATAGTTCTAGTCAAAGCAGTGAATGAAGTGAGAGATTGGAAGCAGAGGTAGTGAGAAAAAAAAAAAAAAACATTTAAATGAGGTGGGAAGGTGTTACATTTTTACCAGCAGGACCTCCCTCTGTTTACGTAGCAAGTACTGCCAGACTCCAGCCAGGAGGCAAGCGACAGTCAGGAAGAATGAGAGAAAAAACGATAGGATGACTGTAGGAGGGCAGTCAATGAGGCAGAGACAGAGAGAAAAGCAAAGAGTTTATCTTCAAATTATGTTTGCCTCTGCAAAGGCTTTCTCTTCTCCCTTTGCAAATGCTGTCTCTCTGCATCTCCCTGTCCCTGTCTCTCTTCCTTACTCTTCCACCTGATCCCCTTCTGCATTCCCTTTGGTGTCTTCTCTTTCTGTCCACTAGGGGGAAGGTATGAACTACTCTACCTTATCACCCTTTATATCTATCTTTTGTTTTTTTGTCTGTTACTCCCTCTGTCAAGTCTCATTTCAGACCTAGAGTCCACATTTCAGGATTGTCCCTCACTGATTTGAAGACTGCATTATACTCTAACTCTGTATGTAAATCAAGAGGACAAGTCTTCTATCTCCTTTTTTTCATCAGTGTATCACTTAAATAAATCCTAAGTGATGCTTCTTCTCACTGATTTTCACAGATTCATCACTGGTTCATTTATCTGCAT
This sequence comes from Trachurus trachurus, assembly GCF_905171665.1. NCBI lineage: Eukaryota > Metazoa > Chordata > Actinopteri > Carangiformes > Carangidae > Trachurus > Trachurus trachurus. The sequence continues at coordinate 11,488,245 of NC_139891.1, read as the reverse complement.
GTAGTACTACTATACTATACTGAGTTTGCCTTGAACAGCTTGTGTTAGAATTGACTTTTTGTGACTTATGTGAAAACTTATTTTTACAAAAAATACATATGTCTAAGTCACCGAAATGTGTTGGTGAAAATGTGGAGAGTTGACAGCATGGGGGCTTTCTTCATATATCTATTTTCTGACTTTAAGTGATAATGAAGACAGTGATTTTTTCTTCATGGATAAGATGAGTAGGGTATCAGTTAGAGGTTCTGCTTTTATAACTGACAAATTAGCATCAGGAGAAGGTGCAGTTGTTGAAACACACATTTGGTTGTGTGTGTGTGGGGGTGGGGGTGGGGGTGGGGGGGGGTTTGAAGAATACGGCACTATATCACCACCAGCTGAGTAGAGCATCTGATGAGATGGAAAAATGCGCACTTTGTGTCACTAGCCTTTTTCAAATTATCAGCACAAAATGCTGTCGAGGCAGTGGTTTCTGTACATTAACGTGGAACAGTGGGTTTTAGGTGCCTCTCCTAGGGGCACTTTGTCAGTTTTTATGGGAACATAGTGACATTCACAATCTCATTTCCCAACATATGTTCTTCCATCTGTATCACTAATAATGTGAACAGCTAAACTTGCACACTCCCGGATGCACCTCTAACCTGTAAATCTCCCTCGTCGAGGACATACTGATTTGCTGTTGTTTTAATCTGTTGTGCTAATCCTAATCCTGTTGTGGCAATTACTTATCAAATTATATCTTCAGCACTCTGTATTTGTTCTTCTCTTATCTATGTCCCTCTCTATGCGACTGCAAATGTCCGACTTCCCCACAGGGATCATTAAAGTGTCATCCAATCTTTAGAAAAGTACAAGATAGCACTATTTGCAAGGCATATTAAATAACAAGCACTGCAATACAATCGCTAAAAATGTCATAAACGCAGCAAGGACTTGCACAAGCCTCTTAAAATGAGATGATGTCTTTTTCCAGTGTCTGACTGAGCCTCGAGTCTGCCAACAATGATTGATTTCTTTGCTAGCACAGAAATCAAAGATGTACTTTTTTGTTAGCTGAACATTACTTCTTTCAAATAAATAGCATCATATCTGACTTCTTCCACCTACAATTATTAGTTCTTCTACCTCTCTGCAGACTGCATACCCCTCATCACATCATTAAAAAAGCTACGCTGTTTTACAGAAGGTGTTAGCCAGAGATGTGCAAAGCAACACGCAATACAGAAACTAAATGCACTCTAGTCTTTTCATTGCCTTTGTGAAAGATCTCTAATTTGTTTTTAGTTTCTTTCTAGTTCTATTTTCTCTGTGCACCAGTGTTTTCTGCCAGACTCTACTGAACAGAGACGGTGCTAATGAAGCAAAGCACAGACTCTGCTGCTGCTTGTCTGACCTCATATCTACAACTGGGAGCAAAACAAAAACACATATACTGTATGTCTGTCTGTGTGTACGCATTTGTATGTGTGTAGCATGAATTCTACCTTTAAGTTCATATCTAGTTGACAGAGGCATTTTTCTTTTATGAGTCTGAATGAGTCACAGGACTCCCATAACCAAAGTTTATTCAACTTGTCCATTCAGCCTAAGCAGATGTGTGTATGTCCATCCCACTGAGAGAGCGACATCAGTGATGCCTTTTTGGAACTTATTGACATTTTTCACAAATGTCCACTTGAAGTCAAGGATAATCTGATAACACTTTAGTGGTCAAAGGTCAAGATCACAGAAATCTCAGAAAACATGTTTTAGCCATTGCTCACGATTTCACCCGGCAATTACGGAAAAATGTACTCAATTTTTTCATAATTCACATAATTCTGGATGAACAGCAAACCTGAAACTAGTCTCAGTGGCAGAGTTGGTAATTTAAATTTAACTATGCAAATATCCTCCTTTTTCCTAACAAAAGACTGCTAACAATGGATGGAATGGCGGAAGTTGTGGAGGAGTGAAGCTAGTCTTTCACTACTGATTAAATTATCAGCTTGGTGCCCCATCAGAGTCACAAAGGCATGAAATTGCTTGACATTTTTTCTCCTTGCACACTCTGCCATTAGCCATTTCCTCAGCTACATTTCACAGCGAGGAGGACAGAAGAAGCCTCTGAAAGTCATTTTAGAGTAACTCACAGATTTGTCAGGCAGTGCGTTGTGTTTGTCAGTACGTGCCTTGAACGCCACGTAACACAGGTCATGTTAAGACAGCTGTGCAAACACACCAACTGTTGGGAAATGTGCACTAAAGTGACTGCTGGTAAACATACATCCGTAAATAGATTTTCCCACTCCTTAGGCTAAATCTCAATAATTACAAACACTCACCATGATACACACAGAAAATGTGAAATTCAAATTTAAGCACCCAGAGTTATAAGAACATTAACACCTGCACACACACACACACAAACAAACTGTCTCTCTAGCACACGCAAACATACACACATTCTTTCCACAAAGACAACCCTCTAATGTACCTTGACTTTCCCCTGTCCCTCCTCAGTAACTCCGCGGGACTTTTATAACTTTTTAAAACAGCCCAAGGCTTCCTCGTCTCACTTCTCCTTTTTTTCCCTCCACACCTGCCAGATTCATGTGGCTATTTAAACACACTAACACAGACTCACTGCAAAAGTTCAGAGGCTTTGGAAATTTCTTGCTTTCTGACTCAGTCTAACTCTCTAAAAGTCAAAAGACAGCGTTATACCAGTCTTCAGGCTTGTCTCAATGCATCACTCAGCACCAAGTTTTTAAAGTGCTCCATGTGGACAGGGTTGGATGATGGTGGCAGGTGAGGCACTGAGAAGATGACAGAGCATTTAGCGCGAAAAGGTTAAAGGTTTGCGTCTCAAATGGCAAGGTGGCGATAAGGTGGTGTGGCCTTCAAGGGTTCTGAAGAGGGAAAGGGCAGGATGAATGTCAGCCAAGTCTTCCAGGAAATATAAATCACCCTAAAAAGCCCCGATTTGAACATTTCAAGTCAAACTTTCTTCACAACTTCTCATACTACTTTCAATAAATACACAAAATGAAGTCATTTCACTTCAAAGTTAGAAGTTGCATCCATACAGTATGTGATATGAATGTAAAATGTATGGTGTTAAAGCAGAAGTAAGCGATATTTTTGTGTTAATATAAGTCTTACATAGTTATATCTTCCTACAGCAATCACTTACATAGAGTGTTTGGACCGAAACACGGGTCTGTCAGTCTCTCTGCTCTGAGCAAGAAAAACTTTTCTCATATCCTACAATTTTTATCCAATGAGGAGAGAGAACGGCATGAAGGGCTGTGTGTGCAGCCAAGGGATGCGCGTGAATGTGGTGACGTAGGGACGAGGACTGTTATGGTGTGTTCAGGGCAGCCCGTAACTCGTGTTTTTCCGACCTGTGAAGTCTTACCAGTTCGATCTGGTACGAGTTCACGAGTCGGAAGTGGAGTGGCCGTTATAGTGACTTTCACCGGTAAAACAGGTCGGAAAAACACAAGTGGGTTGCCTGGAACGCTACAAAGTCGTAAGTTGTGACTTGAAGCTGTAATTTACGGTTTCAAAAGCCTGCCTGGAACGCAGCATTAGCCAAAATGACCGGATCGCTTACTTCTGCTTTAAGGCAAAGTATATCCATTTGGCCCCCATTCACAAATGAACTGCATTGTTTTCTATTTCCCTTCTGAAGAGGATGAACTCTTGAATTCTAATAGTCTAAAAGTCTAATATTGCTGCTATCACAGAAGTGCTACATTCTTGTGTTTAAGCACAGATAACAACATCAACAGTCACATGGTGGACTGCCTCGAATATCTGATGCTGGAGTTAGCGTTCTGTTATTCCACAAGAGAAATTCCCTCTCATCTCGCACATTATTTCCGTAAGCAGCGGCAGTACACAAACACTATCAGATTCTCAAATTGAATAGATAGGCTATACTTCAACAAACTGAACGTGGGCATGAGGACTTTGTGAAATTTAGGAAACAGACATGAATAAAACATCAACAGGATCAAATAATACATCCAATTTCGAGCCGAGTTAAAAAACTACAAGGAGTAAGCAGATGTTATGGTCATATAATATTTATTTAGGTCACAAACCCCTTATTTCAAAAACATGCATGGCCTTTACAGCCAGAATGTCACATATGAAGCCGGAAAATAGCATTTTCAACACAAAGTGGCTTTGAAATGTGGCTGTCAAATGTTCCTATATACAGTATTTGTAACAGATTTGAGGCATGAGCTGCAGGAACCTAAGTTGAATGGACTATGAGCTACAAGAAAGTGTGAAAAGCACAACTCTAAATGATAAATGAATGATGGCTGGATTATATTTAGCTGCTTCTGATTCATGTACTGTAACCATTTTCAATCATTACATGCTTAAGTCTTAAGAGGTGCACACGTATTTTTCAGTTAAACACAGTAATTGTTTGAGCTTTACTGACACCAGATGTCCTTTTCTGTGATACTAACACTGCCATGCCTCGGAGGCAAAGCCAGTATTTAAACCTAATGGAAACGAGAATCACATTCAGTGACTATAGGGAGTGCTGTAACAGATAAGATGGAATTGAAGTGAACTCCAAACTGAGATATAAAATGTTCACATCAAAATATACAAATGGGATTACTGATTGTACTATAAAATTCCCCATTTATATTTCCAACAGGATTCTGTGATATCACATATCTTAAAATGTGCATCAATTAGTTTATTCTCCTGCCATTTATCTCTTTCTTTCTGAATATCTAAGCATTTGTTGTCCTTCCCATCTCCCTCTGCATTTCAACCAAAATGAATTAAGATAAAAAAAAAATAAAAAAAAAAACTATTCATGTTTATGTATTTCTGTCATGCTTATCTTGTCAGGTTGGACAAATATGGACTTTGTATAAAACAGCCTTGTTTTGGCTGAAGGTCAAAACAAATCTGTGGGAGAAGGAGCGGGGCAAGGATGTTGGTGAGAGAGAGAGACAGGAATGATATAAGAACTGGAACAGAGAGGCAGGAGCAGTCAGTTTCCTCTAATAATAATGAATAGCAGAGATAACAGCATGGCTGCAGACTCCTGCTATCTGTACCATGAAAAAGCACAACCATGCAGGGGCCTGAGCAGAAACTTCTGTGTGTGTGTGTGTGTGTGTGTGTGTGTGTGTGTGTGTGTGTGTGTGTGTGTGTGTGTGTGTGTGTGTGTGTGTGTGTGTGTGTGTGTGTGTGTGTGTGTGTGTGTGTGTGTGTGTGTGTGTGTGTGTGTGTGTGTGTGTGTGTGTGTGTGTGTGTGTGTGTGTTGTTTTCATAGTGTGACTTAGACATGGAAGTTAAAGTTGATGGGAATTTGTTTGTTTATTAAGATCACACTTCTGCATAGCATCAACTATTCTTCCTGGGATCTAAACAGATTACATGGTGACAAAACAAGAATACACATTCACACTGACATGAAACAAATGTTTTGGTAACACAATAAATGACAATAACAAAACAATAACTACAATTAAAAAGATGACAAGGCAAGACAGCTGAGGAGTGACAGGAGTGAATTTTGATGTTGATAGTCAGATCAAATTATGCAGAAATGTGTGATGGAAGTTTCCAGAATATGCTTGTGGTAATGGTGGATAGAAACCCTCATCTATCGTCTTACTTTATGATGCAAATCAACTTTTCTTTTTTTATCGGGTGACTTAAAATCATAATAATATGTAAGCTAGCTGCAAGATTATGTCAGAAGGACTAATATTCAATCAAAATCATTTTAGGTTAGGGTTAAAGACAAACACAAAGTGTAGGAACCAGAACACATGCTTCATAGCAATGTTTACATGCATGTTTTGTCATATTAAAGGAGAGGTTCAGTATGTTTTTAAAGTTTTATGGGAAAGTCAGCAGCCATTTATAGCAACTCTGTGAAGCTGTATCTAGGCACAGAGATGCTTTTTGTAGCAGATTATGGGGGTTCCACCTAAACAGAATGCTGAATCCTACTCCCATCATTGGCCCATACATAAACACATCATAAATGTAAATGTCACACAGTGTGTTTTATTATAACTGTAGGAGCCATGTTTATTTACACACCTATACCACCAAACTAACAATCAGTATCCAGTAGTGAACAAAGGAAAGGACTGGTCACTACAATAACTAAAACAATGGGCAATAACTTTCCCCACCACTATTTTGCATTTGAACAGAAAGCTCACACTCAGAGAACATCACCGAACATTTTAGCTTCACGTCATTCAGGATGCAGGCTTTAGTTTTTTTTCTCATTCAAAACAAGAAAGAAAAAGACCAAAAAGTTAAATTATTTCCACAGAGCTGAGAAAATATGCCTGCAAGTATTATTGTATGTGTTACTTATGTTCACATGTTTATGTTAATATCAGCTGTTTGTTGGTTTAAAATGACCACAATGCTTATATCCACTAGCCTGTTTATGATGTTATTTATTATATGATGGCATCAAGCTAGCAGACTTTATATTTAGTTTGTGATGACAGTGATGCTGGCTGTGCTGAGAGTGCTTTGAACTTTGTCATTCAGGGAGGGAAGAGTATTGTTCATAACTCTTCATGTAATTAATTATGTACGTTGATGTGTGTATCGAGCAGGGTTCGGTTTGGTTGATGTTCTGAGGTTTGGCAGAAACCGAACCCCATCAAAAAGCCCCAAATTTGTCCGAATTCGAAACTGAATCCTGGATTTACATCCTTACTTCACAATGATAAAGCTAAACAAGCTGTCATTGGTCAATCATTTTCTCAGTGAAGATGCTACAACACCTAACTCTAACCCTAATACATTTTAAAATTTTGGTAATGAAGTATAGATTCATGAAGAAAAAAATAAAACTGTAGGGCAAGGCAGCAACATAACTATAATAATATAAAATTCACTGTGTGTATGTGTGTGTGTGTGTGTGTGTGCCCATGAGAGGTGGTTTCAGCCTGCAGCAGCGTCACTGTAATTGCCTCAGCTGTCAAACCAACCGAAGATTCTCACTTCACTGCTGTTGACTGGGCCAACAAGCTGTCTCTCTCTCTCTCTCTCTGACTCAGTCTCTCTCTCCCCCGTGCACATGTGAAACTATAGGATAATGACAGATAGGAGAAAGTTTTCTGTTTTCATTCTCTCCACCTCTTGTTTAATCTCTTGTCTACCTGTCTCTCTCTTGATGTCTCCGCTTTTTAACCTCTGACTGATGCAGCATATGCTCTGTTTTTAGAGAACAATAAATCAGGCCCAGTGTGAAGTGTCTGCTTCCAACACTTATTACAGTAGCTTGGATGCTCAACACTAATCCACCTCATGTCTCTAGTACCTTTACCTTTAACCAACAAAAGAAATCCCACCAGCAGCTCTTCAATAAAAAATAAAAAAAATGAATTGAAAAGTTAAATCAGCTCTTAGAATTTTTATATTTCAGTAAAAGCCAGTCAAACTAAAATAACAATGCATTGTTGAAATTTAATTAAATTTATTTTATTTTATTTTATGAATGAAATTGATACAGGATATAAATCCTCTACATGTACATCAGACTCAAAATAATCACAACATACAAAAAACACAAATTAGAAACTTCAATAACCCATACATAATATCACTTCAATACAGAATAATCCCAAAATAATCTCCCACATTACCTCAAAGAAAAACAACAACAACAATACAAAAAAAGCTCTTGCTCTTCTAATGTAGCTTCCAGTCCACAGCACATTGCAAGTCATTTAGTGTGATGTGGACCCCTAGAATCCCATTTTCATTCAGTAGCAAATTAGATGGGAGAGATGGCTTAATTCGCAAGCAAAGCAGCGCTTGAAACATTCTCTCAAATCAAGTGACACTGACACTGGTGATCTGTTCTCCTTCAGCCTCCCTCACTTAATAAATTAAAGGACTAAATTGCACTTGATATAATAAATGGAATCAAGTCAGTTGGCTTGATGGTGCTTCTTTTTTTTTCAAAGTGTTTTTTAACCTTTCTTTTTTTTCTAATAAAAGAGTGTAAACATTCTGAAAATTAACTTGATTGCACGTTGAACCAAAGATATCTACCAAAGTGTGTTTTCATTACTTGGGTTCAGCCAGACATGGAAAACCATTGTCAAGGGAGCCTTTCTCTGTCTGCTAATGTTCAGTTCTTCTGATTAAAACCATGAAATGTAAAATTATTTCTTGCCAAATTACCTGAGTGGAGGATGTGCATTGTCACTGACGATTCTGGGGACTGGATTGAAGTGAGGGGATGGTTGGTGCGGTCACCTCCAGCCAAGTTTGTTTATCCATCTGTTTTGTGACCACAGACTGGCTGCACATCATGAAAGTAGCTCATCTACCCTTTGGTTTACACGCTTTATTACTACAACTCCTCAGAAGGGATTGGGAGACCAACCTTCTGAAATGCCATTGAACAAAGTGTATCTGGAAAAGTGCCCTTAAAGCCAAGCTTATTTTCCCGCTTATTTGATCTTTATTGTGACTGTGGCGTTTAATTTGTTATGCTCACACTTCATAAATTGTAAATCCATCTGCTTTGCTGAAAGCCCTCTTTATTTAATTTCACTTGCCAGCATGCTCTTGAGTGAAGCACTTTGCTGATCTAACACCACCATGCTGTTTAATCATCTCATATTGTTTTCAACTTTCAATCACAGACTTTAGTGACCCCTCTCACTCCAAGGGTACTGAAGCCTATCATGGCCAGAGCACTTTTGAGCAGTGCACTTTAAGTTGTGAAGTGAAGTGGATATTCATTCAAGTAGATTTTCTCAAAAACAAACACTGCTTCACCATAAAATGCCTAGAAAATCTAAATCTGATTCTCATAAAAACATGTATTAGATCACTCTACATAAAATATGTGTGCTATGCCTATGATATGCTATGTGTGCTATAGTTCCCTGCTGATTGATAATGAGTATGGAATATCTGAGCCAAATATGAGTTCTTTTCTGAACCTCTGAAATGTGCCACACTTGAAATTTTAGTAAATCTTAAAGTTTTTTGCAAGGTTCTTAAAGGGACAACGAGGAGTTTCTATTCGGTTATAAAAAAGTCTCACGTTAATGTGGATGAATCCCGCTACCCACACTTGTTAATGGGCCCATTTTCGATAAATATATCGTTCTGTCTCTATCGTTATTTTGTTATTATTAGTGGTGGCGGAGATGCTGGTCGAGCCGACCAGCGTTTTTTACTTTCGGTTTCGCAACGAGTCATGAGAATAACGCAGCTGAATCGCCGTTTATGGTCGGAACTCCGACGGTATGTGAACCTCTTTGAACCTCTGACTTTAATTATTGATGAATGAAAACATGAGTCCGTCTTGCGCCGGTCAAAAGAATTTTACGGTGTGCGCGGAGGCTCATAAATGTAGTGTGAAAACGCTTCGCTTTTCCAAAACTCCTCGTTGTCCCTTTAAAACTCCACTTCTTCTGTATACGTGTTTTGCCTTCCAAAAAGTTGTTTGGATCAAAAGCACACACAGAAGAACAAACCTTGGAACACTTCTCTGCAAATATTGTTCTCTGTTGTTGCCACTGCAGTTTATAAAATGTTTATTTTTATAGAAACAAGTATATACTGTAACATACCCAATACCACATACCACAGCATTTATAGTGTGCAATGCGTTTCTCTGGATGGGTCTTTTTACAGAGGAATAAAACACAATGATACAATAAAAAATGTCATAAAAAGTTGGAACATATTGTAAAAATGTATTGATCCCCAGAACAAAGATAGAAGTATGTCCTGAGGAGGCTGTTTGAAAGATCCTCAATAGATGAGTCACTGAGCTTTAAAGCTTTCACTGTTCTCCTTTTGGACTGTGGTCATTTAAACACATTAATGGGTTTATGTGCTATTAACAAATTGAATTAAATCATTAAGTGTTTAATATCAAAACAACATGGAAGTGTTTGAACAATAACGTGATCTTAATATTATCATATAAGTTGTTTGTGAGCTACCACCTCCTCTTTTCCCGGCGGCAGTGGCTCAGGTGGTAGAGCGGCTCGTCCAATGATCAGAGGGTTGGCGGTTCGAATCCCGCTCTATCCTGGTTGCTGCCGTAGTGTCCTTGGGCAAGACACCTTACCCACCTTGCTCCTGATGGGTCGTGGTTCGCGCCTTGCATGGCAGCTTCCGCCATCAGTGTGTGAATGTGTGTGTGAATGGGTGAATGTGATGTACTGTAAAGCGCTTTGGGTATCGTTGAGATGGAAAAGCGCTATATAAATACAAGACCATTTACCATTTACCAGGTTGCTGATTAATTGACAAGAAATGACAATTACAATTTCACTCAACACTGACCACACAGGCTTGAATGAAGAAAAGATAGTGTGAAGATTGCAACATAGGTTTACTACAAAGTGAAAGCCCAGTAATAATTTTACTTAACTACCTTGTTGCTTCCACGTTCTGCTATCTTTGGCAGCTTTTACACAACTGCAGTGTGCTGGTTAAACTAATATCACATTGTTGTAAAATGAGTAGAGCGATTACTACTTTCCATGATAGTCAGTGCAGTTGCTGCCTGTAACCTGTTCTGTTGGATAGAGAAAATGTTTGCACTAGATTTAACACTTATTATTTGGTGGCTAATGTGCCAGTGTGTCAATTCAAATCATTTGAGGAAAATGAAACAGAAGAATTATAGGCTATATCTGATTAATCAAAAGAACAATAGTTGCTGGTGGCAGCTATAGTAAAAGATTTGTTCAAAGTACTGTAACAGTAACACTTACTGGCTTCACTTGTTGTCTACAACCATATTTCCAGCAGTTTTTAACTGAGCTGATCCTTTGATAATAGTCTAAGGCCTACATAACCCAGTCTTTTCATGAGGTTGTCGTACAGGTGAGGTTTTTGCCATTTAGTGTGACTAAAGTGTGTGTGTGCTTCACAGGTTGGAGTCTCCAACTCGGACCCTTACCCTGGAGGCCCCCAGAGGTGTTGAGATCAACGCTGGAGTGGGAGACTTCACAGCTTCCTGTAGGAAAGACCTCCTTTTGCAGTCCTCAGAAGGAGAGGTTAGTGTATCTTCCACATACAAACTTCATACAAACAAACTTCATGGTATGGTACACAGTAAATAGCAGTTTATTTGAAATTGAAGGGTCAACAAAAACTCCCAAAACCAGTGAGGTGCATTGATAGACTGGTCATAGGGCAATATGGCCAAATGCCACAATAGCCGCGTAATGATGAAAAAAAAAAAAACTCTGAAAATGGGGGGAAAACTCGATAATGCTAAAATATAGGGGGTATTGCATAGCTTACTTGGTAGAGCAGGCACCCTATACACAGAGGCTATTGTCCTGTAGCTTCAGCAGCCCCGGGTTTTATTATTTTGTATTTCGTCATCAATGCATTTTTTCGCAATCATTATGTAAATGATCACTGATATATATATATATATATATATATATATATATATATATATATATATATATATATATATATATATATATATATATATATATATATATATATATATATATATATATATATATATACATATATACATATATATTTATTTTTATTTATATAATGTGTTTGTGTAATGTGCAGCCTCTCTGTCAAAAAAACAAACTCTTTTTGGTGCCAGTCCGTCACTTGCATCTGTTCCGTGTGTGTGTGTGTGTGTGTGTGTGTGTGTGTGTGTGTGTGTGTGTGTGTCTTTAGACTCTGTGGCACTCTATAGTGTTGGGCCCATTTCATTAAAGTACCTTATTAGGCTAATGAGCGTCATCAATCCAGGCGACCTTGTCCTCCTTTTCTCCCCCCCTCCTCTTTTCCCTTCTTCTATTTGGGAGAAGTGACTTCATTAAAGCTGGTTTGATGAGGTTCCCTGTCAGTTGCTGCTACTGCTCTGTGTGTGTGTGTAGGTGTGTGTATGTGTGTGTGCGTGTGTCATTGTTAGCCTGCTATCTCACTGTCGAGCTCTTTGCATAGAAGCCTGCCATGTTGCGTGAGCACCGAAGCAGACTTAGCCATTATCCTTGTGTGCGTCTGTGTGTGTGTGTGTTTCATCCTGCCATGTTGCATGTCCACTGAAGCATAGTGTGTCATTAACTCAGTAATTAACAGAAGAATGGGTCTCTCTTGTTCGTTGCACTCACTGTCATTGTCAGTCTCATGCACACTGTCTTTTATCACAAATACACACACTCTTGCATTCTCATACACAGCCCCACATACATACACACACATACAGATAACAGACGTCTCTGAAAAAGCAACAGTGAAAGTTTGATGGTCCTCATCTGAACTAATTTCCCATTTTACTCCTTTTTTGTTCTTTTGCACCGTCCCTCTTTTCTCATTTGGACTTTCTTGGACACCAAATAATAAGGGGAAATGTCAGATATATAATATTGGACATGTCAAACCAGTTTATTACAGCAGGGAAAAGGTGGATAGAGAAAAGTAAGGAAAGATGGTGAAGACAAGTGATTGAAAAGGAGTTCATCATCCAATTGTATCAGGGTACTCACGAAGTAACAGAAAGCAAACCATAAAATCTGGCACAATATTTATGGTATTAGTTATTCACTCATACCTTAGACCCCCCCCCCCCCCCCCCCCTTAGTACTTGATTATAGCAACATGAGTAGTAGAGTTGACTCTGCTCCGGTGTCTTCAGATGAATATATCTGTGACTACATGTGTTTCATTGTAATAGACTGGCCTTTCTGGGGTTTACCCATAGTGAGATTGCAGGCAGGGCTGTAGACGGTTAAGGAGCGTCCACACAAACAGAAACCCCCAGTTCAGTCTTGGTTCCAGTGAGTGGGCACTGTCCTCCAGTGACAGTTTCTTGAGTCGGCAGGTCTGACGCTGTTTGTTTTTATCCTATTCTTTTAGTCTATGTCATGCACTTTGCTGATGGAGGGCAGACATCCAGTCACCTGCTCAGCAATGCGAATGACATATGTCCTTGAGCCAAGCACAAGGGATGTCAGTGCCAGTGAGACTGAGGCTTTTGTTGTAATTTATGTTTTAGATTGCACCCATGGCACTCCTCTTACACTCTGGCATGTGTGTCTATCATTGTTATGGTTGAATAATTGTGCAGTTGCACTGAGTGTAGAAGCAAAACATAATTTTAACAAGGCCCTTTGCCTTTTATTTAAACTTCCCCATGTCTCTACTCTAATTTCCCTCCCTTGTCCTATATCTCTCCCTTGTTTTTTCCTGACTTGTCTTACTCCTCATGTCTATACCATCCTCTTTTCAGCTCTACTCTTTGTTTTTGTTTTACTTTTTTTTATCCACACCTCCTTCCCCCCCCTCCTCCCTCTCAGCCACTCAGTCCTTCATCTCTAAGTAACCCAGCCTATCTAATTAACTTTCCACTGCCAGGGTTATACATCACTGTGGCTGTCACTTCACACAGAAAGGGGAGGGAAAGGGGGGATTATAATTTTTACCTCTTTTCTGTCATCTCTGTCTTTCTCTCCCTCTCCGTTTCATGTATTCGTTTGTCTCTTCCTTCTCTTTGTTCATCCATTATCTCTGTCTTTCTCTCCCTCTCCCTCTCTCTTGTTCCCTCTCCATCTCTCTCTCTGTCATCCCTGCATAAATAGATGTCTTCCTATTGATGGTGAACAATAGCGTTTAGCAGAGTGTAACAATGATTGTGCTGTGGGCCTTTGGAAGGCCTTGATAGCTTGAAAAGCTTGACAAAATAAAGGACTTGTGGTGCACCTCTTCTCAACCTCGTCACCCTTTACTTCGTCACCTGCTGAAATAGAAAGCCCTTTTCACTCAGGTACAGCTTTATAAATGCCATCGGAAGCTTTATCAGCTTCATGTGTTAATGTGCTCAGGAAGACCTGTGTAATTACAGTGGCATAAAGGAAGTGTGTGGGATTGAGGAGCACATTAATGTGATAAACTTTAAAACTAAATTAGAAAGATAATGAAAAAGAATGTATTTATTGGTTTAGGCCAGAAAATATGGGTATAAGCCTCACTGTAATTACTGTGTGGTTAAAAAAAAAATAGTAGGTATTATTTATTTCATTTCATCCTGCCTTTTTACCAAGCTCATTGGTACCCAGCACAATGATGATTTTCCAAGGTTAAGAAATATTAAATTTTTCTAAAGAATAGTAAAAGGTTGAGTCAGAATAGATACATGTTTTTTTTTTTGCGGTCTTTGCTTAAATAACAATTTTCACATCCTCAAAGAAATTGGATAAAAGTAGATTAGAGTCAAATTCTGCTTATTTATATGCACATTTGTTTGTATTGGTCAGCAGAGCATATAACTTATTATTTGTTTGTTGTAATAAAGCTGTTAAAAACATTTCATAGAAACCCACCATCTTATATGCCTTTTTCTATTCTATTTCGTCTTTCTCAAAATCTGACCACTGGGCACTCAAACACATTTTTTTTAAATGTATTTTTTCCTTGCATTCATTTTTCGTCCATCCATGTTTCTTATTATTGTCTGTCATCTTAAAGTGTAGGCCTATCCTTTAACATTTTTGTCTCTTGATGTTTTGTCATTCTTGTTCAGACCCTCCTTTGTGAAATATAAAGATACCAAAATACCAAAAAAGGTGCAGTAACCACCAGGGGTGAAAGGATTGTACATAAAATTACTTTATCGAATACATTTCTCTCCTCCCCTTGGCTTCATGCATGCCTGACAAAAAGGCTTTCAGTATTTTATTATCAACGGATTACATCTCTTGTCTTTGGATTTTTCTAGCATAATGTGTCACATAAATAAAAGCAGAACAGATCATGAGTAAAAGTCTGTGGTCATATTGTGAAGAAACTGAGCGTGAACAATAAATCAAAAGCACTTTTCACATGCGCTCTGTTTGGGAAGTATACTATTGATATGAGTTGCAGAGTACTCTCTGATTGTTGCTGCTGTGTTGTTGAAACAAAACTGAATATCAACGATCACAACTTATTTCAGTACACATTTCACTCTGGAGATTTTGCAACGAATGTCTGCTTGCTAAACCCCACAGCTCTTGTTATCAGTCAGCTGCAGCGTGTTGGCAGAAGCTAAAGCTAACGTTAACTAATGCTAATAAAAGGCAGCTGGGCTCCTTCCAGCATGGATCACAGCACAACTCAGACGCTTGAGAAATAATTCTGAACAGCTGAGATGCAGCTTGTAAGGACAATAGGTGTTGTTTAAGATGACATAACATGAGCACATGTTCTTTTGTTATTTTTGATACTTTTCTCAGTATGGGTTTTGTCAGCACTGCCTACCACAATGGCAGTTCACAGTGCTGGACCATATTTCATATGGTCTTTTTTCTCTTGGTTGTACAGTATGGTCTCTTTTTTCCTCCTATCTAATGCATCCTGTCTAGTCCTGTGCTGACATTTTTTTTCTTTTGTTACCGTATAACCCTAAACCATTTTGACATTATTGCCCAATAAGCACGACTTCGCCTCATCAGGCAATCTAATTTATAAGGGTCCAATTTATATGAGAATGTGCATTATGCTTGAGCTAAGAGACACACATTTGAATGCTGCTGAGATGACAGACACAGCTTCACAGCAATTCTTCTGACACTTGTGAAAATCCTATGAATGATATAGATATACCGTACTCATATAAATGTTTACATAATAACTTTGACCCTTTCACTGCTTGATATACTGTAACAGGTCTGTGCGGTTCATCACAGACAGTTGGAGAAAGGTCACGTCACATGGTAGTCATTTTCTCACCACATTTCCCTTCAGTTAATTATATACAAAAAGAACAAATGACAGATCAACCCTGAACAGAGGTATGTGCATCTATAAAGTTGTTACTGTTGTTGTGTTACTTTGTGGTTTGATTTTCTCGTAGCATCTCCTCTAGTCTAAAATAACTGCAGTATACTTTGTGCCAGTTAAGGTGTAAAACTATTGATTGATCAGCCAACAATCTAAAGCATCCTACTTACCTGAAGAGCTCCATTAGTTCATTTGTAATGTCTGTCCTGGCTGCTGTCCAAGATATTGATCCTGGGGCCACCACAATGAAATCTGTCGCTTTTTAAGCCTATTTACAGGACATCACCATGCACATGAGTTAAAGACAAGGAGTATACTGTGATTTTGGCTACATGTACTTGTAAAATGTTGCTCAGAGCGAACGTTAGAAGTGACAGAATATATTCCGTATTCGTCTTTCACAAAATGCACAACATCTCTCTGGGTAAGAAACTGCTACTGCAGCTTTCTGCCACTTACTAAACAGAGTAGATTCACAGAGACCGGTGCCTCTCGCTCAGGGGACTACTAGCAACTCTATTCTATAGAAATTTGCTATATTTGTCCAAAAACCTTTTTACAGCAAAATTCCAGGGACAAATGTGCTAAGTTGGTAAAACTAGGTTGGAAACAACCATCCATAGAAATTGTGGGAAATCTCCAATACCTAATTGGCCAATACAAGACTGAGTCATGTGGCATTAGCCTGACCAGTGGTGTAACTCAATGACTTAACTCTGTCACTCAGTCAAAGACATTCACATTGATTCGTCCAGCCCTAGCTGTTGTTGCTCACCCTAGGTGTGGAGCTTGTAGATGACACACTACTTATTTCTTCTCCCTTATGAATTTTATCATGGTCTTGGTGTATATATTTAAGCAGCAACACCATTTAAAGGAACTTTAGGCGGGATCAAGGAATAAGGTTAATTAGCGGTACATGCGGCTGTTAGGTTAACTGCAGCCATCAGCCAAGCTGGTGCGGGAGCGCGCATGAACTCTCCACAGTAGTGTACTGCAGCTGATGCTGTGACAGTGACACTGTGGCTGCAGAGTTTCCCACAGGTTTGCAAGGGGACTGTGGCGGGTGGTCGGATCATCCGACCGGGGGTGTGTGTGGGTGTGTGTGTGTGTGTGTGTGTGTGTGTGTGTGTGTGTGTGTGTGGGGGGGGGGGGGGGGGGCTGTATTAGAAATGGCATACTATACCAGTGTTTCCCATTAATTAGCCGCCACAGTTACATTTGGGCCCGCCACAGTCTCTTCACAGAAAAAAAAACAGCATTTCACCATCTCTGCCAGTCAGCCCCTCCACCTGCCGTCTCTCTCGCGTGCGTGCGGGCACACCGCACATACACACACACATACATAATGACACGGGTGAATGGACAGGTCGCGCTTGACTGCTAATAAACGGTACTGTAAATGCGCTATACCACACTCATTGTACAGTGCTCAATTTACCGCGACACCTGGAGGTTGACCAGCAGAGCAGTGACCGGGCATCAGGTCAGCAAACCGGCTGCTGCCTCTCTGAAGAGCCGCTAGTGCTGCTCGGTTGCTCCCACAGTGGCTCTCCACGTCATTTGGATAAACTGACCACAGATTGAGAATCTAAACTTTCTCTTTTTTTTCACTTTCTCGCATGAAATAATATTAAAACTTAAGAAAGTAATGTTATTTCTTTACTCGCTGCTCACATGACTGTTTAGGCTGCAAGACATCCGCCGACCGCCGCTGGTCGCAAGTGGTCGCAAGTGGTCGCAAGCCAAAGCCGTCAAGGACGCTCATGCAGCGTCATTGACGTCACATCGTAGGACAGTGCGAGAGATACGCGTGTGTGCTCATCCTTTTTGGTTTTGAATGCTTCATCACCCATTAGCATTAAAAAACTTAAAATGCATGTGTATTTCTTTACAAATCCTGCCTCAAATTCTTTTAATTTAATCAGCTTGTGTGTCAACAAAAGCGTCACTTCCTCAGTCTGCAAAGGAAGTATCTCTTCTCTCTGTGCCAACCCAGCCTGTTTAAAATAAGCAGCAAAAAAAATACCTACATACATACTAAAGAAGAACAGTTTGTCCAAATAGCATTCCTTTTCATCCATCCTTATCCAAGCTTTCCCCGACCGCTGACACCATCAAATGAACAAAGGAGAGCAGATGAAGGGAGGATAGAAGGAGGATCGGATGAGTAGGAGGCACAGGAGGATGGCAGAAAATAGATGTTTCTGTCGATTTTGCAGGAGAAAATAAAGGCGTGCAGGACAGCAAGGCTTAAAGCCAAATCAATGTTGTCAGCATCTGGCACTTAAGAAGGGGCCATTAAAGTTTAAAAAGTTTGGAAAGCAGTGCTGGAATTAGGGCCAAATGGGTTAGAGGTAGGGGAGCGCTGGCTTCCATTAAAATCAAAGCCAATGAGAGTTGACAGATCCTCTCAGGAATCCTGTAGTCCTCCTGCCTTTTTATCAACTCTCTCTCTCTCTCTCTCTCTCTCTCTCTCTCTCTCTCTCTCTCTCTCTCTCTCTCTCTCTCTCTCTTCTGCGTTCATCTCTATCCTACATTAATTAGGGCCACGGGGCAAACGCACAGAGGCACTGGCCCCTACAGCTATGAAATAGCTGCAGGGACCAGTGCTTCGCCCTGAGGCCCTATTGGTATACTGTGGATTTTGTCTTCTTATAATTTTTCATCTTACGGACAAATTTCGATTCGTAACTTACGGAGCCCCTTATCAAAAAATTGATGGGTGAAAAAAAAAAGGATGAAGTTTCTCGAGATCCCGAGGAACTTTTGCTACATCACAGACCGTCTGTCTGTGATCATAGCAGATAAATAAATAACAGATCTATGGACATTTCTCACTCTAACGATGCTTTTAAAGGGATAGTTCACCCAAAATTCAATCTACTCACCCTCATGTCGAATTTTCAGAGTCCTCCGTGCCTTCTTGGAGTTACCGCGCAGCAGTATTTGTCCATATAATGGTTGTGAATGGTGTTCACTTTTCTTCGTCCAAAAAGACACACCAAAAAACATCCAAATACCTCCATACTGCTCGTCTGTAATGTCCCTCTTGTATTGAAGCCCCGACATTAGAAATTGTTCTGCCGGTCAGTGCAAATCACGCAAAATTTGCACTGACACAGGAAGAGCAGTGAACTGAGACACTGGGAACTGAGACACAATTTCTCATGTCGGGTATATATATATATATATATATACAGTATATATATATATATATATATATATATATATATATATATATATATATATATATATATATATATATATATATATATATATATATATATATATATATAGTCATTCTGACAGAATGACTTAATTTACATTCAAGTGGAAAAGGTCCGTTGCAGTGGGATATGCCAGAGGACCAATTAGTGTGCAAAATGGTTACAATTTTGATGTTTATTTGCTGTTTGTTAAGAGGCAGACAACACAGGAATGCTCTCCAGGGAGCGATGCTGCTGCATGCTCAGCAAATACTGTCTGAATGTCCTCGAGTAGGGCATGAAGTTCCAACAGTACTTGGTGGTTATATTGGGAATGTTAATC
This sequence comes from Trachurus trachurus, assembly GCF_905171665.1. NCBI lineage: Eukaryota > Metazoa > Chordata > Actinopteri > Carangiformes > Carangidae > Trachurus > Trachurus trachurus. The sequence continues at coordinate 11,468,910 of NC_139891.1, read as the reverse complement.
ATTGGAGAATACAATATGAAAATGTTGCCAGTCAGTGGTGGAGAAATCCAGTGCAGACAGCTCTGCATCCATTCAAAAACTTTTCGTTGGAGATCATTTTTAGGGTAGATGCTGAAGCTGATGCTTACTCTTTTTTCTTACTTCTTCCCTTTTTCTGCATCTAACAAGCCCTTCATACTTTGTGCTATTTCAATAATTCATATATCAAAACGTGCAGCTTTTTCTGAACATTATTGCTATTATTTTTATCTTTCATACTATTTATACTTTTTTAAATATTCAACTATTTCAGATTTTTTTTGTCTCATAGGAAAAGTATTGAAACAGTCTTCAAACTCTTCAAATCTTCTGCTTCGTTGAACTTCAACCACTTCAGCGTGCTTTAAGCTACAGTACATGCTTCATTCAACTTCTACATTTTTCACAAACTTTAAAGTATTCAGCCATTACTCTGATTATTGATATCTTAAACAGTTTCTGATTCATGGCTGTTTAAAAATCATTCAAATTTTGGATTTAATCCAACTTTATAATGGGTGTGTACTGCGTCTAACGAGCAGAGACTAAAATGAGTGACATCATCATTAAAGTGGAAAACAGCCAAAAAACATTCTGGAACCTTTCTCTCTAACCTGTCACCACGGCCACAAATTAAACTCTACACACATGATATTCTCCACGGTTGTTTTATGTAGTGTGATCAAAACAGCAGAGAGTCTTGCAGAATTGTATGCTGCGTTCCAGGCTGGGTTTTGAACTCGTAAGTCATAACTTCAAGCCACGACTTACGAGTTTGTAGCGTTCCAGGCAACCCATAACTCGTGTTTTTCCGACCTGTTACCCGTGAAAATGCACTATAACGGCTGTCAAACACGTAATTTCCAGCCCGTGAACTCGTACCAGTTCGATCTGGTACAAGTTCACTGGTCGGAAAAACACGAGGTACGGGTTGCCTTGAACGCACCATTATCACTGAGCCTCTTAGTGCAGCTAGACCAGTGACATGCGGTGACCTCTAGGACAGGGGAGGCAGGCGATCACAGACGGGGGGTGGGGGAGGGGTCGTATTCGGCAAATCAGCTTTTCATGCAAAAGAGTCAACAACCAGGGGCCTCATTTATCAAAGAGCGTGTAAAAGTCCTCTTAAATTTTCAGTACGACGGAAAGGCAAAATGTGCGTACGACCAAAAAATATACACTCTTTTCAGATCTATCAAACTCCGCGTACACACGGCTGCACGGTATTTCCCTTGAAAAGCGTGGATGAGAACACGCCTCATACCCAGCCCCCTAAATGGCCCCACACAACCATATATGGTCAATGCAAATCAGTTACGTGCATATTAAGTAGCCATGTGCACTCTGGAAACGTGTGGAATGACGTCAGTGGAAGACGGTGAAGACAACAGACGGACGGAGAGCGGAGAAAGAAGCGGAGTTTCTCTGAAAGCGAGATACACGGTAACACGGCAATATCAGTCAGAAACATCATCTTGCATTGAAAGGCTACAATACAAACAAAAAACTCCCAAATCGAAATGAAACAGAACAGAAAGAAGAAGAATCATATTTATTCTGCCCCTTATTTTAGATTATGTCATAATAATTTAAAGCAGGGTTTCCACTGCCAGTCAGTACTACTTTGCACCCCTTTCCACTAACCCCCAACTGCCGTTCACTGCACGACTTTGATTTTCATTTGTGCATAGCTATAAAAAAAAAAAATTAAAAAAAACATTGAAGTCCACCAGTCTGTGACTTTTCCTAAAATGATGTTGGGCAGCACCAATTTTTGTTAAATAGGCTACAATAAATATTATTCACACAAAAAATATCGATCATGTTTTCTCATTTGCTTTGATTTGCGCCGACATTATTGGGCTTGCTGCTTGCTTGTGTGTGTCCACAGTCTGGTAACACACGCACGTCGCAGAAATTATTTTCCAGACTGGACAGACTGGTTGTGGAAGAGGTGTAGCCTACATGCAAGGGAAAAATATCAATATGATATCAAAAGAAAACTAAATTCGTTTTATAAAGCCAGTATTTAGGAGCAAACTAGTGTAAATGCACAGGGGGAAAATCTGAGTTGCTGTGCTTTTCATGTAAAGTGCCGACGTCAACACGTGTGCGGTGGTGGTGGTGGTGGGGGTGCTGGGGGGGGGGTCATCATCACCACCACTTGCTACTTCAAACAGTGTCCGTGCTCCTCTCTCCCTCGTCGCTGCAGTTCTCTGACTCTGCAGCGGCGTCGCCAATTCCTCCTGTTCTTCAAAAAGCGTGTAAATGCCGGTACGCCATGGTCAGACTGGTCGTAAATTTCGGCACTTTCTCCCGACAGGTTTTGGTTTGATAGATCCCAAATTAGGCGGAGAAAAGTGCGTACGCACAAAACGGGGGAAAGGGCGTGTAAAAAAACGTGTATCCACAATGATAAATGAGGCCCCAGACTTGTTGAGAACTGGCTGGTTCCACAGCCAGTGTGACAGCCAACCGGAAGTGCTTCTGGCTTCTTCGCTTTTTGTTGGGGTCGGATTAGGGCCGAAAATGTAGGCTACACAAAAAACTTGGATTGGGTAGGGTCTGGGTTTCAACCGCAGTTCGGACCTTGTTGGATTTTAATTTTCAGCCCCATTGGGACCTCTCCTCCATGGATTTTTTTTTTTTTTTTTTTTAATTCTGACCAATAAGAGAAGAGTTTGTTAGCGCATGGCATTTGTTTACTACTTTGGACTGTTTGGAACTGTGTGAACACAAACGGCCCCAAAAAAGAATGCAACAGTTGTATCGGTTTAGTTGCTGAATCGGAACAAAGCAGGTGTGAATGCGCCCTAACTTTGCAGCAGAGTTCAACTCTTCAAACTTTCACACTTAAATTTACAATTTTTACTACATGTAATTCCATTCCATTCATCGCTCTGATTGCAAGTTATAGTTTTCAGCTATAGTGTCAGCCTTTTCAGCATTGCTTTAGCAACTTCTTCAGCTAATTCAGCATTGCTTCAGCAATGGCATTCAGCAACTTTCAGTATTCACATGCATTTCCTGCTGTAAATGCTTTCTTTTTCTAGTTCACAATGAAGAGAATGAAATTCATACTCAAGTCGCAGCAGCACAATGAAGTGACAGTGAAAAGTAAAAAAAAAAAACTACTAAAACAAGTGATTAAAAAAGGCAGCATAAATTCCACAGCAGTAGCAGTAGGGGGTGCAGGGTTCATTCCAGAGGGTTTTTCTGACAGAGTTAATTGGTTTCCCATTATTAACGGAGCTTATGATGAAAATCAGTTTCTGAGAAGTGCAGACATGTTGGGTGCAAATATAGTCAGTAGGTTTCTGGTCACGTGTGAATAAGCAACAGGAAATGATTTCATCTTGAAACTCACACAACTTACAAGGGGTGTGAAAGGGGCTTTAGCCTTCCTCTGTGTAAGTGCTTATTATTATTTTATTTTCAATCTTTCGATAAGCTCTTGTATTTATTTGTGTATTCACTTCTGTAATACAGAAATGAGGACACATCATTTTACATATCAGAAACCTCAGAAACAGAGACAAACACATGCTATCACCTCCAGATGTCTTGATCAAGGCATTTGGCAATGTTACCATTTGTCTGAGGCATTGTTGCTGCAAAAATTGTGAGACGGTGGAGCATTTCCTTTGTGAGTTTAGAAGATGACACATACTGTACATCTGTGCGTTTCCATTACCCCTACAAATGCGCAAAACCTAAATATCGCAATATAAAACTGGTAATGGAAACTACAGTACATTTCAAAAAACCTCTCAAATATCGCTAAAACATTGTTACACTCTCATGAGGTGGTTTTTCAGACTTATCAATATAAACGTGTATCGCAAAAGTGTAATGGATCTGTAATGGCAAAATTGTCTTTATGTACAAAAACTCACTGTAGTGAGGTGAAATCAGGTTAACAGAAACTTTTTAACAAAGTTGGGTTACCATATTGTTTGTTGGCACAATGCTGGGGTTTATTAAGACGCTGTAGCCTGGAGGTGTTACTGGGCTGGCAGGGACTTTTTTTTTTCCTGCTGCTTGTTGTTTTACCTGCGGGTAAGGGAGAATAGTGAGTGAATTAAAATGCTGGCAGGGGGTAACTCCCTGTCATACACACTGATCCTGTGGACTATACAATATAAACATGCACATACACACACTGCATAATATAAAATTAACATTCACATAATGCACACACTAAAACTAAATATACAACAAAAATGATCACCTTCACATACATGATGGACATACACACTCAAAATAATGAAAATGCAGGTGAATATTAAATCATATATGTATCTGCACAGATGTACCCAGAGTGAACTCACAGGATCACAACTGTTCCCCTATCATCCAGTCACTAGGGACCTTTTTCCCCCAAAATCTTGTTTTAATCCCAAAAGATAACAGATTAACAAATATGTGCCAATACCTGAAAGAAGTGGACGTTTTTCCAAAAGATGTGATTAACTTTAGAAAATTCATTAGCCCAGGCTTTACATTGCCCGAGGCAGTCATTATGGAGGGGTGTGCGTGCAATTCTGTCAGTCAGAGAAAACTCAGTCCACATGTGGGACTTTTGTCTGCTTGCCCATCTCTTGTTTGCATTACAGCTTTTGTTTGATATTCTGAAGCTGCTGCACTGTTTGTTATTGTTGTACAGTATGTAAGTTTGTTACTCTCAAGGCTCATTCATGCTCCCTTTACATTTGAAAAAAAGCAATGCATCTATTTCAAAATGTGTAGCCAACACTGCCTGCATACTTTCATCCATCCATTAAATACATAGCAAAACCTCTCATCATAAAGTGGCACCTTTTTTATGTCTTCATCATATGTTGTGGTTGCAACAATATCTGATGACACTGCTCTGTTTTGCTCCAAAAGCAAATGAAGACTGTGTATAAATGAGTCTTTACAGTGTATTCCTTTCTCTCTCTCTCTCCCGCTCTGTGTGTGTGGTACAGTAGAGCAGGCTGAGGCTGATATTGCTTTATGCCCCAGCTACATGTGGGTTACTTCACTCTCAGTCTCTCTCCAGCCTCTGTCATTTAGTCCATTGTCAGCTCCCATTTCAGCATCTGTCCATTCAACAAGCCTAATGGTCTGTGTAATACACTCAGATAGCTTCACAACCTCCTACCTATTTGTGTTGTTGGAGTGTTTGTGATTTCAGGGGGAGCAAGAGAGAAAGAAAAGGTGGATGGGAGGTGAACTGAGGCAAGGAGAACATAGAGGTTGAACTGTGTGTGCTTCTGCTATTGTCTTCTTCCTGTGTTACACCTCTCTCACTCCACCTCCCAACTTCTCCATGCTCTCACTCGACTGTAAAGTCGGCAATGCAATTTAATGATTTAAATTTCTTCAAGTCTTGAGTGTGTATAAAAATGTGATAGTAAACTTGAGTATAGCTTGCATTCAGACAGTCACAAACTTCTACAGATGTGGTTTCATCAAGTTAGAGATTGTGATTGTCACATTTAAGGGGTGTTGACACCAAACGCGATTTTGTCGCGCGACAAATGAGAATCCGTCGCGCTATCGCTCGTGTTTTGACACGTGACCGTTTTGTGTAAATATGCGTCATCGCATCAATCCAGTTAACGGGACGGATGTAAAAATGTGTTGAGACACATAAAGTGCACTCATTTTACCGTAGGCTTGACAATGGACGAGGTGAAGCTGATCCTTGACGTCCTGGTCCTGGTGTAGCAGGTAAAAAAAAAAACTCCACTCAGCCCCGCTCGTATCGCGTCGCGGCCATTGTACGGTACTTCAGACTGACTGTTGCTCAGTTTGAGGACTTGCTAGCTAGAGTTGGTGCCAGGATCTCCAGGCAGGACACCAACTAAAGTTACAGGCGCTTCATTTCAGCTGCAGAGTGCCTGTCCATCTGCCTCCGGTGAGTAGCAGTCGGTAGCAGTGTATTGTTGTGTCAGAATCTCAATGCTGATAGGCTGTCGCGTCACGGCGCCACGCGATGTCGCGTCAAAAGTTCAATATTTTCAACTCGGGCGTTGACGCGATTTTCGCGGCATCGCGTCGCCCGGCGCGATTTCGCGTCTAATCGCGTCTGTGCATTGATTTAACATGTAATCTCGACGCGCGACAACGCAGCATTGCGTTTGGTGTGAACACCCCTTAAGAGGATAATATTTTGTTATTATTGTTTTACGCTTACACTGCTGGGTATTTCCTCCACTCCCATACAGATATATACTGTATACTGCTAGGAGGAACGTTGTTATGACGTGAATTAGACAGTGGATATTCTTTAACATAAATGTTAAGAATCTGTGTTCATCAGCAGAACAAGGTAAATAGGGCAAGAGACATAATTGTAAACGAATTTACAGCAATACACAGTAAATAACGTGAGTTACACTCACCTCTGTTCCTCTGCTCTCCTCCTAGACACTCTAGCCTCTCTCCTAAACACATTCACACTCCTCTCTCCTCCTAAACTCAACACTCAGCACACTCCAAGACTTGTTCTTTCCCCTGATCTCCTCTAAATGACACTTTAACCCCCATATCTCCTCTGCTGTCTTTCTCCCTCCACCTCCTCCGCCTTTCATTCCAGGAAAAGCTCATCCCTTCATCACCGCCTTCCCCCTCGTCTCTCACAGCTCACTCGCCTCCCACCCTCTTTCGCCTGTTCCTCAGCTGTGCCAAAGGAAATCATCCATGAAAAATGTTTTGACCCTCCATAATTGCTGCTTCCTGCATGTTTCCCATCTTCTTGAGCCACGTGCTTGCTAAACTTACGTCAGAAAGAAATGGGCTCAGACACACACACACACATTATACTGTATACACACAGCAGGCCACCCACACAGACATTGCATCTATGCATACATATAAGACAGGGACTCACATTTCCTCATTATACTGTATCTTTTAAGTATGCAGGGAATGGATAAACTAACATGAACACCTGTAACACAACAGATTTGTGACATGTTTCATCTCTGTGATCATATCTGAGGCTCTACTGTGCAGTGTTTTTATGTCTATGCCTATTATTTTACTGTAATTATTTACAGTAAATGCACATGATCACACAGTTAATTTTGCTCATATATGTACTTAGGGAAACAAAGCATAAAAAATGAGGGTTGGAATACATACATACATTATGTCTAAAAATATGTTTTATGGTTTCCTTTTATATGAAAGATAATGCTATTAGGAAACTCTCATCTCATAAAATCATTATATTATTATTATTATCATCTTTTAAGACTGAAACATATTTTCTCTGCTCCAAAATACACAAGGAGATATTTATGTCACAAGTTCACCTTTTATTAATTCATTTCCAACAATTGGTATGTGTATGCATGCAAATCAGCTTTCTGGTATGAGAAAATATCTAGATATAATTATCCATTTGACTGAGTTGAGAACCTCTATATATAAAGTAGACTGCTGTTACTGTAATGGTCTTAAAGGAATAGTTCACCAAAAAATGAAATTCCTAATGCTGATGAATAGTTTTTTAAGTGGGGGGGAGGTGGGGGGGTTCGTAGTCCAACAAAATCTAATATATGAGAGTCAATAGCATCTGACACAAAAAAGGTCTGTAAAACTACACAAAAACCCTGTAATCTTCCTCCATACTGCTCGTCTGCTGCAATCCAAGTGTCCAGAAGGGATATAGTCCAGAGTTTACGAAACAATGTCATTTGACATTTTTACAGCCTAAACAATCCTGTATTGCACTCTGACGTTCACACACCCCAGGCAAATTCAATACAGGACTGGACTTTAGGCTAAATTACATTGTTTTGAGTAAACTCTGGACTATATCCCTTCAGGACACTTGGATTCCAGCAGATGAGCAGTATGGAGGAATATTACAAGGTTTTTGTGTAGTTTTATGGACCCTTTTGTGTCGGGCGCTATTGACTCTCATGTAAGGATTTTGCTGGAGTACAAACCCCCTTCCCGGGTCTCCAGATGCACTTTGAGGAATACTACTCCGGAATCAGCATGATGGTGAGTAAATAATTACTGAATTTCATTTTTTGGTGAACTATTCTTTTAAATGTTACTATATTCACAGATGGAGGTTTCTCTTTCTTGAACACATACACATCACATGTACAGACCCCCACATACTGCTAACAACAGGCTGACCTAATACTTACAGACACTTTCATTTGGGATGAATGTCAGTGCTAATCCGACTTTAAACTACAACAAATGACTCCAACTACATTTCCTCTACTTCTCTTTCCTCTTTCTATCTATCCATCCACCACCTCTCCTTTGCTGTCCTTGTTACCTGCTGCCTAGCATCCATCCATTACTGTCTCACTCTCCATCTACTTTCCTCTCACTTAATTTCTATCGATGTCTCCCACATACCACTCCTTAATTTTTATACTAATTGCAGTATTCTCTTCCCAGTCTCATAAGCAGCCTCCTTTCCCTCCTTTCTTGTTTGTCTCTCCATTCCTTCTATTCCACTCTTTTCTTACTCTCTTCTTCTCCCTCTTTTTTCTCCCCCTCCTCTATTCTCTGTACCTCAGTTTTTTTTTTGCCATGATGTTTCCAATGTTATGGAAGGGAAACCAGTAATTTCATTGGCATTTCCACATGCACAGACACATCTCTCCTCATTCTCTCACCCCATTGCCAAGTCCAAGTTCATTTTAGGTTTTCATTGCTATGGCAAGCAGGCTGTTGGAATTAGATTTGGGTTATGTTGCCAACCGTGACTGAGTCCTTTCCTCTGTAAGGCTATAACTGAGCCCCGGCAGCTTTTATTGGGGAGCCAAAGGGAAGATGACAGGTGCGCACCAGGGACCTGTTAAAGGTATACATTGACATTTAGAGATGTAGTGTGATATTTTCCTTTGCTCGGCACACAGGGAGAGATGTGCACATATACGTTTTTCACTAGCTCTTAAAGTGTGTTATTGTCATTGTTACTATGTCTCATTAAAACCAATGGCCATGCTGAGCTAATGAGATGGCTGTACACAGAGGTTCTCTCTGCTGCCTCTGTTTGGTGGGGAGTTGAGCGGAATGAATGAAGTACTAAAACAAAACCTTACTGAATCTTGTGTTCAAAGTAATGGTAACTATCGTCCTGCTTTACATTGTTTTAACATAGGTAAAAGAAAAAAGAAAAAAGATTTTCTGGGATAAAGGGGCAGATTACATAAGACTATTCTTCTTTCTGCTCCCTTTTGTTGAGATTTGGGAGGTTTTTGTTTGTATTGTAGCTTATTAAAATGCAAGGTCATTTTTCTGACTGATTTATTGCCCGATGCCATGTATCTCGCTTTCTTTCCCCCGCCCTCCGCCCGTTGTCTTCGTTATCACTTTGTTGTCACTTTGTAGCCGCTCCACAGAGCGCACATGGCTAATTAATATGCACGTGCTGACCATATATGGTTGTGTAGGCATTCCGGGGGCGGAATATGGTGCACACCATTTTTGGATCCAGTTTGATTTATCAAAGAGAAATTGCGGAGAGTTGTGCACGCACAGTTTGATAGATCTGAAAAAGGTGTAAATATTTTGGGTGTCTTTTCGCCATAGGCCTAAGCAAAACATTTAGTAGCAGCAGTTTTACACTGCTTACTTACAGTTTTGATAAATGAGGCCCTAAGCCCAGAGCCCAGACGCTCACAGATGTAGCTTCTCCGCGGCTCATCCGCCGCGCTGTCCGTGGTGCTGAAGGTGACAGGTTAACTTGACAAACAAACTGCAGCATAGTTCTGTTTGTTTATCATGTGTGTCAGTTTTGTTTGCGACTTGATTGTTGTTGTTGTAGTTGAGTTGTTGAGATTAAGAACATCACTCCCTCATCAAACCGGTGATAGGCATGCTGAAAAGAAAAAAAAATAGAAAGACGCGTATCGCAGCTGTAAAAAAAGAAAAAGAAAAAAAAAGATGACGTGTCGGACTAGCGATACCAAAAAGTGTCGGACTACCGGCATGTCTAGATAGAGGGATGTCGTAATAGCGGGATGTCTAAATAGAGACATGTCGGAATAGCGGGCGGACCCCGTGTTCAAACACAACTATTGTGAAGATAATCCTTTTTTTATCCACAATAAGGTAGCTGGCTTATATCTGGACTACACAACAGTGAACAGCTTCTGTGTATTTGGAAATTGTTGAAATGTAAACCACAGGATACAATTAATGCCCAACACATGACAAATTAAAAAAAGAATTACAGGATTTTGGCTCTTCTGGTCATATATATTTTAGCCAAACTGACCATTCTTAGCTCTTTGCACTCACCACTTCAGCTGTAGGCAGAGTGTGAATGGGGGGGTCAACATTTTCTCCAGGCTGTAAAGGGAACTTACACAGCGCAGTACAGTGCAGGCGCGTGCTTGAGTTAACAGAAGTCTTACAGTATCTTGCTTGTTCAATGAAATGTCTACAGTCTGTAGATGATGATGAACCAAATTTTACAGTTCATGTGGCACATAATGTACAAACAACTTTTGCAGTCACCAACAAAATATTCTAGATCTAAACTGCCAGCAAGTCAGACCCACACACACCCTAGCAAACCCTAATTTCTGCAGATCCACACAATGCTGAACCAGAACCAAACACACTATCTAGCAAAGACGATGGCAGATGTGTTACCATACATGCTCTAGTCTAGACAGATTCACATCCTGTACTGGTCTCAATATTGGAACTAATGAATTAGATATGACTCTGTAGTCTATAGACTCAAAAGCCTGAGCTAGGGTGAATCTTATCTTTACCATTAATTCCAACACGTTCTCACCCCCAGTGCGTCAACAGCCTGACGAACGGTCACTGTCCCTCCTCGTCACATGCCTGACTCATTAGGTGCCCGTTTTTCGTCAGGTTTTGACGCGCTCGGCTTTCAGTTGATTCCAATGCAATCCCCTTCGCGGCGATATGTGACGCTCAGAGCAAGTGATCCAGCAGAGCCGGCTGCGGCACTGACAGACGCTGTGAGCAGAGGAAAGCTTTTTTTTTTTTTTTTTTTTTTTCCTTAACTTTTCCTTAAATCTTTATTGAACCTGATGCTGCTGTGTCTGACGTAGCTTTCGGCAAGGACGTCCTTTCGGTTATTTATTTATTTATTTAGTGATCATGGTGTTTGGTGCAGAATAATCAATCAATAAATAAATAAATTACGTCCTTGTCGGAAGCTGCGTCAGACCAGGAGGGGGGGGGTTGTGGATTCTACAGGTGAAGACCACTTCCGCGTTCAAAAAGCTGCTCTGTTTAATCAATATTCTGAAGAAAGATCTGATTATTAGCCATAACGCTGTAACCATCCAAGGAAGACTGTGTAACAATATTATGTGCTTCTGCTGAGTCCAAAAGCCCTGTGTAATATCAACTTTATTTTAAGAAAACACGCTTTGTTTCCAATGTCATATCACAGAGAAGCACTACATTACCCATAATCCTCATATTTATCAGCGACGTGTCTAATTGGTTGAGCTTGCTGTTACCAGCAAATGAAAAAATAAAACAAATTGAGCTTATATTATTTTCTTAGTAACTAAAAGGTCTTAACATCTTTTTTGTTTTCAACATTGAATAAAAAAAGGGTGCTATATTGTTAAAATTCAACAATAAAGTGCATAAAAGTTGTCTTGACTTCTTTCTTTTTTTCTTTTTTTTCATAATTTTCACCAGCATCTTTCTGGTCCACATCACATCACATTTATTGTAATTTTTAATTCAATGAGTGACATTTTATTTTTTATCTGAAAAACATTATTATGAATTCAAGGGTCAGAGGTCACTGATTAGTGTTAAATTTAACCTTTTTGACCCTGTTTCCTTGAATAAATCACTAAGACTTTGATGCGGGAAGCTGAGATTTTGATTTGATTTTGTTCAGAGCACTAGGGACAAAGTTTCTGTAGAATTTCAGACCTGTCGGACGTCCAGAAGGGTCACAGCTGACCATCCAGGCTCGTTTCTCGGCCTTCAAAGCCTAGATTTAGAAGCCTTTTGTCTAATAACGTCTACATCCTTGGGGTTATAAGGCTGAAAGTTTAATGCATTTGTCCGGGGCCTAAGGCCATCCACCATGTGCAATTTCAAACCTGTGCGACCTTCACAAGTGTCAAAGGTCGCTGATCTGTGACCTTTTTGACCCCGTTTCCTTGAATAAAACACCAAGACTTTGATGCAGGAAGATGAGCTTTTAATATGTGGTCCAGAATGTCTAGTAGATTGTGTGTGCAAAAGATTCAGAGCTCTGTGACATTCAGAAGGGTCACAAATAGCCAAAAAGCAATGCTCCTTTCTCTGACCCTCATATTAAAGGAGAAATGCAATTCTTTAATAGCTTCCAGATGCTTTGGCCTATCAGGCTGAATTTTTAGCTAAAGGAGCTGGTGTACGATCAGGAAGTAGGGGAGCTGTGCATAAAGCCAATTGGTAAGTGTCAAAGGTCACAGGGGTCAAACATCAAAGTGAATCCAGCCATTCCTGCTTTTTCTCAACAAAACATACACGCTTTAAGTTATCATCATGAAATATTAATAGGTTGTATATCAGAGAGTCCTCTATCAGAATATTTTGGTCCCGTTGCTCTAGGGGCCCCAGGGGGCCCCGGGGGGCCACTTGGCTTTCCCATGCTCCCACAGAGTTGGGTGTCGGGGTGATGGATAAGGGCCTCACCATGAGTCCACAGGCCAAGTTTCAAGTGATTTGGTCGGTTTCTATGGTAACGGCAGCCTCAAGGATACAGAGGAATGCGGCTGTTTGAAGCCCCGCCTCTCGAAAAGTAATGGCTCGATCAGGACCGAACACACATCTACGCGTTCGTCTTGGGCCCCCGAACCATATATTACGAAATCAGAACTGTACGACTTTTGGAAATGTGTTTTGTCTATTTCGGCTTTTCTGACTCAGAGTCTGTCAGACTTAAAACGTGAGAGACCCTCTTAGTCAGAAAAGCCGAAATAGACAAAACACATTTCCAAAAGTCGAACAGTTCTGATTTCGTAATATATGGTTCGGGGGCCCAAGACGAACGCGTAGATGTGTGTTCGGTCCTGATCGAGCCATTACTTTTCGAGAGGCGGGGCTTCAAACAGCCGCATTCCTCTGTATCCTTGAGGCTGCCGTTACCATAGAAACCGACCAAATCACTTGAAACTTGGCCTGTGGACTCATGGTGAGGCCCTTATCCATCACCCCGACACCCAACTCTGTGGGAGCATGGGAAAGCCAAGTGGCCCCCCGGGGCCCCCTGGGGCCCCTAGAGCAACGGGACCAAATATTCTGATAGAGGACTCTCTGATATACAACCTATTAATATTTCATGATGATAACTTAAAGCGTGTATGTTTTGTTGAGAAAAAGCAGGAATGGCTGGATTCACTTTGATGTTTGACCCCTGTGACCTTTGACACTTACCAATTGGCTTTATGCACAGCTCCCCTACTTCCTGATCGTACACCAGCTCCTTTAGCTAAAAATTCAGCCTGATAGGCCAAAGCATCTGGAAGCTATTAAAGAATTGCATTTCTCCTTTAATATGAGGGTCAGAGAAAGGAGCATTGCTTTTTGGCTATTTGTGACCCTTCTGAATGTCACAGAGCTCTGAATCTTTTGCACACACAATCTACTAGACATTCTGGACCACATATTAAAGCTCATCTTCCTGCATCAAAGTCTTGGTGTTTTATTCAAGGAAACAGGGTCAAAAAGGTCACAGATCAGCGACCTTTGACACTTGTGAAGGTCGCACAGGTTTGAAATTGCACATGGTGGATGGCCTTAGGCCCCGGACAAATGCATTAAACTTTCAGCCTTATAACCCCAAGGATGTAGACGTTATTAGACAAAAGGCTTCTAAATCTAGGCTTTGAAGGCCGAGAAACGAGCCTGGACGGTCAGCTGTGACCCTTCTGGACGTCCGACAGGTCTGAAATTCTACAGAAACTTTGTCCCTAGTGCTCTGAACAAAATCAAATCAAAATCTCAGCTTCCCGCATCAAAGTCTTAGTGATTTATTCAAGGAAACAGGGTCAAAAAGGTTAAATTTAACACTAATCAGTGACCTCTGACCCTTGAATTCATAATAATGTTTTTCAGATAAAAAATAAAATGTCACTCATTGAATTAAAAATTACAATAAATGTGATGTGATGTGGACCAGAAAGATGCTGGTGAAAATTATGAAAAAAAAGAAAGAAGTCAAGCCAACTTTTATGCACTTTATTGTTGAATTTTAACAATATAGCACCCTTTTTTTTATTCAATGTTGAAAACAAAAAAGATGTTAAGACCTTTTAGTTACTAAGAAAATAATATAAGCTCAATTTGTTTTATTTTTTCATTTGCTGGTAACAGCAAGCTCAACCAATTAGACACGTCGCTGATAAATATGAGGATTATGGGTAATGTAGTGCTTCTCTGCGATATGACATTGGAAACAAAGCGTGTTTTCTTAAAATAAAGTTGATATTACACAGGGCTTTTGGACTCAGCAGAAGCACATAATATTGTTACACAGTCTTCCTTGGATGGTTACAGCGTTATGGCTAATAATCAGATCTTTCTTCAGAATATTGATTAAACATAGCAGCTTTTTGAACGCGGAAGTGGTCTTCACCTGTAGAATCCACAACCCCCCCCCTCCTGGTCTGACGCAGCTTCCGACAAGGACGTAATTTATTTATTTATTGATTGATTATTCTGCACCAAACACCATGATCACTAAATAAATAAATAAATAAATAAATAAATAAATAAATAACCGAAAGGACGTCCTTGCCGAAAGCTACGTCAGACACAGCAGCATCAGGTTCAATAAAGATTTAAGGAAAAGTTAAAGAAAAAAAAAAGCTTTCCTCTGCTCACAGCGTCTGTCAGTGCCGCAGCCGGCTCCGCTGGATCACTTGCTCTGAGCGTCACATATCGCCGCGAAGGGGATTGCATTGGAATCAACTGAAAGCCGAGCGCGTCAAAACCTGACGAAAAACGGGCACCTAATGAGTCAGGCATGTGACGAGGAGGGACAGTGACCGTTCGTCAGGCTGTTGACGCACTGGGGGTGAGAACGTGTTGTTAATTCAGAAGTGAGAAACATATCATTTAAGAAAACAGCTCACAAAGTTTGATTTTGAGGTCACCAATGTTTTCAGTATTACAAAGGTAAAAGCCCAACTAAACCACCACTCAAAGACTATTAAAATTAAATTATAAAACTTTGTTTTGTGCTACATAAATAGGCTACACAAATAGTCCAACACTGCACTACAAACACGCAAACATCCACATTAAACTTCTCATTCACTTCAATTAAAGGGATAGTTCACCCAAAATTCAAATTTCACTCATTATCTACTAGGGATGTGAATCTTTGGGTGGCTCACGATTCGATTCGATTCCGATTTTTAGGGTCACGATTCGATTCAAAATCGATTTTCGATTCAACCGATTCGATTAACAAATCAATTCGATTCAACCGATTCTTGATTTTATTTTTGCGATTTTTAGTTTGCTTTATTAACACCAGACCATGTGAAAAAGTTGAATGATGATGATGTCTAAAGTGCAAACCTTGACTATTATATCAGAAGCCATATTTCCCCCCAAAAAATGCACATCACATGTTTCAGATTTATTCAGCAGCAATATATTTGAACCATTTTAAAGTAAACTGCTACATGAAGCTGATTTTATAGGCTACTCTCTTTTCAAAAGCCTGGACTGAAGGATGTGAATATTTGGGTGTCTATTCGATTCAATTCTCATGCACATGCACATAGACATGTAGCCTATCACCTGTAACAAAGGCGCTGGTAAAAAAAAAAAAAAAAAAAAAGACGGCATGCCACGCCAGCTGACCTGCAGCCTGTCTGCAGCGCCACAGAGGAGCTGTCAAAGGAGCTGCTGCTGCTGCTGGTCCTCTCTCTTCAGCCTGCTGTTTGGCTGCACTTCATATGAGTTTAAAAAAGTGAAGATCTAACGTCACCTGAGCACCGATCAGTTGATCCAGAGCGCAGTGGATGTGGCTGCTCAGCTGGAGAGCGCGTGTGTTTAACGGCAAAAAAAGAAAAACAGCGATCGTCCTCTCTCCTCAATAGAGGGTCGGTTGCTGATGGGCACATGCCTAGTCACAGACATTCAATAGAGCATTTAAATCAGATCAGTTAACGTTTGTAGGCGGTTAACGAGCGTCTTTTAGCGCCATGGCGTGCTGCAGCGCTGTGTACGGCGCTGTGAGGGCGCGTATTGAGACGGAGGAAAATTAATAAAAAATCGATTTTTGAAGATTATGAATCGATTCAGAATCTTAGAGAATAAGAATCTCGATTCTTACATGAATCGATTTTTTCCCCCACCTCTATTATCTACTCACCCTCATGTTGACTAAGAGCTGTGAGAATTTTCAGAGTTCTCTGTGCCTTCTCTGAGTTACGGGGGGGTCCGTGCAGCAGTATTTGTCCATATAATGGTTGTGAATGGATACCAACTTTCTTCGTCCAAAAAGACACACCAAAAAACATCCAAATACCTCCATACTGCTCGTCTGTAATGTCCCTCTTGTATTGAAGCCCCAACATGAGAAATTGTTCCGAAAAAAATTAGTCTATATTTTAAGCTTGTTTGTAGCGGAAGCTCCCAGTGTCTCGGTTCACTGCTCTTCCTGTGTCAGTGCAAATCTTGCGTGATTTGCACTGACCGGTGGAACAATTTATCATGTCGGGGCTTCAATACAAGAGGGACATTACAGACAAGCAATATGGAGGTATTTGGATGTTTTTTGGTGTGTCTTTTTGGACGAAGAAAGTTGGTATCCATTCACAACCATTATATGGACAAATACTGCTGCACGGACCCCCCCGTAACTCAGAGAAGGCACAGAGAACTCTGAAAATTCTCACAGCTCTTAGTCAACATGAGGGTGAGTAGATAATCAGTGAAATTTGAATTTTGGGTGAACTATCCCTTTAATGTTGTTTCCAAAAGGGGGCAACTGTCAAACCTAGCAACGCAGCTTGCGGCTTTGTTTACAACCTGACCACAGCGCTTTCAGGTTATGATAGCTCCGCTAACCAGAGTGACAGGGCACAATATGGATCGATTTCTAATAAGAAAAACTAAACGGACAGACAGGCGGCGTGGTAAGAAATAGTAACGTTAAAGAGTCAGAGGAAGCAGCACAGATCAACATGAAGACGCCAGAGAGGGACGAGCAGGCAAGGGCCAGGTGTTCTTAGCAAAAAACAAAAGGTAGGACAAGAGTATACAAGATGAACTGCAGACACCTGACACAATATAATTATTTTAAAGTCCCCCGGGTACAGACTGAACTTGGTAAGTCTGCCTTTTGATGCACCTGCCTCCTGGAATGATCTTCAACTCACACTTAATATCAACGCACCTCCATCTTATGGACATTACAAAAACATAATCTCAAACCTCCTTACCACAGTCTGCAATTGTTTTTAATTTTTGAATCGACCTTTTGAAATTATTTTCCATCCTAACTATGCAGATGGTTTATTTGTGACTTGTTCTAATTCTGCATAGTGCTTTGACTTCAATACTGTTGTGATCGCGACAACATTGTAAATGAGGGCAAAACCTCCTCCTTTTCGAGAATAAATAAAGGTCTGAATATTGAGTGATTTCCATAAAGCGTATCATGTTTTAAGACATCTCGCCAGCATAAACATACACCAAAATTCAAAACAAGGAGATGGTGTCTGGTCTCACCGCCAATGCCAACTTCATTTGTATGTAACTTACAATGTGTTGCGGTTAAAAAAAATTGTGGAATAGACATTTTTCTGATTGTCAGAATTATATAACTTAACTGTTATAAATCAGCCAAATAATTTTGCACCTTGAGGTCACACCATTAGTATATCCTTGAAAAGAACTAACACAGAAGACCTAAATAAATAGTCAAATTTAAGAGTAGTTCACTGAGTCGAGGCCTCTGGGCCTATCTGTCTCCAGGTTAATGATTATGATGTTCTCCTTTTAGCTACAAAGATATTTAAAGGGTACATGAGCAGCACCTCTGCTCTGCTCCATCATGCAGAGTGTGTCTGTGAGTGTATGTGTATATGTGCAGGAATGCGTGTGTGTATGTTGTTTGTACAGATCAAGATGTGCCCCGTCAGCCTATGTGAAATCATTAGTTATACTAATTGGTTCTTCACTGTTGGGGTATCTGAATCCCTCATTGCTCTCTAGTCCTTTTTTCAGTTCATCTTCTCTCCCCATCTTTATTTCCTCCCATTTACTTCCAGCCACTTCTGATTCAACATTTCTCTGTCATCCCTCTCTCATCCTTTCATCTGTCTCTGTCTTAGCCATTTTCCACACACATTTTCATTACTTTCCACAGACATTTTCACTTCCCCTCTCCTCATTTCTAAAACGAAGAACACAGATAGTGGGGATACAGATGTCTGCTGAGATTAGCATCCAGCCTTGGGTTGTGTGAGTTTATGTGGGAGGGCGAGAGAGAAAGAGAGAGAGAAAAAAAAAGCAACAGAGCAGAGTTTCCTTGAATATTGAAGAGTAAATAAAGAAGCAGGCAAAGCAGTCAATATAAACCAAGATTGTGTAATGATTCTCATTTGAAACTTGGCTTGTATTAGTCTGAACAGAGGATTGGACTGAAGGAATGCAGAGAAAAGTCAGTCCCAGGAAGGATGGAGGGAAGTGTGTGTGGAGGGTGGTAGATCAACTGAGAGAAGTAGAGTAGTGCAAGAACAACAAGAACATCACTTCTCTATATCGTTCACCTTCTCTTTAATTTCCTATTCTATCCATTTTCCATCTGTTTCTCCCACTCACTGAGTTTCTGCGCATCCAGCTTGCAAAACGTTAACCACCTTCCCTTCTGTCATTCTGGCCAGGTTTTTTGTAAAATCATTATAATTTGACACATAGGTGACACCCTGAAATGTTTTGTGTGCGACCAACAGTTCATACTATAATGTATGATGAAGAAAATAATCAAATCAATAACAATCACTAAGATGATAAATCAAATTTTGATATTTTGATTGACTATGAATGCTATCATAATGCATTATACCAACTTTCATATTATAAATTTTGCTTAGTCTCAGACATCAACCATTACCCAGCCCCAGATTTACCATGTTTATTATTAAACAAGGCATGTTTTATAAACACAATAGATACATAGATACACAATAGCCATTTGTCCTCGTGTCTATCCTTCTATTCAATATATTCTTAAAAGGTTAGGATGAGTGAAACTATTTCTCCTCCTTTTTAAAAAGTGACCCTTTGTCATTTGTCTGTGCACTGCAGGTGTTTTCTCTCAGTAATTAAAGACAAACTTGATTGGGCCTATGATCCATCTGATCAATGCTCCTCCATCAAAAACCAAATCCGTTGACCCACCCTTCAGCCAAAACTGACTGAAAACCCTCCAAGTCCCAGGAAGATTTAGTTGCATTGGAAATCTTTTAAGAAAACCTGCATGTTTTCAAGTTATTCAGATACCAAGTCTGTGAAAACTGCAATCATGCATTAAAGTTTAACTTTGAAAAAATGACCAAGGAGATAACTTTCCTGTCTTTGCAGATAAACTAATTTATTCAACACTTGTTTTATCTTGACAATAATAAGCTGCTTGATTTTTATCATGGGGACAATGTCTTCATCTGGCTTTTTCCTAAATAGCCACTTGTATCAAAGAAATTATCAAAAATACGTTAAACAACTTCACTGTATGCAGTGATGTTTTGTTGGAGAGAAAACCGTGATAATGAATTTGCTGTGGTATCCAAACAAAGAAAAGTTTGCTTTGTTTACCGTGCACATTTTTAATGTTGTTTTCTTTTGTATCTCCCTTTCCCTGACTCTCCCTCCCCAGATTCATTTTCTTTTCTTTTCACCTATTTTGCCCTCTGTCCTAATAAGCCCCACTCTGCCACCTCATCAAGAGGGACCCATTTTAAATTGAAACTCTATCTCCATCTTCATACATCTTTCTTGATGACAACCACAGACAACCACAGAGCAAAGTTACATCCCCAACAGCAACATGCTATCTCAGTGTTTGCATTAACAACCACAGTTTCTTTTCTTTTTTATTGCAAATATAACGTTCTACCCTCCTGTTTTCATGTTCATTATCCTGGGGAAGACAGTCGGGGTAAGCACAATGCCCAACTGCTGTAACATCAAGCTCTGTGCATCTACATTTATGTTTTATGCATTTTATTGTGTTTCTTTTGTACTTTATCATTGTTCTTCATTGATGCTCCTCTGATTTCTAAATTATCTCGCTTTCATGTTTTCAGATCTTTCTAGATGCCAACACCATCAGGCTGGGCAACATTCCCCTCGGCAGTGCTGTGGACCCTTTGGAGGGGGCACCCGCAGGTACCACCTACACTAAACAGACTGTGTACGAGCTGTGTGCCTGCGCTAATGGCAAGCTTTACCTGTCCCCAGCTGAGAAAGGCTCTACCTGCCAAACCACCAGTAACTTTTGTCTCTGGAGCTGAAAGTAGGAGGATGACACACACTTGGGACATATGGACTATTGGAGTTTGAAGCTAATGCTAGCCAACAGACTGAATCATCGAAGATTATGGCTTGGTGGGAAGCTAATACCAGCTAATAGACCGAATCAACATGGATTGTAGCATGGCAAGAAGTTCATGTCCGTTACACCACCAAATAACATGGAATATGGCTTGGCAGGAAGCTAAAGCTTGCTTACAGACCAAATCAACATGGACTGTGTCTTGGTTTGAAGCTAATGCCAGCTAAAGGACTGAATCAATGTGGACTAGAGCTTGGTGCGAAGCCAGCTCACCAACCAAATTAATATGGATTGGTCAGTAGCTAATGCTAGTCAAGATGATGGATGCCCTGGCTGGTAGGAAGCAAGAGCCAGCAAGAGTTACCTTGTGGTTTTGATGCTAAGACCACTCATGACCATGGATGGGCGGTCTCCCCCTGGGGCTCTCATTGGCTATCTTTGCCATTGCTGAGTTGCTGCCATGACGGTTTCTGAGAACAACTCTTACATGTTCTGGAAGAAATGCTTTTGTTTTCGTTTGGATAATAAGATACGGTGTTGGACTGCAAAGTCACTAGCGGGGACATGAACAAGGACCCTGGGTTAACTATCTGTTGGCTAACAGACATCGGAGAGGACTTTGGTTTAGCTGCGCAGGTAGCTAACAATAAATCAGACAATGGTTTAGTCTAGTGGGAAGCTAAGGCTAGCTAACGGACCAATCTATACCAGAAAGGCCTTCCCCCTCCTCCCCCTCTAGTCTTTCAACCCAAATGTTGACGTTTGACCTTTCCACATTAATCTGCACCTGGTAGTGACTATGTTCTCCAGTTCCACTTTTCATAGGATAACTAATGCAAATAATTGTGCTACAGCCTTGCAGTCAGTCTGATTTCCACATCTTATTTTCTTTTAGTTCTCTTTTAAATTGGATATTTTACTTGTTATCTTGTTATTCTATTCATTTTTGTCCAGTTTGTAATCATTTATCTTTCCATATATTGCTGGTCCTCTCTTTTTCCCTTTTCCATTTTTCTTTCTCTGTCTATGCACTTACTTGTACTAGACTGGACAAAAAAGAAACGGCACTGCCTATTCACTTTCTTCCACCAGTCAGGTTAAAAAACCTGTACCAGGTGCAGGGTTTTCCCTGCACACCATCTATTCCTGCGCCTTTTGCTTTCTAGATGTGGCAAGGTGAAGAGGGCCCGGGCAGGGATTGAACCCACACCTCCCAGGTAATAGTCATGCGCGCTTGCCAGTCACCCAAAGGGACATCCCCTTGGCCAAGTAGCCAGGGCGCATGATCAATTGGAGGCATAGTGACAGGAGCCTCAACTGTCACATCTCTCCCCCTCTTTTCACAAGCACGTCCTCGTGCTTCCGTGCAGGCTGCCACACATTAGGAATCCATGGACCCACCCCTAGTGCTACATGGATTCTGCCAACAACGCCAGAATGTGGCAAGGTGAAGAGGGCCCAGGCGGGGATTGAACCCACACCTCCCGGGTAATAGTCATGCGCGCTTGCCAGTCACCCAAAGGGACATCCCCTTGGCCAAGTAGCCAGTGCGCATGATCAATTGGAGACATAGTGACAGGAACCTCAACTGTCACATAGAGTACAAAAGAAAATGGAATAATAAAAAGAGGAGGAAAGTGAGTCAATGTCTTGAGGCCCAGGCAGATTCTAGGGTAGACAGACCATTTTTTCAAATGGGGCCAGTCCAGTCAGGCAGAGGCAGCAGTCGGCCAATGGCCAGTAATGTTTTTTTTTCTGTCGTTGAGAAATGTTTCTGCTTTTTGCTTTCATGCTCCTTTTTGTTTCCTCTCCAGCTTTTCTTTATTGTATGACTGCAATTTTTACCTCTTTTAAATCCCTGCTCAGCATCCTTAGCGTCTTTTTATTCTTTCCAGCAGGTATATTTTGTCTTATCTTATGCTTCCTCTCTTACCCGCCACTCAACAAATAACACATCTTGATGTTATTTTCACATCTTATTTTGTTATGTCCTCACTTAAAACTTTCCTGTGGCCATCACAAAATCAAATATCAGGAACAATTCATGATCACTAATCAAGAAGTGTCCACAATAGAATTTTGTTTAATATCACCATTAATATATCTGTCAGTCCATACATCCAGTACATTTCAGGAGTTTTTCAGGAGAATTCAAAAGTGTTCCCAGTTAAAATGAAATATTGAGTCTCTCCAGCATATTGCATGTTGTAGGTCATGTTCTGATGAATACAATAGAACCACATCATCTGCAAAAAAAATCATGTCAACGAAAATCACAATTAGGATGGATGACGAGAGACAACCTTGGTGGAGGCTGTTACCAACAGGAAATGTGCTTGATGTGATGCTGACAAGAAGAAACCCTAAAGACCCCTAAGGGATATGGTCATAAGATTTCATGACCCTTCCAAAACCTTGTAAAGGAGGTTGTACATTCCTATTCCTTTATTTGAGGTACAACAATCAGTCAGTGCCTCCTTCCTAGCACCCCAGCATGATATCAAAAGGATGAGCAGTGTAACATCCCATAATTACTGCACTCCCTCCAATTCCTCTGTCTAAATAGGAGAGCCACAATCCCATTCTGCTATTT
The DNA here is from genome assembly GCF_905171665.1 of Trachurus trachurus. Taxonomy (NCBI): domain Eukaryota; kingdom Metazoa; phylum Chordata; class Actinopteri; order Carangiformes; family Carangidae; genus Trachurus; species Trachurus trachurus. The sequence continues at coordinate 11,445,757 of NC_139891.1, read as the reverse complement.
TACAGGCACCTGCAACCTGCATGCAACACTGAAAAGGCTTGACAGCTAAGACAGCCCAGCAAAGTCCAGTGTTTTCAGCATCACAGGGTGAATGTCATCCACACCTGGCATCTTGCCACTGAGGAACTTATCGACTACCTCACAGAACTCTGGTAGAGACATGAGTGAGGCTCTCATTAAGTCATCACATTCTGTGTTCTTATGGTCAAGTTTTTCAAGGTGTTCTTTCTGACTACACCCCCATTTAGAATCAGCAGTTCTTCCTCCTTTTTGCGTCCTTGGTCAAGCCGTCCTTTCCCTTCCTTAGCTGTCTGGTGTTTTCCCAGAACATTCCAGACAAGATTAAAAAGTTCCTCTCCTCTCATATGCTCCATGAACTCTTCTTATACCCAAGTTTTTGTGTTTGCGACTGCAGCATCTACAGCCCCCATCTCCCACTTTGAGGATATGTAGGTCATGTTCCTCAAGGTTTTTCATCACCTAACTGCCCAGTTAGAGTCAGCAACTATTTTTCCTTGCTGAAGCTCAGTATAATCCTTGTTTTTCCAACCTCATTGTCTGATTTGTTTTGCCATAATGTCCTTGAGGCCAGCCAAAATTCCATCTCCATAGCCTCCCTTAACCCCTCCCACAAGCATTTATTTTTGTGTCTGCAGCTTGAGGAGACTTCCAGACCAACCATGCCCATTAGCCCTCCATCACTGTTGTCCACCTGTGGTTTCTGAGGTTGCAACCATGACAGGCACCTGGAAGGCACCAGGGCCTCTGGAAGATATTTCGGGCTAATTCTCATTTAGATTGAATTGGTCTATTCAGTATCCCTATGCCCAAACCTGAGCATAGGGTGGAACATACGTATTTATTGTGGCCGGTGGGTATTTGTTATGACCAATCCATGACAAGAACATAAGTTCAATAACAGAGCACCACTCAGTATGAGAAAGACCATTTATCTTAATTTTCCATCTAGGTTTTTTCAGTGTAACCACTCAAGTTACTCAAGAGGACTATAGAGCCCCAAGTGGTGCTTTTTCCACGATATGCCCCAGAAACTGCTATGTCTCCATCTAGAAGTTCAAAGAAGCCCCTCCTTGAAACACAAATACATACACACATCTCCCAAGATCACCAGGACTCCCAAGTTTCTCCAACACATTGAAACATACAATATATTATACAATCTCAGCGAAGTCTCAAACATGGACATTGATGTGAATGGCCTCATCTGGCTAACCCATCCTCTGCAATGGCTGGAAATCACGGGAAATCAACAAATTTGTTTGACAGGAATTCCCCTGAAAGAAATTGTGGATAGATTTGGTTCTACAGTATGTGTATGGACTCAGCTGGAATAAGGCCCTGAGACGTTCTTTCTTTTTTAAAACAAAGCGATACACAGGTGCCTTTGCTGCTGTTGGTAAAAGCACATCACAGTATGAACGTTCACACTACCCTCAGTGGACCATCTGCAAGTGTCTCTGGACAAAGTATCTATTTATCAATCTACCTATCTATCTATTTAGTTTTCTGTCTTTTTCCTCCCCTTCTCTCCTGGTTTTGTAGAACTCTCACTATATCCAGCTGAAAAAAGAAAACTTCAGACCTGGGTTAAAGTTTGATTTTCTGATGTGTTCCCTTATGGTTTTATTCTTGATAATTAAAAAAGCACAAATTATGCCATGTATATAACAATACCAATAAAATATGAAATAAAATAATATTGTTTTTAAAGAGAATCTCTGCGTCTTCATTGTTGTAAAATTCTAAATCATCACTTTTATTTTTCTAACAGGAAGTTTATATGACATTACAAGTTAAAATACTGCAACTCGGCAGACACATTCCCTATTTCTGTAGCAGTTCTATTTTTGACGGAGTCGTTGCTAAATCGTGTCAAGCTCAACAGAGCAGATCGCACCAGACAGGAAGTCCGACCCAGTTTCAAAGTAAAACACTTCGCCCCCATGGACAACGAGAGATTAATTGTCATCTCTTAGCGCCGCACGGGTCATTCTGATTCCACTTTGGCATCCGGGTCCATTTTTAGCACAACTAGCCAGAGCTTTAGTGAGTCCAGGTTGGGGACAAGAAGCCTGTGGAAGCTAAACTTCGTCCAGCTGGTCATTTTGTTCTGACAATTCGGAAACACGCAGAAACGAACCATAGTATTAGCGGTAGCAACTTAGGTAAACAAGCCGCGGGACACGGTGCTCAAAGATGATATCATTGAGGTCAGAGGTTAGTAGGTCAACCTACAGACCCCGGATGTTGATAACAGATAAGCCCGGACTTAGAAGGCAATAGCACTAGAGTATCATAACAAAATATTGGTGAAATGAACGAGTTTCACAGCAGTTATTTAGAGGCTGCACTCCGCTGCCCCGTAGACTTGCATTATATGGATATATGCAGCTCTCGGCTAGATCTAATTTCATCGGAACGACTTGTAATGACACCAAAGTTATCTGGGTGAGTAAATTCCCCTTTAAAGGGTTTTGCTGAAAAGTTCATTGAGCTCATCTATCACATCAGCTCAAATACATGAGACGTAACTTCTTTTGTGAGCTGCAGCCTAATTTCTTAGTTAGCTAGGTGGACAATGAAGTTATAATGATTTATTAAGGTATAAGAACTTGGGCTCTTGCATCTCCTGTAGCAAAGCGTTTTTGTAAAAGCCTCATGGGTAGCAGGATGGTTTGTGGTGAGGGGTTAACAAGCAAGGCCTATTACTGTAACTCACCTCTTCCTTCCTATTCTTTCTTATGCCAATCTTGGTGAATGTTATTTCCTTCTGTTCTTCCTTAATCTCAAACATATCATGGAGGAAGGTGATATTTCTATAATTTATGGGACATTCCTATGATTATTTTTTACAGTGAAACAATTTTGTTGTGAAGATTATGCATATTTTTACGTTACCTAAAAGTCGATATGCCAAACAAAACTGTAATGAAAGATTGAAAGCAATGTGAGAACAGCTGCCAATGTTTTTGAGCAGGGTGATCAGATAAATTAACAGTGAATAATACAAGAGATTGAGAGAGCTAGTGAAGTGGACGAGAAGGACATGTCAGAAGAGAAAGATAATGCTGAAATCAATTCTGAGCACGAAAGTGAACCTGAAGAGGATGGACTGGACGGAGAGCTAGAAGAATGAAGAGCATCACAGTCAGGGCAAGGAGAAAGATATAGTAGTTAATATATGATGAAGAATTGTCAGAGTGAATGGCTTTCTTCCAGGATAAGCAGTAGGGTCAGCCCTGTAATTCTACATGACTATAGTTAAGTGATCATATTGCCCACATTAGTCAGTTGAATGCCATGTGACAGAGTTGGATTTTCCCCCATTATCTTCCTCTTTCAAAATGACTTGCCACAAACATATTTGTGTTCCCATTTCCAGTCAGCAATGTTGACAGTCTAGCACACTTGTTGCTAGATTAAGACTTAGACTTCCTTTTCAGTTAAACTATAAACCTATATGTGGCTAGACTGTGTAGGGGTGTGACCTGTGATAACTCACAGTTACTGGTTTTGTGGCTGCTCGAGGGCTGCAAAGAAGCAGAGTAGGCCCTGCCTTCATCACAGCAGAAAGATTTTTTTTTCATCACGTTTCTGTATGATTGTGAGGGGTGTGCATGCACTGAAGTGTTGTCAAATTTATGATTGCTTGTGTTTCTTAACACACACGTTACACGTTATGCCTATTTGAGGCCCTGCTTTGTGCATACACAACGGTTATAGATTAGGGCCATAGTGATTTGATGATGTCACTGCTCCCTTGTGCACAACATCAATCAATAACATTATACATACTGTCCCATTACCTGGTTGTAGCATGCGAGTTGCCCTGTCAAACCTCTCCTGTCTATGACACGACTATGGACACACAAAAGCAGAGACCAGTACTTTCAGCATGTGATGTAAGTGTGTATTTGAATGACAAGCACTGTCAGAGCCAGAGGAAGATGTAGATAATATTGTCTCGTTTTCTCCATGCACTTTGAGACACATTACAGAGGAGACGAGAATGGTTTGGATTATCACTACATATGAGAATAGAAAGGAGGAGAGAGGAGATGAAATGGAAAGAGGCAGAATGGTGGTGGAGAGGTGGAGGTGAGATAAGGTGCTCTATTTCCATGAATGGCTGACAGATTTATGGTCATTTCATCACCAGAGGTATAATTGTGAAGCGTGTTGATGTGGGAGGACTGAATTATCTGTTAGTGTGGTGAGGGCTGGTTGTAGGCCAGAATGTCCCGAATGTTCCAAGGTGGTCAAGGAGATGCAAAAGAAGAAAGATGCAATTGCATGGCTTCCCAAGCACGCCACAAAAGGCATGAAAACAGATTTCAAAAGCCTGCACACTGTGTTCTCAGTGAGTAATCATAGCAACGCTCTGTTCTAGCTACAGCTCTGCTTATTTTCATCTTTGATTAAGTTTGCTGTTTGATGTTAGCAAGCATGCAGAAATGCTACAATAACGCTACTGATAGGAAAAAAGGATCATCTGTTTATGAATGCATGAACTGATGACTTCCCAAAATAATGCTGTTTATCCAACTGGTGCACTGATTTTGTACTTTGTGTAATTTTACAGAGAAAATTGTTTAAAGCTTAAATTTGGGTTATGAAAAATAAAATATTTTTGTAGTGTCTTCAGAGCGAAATATGGTGGTCCTGATTAGCTCAGGGGTGTTAAGACGGAATAAAAGTTTTAAACTTCCTGATGGTGGATGTGATCTCGAACTGCAACCTCTGGATCATATTGTCTGTGTATGTAGTGTGCATGTATATGTGCTGATGTAGAGTGTGAAGATTGTGTGGGATATCGCTTCAGAAAAAGAAAATGCAGTCAACAGTGCTCTGCCCGAAGTCAGCAGGAAGAGTATGAGTCAGGGAAGTCTTCTTTACCCTTGACAGTGTGTCATCATCAGCAGGTTATACTGTATAGTTAATCACAGTGTGCAGTGTTGTCAAGTTAGTCTTGAGAGAAAGGAAAAGTACATTTTAATTTTAAGTCAAGTCATTGTGTACCTGTCATGCAGAATACAATCGGTGTAGACTTAACACAAATACAGTAAATGAAGTTGTGGAGAAATGTATGGAATCTCTCTGGGTTGTCAAACATTGGCCGCTCAGCCTGCTGTCACACCAACCATTTTTGCATTGAAAATTTGTTTTGAGGACCATATTGATTTGAAATAATGAAATAGCTGGATCATTTGGGCAGTAAACTTCAGAATCAGAAGAATCTGAATAGCTTTTATTGTATACTATACTTTCAGGGGATTTAAGCTTGTGTGCATAGAACAAAAAATAGATTTTTTAAAAGGCAGTACAAAAGAAACTATAGAAAAACAAAGAGAGCAGTACAGTAGTACAGGTCGTTGTATAAACTTTGAGTGTAACAATCTGGCAATTTTCCACCATTGCTCTGTCTGTTATACTAATGCAGCCTCTCAACATGAGAGTCTACACATATTTTCAAACAGGGATGTTTGATTGACTTATGTTAAATCTTATGAGGTTCATTTATGAAACACATCATCAAGGATTGGCCCTGATTCATATTGAGTCTATGCTATTGAATAGTGGACTTTTTTTTTGTAATGTGCCAAAGTTGTACCAGCTGAGCAAGACTTAGGGCACACCAGGAAAGTCTGATAGTTCACTTGCTTTGGTGCGGACTATACTCTTCCAAGTTGATATTATTTTATTTAGTTAAAATAAATCTTCATGTAAACTGCTTTGGAGGAAACAACTTTGTCTTTATCATTTCAGTGAAGCATTCCACCTTGATTTTCACTTGTATCTGAGGGCTGTGGGTTGGTGCGTGGGGGGGGGGGGGGGGGGGGTATGTGACTAAAGGAAAGGATGAGCTGTTACATTTGAAAGTCTGAGAGGAAATAGAGACTGTGAGTCTGGTTGTGGTTTGGCCCAATTTATTTCCTTTGTTGCTCTTTGCGTGTTACTTTCATCATGATAGAGCGCTACATTTACTCTTTACTTCTTCTTGGTGAGTTTATACTATATTTCTTGATTCTTCCTCTGCACCTAATGTAGCTGCTATTAGTCCTGTAGCTGTTGGATTATGTGAATTTTCTATGTATTTGTTTTACTTGATTAGTCTTTTCATCTGTTTCATCATTTGTTTCCTTGATTTTCACTTTTAGCTCCTACTGTTGTGGGGATGAAAACTTTCACTGAGGTCGGTCATGTTGGAGAAAATGTGACTTTCCTTTGCTCAGACTGGGGCGTTTCATTTGATACAACATCTTATGTTAAGTATCTTTGTCGTAGTCCATGCAAAGACATCATCAAAGCAGGACCTGGAGAAACTAAACGTAAAAACAGAGTACACATCCATAACAAAGGAAAACATTTGTTTGTGACTATTACTGGTCTCCAGATGTCAGACTCACACAAAGTTATTTGTGGATTAGAGAAATGGTTCTTTGATCGATTTATAGAGGTGAATCTTAAGGTCATAGATGGTAAGTTTGTGCTCTTAATTTTCTTTATTTAAACAGTAATACTATCTGATTAATGATTACTGATTATTGTTTCCAGGTCGCAAAACAACCACTGAAAGAGTCACTGTGGAGTCAACTGTGTCTGTCAGCTACATTACTTCATTCAGCATCTCATATATTATCACTAATATGTCATACACAACCCTTAATACAACAGCATCCACTACATCAACAACAACAGGAGCTGGTATGTATTTATTTAACTAAAATTGCTATATAGAGTCCATACCACTGCAATATAGTCAATATAATACAAATAATATAAATTTTACACATATTTTAGCAATTTGTGGTAATTGGCAGAGACCAATGTTGGGCACATTACTTAAAGTAATTATTTATAGTTACTAGTCACTCACTTTCCTCAAAAAGTAACTGAATTAGTAACTGAGTTACTACTGTACATGATAAAAGTAATTTATTACAAAGAAAGTAACTATTGCGTTACTTTTTTATAAAATGCTCAAATATGTCAAATTACTTGGACTTCCCTCCCTAACCCCCATTTATCTGGAACTAACCAATTCACTCAGTATTCCTCCACACAGGCAGGCTCCGCGACGCGCTGTATCACTCCGCCTCTTCCACACACCGCTGATTGAGACAGCTGATAGGCAGAGTGATACAGGAGATACAGGAGGAACACTGACCCAGTTGGTTAGTTCCAGATAAACTTCTTTTTCTGACCAGTTGATGAACCAAAAATAATAATGTCCTACACTTAAACCGATGTTTTCTGATGGGACTTCTTGAGTCAAGTAATGGCAAAACGGCGTATTTTATTGTCAGTAACTGTAACGTCGTTGTAATGGGGGGAAACAGTTACTTTTTTGATTACTCGTTACTGAAAAAAGTCACGCCATTAACGCCGTTATTCCCATCACTGGCAGAGATGGAGTAGAATGATGACCTGAATGGTGTCCGTGTTGTAATGAATAGCTAAATCAATTCTGTATGACACATAGAAAAAAGATACCACATGGTGAGGCATAGCCTGTGGTTTCTAAGTGATGATGCTTTTTTCAGCTGTGTTGCTCTTCCTGTTTACAGAAAGTGTAACATATCTGATTGTGGGTTCCATTGTCCTTATAACCATAACCATGGTCTTGCTGCTGTTTATGAGGATGATTAAGAAGAAACAACTAAGTACTGTAACACCTACACACCACCACCCATTGCATATGTGCAACACCTGTAAAGTACATGAGAGATGGTTACAAATACTGTCTTTTGTTTTCTTTAAGTGTCAGATGCTGATTTGCCACAAGAGGACACACAAGAGGTAATTTTCTTCATTTGGATTTATGGGGGTCATGTGATATGCACTTTTTGTTCGCTCTCCTACTGCAACTTGAAGTCCTTTCAAATACATCTCAGCTTGTGTATGTTCTGCATTCACAGCATGCAATGAAACCTTGTTAGCATGAATTATTAAACAAAAGTGTGAAATATTATAAATGTTTAATTGTTTCCCTTTAAACATCAAATCTTGCTGCTCATAGGATGGTTTTGGTAATCTTATTGCTATGTGCAATAATTAAAATGTTTTCACCTTTTCATGTCTGATTAGGACTTAGATGGGACATTCTTTCTGATTTAACTGTGAGAAACTTACAAGTGTTTGTAACCTCTTTAAATACATGATGCCATATTGGTAGTGGCTTTTATTTGACATGATTAACTAACATGATTTACTCAGAACTCAAGTAAAGTAACACAAAGTAACGTAATTAATAATTAAAGCAGACGTAAGTGGAATGTTTGTGTTAATACAAGTCTTAAATAGTTATATCTTCCGACAGCAATCACTTACATAGAGTGTTTGGTCTGAAACACGGGTCTGTCAGTCACTCTGCTCTGCTGTAAGCCGAGGAGAAAACGTTCCTTGTATCCTACAACCTTTATCCAATGAGGAGAGAGAATGGCATAAAGGGGCGGTCCTCTCTGTGTGTGCAGCCAAGGGACGCCGTGAATGTGGTGACGTAGGGACGAGGACCAATAGATCCATGACGAGGGCAGGGGCTGCTACTCCATCCACTGACAGGAAGTTAGCCAAAACGACCGGATCGCTTACTTCTGCTTTAATACCGCAAACATAATTATGACTGATAAATGCCGTGTCTCTCCTGAATGCTGTATTGATTTAGCACAGTATGTGTGGATTACTACTGTATGTATTCCACCTGTATTTCATGTCGTCCATGAATGAATTCATGTTTTTTTTTCATATACAGTACAGTAGTCACTTAGTCATTTGTGATGTCATGATGTGCTCATACATATCATAATTCATGAAGATGCACTCACCTTGGTCGATGATTTAATTAGTCTGTTGTTCATGCATAAGGTCATAATTGACAGACTCATGCTAATTACGAATTATTATTAGTATTATTATTGTAAGAGGTAAGTCATGCACAAACATAATAACGTAACTGAAACACAGACTTTTGTTTGACTGTGTTTCAGTGTTTTTTACAACTGTATTTTCTCACTATTTCCATTTTAAGGATGTTGAATATGAGGGAATCAGGACTGAAGACCACCAGGTTGAGAGGTCACCCACAGCTGTCTCTACCATCTACTCCTCTGCTGACACTGATCCAGAGAGTCTCTATGCTAATTCCATGTACCAACAAGGCCCTGAATTAACAGCTGCATGTTACCAGTATTCAGATGTTTATTTAAATTCAGCTTCCTGGGTCAGACCAAGGGGATCATGTGCAGAAAACCAAGTCATAGGCCTCCAGGATGACTTTGTGTACTCTTTTGCTCAACTACCCCAACAGCAAATTGATCCCTCTGACATTTGAACCAAATCAATCTGTAGCCAATATCATGACTCTCTATCCCTTATAGCTGAGCTACCACTGATATCCTTATGGTCACTGTACTGGGATGAAAGTAGACAAGATGAACATTTGTAGAAATAGTGCTAAGACAGTCATGCCATATTTCACTTTCAGCTTGTATGCATGTTGTTGACAGCACCAGAAGAGAACAAAATTGAATGAATGAAGGCTTTATTTCAAACATGTGAATGATATGTCACACTTGAAGCACTTTAGTTGCAATGCTTTGTAGTTTGAAAAGGAGTAGGAAGAATCATTAGCTTATTAATTTCTACCCCTTCTCCACTTAGTACCTTATAGGCTACTAGGTTATCTTACTTCCTGTGTATCCTGTGTTTTGTTGTTGTTGTTGTTTTTTCATACTCTCAACAAAACAAACAAATAATCACCAACAAACAACAACACCACAACTGCTCGTGTCAAAATAAATAACAAATATGACAAAATGTGAGAACCCTATTGTTTGTCATACCCCTCTTCTTCCCTGTACCTTATGAATACCATCTGTTTGTTTGAATTTGCTCAAGGTTGGACATTGTCTGAGCTCCTCCGTTCCACAGTTTCACTCCACATATTGAAATACAAAAGTTTTTAAAGTTGTGCATGCATACAGATGTTTTAGATTCAGTTCCTCCTCAGATTATATCCCCCTTCTCTCGTCAAAATGAAATCTTTGATTTCGATTTAGATAAACAGCATGTAGATTTAAATTTGCTCTTGTATCTTAAAGTATTGTGTTGAACACAGTAAAATTGAACTAGTTGATGTGCAGTCGTGTGACACAGTAATTACATTCTGACAAATGTCAATTGCAGTTCATTACATTTCTACAGAGTGAATGTCTCACCATTTACTTGACGATGCAGTGAGAGAATAAAAAGCCATTCATGTTGTTGTCACTACACCAATAATTGGCAAATAGTAGCGATTGTACCAGTGGACTTTGTCATGTTTCTCTGGACTATGGACCAGATGCTGCAAATCTGAAACTGAGTAGTGCAGTATGTCACAAACTTGTCACGAAGAACTTATTGTATGTTGAAATAGTCCATACGAAAATGTAAGAATTTTGTTGCATTTTTCCATCAATCTCTTTTTCACTCTCCTTCCATCTTTTTCATTTCTATGTGTACCTCATACCATGTCTTTTGTAGTCTCCCGACTCACACACACACACATGCACGCATACACACACTCACACACAGAAAAGTCACCTTGACAGAGGGGCAGTGGGAATGCCTTCCAGTAACTGTTCTTGTCAGGCTCAAAGAGCGAAAGCAGCTTGATGTCGTTGTTATTGTTGTTACAGTTGTTGTGTACATCGGCCACCATGGGAAGAGTGCAGTGGCCTGGGGTATCTGCTCTGCTCTGTCAATGACAGTCAATGACACTCCACTGCGATGTGAAAAGGATTAGCCATCTCTCTCTCTCTCTCTCTCTCTCTCTCTCTCTCTCTCTCTCATATAGACACATGCACACACACGCAAATTCATTCACTGCAGTCAGTTTGCCGTGCTTCAAAGCAAATTGACTTTTTTACACTTTCCACCCAGAGGGAATGAGTGGTACACATCTTCCTAAGTAGGAAGTTTTTGAAGGTCTTGAGACTGCAAGGAAAGTTTCAGGAGATTTAGAATAGAGACCGTGTCTAATTCTTATCTGTAAAACTGGAGCCATTTCAGAGGTTTTTCATAACCTCATTATCATTAAATCTTTCTAAAACATTGACCTGATTACTGTAGCCACTGCTAAGCTTGTTTGTTAAAGGTCTTGAATGCCTTTAAAAAGGGTAATTTCACTCACTGCAGCCTATTAAGCCTCTTTTTCTGATAGACCAAATTGCTTTGCACTTAGCCCTGAAAACTGAAGTGATGCCACGTTTCCACTTCAGATACTGTAATGAGTACCATGCACCACAACTTCTGTATTTCTAAACACAGTGCATCACTGCCAACAGAGTTGCTACTGTAAATCGGGTAAACTTAAATGTTAATGCTTGTAAGACAGCTCCTTACCTGTTAATTAACCACAGAGCAAGTCTTGACATTTGTCTAATATTACACAGTCAAATTATTGTTCACAGATGTAACTTCAGCATAGATGAAAAAATAACTTTTGTTGCTTAAAGGGATAGTTCACTCAAAATTGAAATTTCACTCATTATCTACTCACCCTCATGTCAACTAAGGGTTGGGAGAAGTTTCAGAGTCCTCTGTGCCTTCTCCGAGTTAAAGGGGGGTTCGGCGCAGCACTGCATGTCCGTATGACGGTAGCGAACAGGGCTCACTTTTCTTCATCCAAAAAGTCACACCAAAAAACATCCAAATACCTCCATACTGCTCGTCTGTAATGTCCCTCTTCAATGTATTGAAGCCCCAACATGAGAAATTGTTCTGAAAAAAATTAAATAAGTCTATATTTTCAGCTTGTTTGTAGCGGACTCTGAAACTTCTCCCAACCCTTAGTCGACATGAGGGTGAGTAGATAATGGGCCCTATTTTCCTGGCGCAACTCATGGGGGCGCAGCGAGGCGAGCCCTGGCGCAGCTGGCGCAGTGGCATTTTCCTCCAGTGCAACAACGTGCGCAGCGGATTCGGTAAATTGGCAGACTGCTGTGCGCCGAGATGGGAGTGGTCGTGCAGCAGGGGGAGGTGTCGACAGATTCACCTTGGCGCAGTGACAATTTGTTGCCGATAGACCGCGCGGAGAGTGCGCCGAAAGCTCGCCAGCTCCAACCTGGTCTACTCTCAGCGCAAGGCGAAGCGCAGCCAGCGGACTGGTATTTTGACTGTCCAGCTCCGCAGTGCGCCCACGTCACCAAGACCTCACAGGCAGGTTTCCACAGTTCCAGGCACATTTAAATGCAATTATTAATAATAATAATAATAATAATAATAATAATAATAATCACAATAACCCCTAATGTAACTATCTGAATCAGCACACGTATATCTATATAGATTGTCCCGTCACACTGATGACAGATCAAAGGCTGTCGGCATGCGTAATGGAAACTCAGCCTGACTGAATTAACACAGATGAAACCAGGGGGGGACTGGGACAAAAAAGCAGCCGTGGATGTCCCAAGAGCAGGGCAGTGAGGGTCGCTGCTGTGTTGACACTACACACTGTGCCGTTGCGATGATCCTATATTTATTTATTTACTTATTGATTTATTAGCGGAGCGGCCGCATCGTCACGCGACCATAACAAATAAAGATGAAAACAAATACACTATCATCTCTCACAGCAAACCACAATCAGCCTCGGCATCATAGTGAGCAGATATTCACATCTCCCCTCTCAGGTAAATTCTAAAGAAAAAAGAAAAAGAGAGACGCTCCGTGATGCCTCCTTTACGCACAGCTGTTGTGATCTGTGCAAACGGGTTTAAATATAGGTTACTAAATATGAGTGTCTTTATTAATGGAAAAGGTGTGTGTGTGTTTTTTTTTTTTTTACTGGGCAACAGCTCTCAATATGTCAGAGCAAACCTGGATAACATCATAACCTCCTCCCTCCCAGACTACTTTTGCATCATCAGCCCGTGAGGTCTGTTCGCGCGACCGGACACTGCCAGCTTGGACCTGAACCAGAGCATCAGTTTCCTCCCGTCTCACTTGCTGTGAGAGATGATAGTTGGTAACACTTTATTTTAAGGGGTCCTTGTTCCTGTGTATCTACCTAATTAATTACAGTGTAATTACCTATGTAACCGTATGTAATAACATGTACTTACATTGTAAATACATAGTGTATTTTGGTGTACTTACAGGTCCTTGTTACACTTGTAATAAGAAATGCTTGTGCAAAGAGAGAGGCCACTTTGGCATTTCTTATTACAAGTGTAACAAGGACCTGTAAGTACACCAAAATACACTATGTATTTACAATGTAAGTACATGTTATTACATACGGTTACATAGGTAATTACACTGTAATTAATTAGGTAGATACACAGGAAAAAAGACCCCTTAAAATAAAGTGTTACCTAAATAAATATAGCAGATAATCGCAACGGCACAGTGTGTAGTGTCAACACAGCAGTAATCCATCCTCATCTTTCATCTGTGTTAATTCAGTCAGGTTGAGTTTCCATTACGCATGCCGACAGCCTTTGATCTGTCATCAGTGTGACGGGACAATCGATATAGATATACGTGTATGTGCTGATTCAGATAGTTAGAATAAATAGTGGTTATTGTGATTATTAATTCCATTTAAATGTGCCTGGAACTGTGGAAACCTGCCTGTGAGGTCTTGGTGACGTGTGCGCACTGCGAGCTGGGCAGTCAATTGCCTCCCTCTTCCATGGTGAAATCAAACGTGCGCCTTGCGCGCGAGGCGGATTTAAAGGCGAGGAGAGGAGCTCATTTGATTGGTGAAGATCTGACTCGCTGGGTCAAACCCACTCCATGCCTTCTCTCCTCCCTCTATGCCATTTGCGCCGGTGGGAGGGAAGTAGGCGGGATGCGCCCCGCTGCGCTTCGAAGGAAAATTGCAAACTGCTCCTGGACACGCCTCGTTGGCGAAGCGAACGCGAAGCGCAGGCCTGATCCGCTGCGCCTGCGCTAGTTTACGAAAATAGAGCCCATTGAGTGAAATTTCAATTTTGAGTGAACTATCCCTTTAATGATAACTGTAATAAATTGAACTTCTTTGGAGTAGGTTCAACGTTCATTTATTGCCATTCTTAAAGATGCTTTCATGTGAAGAGAATGAATTCACACTGAGGTCCCAGCAGCTCATAAAAAACACAAGTGGAACTAACAAGTAAATGAAAATCATACAATCCACAGCAGCAGCAGAAGGGGGGCAGAGGGTTCATTAACAAGGCAGTGAGTTTTTCAATCCTACGGCCTCTGGAAAGAAGCTGGTCTGGAGCTGTGATGCTCCACAGCCTTGTGCCTGAGGTAAGGGGGACAAATAGTCAATTTGCTGGATGGGTTGGGTCTTCCATGCAGGAAGATCTGCTCCTGCACCTGCTGACATAAGTCCTCAACACAGGGGAGGCTGCAATTCATGATTTTTTGGGCAGATTTGACCACCCTCCACAGCTTCTTGTCAGCAGCAGAGCAGTTTGCATACCACACTGTGGTGAAGGATCACAGGATGTGAGGATGCTATCCACCACCCTTGAACTTGTATTGGAAATCTGTTTTGGAAGACCTCCCCTGGAAGGACATAGCTGATTTATCCTTTTTCTCTGTTGACATCTCTGTTCTGGGCTTTCAGTTGGCCCTCCCCTCCATCACAGTTATTAAGCAGAAATGCTGGAAAAAACATTAACAGAGAAGCCCAGTTGATACACAGCCTAAAGGGAGATAACGATGTTCATTAAGAGCTTGTAGTTTATCTTTTTTTAGAGTAAGGTATGTAAGGTTTCCAGCTCAAACATGTGGATGTGGGTAGCCTACTTGTTTTAACTCAGCCAGTCTCTGCAGGTTTGAGCAAATGTAGTGGAACAAAATGCTATGCTAATGCTATAGGGACTTTTACATGGACAGCTACTGTATATTAGGAGAGTGTTTCCTTTTGGAGAGCTCGAGTGAGAGTAGTATAAGCTACTGTACCTGTGTGTGTGTGTGTGTGTGTGTGTGTGTGTGTGTGTGTGTGTGTGTGTGTGTGTGTGTGTGTGTGTGTGTGTGTGTGTGTGTGTGTGTGTGTGTGTGTGTGTGTGTGTGTGTGTGCGCGCGCGTGTGTGTGCGCGTGTGCGCGTGCAAAAGGCAATTATACAAATAGACAGTTGTGTTGTTTTGCTCTCTGGAGATGCTGCTAAAATATGCTATTCCGGAAAAATGTCAATCAATAAGTGAAAACTGCTGCGGGCAGACATTGTTGAAGCAAATAAAGGCCTGTTGAGATCTCAGATTGTATGTGAATGGAAGAATAACTGATGAAATCATTATGCAAAAATTGAATTATGATTTTCATGCCTAATAATTATAAAATAATAATAAAAGTTCTAATAATTATTGTTTTACATTATATCTGTTTTGGCCAAATGATTTTTAATTCTTAACAAGTCTAAAATACATATTTTTCTAGTCAGAGTACTGTAAGATTTTATTGCTCATAACACTGCCATTTCTTTGCTTAAAACAAATATACATTAAGCAGTTAGGGCCAAGACAAGAAACTGAGGAGAGGGAAGGTTCCTACCAACACAAAGGAATGGTCAGTATTGTGGCACTGTACTTGGAACGGGACCTCTGCCAGTTAAAAACCTTTCCAATCTCTGTCCTCAATCAAATTGAGCTGATTACAAGCACACCTAGGGTTCCAAAGTA
This sequence comes from Trachurus trachurus, assembly GCF_905171665.1. Lineage (NCBI taxonomy): Eukaryota > Metazoa > Chordata > Actinopteri > Carangiformes > Carangidae > Trachurus > Trachurus trachurus. The sequence goes on along the minus strand of NC_139891.1, from coordinate 11,430,076 downwards.
CCTTAAACTAATTACTTTCTATCCCCTGCCCTTGCCTCTAAAGTCAAAGCTAACAATTACAATCTGGCCGCTCTGATTTGCACTTCTGATGTTAGCCAATTACAGCTACTTTCAAAGTCATATCATCCAATTACCTTCTCTTGCCACCCTGGATTCTGCACACCCATTAGCCAATTATACATCTCGCACCATTGGTGTCCCTGGCCCATGTAAGCAGATCCTGCAAACTGCGAATTGACACCATGAAAACACATCACACACCTAAATATCTTTCTTAAGTTAAGACCCTGTTATTAGCAGCTATCAAAGCCCAAATGTGGTTCTCTCCAACTCCAGCTGAGGCCAAGCCCGCCCCCCTGAATCAATTCTCTCTCAATGATAATATGGCACTTTAAACTCACCTTCACTGGAGCAAGATAATGATAACACAGAGATGGCTGCTCAGAGCACGGCATAAGCTTTCAGGTGTCTGGAGTAGTAATGGGGAGAGTTTCAGAGTTTGAACCTTCTCATGTCTGATTCACTGAGCTGGTATAAAATGAACTGGCTGGTCTGATGAACTGAGTGAAACGAACACTCTGTGAGTTAGAGATTACATAATTGTAATATGCCCACAATAAAACTTGGATATAAGGTAAGTCAAGTCAAATTTATTTATATAGCACATTTAATACGGCAAGCGTAAACTCAGTGTGCTTCAAAAGTAAAAACAGAGATACATTGTATAACATTAAATAGCATATAAGATAAGAAATTATCACATGTATAAAGACATTAAAGACATAATAAATATCATATAAAACACAACACATTTAAACAGCCAAACAGGCCATGAGGCAATTATTCAAAAAACACAACTGCAAAGTGTAAACAGCCTAGTTTACCCACACAATAGAAGCACAAACACACACAAAAAAAGAAAACACAACATACACGCAACCCTCCCTAAAACATATGGAGTCAGGAAACATGAGCATGTATAAAACAGTCACTCCATTACATACTGTAGTCCCAAAAGCGAGCAGGGGGTCGTGATGACCTACCAAGCCGGGAGAACCTTGGCAGGGCAACCGCCTGGTCAGGGCAATCACCAGCACCTAAGCCAGTGCCATGACCACAGTCCATGTCTTCGCCAAAGAGGGACACGCCCACAGGGCTATCAGGTGCATCAGCATCCTCCTGAGTCCTGCAGAGCGGTGGGTGGGTAAGGGGCGAGGAGGTTTCTAGACGGGCCCTCCAAGGGAAAAGCCACAGGCAGATTGTAGCGCCGCAGCCTGTCATAGTGGACGGTCTGAAGAGGGGGCTCGTCCCCGAATGGGCTACTAATCTGATAGGTGACCCCCATCTCATCATCCCTGTCCATTCGCCGTTACACCAAGTAAGGTCCCTTCCAGTGGGGAGCCATTTTACGGTGGCACTCTAACATTCACGGTCGTTGTGAAAGGGCCCGTAATGAAAACCGGGGTTTGAAAAAAAATATTGAGGCGTGAGTTGTTCGCACGAAAAATATGTCTCCGGTGTGAAAGGGCCTTAATGCTAAAAAAAAGTAGCTTCACTGTGTGGCAACTCTATGTTTCTTTCTTACTGTGACAATAGTGCTAGTGCTAATTGGCACCATCCACTCCAATTAGAGAGGGGAAAAAAATCATGTTCTCTCTCTTCTCTGTTCTACATGATCATCATCACTTGACTTTGTGTAATTGTCAGAGGTTTTTTTTTTTTTTTTTTTTAGATTTTTGAAAAAAAATTAAGTTTAGATAGTTGTGAGCCCTGCACTTTGATGTTCGGTTCAATGGCACACTGCATCTATCATCAAGAATACTGAGGTACCACATTGCCATGTTCCCTCGGTTTGACAACGCCCATTCAATGCACAATTAGTACTTTTAGATTGCACACTGCACTGTAGGTCATGTTGTCATACTTAATTACTGTTCATTAATATTAAATAAATCTTCTTTTTTTCACATTCAGACAGATTTTTTTCCCAGTTGTAACATAGACGGATATATGCCGTTATGATGATGGCTTCCACCCCATGAGTTGTGTTTGATTTTGTTATGTTATGATTTAGCATGATGAAACATCTCACCCCTGTGGTGGAATATCACATGGGTGGGGAAAATTGAATTGAATGTACCCTGATATTGAATTGGCACTTTGTACTGCAGAAAGTTGGTGCTGTGCTTACACTACGACTCAACCTGAAGATCACAAGGTAAACTGCAATACCAAAACCTTCACATCTCCTCCTTTCATCATTTCTCTCTCCAGGAAGTCATATTAAAGACAAAATAGCGACTGTTTGTTGAGCAAACAGCCCTTAGGGGGCCTGCTTCTTGTGGGAACTGAGACCCTTTGTCTGAGGTATCAAAGCAGCAGAAGAATAAAGGTGATATGAAAATGATTTCTTCTTATTCAATTAGCCTACTCATCTTTCATGAGGGTTGTTTGTGCCTCTCTTAATATGCAGTTATAATTGGCTCTGTGGCACTTTTAACGCAGTTACTGCCTATTGTGATTGAATGCCAATTATCAGTGCATGTGTATGGATGGGTAACGACTTTAAGGTATATCCTATGGAGTGTGAATCAATTACAGTACATTCCTTTGGTGATTGAAGATCCATTTGTGTTTCATTTTTGGTTCATTAGCAGTCATCTGGCTTCTGCTCAATACTATCGACCAGGGGCACACAGAGAACATCCTCTGCAATAAAGACAAAAATGTTTGCATTTATCTAGATGGAGCCAACCTCCATTGTCCTGTACAGAGTGGTTTGAGTGGTAGAAGTCCCTTGCATTTTTTTTAAATATTTTTTTTGGCCCATTCAAACGTTAATATTAACATTAATAACATTCAAAGGTACAATATGTAAGAAATCTAAAGCAACTGGCTGTAAAATCATCCTAATATGTCACAGAGACTCAGAAATAATGTTCATATAACATACTGAACTCACCAACAACAATAGTACAGCCAGAATATTTGCATTATTATTTTTTTTTTGCAGACCGCAAATCATGTTTATGTTTTGAATTTACGTGTTGGCATGTGGCGCCACCCAGCGCTCTCTCACAATCATGGCGTCAGTGGCATTTCAGCCTGCGGATTGCCAGTTAAGCTTCCACTGAGCTGCAGCTACGGCTGAGATAAAATGAGATCGCAAAAAAAAAGATTGTTTTCTATTATCGGTTATTATGGTCATATTTCCTTGATATCACACGGTAGACAAAAGCGGCTTGTCGCTCTGCCATTTGATACACAGCTTGCTGTTGTGAGTAGATATAGCTAGTTTGAGCTGCTGCTAAAGCTAAAGCTAAAGGGAAGAATTACAAAGTGAAAGTTAGAAAAGAGGGTGGAAATGTGGCGAAATGGAGCCGATGGTAATTTAAGTGATTGTGAACGTGTGGAGCGGTTCATGAGATGAGTCCGGCCCGGTCAGGTCGCCGGTCTCCGGTCGTCATGTTTTATGATCCGACGTCAGAAAGTGGAGGAGAAACGGAGCGGCTTGTGTCGTTTATTCTGCGGTAAGACGTCTCATATGTTGGCTCATCTACGGCTTGATGAACACTCACTAAGGCTCCTGTAGATGTGGGGTTAGTGTGTGTGTGCTGCACACACAGACACACAGCGTCGGAGTGGTGAAATGTAACAATAGCTTGCAGATCACATGAGTGACCATAGGGATATCCCTTTGGCTGAATGGTAAGTGTGCATGACTATTACCCGCGAGTCTGGGGTTCGAAGCCCTTCTCGTCGATCGATCCATGTAGCACTAGTGGTGGGTCCATGGATTCCTATGTGTGGCAGCCTGCGCGGAGCATGAGGACGTGCTTGTGAAAAGAGCGGGAGAGATGTTACAGTTGACGGGTCCTGTCACTATACCTCCAATTGATCATGTGCCCTGGCTACCTGGCCACAGAGATGTCCCTTTGGCTGAATGGTTAGCGTGCATGACTATTACCAGGAGTCTGGGGTTCGAAGCCCACCCGGGCCCTCTTCACCTTGCCACAAGAGGTTAGCGCGTCGCTGTCTGGCAACCTCAAGTCTGGGGGGTAGGGGAGGGGAAACAATGCGTAAAAGTAGTTTTTAGCTATATGACAACATTCCTGAACAAGAAATTGCATTCACATTGCCAAAGAATCTCACTAATAGTTGCCATTACTACTTGATGTACCACACTTGAGAAAATGCTCTCCTGCGCTCTTAACACTAGAACCGCCAACATTCCAAGGACTCCTAGAACCGCCAAGAGGTAATTTTGACCTCCATTCATTCTAATGCAAAAATGGTAAATGTACTGCATTTATATAGCCATATACATTATATAGCCAGCCAGACACACAGTTCAAAACACTTTATAGTGATGCTTCACATTCATATACACACACATACTTTACAAAAAATAACAATAGTCGTTGCTAGGCAACCAATATAGACGACTCATTAATTTTCTATTTTTCGAACAGCGTGTGTATATAAACATTTTCAAAATTGTTACAAATTTCTGAATTCATGTCCATTTCTCATGAGAGCAAGGGACTGTCATTGTTATGTTCAATGTTTATGAGTAATGTTCATTTGTTATCTGTTTGACACCTGTTCTAACTGTTTGACAGCTTTCTAATATCTGAACTCGTGTTGTGTTGTGGGATGAGGTCAAAATGACTAACTAACTAAATAACTAACTGACAAACTGAGTGACTAGGTGGACATTATTTAGCCCAGATTGCAATGATTGGAAAATCAATTTTATACATTTTTATATACACACACTGTTCGGAAAATAGAAAAATAAAGAGTTGTCTATATTGGTTGCCTAGCAACGACTATTGTTATTTTTTGTAAAGTATGTGTGTGAATGTGAAGCATCACTATAAAGTGTTTTGAGATGTGTGTCTGGCTGGCTATATAATGTATATGGCTATATAAATGCAGTACATTTCCCATTTTTGCATGAGAATGAATGGAGGTCAAAATGACCTCTTGGCGGTTCTAGGTAAAATCACAATTATTTTCTTTCTCTTTTATACTAGAATCATGAAAACGCATAAGATATTGTAGAACACACTTTTAGGAAAAGTCATCGAATGGGAGACATGCTGTATTTACGCAAACAGAGTTACATGCATTTTAAGAAGCGAGAGAGGTCAAAATGACCTCACGGCGGTTCTAGTAATGTGTTTGAGTCTTTTTATGATTCTGTTTTGGTAATTAAATTTTGGAGATGGGGAATGTGACTTGTTCAGGCTTTAAAACTCTTATGGCAAATACAGGAAGTTGGTTGAGCAAATAGTTTTTGAAATACTTTGACTCTGCTACAGAAGATGTTTTAACAAATCTGCTTTTATATTTGATTTATTTTAAGGAGCATTTGCTTATGATTGTTTTATCTAATATTTGCACTGCTGAAAACAAATACAACTAATATAGTAATTATTTACAGAATGGTACCTTCCACTAACCATTTTCCCAGTTTTTCTGTTAATTTGCATATTTAACTTTTTGTAGGTTGCTGGACCTTTAAATGTCATTGTAATTAAGGGTTCTACAAATTACATCATTCACATTTGTCTAACATTTGTTGGCATTTTGTCTCATGCAAATATAATAGAAACATGAATTCAGAATATAGCAAGTGTGTGAAAGAGGAGGGAGTGCCAGTGTGAGGTGAGGGATGGCAACAACAAAAAAATACGAATTCAAACTGATAAATGCTGTAATAGAGGAAAGAGGAAGGAGAGAAATGATGATAATGGAAAGTGTTACTACACCAAGAACACTCATTAACCTGTCCCCTCTTATCCAACCCTAAGTGCTCAGCATTTCACAATGAAAGAAAACGATAGACCAAAAAAGGGAAGAAAAGAAAGAGAAAGGCCTTCATTTAGTCCGTCATCGTGATCTCATGAGGAGGACAAATTGGAAACAGAGACACGGCTCTTGGGACCTTGAGGAAATTAAATACTGAATTCAATGGGCAGACCGACTCAATCACAGCACGCTTTTGTAAAATGACTCGGGAATTGAATCCCTTGCTGCTTAGCTGGGGATGTTATTGCTCTTGTAGCTATTTCTGTTTAACTAGGCCTGGGCACAGGCTGGGTCACACACACACATAAACACACACATACACGTAGCCCCTTCAATAAAGATATATTTATCACACACATACACAGAAACACAATATACGTCAGTACTCACTATTAATATTATTAATTCTTCTAAAAAATTGAAAGATTTATCCTCATTAGGGTGTTACAACTGGCAGAAACACACACAAACAATGTTTACCCACACATGCAGGGCAGTATGTGGGACTGAAACAGAATGAACGTTCACATCATTAAAACCAAAGAGGAGTTCTCAAATGGATTTGCTGACTCCAGATTTTCTGAGAAAAGATTCATTGAGCATATTATGGACCATATTGTTATTTTACTTTTTTTGTGGTGACACCTCTCAACAGCCACTTGTCAGGCAAACAATCGGGAAGTAATGCACTGCACACCTTTTCCGTGGATTGTCTGACGCTTTTGTGTTTATGTTTGTGCAGCTGTCACTATTTTCTTTTTCTGTGCAGCCATGGAGGCTGAGCATTCATTTTTCATCTTCTGTTTATTTCCAGTAGATACATGATACATAAAATGCACCACTTCCTGTGCAGCAGTTTTCTTTCCAGACCTGCAGGCAGTGAGTGTTTTCACAAACAGAATTTATACTATGACTGCTACTGTACTACTATCAACAACAACAACAACAACAACAACAACAACAACAACAACATCTTCCTCATTAAAGGGGAATTTACGTTTTTTAAAATCTGGACCTTATTTCTAGCATAAAATACAATCATTTACTCACCCAGATAACTTTGGTGTCATTACAAGTCGTTCCAGCCGATTATTAGATCCAGCCGAGAGCCGCGTATATATCCATATAATGTGAGTCTACAGGACAGCGGAATGCAGCCTCTAAATAACACATTATCTGCCGCAAAACTCGTTCATTTCACCAATATTTTGTTACGATGCGCTAATGCTATTCCCCTCTGAGTCCGGGGTTAGCTGTTATCAACATCCGGGGTCTGTAGGTTGACCTACTAACCTCTGACCTGGATGATGTCATCTCCAACCGCTGCCCGGCTCATTCTGATAATAATCGTTCCACTTCGGCATTCGGGTCCATTTTTAGCGCCACTAGCCGGAGCTTTAGTGAGTCCAGGTTGTGGAGAGGAAGCCTGTGGAAGCTGAACTTCGTCCATGCAGCTGCTCATTTTGTTCTGACAAGTCGGAAACATGCAGAAACGAACCATAGTATTAGTAGTGGCAACAAGCCGTGCTGCATGCCGCTCAGAGATGACATCATCCAGGTCAGAGGTTAGTAGGTGAAAAGGAGGTACGTCACAACCCCCACGACACAACACCATGACAACAACCTGTGTCTCTCTCCAAAGATGGTTTAGAAATAGCAATAGAGTGTCTTTGCTCTCACCACCTTCTCACCATCTGTTTTTATATACATTCTACAGTATGTTCACCACCTTGTCTTGTTTAAAAGGGATACAAACTTTACGTAGACAACAATATGAAGGACAGTGATCTTGATCAGACAGTGAGCTGCTGTGTTGGATATAGTAAAGTTGGTAACAAAACAACAGTGGCACAGCAGGTGTTGAATACGTGAGGGATAATTAATAAGTAGTTTAAATGGATTTAAGGCACAATGTGGAGGCAAAGAACCACCGACGCAAAGCGAAACTATTAACTAGCGAATACAATTGTCACATCTGTCTCATATTTGCGTCGCTGCCAGTGTTAATGGTTTTGATGTGAAATATTCGCCACCAAATATTTCACAATTTCGTGTCATTTATTCGTTATATCCCCGGTGTGAAAAGGCCTTAATGATTAATGTTGGCCAGAACACTGAGACACACACTCATATACACACCCACACAAACATAGATGTAGACCCTGAAACTCATACCCTGGGACATTCTCAGTTTCATGGCCACAAATATACACAAATTCCCTCACTCTTGCAGTGTCTACTAAGCCAGTCCATCTGAAATATGATTTCATTCAGTTTATGTGGGTGGGCGAAATGCTGACTCCAGTCTGAGAAAATACGGTAATGCAAAAATAACGTTATGCTGAACCATTCTCTGTTGATGTACTGTAGACGAGAGCACTCTGTGAAAGGAAACGGCTGAGGTTATGTGCCACATTTCAGAATATCTTTGATTATACCAGCACCCACTGCTAGATATTTTTTGTACTTTGCATTTTGTATTGGTGCCACATTATATTCTCCACAGCCTGCATGCAGTTTTATTCTTGTTCTGAATTTGCTTTTTGTCACCATGTATAGAGGACTTTTCCATATACGCTGGGAAACTCTCCAGTACACAGTACAGTGTTTGAAAAGAAGTGAATGAATATTAATAATGAATAAATAAATGGGGGAGGGGGTAATCAAAATGAAGGGTGTGGTCTGTGATTATCAACCACACACACAAACTACAAGTCCTGTACAGTGATTACATCATCTGCAGATGTTGTCTTGAGATGTTCCATCCCAGGTTGTTATTCTTCTACCACTACCTGCTTGATTTTAAAAAGAAATTTTCCCTCTGCTCACAACTAAGCATATCTGAGTTTGTCATGGTTTTGCATAAGTATTTTGTAACAGATTATCAGTGTTTGAGAGGTTTTGACCTTACTGACTTCAGGATATAGAGAGCACACACATCGTCAGTTGGTATTATATAAGCCCGATATTGCATCTTTCACACCCCTGTTTCTTTTCCAAGCTTGGAAACTAACATGACTGACCTTCTTAACCTCATCCGCCTCCTCAACTACAACCCTTCATTTCTACCTGACTGATTATACCTGCAGCGCACGCACACCCACTTGCGCACACATATTCTCATATTGAGGGTGAGGAGAGGTTGCCTTCCACTTGCATGTGTTTTATGCTAAGCTGAAAATTGCATTTGTTGATGTTCTAGGATTAGCTTATTCAGGATTTACTGGAAAGCAGTGGGTTTTCTAAACAGGCCATGAGGATTTGGGCTGCAGGGGGAGAGTGTGTTTGTCAGCGTGTGTGTGTATTCGCGTGTGTTCAAGAGAGAGAGAATGTGTGGGTTCATATGCATTTCCAACTGCATGTGCAATGATGAGGCATATGTTTACCTTGTTAACTTGGCTCTATTTGAGTTTGCTTTGAGTGTGTATCTCTGTTGGTGTGAAACTGCATTCATGTACACATCTTTATGTGCATGTGTCTTTCCACGTCTGTGTGACTGTGTGTATAATAGAGTTAAAGCACGTAATGTGTGCCTAGGGGGGTGTATGACAGCCTATCTTTTGGTATGTGTTGGTAAATTGCACAAACAAACAATGGCAGTAGAGAATTTGGCCTCGTCATGCACCAATTTCCCCAATGTCAGCACACTTCAAACTCCAATAATCCTCTGTTAACATTCCCTAACACTGTTGGTGGGGCTGTGAAGGCACTGGTTTAAATCTGGCAGGTTATTGCAATTGCTATTGTGGTCATAGCAGAGCATTTTGTACAGTTATCCCCAAGTATATTTTTTATTTGGCCATTTAAATTTTTGAGTGCATGTCATCATTTTCTATGGATAGATTTGATACTAAATAGCTAGCATATATCATGCTAACCAAACTGTAATGAAATGCACTATACAGAAAAGTTCATTTACAAAAAGTAACTGTCTTGGGTCTTACAGTAACAGCCACATTACAGTTGTAATTGCACACATGCACAGCAGTGCAGCAAGACTTATACTTACTTATTAAAGAGTCAGTTAGACATTAATAATGTAACATTTGGATCAGATATTTGTTTGGTTCACTTTTATACATGTTTTATTCACACACCCCTCTCTTGAAAACTGATGGGGCTCAACTAGACCCAAAAACTATTCTCACGCAGTTACAACACAAACATATACACTGTAGACAAACACTTTATTAACAATAATGTGAGAGTCTGATGGACTCTGTTCTGGCTACTTTTATTACATCTCTGGTGTTTGGTACTGTCTCTGTTTCCATTCCTCTCTTGTATTGCCTCCAGTTTCAGTGCAGTGGTAAATACCATCAGTTCTCGCTGGAGCAGTGATTACTGTCTACGCACTGATCCACTGTATAATGTTTCCGTGACAAAACAGAGGCAGAGGCAGACAACTCAGTTTTCACAAGTTATTATCTGGGCTTTCTTTATGGGATAGAAAAAAAATGTCTCATACACATTTTGCTATAATGGCTGGGGGCAACAAATAGTTGAAAAGTGAAGACAGAGCTGTACATTTAAAAGATAACGTGTAGCAAGTTTGGTATTACAAGATTGTAATACTGTCTGTCTCTTATTGACACTTATTTGTGTTGTGTGTGTATTTTCTGTCTGTACTTTTTGTACTCACAGCTTATCCATTTCAGCAGATACAACAGCTATATGTTTCACCCTGAACAACTTGAGTGTTCAACATGTCAGTAGTTTTACCTAACCCTAACCCTCAAATTATATAATTAAAAATTATATGTTGATTTTTTAAAAACTAAACATAGTTCTAATGCAGCTATACACAAGAAAATACACCCAGAAATTTCCAAAGATGAAGAAATTATAAAATTAGCGTCATAGAGAATACAAGAGACCATGCACTCCACCTCCATACCCTTGCCAGATAATAATTTGCTGAAGACAAGCAATGTTGACGTTTTTATGAGGTCGCTGCACAACATTTGGAAAAGCATGTGAATTACTGGAATAAGGTAGCCTGGTCAGATTAAACATTAATCAAACATCTGGGAAATAAATCCACATGGCAAGTTTGAAGGAAAAAGGGCTTTGCACATGACCCTCAAATATACCAGTAGTGAAGTGGAGGTGAAGGCATGTTGTTATTACTATTGCTGTTTTTGAAGTGAAGATGAATGGAGCTATGATGTTGATGTAAATTCTTGAGATACATCCACCACTATGATGAAGATGATATGTGCTTGGACCATTCAGGACGATTACCCTCTCTCCACTGGTTTCAGGTTAAGAAAAAAAAGTAGTTGTAATTGTCCAAATGAACAGGTCAGACCCAATAGAACATTTGTGGAAGAATCAAGTTGTACAAGAGTCTGTTTAGAAGGATTGATCAAAATCAACTGTGAGCACAGCACTGTGTGAATTATCTCTTCATACAGGAAGTGTCTTGAAGCAGTCATTGCAAAAAATTACTTTTTCTACCAAGAATTAAATTAAATACATTTCAGTCAGTGTGTTCAACACTTTATTTCAAGGTCATTCCACTTTATATGAGATAACTTGAATAATGGATTGTACTATTATAATTTCTTTATCTGAGGGGATTTATGGAATGAATACCAACATCTGGTCCTATGAGTTGCTGTGTTGCTGGAAACCGTGTTTAATAAAGAAAATGTTGATGTGCTGAATACTTACTCCCTCAGCACCTGATCTGATAAATATGTGGGCAGCTGCAGCAGGACTGGTAGATGCTGTTTATCACTGTTTCAAACACTTCTGAAAATACTGTGTGGTGTGTTTTTTATCAGCTGCTGAGGGAATAAAGAGGGGAGAGATATCCAACAAGGATCCTCAGCCACAGTGGGCACAGGGAGGTTATCTTCTATACTGTATGCCATAGCGCTATGGGTTACTTGTTCCCTTTATTTTTGAAATTCTCTATGCTTTTGGGCATGTAGTGAGTGCCAGACATTGGGTTCTTTGTCCACAATAGATAGAGAAAATGCAGGTACATCATTATGTATGTGATAAATCAATTCCTCAATTATCCTGAGAAGCATTTTACTTTGTTAATCCAACTTCTTGCAGGGTTTGGTCCTTCAACACAACTTTTATTAATTGAAAATGCACATAACGTATTTGATTGTTGGTGGAAATGTAAATTAGTGTATATGTTATTATTTAGTCCCTAAATCCCTGTGCAACTCACTCTACATGTGATGTGTGCTTATTGCAATCCATTGCTTCAGGCAGTCAGTAGCTTCATAATCCTGAGTGAGGCTGTTCTTCTGGCTGGTCTGGAGGCGGAGAGGCAGCAGGATTCATGTTCTGGTTTCCAGTTTGATCTCTCGAACCCTGCTGGCTGGCAACCGCACTGTATAACCAATGTTGTATTGATATTCTCTGTTTGTCTACTGCTTACTGATATTTGAGTCTTTTAGCAACATCCTTCATCTCAAATCGTAACTGGCCTCATGTTTTGACCTTTCCATAGAAAATCAGCTTGATGAATATGAATGAAGTCAAGAGCATGAAAACAAGTGAAGGTGTATCCAAGAGTATTTCTAATCGCCCCATCCACCACAAGAGATATACTGTGGCACAACACACTGTCACTGCAGGTGAAGGAAAGTAATTAAACCACAATCTAGGTCATGACATACTGTTTGTTATGTTTTAGTTTGACATTACAAATTATTTCACAGGTAAGATTTAAGAGCAGCACATTTTAATTCTAAGTTGGCATAAATTGTTTATTACTCAGTGTTTCTACTCTATGAGAGTAAAGTCATCTATGTTCATTTATCTCAATACAAATGCTCATTGTTTATTCTATAAATAGGTCCTTAGCTAGTTGTTGCAGTTGCTTACATTGCAAGATGTTTCCCACACTAACCACACAGATCCATGCTCTCTTTCTATATCATTTTAGCCACTCTACCTCTGTGCCTCAAGGGATAGCATAGCAATGTCTTTAGTCTCCTCAGCACTTTGGACCAGACTAAAATATTTCAAACGGTGGATAAATTTGGTACAGAAACATACAGATGATACCCAGAGGATGAATCCTTTGATGAACCTTTGGCTTTCCTCCACAGATTCACATCTGTGGTTCTCGGTGGACTGTTTGACCTCCATAGATACAAAGAGCACCCACACCGTGTAATCACAGCTCCCTTTTAATTTCTTGTGATTCTAGTGTGTGGGTAGTTTTTGCATTGCAACGTTGTGGGAAATTTCACATCAACTATTGGATGGATTTTTGTAAAATTCAGTATGTTCCTAAGGAGATATATTATTATCTAAGAGATCCCTTAGCTTGTCAACGTGTGCTGTTGTCAGGGAAAAAAATTGAGTCTTAGGGTCTTAACTAAAGCTGTCAAATATTCTAATGGGATAGAAAGTACAATATTTCCCTATAAGATGTAATGGAAAGACATTGCATCAAATGGAAAGTCCAAATACCAAAAAAATGGATTGTAGTAACATGCTGCTTATATTTAGGTAAACAAATGGTGTGGTAAACATTTTTTGGAAATGTTATACTGGTATGAAATGCAAAATCAACATTGGAAATGAACTGTATCTTATGGAAAAAGTTAGAAACAAAGATTCAGATTTCTGAAAAAACACAGGTGTCAAATTATTATATTATACAGCATATAATTATATTAAAGGTGTGTAATATATATTTATACTTTCCAATTTTATTTATTTTCATTACTCCACAATAATGTTGACTTTGAGGTCAATTTAAAGAAACACATCAAGAAACACCATCATTAACCGGGACCAAACATAATAACAAACATAAAAGAGCAGGTGACATTTACAGATGGAAATTATTAAGACTGGAAAACACCCTCATGTCAGGTAATTTCTCTTTACTCTTTACTTTCTGACATTTTGGCAGCAGCAGTAGGGCCATTTTCAGCATCTTTCTCAGCATCTTTGCTCAAGTTAGCTTGGCTTCCAGCTGTGATACTCACTTTGTCTGCATGTTACCTCATTCCCTCAATCTCCTCTGATTTTTCGCAGTGAGGGTGAAAAATGATTGTACAAAGTACTTTGGCTTCCCTCCCAACCTAATTTATTTTGAAGGAATTCAACTGTTGCACTGGTTGTAGCTCAGAATTTGTAGATTGACTTCCTAATTGAGTGTGAAACAGATATGTTTTCCTATTACATACAAATACAACAACAATTTATGTTGTTTTGTTGTCTGACCGGACTGACAAATTTGTCTTAAAAAAGGCAATAAAGTTGAACCTTTTTAAAATATTTTATTAAATATTTTTTGTATAAGCTTGGGATATGATTACCTTTATTTCACAATTATGCAGTCATCAATACCAATTAATTTATATCGCCATGGTGTATACCTCGTCATTGCATTTTTTTAAAAAAGGTTTTCACTTTGACCATCTGTGCCTTCTCTTCATTTGCCTCTTTTACCTTTCCCTTTGTTTTTGTCATCACTTGACCTCACCTGCTTTGAAATGCAGATGTGTTATCATCAGCAGATTTTCAATGTAAGAAGAAAATGCTGAAAATACACCAATAGTGGCAGCCTGTACATCTAAAGACCAGCAACAGTGTTATACAGATGCACAACATGTAGGCTTTAAGCTGTCATCAAGAAGCCATCAGTGTATGACATGGCAAACAGACATCTCTTAGGCCAGAGCAGGCATTTCTCTCATCATCCTACACATGCACAAGCATTTCTTTTCATCATCTTGACTCATGCAGTGAATGGGCCCTGACTCAGTGCTGATGTTATAGAAACCTGTGTTTGAATTGAAATGAGCCTTGACTTGTTTTGCTGCTTTGTCCCCTCATCTTCTGCTGCGACTGCAAAACTTTCTCATTAGTGTGACTGCTGAGCAGTCACACTATTGTTCTTCTGTTTGGCCATTTTCTTCCGCCTTTTTACGGTCTTCTTCTAGTCCTTCATACTTTGTGCTATTTCAACAATTCATATATCAAAACGTGCAGCTTTTTCTGGACTTTATTGGCATTACTTTTCTCTTTTTAACTCTTTATACTTTTTAAAATATTTAACTTTTTCTGATTTTTTTCAGCTTTATAATGGGTGTGTATTGCGTCTAACGAGCAGAGCCAGAGTGGTGTCAGAGTGGATAGAGGCAAAAAAACATTCTAGAGTTTTTCTGGCTAAACTGTCAGCACGGCCACAAAAAACTCTAGACAAATTATTTTCTCCAGTTTTGTAGCCACACTTGTCTTCTGGCTAAAATTCTGGTCAAAAATGCAAAGAGACTTAGATAATAATTTTAAATATTTTTTAAATGCAGCCAGGGAGCTCTCTGCTCTCATTCAGCTCAATGTATTTTTTTCACAGCAGCAGGAGAAGGAGCTCAACTTTGTAACTTGCTGTTAAGTGCTTTTTAATTCATTTTAATTCACCAAAAAATAGTCACAGGTCACAAAAAAGTCCTCTTCTTGCTTGGTGTGGCTAATTTATACTAATTTCTCTTTATAAAGCTCATTGTAACTCAGGTTCTCTGTGGCCATATGGTTAGTGTGTTAGGTGTTGTGCTATTTCAACAATTCATATATCAAAACGTGCAGCTTTTTTTTTTAACTTTATCGGCATTACTTTTCTCTTTTTAACTATTTATACTTTTTAAAATATTTAGGCTAATTTTCTGCCACGATTCCTTACTTTTTTTTTTAAGCAGAAGCCAGTGATCCTCTTATCAAACGTTTTCTTTACCCCTCACATACTGTCTCTGTCTGTAGCCTAGTGGTTAGCTTGCTGGTCTGGAGACCTGAAGGTTGCTGGTTCAAATCTTGCCTCAACAACAATTATAGTGAATTATTTTCCCAGTTGTCCTCTGTTGACTTCTGATAACTTGCTTCATGTTGAAACTGCTGCTCTCAGCCTGAAATTCACAGAAATTTTCATTCTAAGTCATTCAAGCTTGAGTCTCAAGCTTTCTTGGTGTTAACTGTGTGTGCACCGTGGCCTAGAGGCAGAGTGGAAGTCTAATGACCATGAGGTTGTGGGTTCGATTCCGACCTTGGTAAAAAATTTGTATGGTGATCACTGCTTGCACTATTTGCTAATTCTGCAACAGCGTTCAGTTGCTATCAGCAGTCACACCATTTCCATTCTTGGAAATGCTTTTTCTAGTTTAGATTTGAAATTTGCCTGTTCCACAAATGTTTTTTGTTTTTGCATTTGGGTATTGAAAACAGAGCGAGAGAGAGAGAGAGAGAGAGAGAGAGAGAGAGAGAGAGAGAGAGCATGGTGTTCCCATTACTAACCACAGGCAGACATAACCTGCATAGATTGCTGCAATAACAAAGACGAATGAGTATTTTAGTAAGTACTTTCGAAAACACCAAATATTTTCAACTATGCTCAAAGTTGGAGACAAATTTTTACTTGAGGATTTTTGTTTCCTCCTTTACATTTCAGAGAGACATTGCATCATGGTTTAAAGAAGATGGAAGAGAACGATTTTGCAGTGAACTACAATATTTAGAAAAACATTGCTGCCTGTGTAGGCAGATGATAGTGCAATAAAAACACTATGCCATGGTCCTGTCCATAAACAAGATGGAGAAGAGTTATAAAGCTACTCTGTGTAAGAAAGTTGACATTTATTATGATTGTGATGGTGAAAATTATGTCACAAACTGAGGGAACAAAACCATCCAGACAAAACTTGTAAATATGATGTTCTTTGCATTGAGCACCACTCCAACAAACTAAAGGATTCTGTGTTCTGGCTGGAGTTGAGACCCTGCAAAGGACCTAACCCACCAAAAATCTGTGCTTTCTCAACCTGTCCTACACTTTTTTAGTTCTCAATCAGACAATTTATGAGAAAGTGGCAGATGATTTAAATACGATGGGGATGATATGGAATTCAATTTGCAAATTTCCATTCAAAATGAAAACAACTGATATCATGTTTTGAATATGTAGCCTAATATTCATGATACTTTTGCAGTATGTAATCTGCAGTTCTTATTTTGTAGTATGTTGACGTTGTTGCAGATTATGAAAGGAATTCTTGTCTTACTTAACATTTAATATGCCTCTACAGCAATTTATCTAAAGGACTGTGAGATCACAGTCTCCTCATTATATGTCTTATCTCTATAATAAACCGTGTAATATATTTGGGTTATGCATGAAGGTTAGATAAACAGGATTAAGACTTTACTTTTTTCAAATCTCACTAAGTGTTGGAAAATCACTGATTAATTAATTAATTGCATTAATTTCTCACAAATCACAAAATGTGATGCAGGGCATTCATAATAAAAATACAGATTAATGAGATTAATTACAAAAATGTCACTGGAAACCTTGTTAATATTTTCACTCTGGGCATTCTCTTAGACTAGATTCAGATGGAGGTCATCATCCTTTTTTTATTAAAAAAGTTTTTTGGTTCGTAAACACACATCAGTAATTTGCTGATTTTGCAAATAAAGTATAGAGTCCAGGCATAGTTAGTTGTTGTCCTGATTCCGCCAACATATCCATGTCATTACTTTTCTTGACCACCAGCGATAAGTTGTTTGTAAGAGTTGCCATGATGGAAATTTCAGAAACTGTTGATATTGTTATCACCACAGTCCAATGTGATTGTTTAAGTGCTTAGGGTACCAGAGTTTTAAACAGATGTAATTTTGAATGGGAAATCACATTTGTTGCTCAATCAAGCTCAGTTTAGGACCCATCTGGTACTGGTGAAATCATCATCTCCTTTTGAACTATGTATTCCATCAACTACGAATCAAGTATGTATGAGAAACAAAATGCACAATAATGCTTTCATGAATAGTCAAAAACCCCGGCATTAATTTTAATCACAATTATCATTTGTGGAAGCACCAGGGATGTATTGTGTGCAATTCATCATAAAACAGGATGAACACATCCGTCAAATTAAAAGTGATGAAGAGGAGGCGTAAGCTGTGCCTTTGTAGACATGAGTCCCCCTGAAAGCCTCCCCACTCTAATGTAATAGATTTGCTTTTAATTACAACCTTGTTTTCACACACACACACACGCACACGCACACACACACACACACACACACACACACACACACACACACACACACACACACACACACACACACACACGGCAGATAAGAAAACAAACACACGCCCTGCTTGCACTGGGGTAAACATAGACACACAAAAAGAAAATTTCACCCCGTATTTGCTCAACAAGAGACACAATGATGTGCATGAGGACACACAAACTTTTCTGGCACATCCATACAAAAACACAGTGGGTCTCATTCATGAAACGTGAGCAGCACGGATTTGCGTGTAAACCCTGAGCAGCGCAAATTTACGTGGATTTCCGCATTCATCAATCTTTTAGTAGTGCTGCTTTTTTCGTAGCTACTCACAAAATCTACACCTGCTCCGGACTGTGTGTAGCGCTTGTGTAAATGTAGTAATGCAAATAAATACTGCTTGTCACTGTTGAAAATTACAATTTTAATCCGTATTACTCTCTCTCATGTTCAAAATACGCCGATGCCTTTGAAACACGTAATTTAAACATGACAAACAATTAGAAATATTTGGAGAGAGAGACGTTTTAGGGATCGGACACGCACAAACACGTCAAGGCTCCATTTTATGATGATGATAATATGATATAAAACCGGAAAAAACGTATTTGTGTTGCTACAGTATACGCTCGGTGGGCGCACACTTCACCCTGCGCAGCAGCGCAGTCGGCACCGGTTTGGATGGAGCTGTGACAGACGGCTGGTGCTTCTAAGAATATAACCTGCCTATATAACTTCATGTGCTGATAGAACCATGCTCCTCTACAGCTGAGGCTGTGAAGAGCCTCCTCCTCCCGTCGCTGCTGTAGCTCTGAAGTTGTGTTTTTTTTTTCTTTTTCTTTTTTTTAAGTTTCATATCGAACTATTCTGGCTTTATTTCTTAAACGGTTCTTTAATCAACCAAGGATAGGCCTACTTAATTCACTAAATCTGTTACTTCCCTCCAGCCTTTGACCTGTCCCAGTCACACCACCACTAACAGAAGAGAATTTAATATTTTTTCTGGACTCCACTTCACCCAAAATGACTTCGATCCGTGATCTCTCTTTTTTTCTCTCTCTCCCTCTTTCCTCGTTTGCGTCATGGCCACAGGTGAGCGGGATGCACCTCCTAATATGGTGGTCAGGATCTCCTAATATGGCTATTCATGTATGGAGATCTATGCTAATTGCTGATCACCGGGGGCGTGTTGTTAGTTTACGATGGGTTGGCATTCATGAAGTTACACACGTGTTTACGATCAAATCTGAGTTTCCCGCACCGTTCATGAATCCGGAGTAGAGTTTTAGTAGAGAGAGCTTTTATGTGCAAATCTACACACATATTTACTCACGTTTCATGAATGAGACCCACTGAGAGTGTATTAAATGTGTATGGTACATGCTGAGAGGAATTCCTGAAGACTTCTTGTTCATGGACCCTGACCAACTTTTGATGATGATAAAATCCTTTTCTGTGTATTTCTCAAATGAAGGAGGAAATAAAGAAAGTCTCCATGGGCATCATTTTTATTCTGAGCGCCATGGAGTTTTGCCACAGTGATGTGATTACTGTAAATTGATTTTTATCTTTGCCCTTGGTTTATTTGACTAAAGAACCTGACTTATTACAACAACCCACCTCTATGAGGTTGTTGCCTTTACAGTATACAGTAAGGGATTTTCAAACTGTGGAAAAAATGAGGGATGAAAGTAAGAATAGGTGCACCTCAAATTGTCAGCAGTATTGATAGTTAAGCGACCCTAAGTTTTACACACAATGCCACTGAGAATAGGGTGCAGTAATTGTCTAATTGAGTGCCCTGTCTGAGATCAAGCCAAAGACATGGCTTTAGGCTTGAGAATTAAAACACAGACCTCCTCCAGATCCACACAGATGTTTTTTGTAACCCAAATTTCATAAGAAATAAATTAAAGCATGACACATTGACTTGTTGTTTAGGGAAAGCATTTAAGCAACCACTAATGATCGAGAATGGATTTGGGGGCCTTCAAACAAGCAGTGCAAAAAGAAAGCAAATTGTCTGCTCTGCAGTTTATTGGTTGCACAAATGATGAACAGAGAAGGTTGTTGTGGCAAAAATGCTCACCTAAACTGCACAACAGCTGCTGGGAAAAGACAACATGGTAAAAAAAAAATGGTGGTTGTTGTAATATGTTGCTTTTACCGCAGGTAGTTGAGGCTAATAAGACCCAATCATCTCTGTCCAGACTGCAACACAACCCTTGGATTTTCAAAAGTCTCAGGTTTAGGCACTCAAAAACAAGTGCATACAAACATTCTTCAACCAAAACTTTTGGACATTTGGCTGGTCTTTAAATCTGTTAACAAAGATGATTAATCTTTATTGCTTATAAATATGTTCTGTTTCTTTAATAACTTAAGTACTCTCATTTGCTTAGTTCTTGCTTATATAATGTTCTTTGCCCAAGGGCATCATTACTGTTTCATCTAATCTTGGAGCTCACAGTATTTCATTCAGCCCATTTTGTAGAGAGCTAAGACGGCTCTGACAACCTGTCAGTGAGTTTGGATACAAATTTATGCAGAATAATCAGTAGTCCAGTGTTCCTGACCACTTTGAAAATCCCAGCTATGTAAACTATTCGCATTTTCAGATACATATTCATTCACATTCCTTACAATGATACCTTTATAAAGATGTGATTTTTATCAAAAGGAATTAGCGGGAGTAGTGGACTATTTTTTATATTTAGGGATTAATACATGTTTAACGCTCCAGTCAGTATTTATGAGTGCAGGATGATGTATGTGGCCTTGAGTCAAAGTAAACCAGTGTGTATTGCAAAACAATGCCATCCAGTGCAATAGTCTTTGTTACTGCTGTGTAGCACAGAATGTGGTGTTGTATCCTCTTTTATTTACAGTCTATGGTTGTATCAGGCTTTGGTTACAGTAGTAGTACAGTACAGTAGTTGCTAGTTTTGCTGTTTACTTGGGATTCGTTATCAACCAGAAAAATACAGAAATTTGCCAGCCATAATCGCTAAACTTGATTTTCAGCACAGTCATAGTAACAGTATGAAAAATAATGAACATGCAGAGAAAGTTGAGCTTGAAAAATGTTTTGCTGTTTTTTAAAGAAGAATGCAGATGCGCTTTAAAGGGACAGTTCACCCAAAATTCAAATTTCACTCATTTTCTACTCACCCTCATGTCGACTAAGGGTTGGGAGACGTTTCAGAGTCAGTGCCTTTTGGAGTTAGCACTGCATTGCCATATGATGGTCGCAAACGGGGCTGGACACGGGGAGCTTCCGCTACAAACAAGCTTAAAATATAGACTTCTTTAATTTTTTTCGGAACAATTTCTCATGTCGGGGCTTCAATACAAGAGGGACATTACAGATGAGCTGTGTGGAGGTATTTGGATGGTTTTTGGTGTGTCTTTTTGGACGAAAAAAAGTGAGCCCTGTTTGCTGCCGTCATATGGCAGTGCAGTGCTGCGCGGAGTCCCCCTGTAACTCAGAGAGGGCACGGAGGACTCTGAAACTTCTCCCAACCCTTAGTCGACATGAGGGTGAGTAGTAGTAGAAATTTGAATTTTGGGTGAACTATCCCTTTAAAAAGAGGTAGAGTTTAACCTTCGGGTTGTTCCACACCTCCCCAATGACAATGGCAAGGTGGACCAACTAAACCTCCACCAAAGATTTTTTTTAAATTCACCCCCCTTTTGCAGTAATTAACCTTTTAAAGAATTACCACCACATTCAGCACTGTTCTTTGTTTGAGGAACCTCCTTAAGAAATACCTGCAGGTGGAACAAAAAAAAAAACAGTTTGAAAAGAAAGACCAGAAGAGTTAAGGCTCAGACGGTATCCAAACAAATCAGAAAGGCAGGAGGAGGCTTTTATTGTGAAGCTGACAGCTGTGTTCGCCAAAGTATAACCTGCTGACATGAAATTGGACACAGGAGACACTCAAACACATATTCAAACTTGCAGGTGTGCTCGTATGTGCATGACATGTCTACATTTTCTTTTTCTTACAGACACACTTGAATAAGATGAGGCACAGAGAGGGAGATGAGATCATGTTGATTCTGTCATCTTCAATGTCTGAAGTTATGTATATCCATGTATGCATGTGCTGTATGTGTGTGTGTGTGTGCGTGCGTGCGTGCATGCATGCATGTGTATGTTTGTCGGGGAATGGGATTTCTGTGTCAGCGGCCCTGTACAATCTATCACAACATGTCCTGATCCAGATCCATCACTGAAACCTCCGTCCCATCATCCATCACACTCTTTGATGGCCCTGCCACCTCCAGGGTTACACTGCAGACTGTCATTTGAAAGGCTGAGGGTTGGTCGCTACTGGCTGCCCTCTATCAAAGACAAACACATGAAACAGGAAAAAGTAAGAAAAAAAAAGACATCAAATAAAAATAGCTGTCCTGGTGCAACATGACATGGTGAAATCATGCCCATGACTTGTTAAATTTACATTTGGTTTGTTCATTTCAAGAAACTAAACTGAACAAAGAGTGATTAAAGATATGTGTCATCGCCATATTTCTGATAACGTATCAGGTTTCTGTAGCACTGATGAACAAAATAGGAAAAACCTGAATAATAAATAATAATAATAATAATAAACTTTATTTCTATAGCACCTTTCAAAACCAAGGTTACAAGGTGCTTCACAAAATACAAATACAATATCATTGAAACAATAAAGCAATTAGAAAGTAAGAAAACATCATACAGAAAAACAGTAAACAGGCATAAGATAAAATAGTGGAAATGGATAAGACAATAGAGAAAAAAAAAAAAAACATTAAGATTATTGCACAAATGCCAGTCGGTACATGTGGGTTTTTAAAAGCTTTTTAAAATGATGCACAGACTCAGCTGATCTGATGCCGAGGGGGAGCTTGTTCCACAGCAATGGAGCTAAAACAGAAAAAGCACGATATCCCTTAGTCCTGAGTTTTGAACGTGGGACAACTAGCAACATCTGATTTTCACAATATGCTATGTGCCAGTGTAAGCCAAAGTTGTTCCCTATGTCAAATACCAGAGTAATCATTAAAACAACTAATAAACGTTCTGAGGCTGGAGACAGACATGTGCAACGAAAGCATTTGATACAAAAGCAGCATAAGCAATTAACACCAGGCAATCTCATGATGTTATCAGTTCAGTTCAGTTCAGTTCAGTAAACTTTATTGTCAATCACACAATGTAACTGACAGTTACACAGGGGATCGAAATTACGTTTCCCCAAACTCCAAATGTGCAATTTAAAAACATTAAAACATTAAAACATTTAAAAATTTCAACATCATCATACCACACATACATGACATGTTATAATCTATTACCTGTTGGCGTGGGTGGAGTCATTATTTTAAATTCCAAAAATTGAATTCTGCATTTTTCAGGCCTCTAAGTATGTTGATGTGGTTCCTTGTTTCTATCCAAACATACCAAACCTACATAATAAAATCTCAGTTTGAGTAAGACACTTTTGTGTGCGACATAAAGAAAATGCTATTCTTTGGGCCTCATCAGACCTGTAAAAGCTCACTTTCAAAGACAGGACTAACCATAATGCTGTCATTTTCCCTCTCTAAGAGCTCCCTTTTGAAATCACTACCTCAGGTTGGCCTTGTATAATGGTACAAAGGCTCACATAAATGCACCCAGAGGGAAGAGAGTTTTGAAGCATAGCAAAAAAGAAAAAAAACATAATTCATTGTAAATTTTACAGCAGATCTGGAGTCATCCTGACAGTCATGGAAGCATCATGATCTCTCCATGTGAATCTCCATTAACAATATCAGTCTTAATTACAAAAATTAAAAATTAAAATAACATAAATATAATAGAAGTTATTGTGGAATGTATGTTTATTTCAGAAACAATTGTATGTTTACTTTAACAACCTTACCAGTTGGACTGAGTTGGCTGCATTTGCTGTATATACCCTGCAGATAATGGACATCCCAGCAGAGGAAGACTATGTTGCTTTACTTGCAATTAACATCAAACCAATATTATAATTTTTTGTACGCATACACATTTTAAAGTCAACATATCAAAAGAAAACAAAGCAATTCATAATATAAAGCAACCTTTTTGTACATGAGAAAACAGTCAGTGCGAACTTATCTAATTCACTTACCCCTTATCCTTCAGATTACCCATAGTGGGAAATGGCTTTCACTTTTCTATATCCACTTTCAAGCTCTGCCACTTTCACCTCTGTCTTTTGCACTCCTTTAAAGCGGAGCAGATAAAAAATGTAATCATTCACATCCTCTAAGAAGTTTTTGACACATGGATCAAGTGGGTCTTGTATCTTCAAGATGCTTGTTAGATCCCATCGAAAGCATTCTCAAAACCTTTGCAATCCCTGAATCAGATACAGTCTGTCTACTCACTTTCTGAGATCATGTGGAAGGTGTGAAGTCAAATTAGGGCAGCCTTGCTTGACATCAGCGAGGCTGAAAATAAGTCTGATCTTATTTCTGTCTCGAAACAAGCTGGTACTGTCAGACTGAGAGCGAAAAGCAGTGATATTTTTGTGCTGTGTCTGCGTGTACAGCTGGACAAACATCACATATGAGATTTTGTTTCATTACATAAACCTTATGACTTTTACTCAACCACATTAGGACAGATATTGTAGGCTACTTTTAAGTAACTCCACCAGTTCTCTAAATGTGTTACTGCGAAGTAGCGCATAGACAGAAATACATTTCCTTTTATTTTGAAAATGTGAAAGGACATGCATTTTGTTTACCTCCTCCGTCAGACATTTCTTTTTAAAAAAAGCTCAGCTTGAATGATTTGGTGGTCAGCACTCCCAGCAGGAAAGGTCTGTGTTTGATTCCTGGGCCAGGGGCCTTCCTTGGTGGAGTTTGCATGTTTTCCTCTCTGGGTTCCTCGGCCTCTTCCCACAGTCAAAAAACATGTACTAGGTTGAATGGCGACTCTAAATTGCCCATAGTGCATGGATGTGAGTGTGTTGTCCATCTCTACATGTGCAATGTTTCCTGTAGAGTTGTAATACATTATGTATTTGATATGCCTACATTTTGAAACAAACAAACAAACAAAAAGTCTGCTTCCTCTACATGGGGCTACAGTGCATACAGTGCATGAGTCAGACACACTCTCACTTACCTGGACACACATAGCAGTCCTCAGAGCTCAGACCACCAGGCCTTAGATAAAGAGGATCACATTTCCTTCACTTGACCTTAGGAGCTCTCTAACCGTATACCTACTTGGGTGGTGCTTTGGACCCAGATGATTGTCTGCTCTCCCACAGCTGTCTCTCAGAAAACACTGAGAGACTGTAAGTCACCAAAGTCCCTAATTCAGCAGTTTGAAACTAGGCCATTAGAGTGTATGTGAGCCTGAAAGAGAGGGAAAACAATAACGTGTGGGTTTGCGTGTAGCTATGTGTGTGTGTGTGTGTGTGTGTGTGTGTGTGTGTGTGTGTGTGTGTGTGTGTGTGTGTGTGTGTGTGTGTGTGTGTGTGTGTGTGTGTGCATAGTCTGCAGATGTGGTGGCTGTGCGGATTGAGATTGGTTGTAGGCTCCTGGTAGTTACATCACCTCCTGTCTTACATCGACCAAATGCTGTTGAGTATGCACACGTGGGTGAGTGTGTGTGTGTGTGTGTGTGTGTGTGTGAGGGAGAGAGAGAGAGAGAGAGAGTGACAGGAAGAAAATGTTAATTGCTTGTATGTTGCTATGCAGAAATCTTTTGTCTGTGGGTTTGTATTTGCCTTTCACGTTTCCTCTTCTCCTGCATGAGACATCAAATATTGCTGCTTAATTTAGTGTATTGATCGTTGAAGAGGGGTGGGGGTGTCACTGCGGTCTGTCAGTCAGCAACTGTCTAATCTAATAAACAAGTTTGATTTCATTTGTGGACAACATGACCAAGAGTTCTGTATTACTTGGTGTCCATGAGCAACAAAAAATAGAATAAAAGAGGCATTAAATTATTGGTTGTGTAGTCTGAAAGCTGCAGGACTTATGCGCTCAGAGCGCATTTATGCCCGGCATAAACTCCAGTCTGTCTGTACTCTTATTGTCCACCTGATATTTTGTCTGACGACGCTGTGTGTCTCTGTCTGGCGGACAGAGTGCATTTATGCCCTGGCTGCGCTCTGTCATTCTATTCTATTTATTCAAGTAATCGGTTACCCGG
Source organism: Trachurus trachurus (assembly GCF_905171665.1). NCBI lineage: Eukaryota > Metazoa > Chordata > Actinopteri > Carangiformes > Carangidae > Trachurus > Trachurus trachurus. Next base: position 11,404,015 of record NC_139891.1, on the reverse strand, counting down.
GTAAGATCAGGTTACTGTAGGTTACTCGGTTAGAAAATTATTCGAAATGCCCATCCCTACTTGTGACATGCATGCATGGCATTTGCGGACCTCTGTCAGTTCAGCTTCTAACAACTACAGTAACTCTTTTAACAGTTTTTTTTGCCACTTTGTAATAAATCCTATGAGAGATTTTGCCTGTTTTAAAACATTTTTTCCATCCGGAAAAGAAAACTCAGACCAGGTTTTTTAAACAAGTTTTTTCCCCTGGAACAGCTGGTGCTATGTTTACGGTGGTTTGCTTTTAGCCTACAGTAGCAATCCTGCTAGCTTATTATGTCTGCACGATCTGAGTACAAAAAGATCTATTCCACCTGGGCCATGTAATTTTCTGCCCACGAAAAGCACCGATTCTCCCAGCTATTTTTTCTCTCTCTCCCAAGAATGCCTTCACTCACCTCAGCGGAGTTGTCTGAGCTTTCCAGCCTAAGGTCTGAGCTTCACTCCATAGAGAGCCTCCTAAATGATGTCCTCCATCGGCAGTCCCTCCTTGCCTCTCGACTGGAGGTCCTGCAGCCTGGTGTACCTGGCAGCTCCCAGGATGATCTTGGCTGACCCTCCACGCATCCTACCTCCTGGGCCGAAGTTGTGAGGAAGAGAAACAGAGTTTCACTCCCGATCCTCTATTCAAGTACTCTAACTTTATTATTGTGATGTATATGGGTACATATGGGTACATATCTGGGACAGCTCTAAAATGGCTCTCATCCTACCTAACAATCGCGAGTTATCTCGATCGGCAACCATACTTCCCCCTCTTCCCCCATAAACTGTGGAGTGCCCCAAGGTTCAGTCCTAGGCCCAATTCTCTTTTCTCTCTATGGCCGCGTTCAGACTGCCAGCCAAAATCCGATTTTTAGCCCATCCAGATTGGAACTGGATGGCTCTTTTTAAGTCTGAACAGTCCCAAATCACATGAAATCCGATTTTTGCAAAACGGATCGAAACCACGTCCGGGAGGTAGTTTTAGATCGCATTTGGACAGATGCGTCTCAGTCTGAACAGCTCCAAACACTCAGATCAGTTTTGACTGTCCGTGACGTCACTCTCCGCGGCGCTGTCACTGTGTTACAGGTCCCGTATGGTCCAGTTAAATATCAATTTCCTTCTTGTTACTTTTCTTTTATGCAAACTACCGTGTTGTTGGCGAAAGGAGTGACGGCACGTCGCGCTCCCAGCTCTGGGGTGCTGGAGTTTCCCGTCTCTGTGGCTGCACGCACACGCACACCAGTCTCTGGTACACGTACACGTACACACACACCAGGCGGGCTGAGGTTGAAACTAGCAGGGTAGTGTGGCTGCAGCACCGGGCAGATCACTGTGCTGCAGCTGATCTGCCCGGTGCTGCAGCCGCTGCGTCCGGGAGGCATCGCCTGTCACATACGGCGTAGACTCCGCTGCGACGTCGTTGCTACAGCAACCTGTCAGATGGGTCAATAATGTGGCCCAGTCTGAACAGAGCCAAATGCGATTTGGACACTTGCTAAAAACAGTGTGGACAGTCAGCCCAAAAAAATCGGATATGAGAAGAATCAGATTTGAATCAGATTTGCCTGCAGTCTGAACGCGGCCTGAATGCTCCCACTTGGCGATATTATCTGAAGACACGACATCTCATTTCATTGTTATGCAGGTGATACGCAACTTTATCTCCGGTAAGACCCAACAAACCTTCAGATCTTTCTCACCTGCTCGACTGTCTGGCACTGGCAGACATTAAGGACTGGATGTCGAACAATTAACCTTTGACAAAGCCAACCGGCCCAGATTACTCACACTCACAGATCATGACTTGGTCCCCTGTCTTTTAATGTTAAATCCGTTGCCACAAACCTTGGCATATACTCTTTGATTCTGGTTTAACCTTTGAGGACCATGTCAGTAAGCTTGTTCAGACCTGTTTTTATCATTTTAGGAATATATCCAGAATCAGGTCAATCCTGAGTTTTAAAGAAACAGAAACCATTTTACATGTTTTTATTTTTTCACGGCTAGATTATTGTAACAGTGTTTTAACTTGTCTTAAGCAGAAAACTCTTAAAGGCTCCAAATAGTGCAGAATGTGGCAGCTTTTAACTAAAGCGAGGAGGAGAGAGCACATTATTCCCCTCACTGGCTGCCTGTCCGCTTTAGAATTGATTTTAAAATTTTACTGATTACTTTTAAGGTACTTAATGGCCAAGCCCCACATTACATTTCGGATCTGTTAACTCCCTGTTAGCCCACAGCACGCACAGTCTGAGGTCCTCAGTCAGTAATTTAATAGTTGTCCCCACATCTAAGCTGAAAACTAAGGGTGCCTGTGCTTTTGCTATTAGGGCTCCACAACTCTTGAACAGTCTACCTGAGGCTCAGACTTGCCAAATCAGTGTCTACTTTTAAAACTAACTGCTAAAAACGCACTTTTATCGAATGGCCTTGATACATAGTCATTTTATCCTCTATTTTCTTTTCGTTTTGCCATCATTACATTGTACTTTGATTGTTTTTTGCTTTGTTCTGTTTTATCTGGTTGCTATGATCTTTGTTGTTTTTATCTTACCTTGTTATTTATTCTATTGTCTTGTAAAGCACTTTGTAACATTGTTTTGATAAGTGCTTTATAAATAAGTTATTATTATTATTATTATTATTATTATTATTATGAAGAAAAGCTTTTCATATACCACTGAAAATGGACCCAACACAATGGCAAAATGGACCTAATTCATTTTCACACACATTCAAACATGTAAAAACCCTAATAGCAGGAAGCTACTATGCAAACCAGCAGCTTGGGATCAAACAGTTAATTGTTTTCAACCCGCTGAGCCACAGCAGCCCCACAAAATAGTCTATAATTAAGAAAATTCACAAAAGTGTTGAGAGTTTCCAAAACGTCAAACAAACCAGTTACCCTTGCAATTATTGAAGGAAAGCAAAGGATTCACCTCCATAAGCCACCAACAGATTTCTCTAAAAAAAAAAGAGAACTGAAGTGTTTGCCTACAGGGCTTATTTTGTGACTGAAAATCTTCCCTGGCTCTGTCACAGTTATGACAACCTCATCATCCGAACAGAGAATCAGATACAGCACTTGAAATCATTTGATGCAAGTCTCCACTGGTGTTTTTATTTATCCTATTTCATATATTTTTACCAGGATGCATCAGATTTTCTGTCTCAAACTGCACAGTTTCGCACACCCCTATGTAACTTGTCAAGAAAGCAGCCATACTCAAAGCTCACGCTTAAATGTCCCTTTTGCACTTTCATCACAGTACAACTCACCAACACGTGTTGCTGTGTATTTGGTCCTAGACACTCATATATTAATATTAGCTTGCCTGTTTGCCCATATTCGTATGGACATCATTGGGCATATAGTAATGATTACTGCTTTGGCATATTCTGTCTGACATACAGTATGTTTTTAAAAGGAAATACCAGCCTACTCTCCCAATTATTCCACCATAATGGACAATTCTGCACCTCACATCCATAACCAGCATTCAGAGCTACTGTAGGAAGTAGTGTGCCTTGTATGCAGAACTGCATAATGATACAGCAAGGAGGTCAAGGATTGTGTCCTTAACAGACTTGCTGTGAGCGTTTGCCTTTCTGGAGTTATGTTGGTTCTGTAGTTACCTGAAGTGTCTTCCTTTATAACCAAAATATTACCTCACTTATCTTATTCTGATTTGCAACTATGCAGAGATGCTGTGAAGAAGTTTAAAAAATCTTGACATTTTATGTAAAGAAAATAAAAATAAAAAAAAACGAAAAAGGACTGTGAGAGAGATTGTGAAGAATTTCAAGCCTCTTTTTTTCTCCTTGTGGGCAGGGTTGTGAAACACACAAATACAGTGAAAAGAACTGATCACGTCAACAGTGCTGACATTAAAACAGTTGTTTCTCCTTTCTCTCTCCCACTAGCCTTGTATCATTTGAACCAGAAGGACAGAGACAAAAAGACTTTTCATATTTGAGCTATTTGAGCACCAATGGGAGGGCACAGTTCCAAAGGAAAACTTACACTTCAGTTTAAAATTTTAAATAATTGAGAATTATAATCAACCGTACTTAACAGTGGGATGTTTTATGAAAGGAGAAACAGAAAAGAAGGACAAAGAAATAATTGAGAGGCAAATTTTCTGGATTCATACTGGGAACGTCAAACAGACAAGCGACCGTTTTTGATATCACTCATGAAAAATAAAACAAGCATTCAACATTTATATTCTCTCTGTTTTCAAACAATGGTGTTTTACAGCCTTTTGCTATTCGAGGCCAAGCTTTTACAGTTTTGCTCTACCACAGCGTGTCCTCTTAAATCACTGCACAGCACTTTGTTGAGTGGCTTATTGCTTAAATATGGTAAGATTGTTGCTCAGCCTTAAAGTACACATATTGGATTGGATCTCTGAGTGGGAAGTGAGTATATATCACACTGGCCTGCTTTCCCACTCAGCCTGCCTGTCTCTCTTTAGCTATACATACTGTAGATAGTTGGTGCAGAGAGAAAGTCACTAAGAGTGTCTGGCTGCTTGATCAGACTTGAGCTTTTACCCTGATTTCTCAATTAACCTCGATTTGGTTGAGTTGGGATCTGCTAACGTAAAAGGTGTCATGGTATTTCTCTAGTTTGAAGAAATAAGACTCACCAAACAAACACACACACATTTACTCACCAGAGCCCATCTTATCCTCTGACACATTGTTTGTCAGTGCTTTGCAACACCAACATCCAAACTATGATGAAAATGATGTGTGATGCACATGTAAGACTGATGGTCCACACTCTAGTGGTAACCACAGTCCCTTGTGTTAATCAGATACAAATTAAGAGGTAAAGTTGTTTTCTCCAGTTTGCCCAGTGTCCATTTGTTGATCCCCTGAAGCTGACCATTTGACTCGCGCTTGTCCATCTTGGGCGCCTAAGTAATATTCAAAATGCATAAGCTACCAACAGTTTTCTCATTTTTGTAGCACTGTGTACTGTGTAGTACAATATGATCTGAACAAGGCTATCTTTACATCCTCTGTACACTTATTAAATTTACTTGCAAGCATATCGGCCTGTGCATAGAGTTTACAACACTGACGTTGAACGTCATCATCATCACATACTGTAGGTCTTCTCTGATGTGGCCCAGATATCTAACTTTACTCACAACACCAAGTGCTTGACCAGCTAAGAAAAAGGAGGGAAATTGTGAGTTCTTATCCTCCTTTGTTTTTACAATCATAATGACACTTTTTACTGAATTAAACATAATATCAAACTGCATACTGTAACAGGAACAGATTCTCAGCTATTTCTGTAGCCCAACACTAGGGGGAGATATAATGACCAAGTCATCAGCATATACCAGGTGATTAATGAGTCTGTCTCCCACTATGCATCCAGTCCTACACTGGTTCAACTGGTTCAACTAGACAGATCATCCAAATCATAGGCGCCGATCCCGTGGGATGGCCGATCAAAAAACTTGTGGTGAAACTGTATCTTTAAAATGAACTGCATTTACTTAAATCGTATTATCCAATCAAAATCATTACAGCTCTGTGCGTGTACACGTTAGCGTAGTCACGTAACCAATCAGATGATCGGATTTGGCTCTCTGGAGGAGGGTCTGGCGAGCGAGACAAGCTACGGCTAAACAAGAGGCTGTCACATACACACACACAGCAAAAATGTGAAGGTTTGCTGCGTATCGGCGGTTAAAAATTGACAAGTTTGTAATAAGAAAACTAAGTGGAACTGCGTCTACAACCACCAGTGCTCCCAGCGGCAGCAGCAGCGGTGGCAGCGGTAGCAGCAGGGATGAAAGTACCAGAGGAGGGTACTGCGCGAGCCAGTTTCATGGGTTAGCGAGGTATGTTGAGTTGAGTCTAAAGCCAGGCTCTCCTGTACTACAAAGGTGGCTCTTTTAGCCCGTCCCGACCAGGTTATGTTCAGAGTTTAATCCTAAAATCGGCTATAAAAGCGCTGCTGTTTCACTATTTAACTCATTTACAGCTGGCGTCACCTTTACTTTGAAAGTCCAGTGGAACTGGATCAGAACGGAGCGTTTGTACGGAGGGAGAGATCAGCTGATCCGCTGCTGTTTACTTTCTCTCTGAGCGTCTCCGCCTACAGTTGTTCTCCTCACCCGTTGAGCTGAGCGTGCAGGAGCTCATTATATATTATCTATATATTTTACTTTTATATACAGTCAGTGTCACACTGAAATAAGTTGTGCACTCGCAGCAGGAGAGATAATCAGATGGATAATCGGTAAAGTTAATAATTTCACTTAATGTGGCCATGAATAAATTCATTTCGATCAGTGTTGCCCAAACGCAAATCGTTGCCTATAAGTCTACACTGTTTTCACATTTACAAAGGTCTTTGTTGTCTTTGTACAGAGACAATATGAGATTTGCTTGTAGCCATGTACAGCACCTAAAAAAATCCACTGTTTCCATACGCACATCCAGCCTCGCTGTCAATAGACTGTGTCGTATTTAGTTTGAACAACAACCATTACCTTGCTGGTATTCATTTAATTTGAGCACCAAAAAAAAAAAAAAAAAAAAAAAAAAATATATATATATATATATATATATAATAAATGAGCACCCACGGGCAAAAACATAAATCGGCGCCTATGATCCAAATAGTACAGGTTGAAGAGCACAGGTGATAAGATTCCTCCTTGTCTCACACCATTGGTTACAAGGAAGGGTGTATATATACTTGTCTAGCATGCATATTTTGATGTGCATACCAGTAGTGCAATATTCTCATGTGATGGGACACCGCACTCCTGAAGTTTGGCAAACAACTTTCCATGATTGACTCTGCATCCAGAAAACATAACTGTTTTTTTCTTAGCCATCTCTTTCAATGCATAGATGCACAAATCTGTGCTGTGTTTACTTTTAAAACCAAACTGGTTGTCCGTGGTGATTACATAATTTGTTGGAGTCTATCCAGGAGAATGTGTTCCAGTACTTTGGAAAGTATACTAGCCAACGCAATGGGTCTATAGTTTTCTATGTTACGTAGATATCTTTCCAGTTTTGTCTTTGATGACAGGTACTAAGACTACAGCCAGCATGGAGTCTGGTAGTACACCTTGCATTAGTAGTCCAGTAAAACATAGAGCAATTAAAACTGATATTCTGCTGCTAGCGTATTTTAGATGTCCTGCTGCTATTTGATCAAGGCCACATGCTTTGTTCAATAATAATTTCTCTATGGCATAACACACATCATCTGGTCTGGTAGTCACACCATCACGATGAGGAACATCTCCAACAATAAAAGCATCACCTTTAACACTGTTAAAAATGTCGCAATAATGTTTCCTCCACAGCTCAGCAATATTCTCAGATCCAGTGACACCAGAGATACTGGATGGTAAAGGCATCTAGCTTTAACTTCCTTCCAAAATTCATATGTCTTATTTGGTTGAAGCTTTTTGGCCATTGAATTAGCCCTCATTGCTTCCTCATTTCTTTTTGTAAATTACACAGCATATTTGAATCTGGCATCTGCTCATTTCTTTCTTTCACACTTTGGACACTCTGGATAATAATAGTTTGATGGTAGGAAAGATCTGAGGGGTGTAGACATTCTTGGGTCCATAACTATACTTGTCCTTTCTATTGAGTTAAAACGCTTGTGATTGCAGGCTTGAAAAGTTTGCTTTAGGGTTTAGGGAAAGAATAGGAAAAAAAATAACTGTTTGATCAATGTCAGAAAAGGCTTGTGGTTTGGATAGGGAAGGATTATGACCAAAAACCATGTCATCAAAAAAAGAGAGAGGGAAAAAAAGGGGCATAGCTTTTATTGTACTTACTCCCACCTTCATTCCTGAGAGACAAGTCAAAGACACTTGAAAACTTGTCATGCAAATACTTCACTCAAGCATCTAGGCCTATGTTGAGAGAAATGTTTTTGATTATCTTGATAGGACAGCCACAAGCACTGAGGAAAAGAACAAAGACTTGTGTTGGTTTGTGTCTTCTGTCTGTGATATTAATCATCAGAAGTGTATCAGAAGTAGGCCAGTAATACAATGTTCATCTCTATTGGGAGGAGAAACCACATAAACATGGATTGTGTAGGTAGTACTGCTTGTTGAGATGACATTTTAAAGGGGCTCTAGAACCTGAATCATTTTGTAATTGCAGCATCGTCGCCACTGGTTGCTTGGAAATTAAAAGAGAAAAAAAAACCCTGTTTTTTGCGCAGAAAGAGCTTGGCTATTTCGATGCAGCAACACAAGAAAATTAAGTGTGTAGAAAAGCCTGGAAAAGATTAATAGCTAGTGGCATGTCATTATGACGAGGAAGAAACACATAGCAACACATAAATAACGTTCAGGAAAATACACTGTAGTTAAGAGTGACATTAGTAGAGATTGTCACAGAGATGGACATTCACAAACTCACTTAAAAGTTTTACCCTCTACCCAGTTCACACATGAGCATGACAGCACACAAGCATGCACTTAGTCGAAATAAACACAGCACCCTTCAGTGCAGCATTCAATGACAATGTGCAAACACAAATAAACCTGTTTTGGCCCTGTTTAAATATAGTGCTTAAGCATACAAACACATGCATTTGCCTAGACTATTTTTTCTTGAAAGTGCAAACACATTAACATAAACACACAGAACCATCCGTTTATATGTCTGCAAGTTTGCACACGCAATATTCATTCATTTAATCAGTCTCAGTGTTTGGTCTGGTTACCAAAGGCCTGTTTATATGAAAAGCACCCTGCAGGGAAGGAGGGACAGAACATTTTTTCACACAGATACACAACTACTGTATATAAATACAACAAACACATGGTCTGCAGAGAAAATGATCAAAAAGGTTCAACTCCTGCTGAGATTTGTAATGAATGGGAACATAAATGTGAACATACTGTGTTTCTGAGGGAGAGAAAAATATTAGTTTATGAAATAAAAACACCGTTCTAGCTGATATACAGAAAAAACATAACCATATATGGATCTCCTTATTTTTATTTCTTTAAATGATATTCCTATTTAATGGCTAACAACACACTGTCCTACACTGATGATACTATAAACTGAAAAGAAAACTTTCCTGAGAGGAGAGTACTATTTTAATGGGAGACTCTGGTATCACAGCACAGGTATAAGCTGGCTGAGCTACTTACATTTCTTTACCTGCGTACTGTATATATTGGGTCACTCTCACAATGTCATGGCCTCTGGGGCCACTTGAACAAAGCAGAGCAATCAATTTGATATTATTCACGTCAAAACATCTGCTCTGACAAATTCCTGTTAGTATCAGTCATAAGCAACTACTTCAGTTTCTGACCCTGTGATCACTGTTTAGCTCTCCTTCTCTTTTAGACCAATATAAATCATTGAAAACAGCTTGAGGAGCAACATGTGATAATAAGGGTTCAGTGTATCGATCATCATTATTGACAGTGTGGAACCAAGAGCATTATGGATGGCTCCACGCAGCACAGGGCTCAGTTTTGCCCTTTAAGCACTTGTAATGTTTTCAATTTCAGCTGCATGAATGTAAAGAGAGATTCTGTTTTGAAAAATGCTTTGAGACACTGAACAACAGTCACTGTTGTATTCAAATTTATGTCCACACAGGATAGGATTACTACAAGTATTATGGATTATGGCAAAGACAGATATTCCAGCAGTTACAGCTTAGAGTTATCTTGTGTAACCACACCAAAGATTTGGTGCCATACATACATTAAAGAGAAGAAGAAGACTTCACTAAGCTCAAATGAGTTCATTGTATAACCATGCTTCAACCAGTTTGTCTCTCTCGAGGCAAAACCTTGTCTCCCTCAGGAGGGAAGATTTTTTACCCTTCACTGCCCGTCCTGTTCATACCACACCACCCTGCAGCGTGTTCCCTATTCTTTGTCTGAATAATAACATTTTGAAATGTCTATCTCTTTTTTAAAGCAGATATCAGTGGAATGTTTTTGTTAATATAAGTCCTAAATAGTCCTATTTTCCGTCAGCAATCACTTACATGAAGTATTTCAGCCTAAACACGAGTCTCTCCGTCACTCTGCTCTGCTGTAACCCGAGGAGAAAATTTTCCTTGTGGGATACAAGTGTTATCCAATGAGGAGAGAGAACGGCATGAAGGGCTGTGTGTGCAGCCAAGGGATGCGCGTGAATGTGGTGACGTAGCACGAGGACCAATTGATGCCTGACAAGGGCGGGGGCTGCTAACTCATGGTGCGTTCAAAGAAACTCGTACTTTGTGTTTTTCCTTCCTGTGAAGTCATACCAGTTCGATCTGGTACGAGTTCACGGGTCAGAAGTTACGAGTGGCCGTTATAGGGAACTTTCACAGACAACAGGATGGTAAAAACACGAGCTACGGGTTACCTGGAACGCTACCAAGTCGTAGTTGTGACTTGAAGCTGTAACTTACGGTTTCAAAAGCCTGCCTTGAACGCAGCATTAGCCGAAACGGCCGTGAAGCTGATATCTGCTTTAATGTGTATTATTACACAGGTGAACATTCAGCCTTGTAATCCAAACAGTACAAAAACCTGTGTTGCTTTACTGCTCAAGGACCCTGAGTTTTCATTATTTTCATTCATTGTCAAAGCTGATAAGTTATTATTCTCTAAAATTACTCCTAACATGAGTTCAACCCAACAATACTTTACTTAGAGTCAGACGAAGAGAGAAACACTTACAAAATAGTTTGGTATTCAAAACTATTTATGTAAGATCCCTTAACTTGTGCATTTAACACTTTTCAAGTTCTTCTTAAAGTCAAGCCTGCAGGGATGAGGGTGGATCACTCCTGACAAGACCACAGTACTCCAGACTGGGTAGCCTGGGGAACTCAGGGGACTATTATGGGTTTGTTCATTGTGGATGGGGAATTTTAAATGCAACTCAGAGTATCACTACATCCACATGATATGGCTCACCATTGTGTGGTATTGTGGCTTCTCTGTTCCTGATAAGTCTTACTGACAAAACACTTTGCTCAAGGTGAAGTAATGACATCACCACACTCAACACTATTTGGAATGATTCATCTCCACAGGTCATTCAGATGTTTATCAGTCTGTACATGCCCATATAGTCCTTAGATGAGGTCTAGTCAGGCAAAAACAAACCTGTAAGGGTCAATCACAAGTTTGGAGGTGAAGTACAAGCAATGCATGAATTCACTTACTGTACGTTAGTGTGTGCAATCCCCAAGAGACTGCAGCAGAGAACACCATATACTCTGCAACACAGTCGTAGGTTATAGAAAAAAAAATTGCCCAAATCAAATGTTCTGAAACAGGAGCGTTGCTAGCCATTAAGCTTCACTGAGGCACAACTTGGTCTAAAATGACTTTGCTTTATTCTTCAAGCAAGTGTATTGCCAATATGATATTTATACTGGGGCTCATGCCCCAGTAAAAGTGGTCCGGTCACACCCCTGTTCTGAAATTCATACTAAGTTAGCTATCCATTGTTTGCAACAGTGGTTCTCAAAATGGGGTCTAGAATGGGTGCTTGAGCAGGTTTTTGAGGATCCAAAGAAAAAAGGGGAAATATTTATTTTCACTGTAATTTCATCCATAAAGACAATGAATGTCTCACTTTGGGGTTTCATCTGGGTTTTAAAAACTCTCAGTAATAATGCCTCTAAAAGTATTATTCTTACCTGATTTGGGTTGTCCAAAACAATTAGGTTTAATTTACTAAGTCAACCTCTATATTGCATCACAGCCATGTAGCTGCATTTATTTATTTTATTTTAGGTTTGGAGAGTGGTGGATCTCTCTGTTGCACTCACTGGTTTACTAAAATAACATACACATGTTAAGATGTGTAGACATGTTATAGTCTTTAAATATAGTTTTATTCCCTATGTACCTGTATCTTTTCCCCCCAGCACTTCCACATATACCCAATTTCCATTTAATTGTATATTGCACATTGCAGCACTCATTGGACCAATTGAACTGTTTCCCCTACTGCCTGCTCTGCAGTAATACAGGTCTCTATCAAAGTCTAAGAAGCTCATATGTAAAAAGTAAAATAACTTCCTTATGAAGCCATCAACACCAGTAAAGCAAGCTGCACACTGATGCACTTTTTTTCCCCACTGGAGGACATTTTGAGGAATGAAGTAATTTTAACACTATAACACTGGATTCCACTTCCAATAGGAATGTAAAAATGTGTCTTGTTTGTTAAAGCCAATCTGTGTTTTGTGTGCCAGTTAGTTTACTGTCACAGAAGACATTCTTCTGCTTGAAAGCCTGTTTAGATAGATGTTATTATTCAGCCTCCACATCAGTCTGAATAATACATATTTGGTTTGTCAGGTTTGATTGTTTGCAAACAAATGTGGGAATAATTCTCTGGAGATATGTCACTCAAAATATTACTCAAACTTACACAGTGATATTAAAATGGGAACGTGAAACATCAGTCCTTATGAAATAAACAAAACTGGCAGTTTGAAAGAATTATTATCGTCACTGCAGATTTGATGGCTGTCTGTGGTGTTCGACAGATGCCTAATAGACCAAGTGGAAAGCTGACACTGCAGCTCACAGAAAGTTTCAGTGCCATTACCTCCCCTGCTGCTCAACTGAGCTGGAAAAGTATCTTAGCAGTGGGTTCCACAAAAGGCAACACGTAGAAAAGTCATCTACAAGAGTTAGAGTTGTGTTTTCCTTTATCCGAGTCACCATATGAATATGGATGTGGGCTTTGTTTGTATTTTGGCTTACTGTATGCTCTCTTGTCTCTGACGCCACTAAGATCGAGTACGTTCATATTTTTGTCTTCTGCTAGGTGGTAGTGTAAGGATTAGATTAAACAAATATGTCTTAAAGTATCAAGTTCCTCTCGAATTGAAGTTCTGCATATTATATTTCCCCTGATGTATATTGTAAAATTTAATTTAACTGACTCTGGAGTAAGTTTCTATCTGATTCCAGATACCATGCATCGTGCACTGATGTGCTATTCTTAAATTAAATGGTAATGCTGGTGTCGTTCCATACATGCCAGTGCAGCTGACTGGATTTAGTTGAAACCAAAATTAATCAGAAGTCAGTGACATGGGAGGATGGGAGTGAGGGGGAGGATGGGGGAGGTTGGATGGACAGGCTGGTGAAGATTGATATCTGGTTCTGTGTTGCCACCTCATGGCCGACAGAGGTAGAGCAACATGACAAGGCAAACATGTCACTGGCATTTGAGCTATTTGTGACTGGAAATGAGGGCAAGAAATGAGAGGGTGAGAGCACACAGTGAGGAGCTCTCTCATCACTTCAGGAGACTGGGAAGCACTGCTGTTGCAGTAAGTGAACAAAAGAGAACTTGCCATACTGTGCCCACTGGAGTTTGGATAAAATCACTGGCTCATGTTTGGTTTATGCTAAAACAATCAGTAACAATCTACCAAATACGCTTTTACCTCTGGAAATCAACCACAGAAAAAACAACAACAACAAAGAAATTCCTTTGGCGAGAGCTCTAGTTTAACAAGTGTCTTGACAGAAATTCAAACTTTCTGCCCCAGTGTTTACAGCAGCACAGCCAACTCCCAGCCTGTAGTAGCAAGAACACAGGAACATAGAGAAGACAAAAAGGACACGTTTACAGATCACTGGCATGATTACATGCTTGGACTGGTGCCCCCAACTGTTATAGACATTTCTTCCTCTTTCATTTGTTGTGGGCTCAGTAGAGCTGAGGACCAGTGCAGCAGAGCTTTGCTGTTTGCTGTTGCTCTTCATGTTCAAAGGAATAACACAATTTGGGTACATAATATACTTCTTAAATTTTCCCTCAAGACATGTTTCTGGTGCTATATGGAAATAAAATGTAGCCAATTAAAGATGAATTTTTACAAGGTTGTGAACAAAACAAAAGGCAAACAGAAACACCACGTATATGCTCTGTCAAGATAAATCCAGAACATATGCAGGGGAAAATTTCTTTTTGCTTGTCCAGCTTGACTGAAGAGTCTATTCTCACCAGTGGTTTTACCTATGCACAAGTTGTATACTCAACTATGATTGGCTTCCATACTACTGTAGCTGTGATGTCAAAAATATGGTCATTTGTAGTACACACATCTCACAGTCCTCTGCAGCCAAACTCTGCACATACTAAGGTATTATTCTGCACAATGGAGCACACTCAACTGAAGTAAAAATGAGCAGAGCACATTTTTGAGTCGCGATGAACTTAACATGAACCAACTTGAATTAAGAAAAATAATGTCCACCCACAGTGATCTTCACATTTGACAAGACTGTGCAATTATGATGAATATTGCCCCTATCAAATAAATAGAGTGCACATAGACAGCTCTACCATTTGCTAAATGGATGGCATGTCGGCCTGCATTACAAGCACTAGAGCAATATTAACTTCAGTGCGCTCCATTTCTTTCCTTTTATTTTCATGATTTCTGCTGCATGTTTCAGATTTTCTCTGTGCTAGAGAGAGATTCATCATAAATAATGGCAATCCAAGAGAGGATCACTTTCCCCTCCTTTATGTTTTTTTTAACATTTCTTTTCTGATGAAGTTGAATGAGGATGCTTTTTGAGGAGACATCAATCAAACAGATTGAACATTTGATCCAGACTCCTGAAATATGACTTTAGAAACTTCTCTCCCACTGTTACACTTGCAAATTTTCAACACTTACCTTGTTGCAATCCAACAGAAATGTTCTGTCTTTTCGACTAATACTTATGGTGAAGAAGTGACTTCACTCGCTACACATCAAAAGACACACATCCACTGATGCTCCCTATCTCTCTGTAGCTTTATATTACTTAGCAGCCAAAGAGAGGGGGGGGAATCCCACAAGCAAAGAGCAATGAGCTCATTTCTGCATCTGGAACAGCTCCTTCTTCCTACAAATGTTTGCTGAACTAAAACCCCACCTCAGGTTTTTAAAGATTAGGCTTACAGAGACACTCATAATAAATGGACAGTCACAGCCTTTTAGCTCAAAGGTGAGGGAGCTAATGCCCCTGCAGTTCAAAAAATAGCACACACAAACACACACACAGCAAGCCGACTAGATGGATAGACCATCAAAGTGGGGTTAGACTTTCAGGTGCTCCATGTCCTTTGAGTCCTTAATTATTGCATTAACTTGCAATTTGTTACCTTAAAGGAGCACCAGTCTCTGTCCTTATGCAGGCAACATAGTGTGACTTTGACTCTTCATCCTGATGTGTTTGCCCTTCTGCCTCCTGCCGATTTGGTCTCTGCTGTGACAGTCTGGTAAGCAAAGTGTTGACAGAGAGATAATAAAACCTTAAAGGAACACTTCTGGAATGTAACGCACCTTGTTCTGTTTGTTTTTGATGATTTCCCCTTATCTCCTAACAGACACGTCAATTTACAAGGCACAGAGAAATCAAAGAAAAAGACATTTCAAATTTATGCTGTTCAGGTGGTCTGTGAGTTGGCTCAAGTAGTTAACGTTCTGAAGAAGAGACTGTGATTTAATGCCCCTGACAAAAGGATAAGAGTTTGGCTGTAAACTGGGGCGGGATGTGTAGCATTCATAAGGAGTGAGATCAAGGAGAAAACCTGCCTTTCAGTGCAAGCTGCACAAACTGCAATCAAGGTTAAACTGCTTTCATTTTGCCAAGGGGAGTTGAGATTGTATACACTGCTGATTGATGTCCAGATATAATCAATGAAATGACTGGCAAATTAAAATTTGCCTACATAAACACACATCGACAACTAATAAAGGTCTTTGTGTGATGTCTGCTTTAGAGGCTGTTAACTTTGTGTGATAAACATTCGCTGAGCTCCTCAAATCCTCTGCCTTTATGAAAAATATTTTGTGATTTCAGGGTCTGAAACTATAGGATATTCAAAAGCTCACACTCACCTTATTGAACTCTCTTTTTTCACTTAATCTGTGGGTTTTTTATTATTCATGACCAACCTCCGACGACACATATTTTTTCTCTATTTCATATCTCACTGGCAGGTTGTGACCCTCTGTGGTGTAGGTGCACCCGGCCATGTTTAGCACAAAGTGTTTTCCCTCCATTTATGTGCATGTGTTCTCCATGTGAATCTGTTTGCCCCTTGCCATGAATAATTAGTTTTGCCCTCACACTGTGTTAGTCATGTCACAGTGTGTTTGTGTGTGTCCCTTTCTGCATGGGAGTGTTGTTGGGAAAGTTATTTTTCATTTCTTTAAATAGAAACAGATCAAACAGACTGTGTATTTTGGGAAAAGGTTCTGATGTTCTGATTCAGCACAAATATAGATATAGATGTGTGTGTGTATGAGAGAGAGAGACACACACACTCGTACAACCTGTGTTGTGGGGACTTGAGTGTCCCCATACGCGCATTGTGGGGACTTTTCATGGGGATTAACAGAACTCCCTCTAACTTAGGTCATTAGATGTTAAGTTAAAGACATGTTTCAAGTTTACGGTTGATGTTAAAGGTAATTATGGTCAACATTAGAGCAAGCATTCAGGAAATGAATATAATGTCCTCTGAAATCATGGAAATAGGACTGTGTGTGTGTGTGCATCTGTGTGTGTCCACGGTTGAATGTAGGACAGTTGCATTTGTTCTGGCTTCCCTGTGGATATCATGGCATTTCAAGCACACAGAATAGTACAAAAGTGTGCACAGGCACACCGCACATGTACACACACACACCCTTATCAAATTCTCTTCCTCCATTGACGACGTCACTCCAAGTTCCACTTAACCACCTTATGCATCTCTCGAGCAATTTAAAAACCTAATTACCAACATAATCAATTATTGATTGTCATTTCACTCCACAAAGAATATGCCAGGACTATTTGCCCCTCCTTGCCTGTGCCAGGGCAAGAATGTGTCTTTGGAGGGGTGTCTTTATTGAGATAAATGATCCCGTGCTAACTATTTAGACACATTATCAAATCCAGGACACATTTTAACGGCCCTGGGCCACATTCAACTCAACTCTTTAATGTCACCTTGATGAGGCCACCAAATATGATACATAATCAGCCATTTGACATAGCACAAGCTTGGGGACAATGGAGACTGGCAATTATGTCTTGATCATATGTAGAGACTGGTGAATGAAATCAAAAGATTTTAGCCTTGAAATGGAAAATAACAGTCTAATTCACACAATGGCTCTCATTCATGAAAAATTTGTAAATCTCTATGTAGATTAGCCCATGTTACCAAAAACCTACTCTGGATTCATGAACGCTGCGGGAAATTCAGATTTCATGTGTGTGAACATGAATGCCAACCCATCGCGAATTGACAGCGTGCTCCTGGTGATCAGCAATTAGCATAAATGCCTGCCCATTAACAGCCATTCAACGAGGCCATGACCACCATATACTGGAAGGAGGTATACGTGCATCCTGTCAACCTGTAACCTGATGCAATGTTGGCAATGCACAATTGGTTCACTTCCACTTGCTGTTGCAAGTGTATTTATTAAATTATGTCAGTGAGTACAGCAGGTATAGGATGACTGGTATATGCTGGACCTGTCAACTATCTCTCCTCTTTTTGTTGGCTTTGTCAGATTACTGTAGGTTCCAAAATGTTGCATAAATGCAACAGACAACTAATCAACCATTCATCACTCTCAGTAACATATTCATCCAATCCCTAAAACCTCTCTCTCTCTTTCTCCAAATATTTCTAATCTTTTGTCATGTGTTTAAAAGAAATCTGTATGTGGTGTACATAACAGAGCACAATATGAATTAAAATGTAAATTTCCAATAGTGACAAGCAAAATTTATGTGCATCCCTAAATTCACGCAAACACGATGAGTTACTGCTAACATGATAGCAGATGCCTGTTTATTAGTGAGACAATATGCAACAACACCAGCATTATGTTTGTTATGGTTTTGTGAAATCTGAAGCAGAGAGTGAAGAGAGTTATTATTATTATTGTATAAAGGGTGGGCAAAGGACGAGAGGGATGGTGAGTGGAGTGGGATGGCAGCTGCCAAAGGGAATGGCAGAGGCCGCTCGGCTTAGGAAGTAGGTTTGGAGGCTGGTACTCTGGGCACAAAGAGACATAGGTTAGAAGATGAGCCTGAGGTGAACAAGTGATAGTTTGTTCAGTGGTAGACGAGTGGCTGAGACCATAGCTTAGCAGACTTAACAATTGTGGCACAAGAAGTTTAGTTGCAGGTGTAGAGTGAAGCCAGGAACCAAGAGTGAGAAGCTGTGCCCACACATACAGTATATACAGGGAGGAGGAGACACAAGGGGGGGGGGGGGGGGGGGGTGTTAAATATTTAACTACATTCACTATTTGTCTCAGGTCTTATAATGAAACAGTCTTGATCAAAATAACCAATTATTTGAAAATGAATAGTGACAATGACAGTTTCAGTTTTGGTACTACTGAATCGAAATTTAGCATTGAACACGATCATGATAGGCTATTGTCATGTAGAAATTTAAGAGATGAGCTTTTGAATTGTTTTTTTTAGACCTACCTATATGTGGTGATCCCAAGGGATGAATTTTGTTGTACCATAACTACAGTATACTCTCCGATTCGGCGCTTTATTATGTGTGTTTTTGACATAATTTGCTCTGGATCAAGCAGATCTTGGTCTATGGTCAGAAGGAAACCTACAGTATGGTGTAGTTTGGCTGTAACTGGAGCCTTTCACTCGGATCACAACATTCCTGAGGACATCGCCAGACCACCGGGCTCTCCATGGATTGTTGTCGGGGCTCTTATCCACCTGTTGGACACTGTAAACGAACTGCAGCGCAGACACCTACAGTAGATGTGGCCCACATCATAGCAGGGGACTTTAACCAAGCCTGTATAAGAACTGTGCTGCCCAGTTTTGTCCAACATGTGAACTGTGCAACCAGGGGGAAAAACACATACTGTATATTACATTATATACATTATATTTTTATATTTTTTCAACACTATTAAAAACTGCATATCTGAGAGTTTTGTTTTGTTTTGTTTTTTAGTGACAGATTGAGGTCATGGTTATTGGGACAAAAACAAACAGATGGGGAATCTTCTTTAATTATCACACCTGTTTCTGGAATCAATAAAAACAGGCTAAACTCATCCTTGATGCTGACCTCTCTTTATGTAAAGCCATATTAACGGCATCGTCAAAACTGTTACTTTGCAAAAGGCGCTTTTTATCCAACAGGATGCTGAAAAAGTTGTCTATTATTTTATTACCAGTCGGTTAGACCACTGTTTAGAGAACCCCCAAAACACTGTTGTGATTGCAGCCCCAGAATTCAACAAGAAATTATAACCATCGAACACCTGGGCTGAGGTTGAGTTTGAGTTTGAGTTTTAACTTTTATTTAAAAAAAACAACAACAACAACACCTGGGCTGAGGTTGTTCTATTGGCTTCCAGTAAATTTTAGAGTTGATAAATAAAATTGTAATGCTTGCTTATAAGGTCATATTAGTCTGTGTCTGACATGCTTAGTTATTACTCTAACCAGTAAGACCCCTCAGGTCAGCTGGAACTGACAGTATTCAGCTGTTATGCTCCAAGATGTTGGAACATGCTACCTACTAATATAAGAGGTGCTACTGTGTTTTTATTTTGAGATTATTGGTTCAGCTTTAAAAAAAAATTGCAGAGTGCTCCAAAGGGAAAAAATCAAACAAGTTAACAAAGTGGAGCATACTATTTAAACAGCAAGATTATATAATGCCTCCAAAATATGTGGTAAACATATAATTTATCAACTTTTTGACAGGGTGAATGGATGGAATGGATGCACATAGAAAAGTAAAATAGATGGATGCAATGGATATTTGCAAGGTTTAATGGTGAAATAAAGTACAGTGTCAAACAATCAGTAGCCTACAGATAGTTAGCTCTATTGGAAAGCCTTAAAATGATATGATATGTACGTATAGGGGACAGAGGCAGAAAATAGCAGAGACAAAGTAAGAAAAGCAAGAAATAAGAAGAGGAAGAGCTGATGGCTTGGAAAGAGAGGAGTAGATGATGTAGAAGAAGACTGGTTTAAGAGGAGAAGAGAGAGGATAAGTGGCATGGTGAGAGATGGAAGACAGAGGTTGAAACGGAAAAGATGGATGAGGAAGAAGAGCAAGGAGAAGAGAGGAAGTTGTGGGGGTTGGGAGTTCATTATATCTAGACTGTAGATGCCTGAACGCTTTGGCAATTATCTAGATATATGTAAGGGAGGGGTGGTGGGTACTGAGCCTCTCTGGGGTTTGGCAGATAGCTGATGCTGTTGTCCTCCCAGCCGCAACCCACCTTACTGTGTGTGTGTGTGTGTGTGTGTGTGTGTGTGTGTGTGTGTGTGTGTGTGTGTGTGTGCGCGCGCGCACGCACGCGCTAACAGACTTCTGCAGGACTGCTCTGTACAAGGCTGCAGTCAGTACTAATTGTCTAAAGTAGATGTAGTGTTAGAGAGTGTGAGAGAGAGTGATTAGAAGAAGAGAGAGTTCAGGGGATAGGAAAAAAACTATTAAGAGACTGGGATAGATTAAGTGCAAGCGTGGGTGCGTGTGTATGTGTGTCATCCTGTGGTATCTTTATAAACCCCAAATAGCCTCAACAAGGTCAGAGAAATGAAGAAATCCCTGCAAAGTATCAAGTTCTACAAGATGCTTTTTAGTGTGAAGGTTCAGAAAAAGAGTAAATTGAAGTTGTTTCAGGCTTCACACATGTAACATAAATCATAACACAGTCCTACAGTTTTGTGAAAGTCCTACACAATGGAAGCACTAATCCTGGAAATGTTTTCTTGGAAATCCTCTAAAAGTGCAACAAATAATTCACTTAGGCTAAGTTGCTCTCTGTCATCTAATATGGCCTGTTGTCAGGTTGCTATTTTTCATAGCTCCCAAATTAAGTTATTGGACAATTTCCCATTGGATGAATTCAATTAGTGTACAGTTTTTGGTTAGAGAAGAGCAGACTTTCAGAGTTTCATAATGGCTTTTAAAGGTCACCACAAATACACACAATTCTAACTCAATCTACTCGAGACTGTAGGAACCTCATTTTCAAATATGGCATCATCAAGAAAGCAACAAATCTTGAGCTGGCACTGCCATTTTATAAACAGGAATTCAAGCTGATGATAATTTATGGAACTTCTGTCAGCACAGACCCACATAAATTGTTGATATCTCCACACAGGTGGTGTTTCGTGTAGTTTCATTCAATTACTGCATGAATACCTGAGTGGACAGATATTAAGTGCTCATTGAGTGCATATCCATAGTGTGACCCATTGAGAGAAGAGGGAAAATTAATAGGTCTACGGCCACGAGTAACCATACAGTAGCAACAAAGTTCATGTCATAAGGTAGGCTATGCTACTGTTAAATTAATGCTAACCATATTAGCAAATTAGCCAACAATGTATCTGACACAAACGCACTGTTTCATACATTTGCTTCTGTTTATTGATCTTCTGATAAAGCAATGCAGTGTTTTCTTTGTCCAGATAACTTTCACGTGAAAGTGCCCTCAGCTCTGGTGTCATAACTTTGTGTTTTATTAGAAAGGTTATATGCAGGAAGGCTCTCAGTTTGTCTTCCTCCACCTCCACTCTTCATTTGAGACATTCCCCTCTGGCATGAATTTTAAAATGCTGCAGGCTAATAAAAATCTCCATGAGTCCCTTTTGTTCTTCACATCATCCATTTTGCCAATAAAGCTAAATAAACTGAAGTTGACCTCTGTGTTGTTTACATCTTGTCTGGGTGTCTGTCCCCGTCAGTGAGGTGCACACATATTTTCATGGGCAGTAGCCCAGCTAAAATATACAGATTCCATTAGAAAACTATTGCCACAATTTTCTATTCTTTTCTAGCCTATATGTGTGTAGCCTATATATATATATATATATATATATATTTTTTTTTTTTTTTTTTTGGGGGGGGGGGCTTTTTTGCCTTTAATTGACAGGATAGTTGAGAGAGACAGGAAACAGAAGGCGGGGGGGGAATAACACACAGGGTAAGGGCCGCTCGGCGGATTCAAACCAGCGTCGCCTGCAGTGAGGACTATCCTCAACACATGGGGCGGGTGCTCTACCAACTGAGTTATTGAGCTATTCTATTAGCTTTGGAGTGTTAATAATAAACCAAGGAGTGTGTAGGCAAGAATGGAAAGGACATTAGCTAAACCCAAGTTTCGCTGATTGTGCTGTACAGAGAAGAGAAATGTGACAAGAAAACATTCAAGAGAGCAATGACAATGTGAAGATGGCGAAAAAGAGATAAAGTCCTAATGACAATGATGCTGTTTTCCCTGCGTTTTTTATTTATGTTGCTTGAATCATCTGCTCTATATGCCATCCACTTGAGTATTCCCGAGCCATATGGAACTATGCATATTAAAGAAAGTGTATTCTCAGGGTGTGAATAAGAAAATGATGGTTCTAAATTTAGTGTTGTTTGTCTGCATTATATTTTCCACCACTGTGACCACTGGGCTGTATTTTAAAATATTGTAAATAAACATGTGATGGCTTCCACATTTTTATATTCAACCCATTAAGTGGGCTGATAAAATTCCTTAATTAAAACTGTATAGATTTATAGGAGCAAAATTAACTGAAAAAATAATTGACATAGGCTTTCTCCCTTATGGCAGGGAGAGCAGCTGCTTGAACTGCTTGGAAAAACAATTACATTTTTCCTCTAATTTCTTAATGTGGCTGAACAAGTGAGCATGATCGTTCTTGCTGCTGGAACAAGGATTATTTGAATTTGGGCTACATCTGAAGTCTCTAGACCCCCAGTGAAAGTAGCTTTTAGTTTCTAGACCTAATAAAGCTAAATCATTTGTTATTAACTCTTTCGCGACCACAATAATTGCTCGTCACATCCACACTGCATTTTTGGCTATTTGTTTACCTTTTTTCTCACGCCGAACCGAACTCTGTACATCACCTAGAAACAAACGGTTTTCACGTGGTTGAAGAATGATTTTCCAACATGCTCCTCAAAAAACTGTGAGTTTTTCCGCCGTTTCGTTCGTGAGTACGAAGGAGAAGCAGAGAGCTCGGTTTCTCCATAAACGGAGCTCCCGCTCTAGTTTCAGAGAAAAATGCACTTTTGTGGCAAGTGGCAATCCGCTCATTTTACCGGTACTCTGCAGTGTGGCATGTCTCCCAAATCATTTCTACGGCTAAATTAGTATTTTTGTAGGCAAATCTGGGGGGTGCGGCAGCATGGAGTGCAGCGGTGCGGGTCTCTGGCCGCAGCGGAGACAGCTCTGTGACACTACCGTGTGACTGGCCACCGGTGAGTGCTTTGGGACCGAATCTCCAAACCAGAAACATTTAACAGCACCGGAAAAAGTCGCTAGATTTGTCGCTAGTCGCTTGACAAAAAAAAGTCGCCAAGAGAGTTTGGAAAGTCGCCAGATTTAGCGAGAAAGTCGCCAAGTTGGCAGCACGGTGTAGCCGACAGCCGTACAGCACGCTACACTTTGTCCCCAGAGCAGCATTCAAGGAGACCGATTACTCAGACAAAACCAAGATCACACAGTTTATAAAAAACATTATGTTTTGATTGTAGGTGACGAGTTAACTCGTCGACGGTCGTGAACGTTCGGCACGCTGTGACAAGTTTACTCGCCAATGGTCGCAAAAGAGTTAAACAATGCTGGTTCAAGATTTATGTTCAACTGAGGAGAAAGAGACACACTATGGATATATGGAGGAATGAGAGTAGCACTGGATTAAAAGTAAAAAGTCAAATCAGGGGTCACCAAGAATACCCTGAGGCAAGAGAAACCATGGGGGAAAAGGAAAAATGCTTATCACAAAAGTGCTGGTCAGGGAAAACAGCCCCTCAGTAAGGAATTTTGTCCAAGAGGTCACAGCCTGGGGCAAGATGATTGGGTTTCCAGTCCCTGCACACAATGCTGTGCAAACAGCCCTTAGCAACCAAAGATACGAAAACCTCTGAATATTCAGCATTCATAAATACATTATGCAGTGTTTAGCCTTAAAGGAGAATTCCGGTCATTTTTTACCCCTAAATCGTTTCCCTGATGGTCACCCAATGTTGGGGGGAGGAAAAAACGCTACTAAAATTGATGGATGCAAACCGGAGTTACATCATGGCTAGACGCTAACCTATGGGGGCAATTTTTCAACGGACAGACACCACTGAACTCATATAGTGTAGAGTATAAACAGTATAAACTTTGTGTTTTTGCATGTAAAAGAATCAATCAATCAATCAATCAATCAATCAATCAATCAATCAATCAATCAATCAATCAATCCTAATCACTCACCTCAGATAGCCTAACTCTGAAACATCCTGGAAAGACATTACTATCCCATCACAGAGCGCCTGCTCTCCCCGCCACAGAAACAAACACTTTTTCCTTGTTGTGATGATTTCTTTACAAAAATAAACGGTCGAGCAGTGCAGTGGTAATGTCCAAAATATCTCCAACCGTTTATTTTTGTAAAGAAATCATTACAACAAGGAAAAAGTGTCTGTGGCGGGAAGAGCAGGCACTCTGTGATCGGATAGTAATGTTTTTCCAGGATGTTTCAGAGTTCGGCTATCTGAGGTGAGTGATAACATGCAAAAAAAAAGTTTATACTGTTTATACTGTAGGAGGACTATATGAGTTCAGTGGTGTGTCATAAGGATTCGAGTCATGTACCATAGATACTTGATTGTTTTTTGAGTGTTTGTTGTGGTTGAAAAAATTGCCCCCATACTGTAGGTTGGCATTGTTGCTATCCCTAGCGCCGGGTAGCCATGGTATAACTCCGGTTTGCCTGCATCAATTTTAGTTGTGTTTTTTGCTCCCCCCAACACTGAGTGACCATCAGGAAAACGATTTAGGGGTCAAAAATGACCGGAATTATCCTTTAAAGCAGAAGTAAGTGATATATTTGTGTTAATATAAGTCTTAAATAGTTATATCTTCCGACAGCAATCACTTACATAGAGTGTTTCGACCGAAACACGGGTCTGTCAGTCACTCTGCTCTGCTCTGAGCCGAGGAGAAAACATTTCTCGTATCCTACAGTTTTTATCCAATGAGGAGAGAGAACGGCATGCAGGGCTGTGTGTGCAGCCAAGGGACGCCGTGAATGCGGTGACGTAGGGACGAGGACTGTTATGGTGCGTTCAAGGCAGCCCGTAACTCGTGTTTTTCCGACCTGTGAAGTTGTACCAGTTCGATCTGGTACGAGTTCACGGGTCGGAAGTTACGAGTGGCCGTTATAGTGACTTTCACCGGTAAAACAGGTCGGAAAAACAGGGGTGGGTTGCCTGGAACGCTACAAAGTCGTAAGTTGTGACTTGAAGCTGTAATTTACGGTTTCTAAAGCCTGCCTGGAACGCAGCATTAGCCAAAACGACCGGATCGCTTACTTCTGCTTTAAGGGGGGAAGTCAGTCTGACCCTTGAGTTGGTTAAGTTCAACCATCCACCTACTTTACTAAACTACAAATGGCAACTAATCTGAAGTGAGCAGCCTCCACTCTCTTATCAGGATGTGAGAAATCTGAATGAGAGAGCTGAGATATTTTAATATTCTCCAGGAGACTGGAGCATGGAAATGTGATCTCATTTATTGTTGGTTCAGACTATCTGCAGCAGCTCATTTCTCCATGGTATCACAAGGGTAAAGTTATCAGAACCTGACAGTAAGCCTGAGTAACCCCAGGTCCCTTTCCCTGCCAAAATCTAGATGTAATTGAATTGTGTTTATCACAAAAGCTGTTGGCGCTCCATGATATTTGAATGACATATATCATTACAGTAAGTGATTTAGAGCACCTGTAGAGAATAATCTGAATGTTTCTGCACACCTAAGGTACCTGTGATTCAGTGCTAAAATCACGATATTTCATTATTTCAGTTAATGAATAAAGCCTTTTATTCATACAAGATATTGTCTGAACATTAGCAGCTCAAACACCCTACCTGAATGAAATACTCTAAAATAACAAAGTGATGATTAAGATTTGATTTTGTTTGATTTGTTCAAGAAGTTAACAGAAAAATTACAATTGTAGTAACACAACACAATACAACCCAGCAAAATGGGTCTATTGACATCATAGTGTCTTTGACAGACCATCTACCATTTATCAGGATTGAGAGACATGAGCAGGTATAGGAGCAAAACTGAAACTTGAATAAGCTCTTTGCTACTTACAGTTTTTGACATTCACTGCATTGCAGTTGGTACTCATGAAGTGCTGTATAGTCGAACAAAGAGAAAAACAGCTTGTGTTAGGGTCACGATCAATAGCTTATTTTGCAAGGTGACCCAGTGGCAAAGGCTCTGCTCCACCAGAAGTAGTTCTCGCCATGTGCTGTTCAAACCACATCGGAAATCAAAAGTGGTTATAGTTGTTGCAAACAGCTACACTCAGAGGAAGGTTGGGGTCGAGCAGAATCATTTAAATATTGGAGATAACAGTTCCTGTTTTCAAACAGTCTTTTGTAGTGTCATAGTGTTGCACTCTGGTGTTCAAAAAGAGTGACTATGGACAACATGGGTCAGAGAAAACACCTTAACCACCTTGTGTGAATGCATTTGAATGTGTAACTATGTTTGGTGGTGGTCAGAGGGACCATTTGGCGCACATTGGCAGCCACGCTTCTGTCAGTCTGCCCCAAGGCAGCTGTGGCTACAGATGTACAGTAGCTTAGCACTAGTGTCAATGTGGTATGAACGAATGATGGTTTCTGTAAAGCGCTTGAAAAGTGCTCTATAAATCCAAGCCATTATTAATATTTCTGTTAAAGGGACAACGAGGAGTTTTGGAAAAGCGAAGCGTTTTCACACTACATTTATGAGCCTCCGCGCGCACCGTAAAATTATTTTGACCGGCGCAAGACAGACTCATGTTTTCATTCATCAAGAATTAAAGTCAGAGGTTCAAAGAGGTTCACATACCGTCGTAGTTACGACCATAAACGGCGATTCAGCTGCGTTATTCTCATGACTCGTTGCGAAACCGAAAGTAAAAAACGCTGGTCGGCTCGACCAGCATCTCCGCCACCACTAATAATAACAAAATAACGATAGAGACAGAACGATATATTTATCGAAAATGGGCCCATTAACAAGTGTGGGTAGCGGAGATTCATCCACATTAACGTGAGACTTTTTTTATAACCGAATAGAAACTCCTCGTTGTCCCTTTAAGAGAAGTTAGAACTGTGGGCTTTTCTGACCAGTCACAGCATGAAGTGGATAGACTATTGGATCATTGGTTCCTGGCATCTGACAAGTAGTTCAGAAGGAGCATAATGGCCCCTTATGACGTCGACTAGTTGCGTTGACTAGTTGCCTTTAGTAGACAGTTAACTGTCTACTAAAGGCATAAGTATCACTCCAGAAATAATTCTGCATTTTGCAAAGGCACGAACAGAAGAACATTGCTACGCTGCTCTTTAGTCAGAACATACAGTACCATTGTGTAGCCATGTTAGCTAATTTTTTTTATTTCACATTGCACATCATTACTGCAAACTTTCAGTAAACCACTGCATCATTCAAGCCTCTTTTTTGTCTCAAGCACATGAGTGCCCAGTCTGTATGTCTCTCTTCCTGTTAGTCTCCCCAGGTGTTCCCTTCTCCAGAGCTGTTTAATCCAGATCTGCAACTTTCTGCTTGCTTGATCTTGTGTCCAACACATGCGGTTAAATAACTTTATGGGTAATAATAATACTAATTTATTAGCTTCTGTCAGTACCATCAGTGGGAGAAATACAATTATCTTTGATATCATTATTGCTTTTGCTGCTACTACCATCACCATTATCAATATCACTATCATTGCATGGTAGTCCAGCCCAGTCGAGGTAAATGTCTGCCCACATTCACTATGTTTCTTAGACACTGATACGCATGGTTACAGTCATGCCCAGAAAAAAACACACACCTATGAAAATACACAAATGATAGCAAGGCAGATAGGAAGTTGTTTTGAATCATCCACACATGTGACACACACACTATTTTCATCTTCCAGCAGCAAGAAACAACTAGAGACACTACAGAAATGCAGAGACACTTTTAAAACTAATACACGCACTGAACATTGAACCAAACATATTTTCTACTCCTTCTGTGGATCAATGCAGCAACACAACTCACTGAACACTGCCTCGAGGCACTGTGAAGTAAGAGAAAAAGAAAAGACTGAAAATCACAAAAATTTTAGACAATGATAAATGAGAGGAAGCAAAGAGAGAGAGAGAGAGAGAGCAATATGACAGATTTTCAGAAAAACAAAAGAGAGTAACGAAGAGAAGAGAGATGGGGTTTGGATGTGGGGGAGGTAGAGAAGAAAAAGTAACTCCTAAATGAGTTCAGCAATTAAGAGCACTTCGTTAAGGAAGCTTTCAGTGACTAATGGACAAGACACACAGGGGTACACACACACCGCAGGGGATGAGTGATGGGCGAAAGGCAGACATTTAACAGCTTCAGACCATCCCCCTTTCTCTCCCTCTTGTCTTCTCGGCTTACTTATAATGAAATCTGAAAAACACAACTCTCCATTCTACGCTCTTGTAAAACTGCCTGTCTTTTATACTTTGTGCTTGATAACATTGTACAAAGGAGGTTTGAATTTCAGTTACCCTAAGTTTTGAAGGTCATCACTAGAAAGATGATGTATTAAGAAACTTTTTCACTTTTGGTGTGCAAGATAATTTTCTGTTAATGAAATACTTGATATCAGAATCTCATTTGGGCAAATAAATTGAGTATACAGTGCTTCAATTAGTAGGACTGGGATGCTTTATTTCCGTGTGCAGCTGCTCTTTGTGATTTAGGGCTGATTAGATAAGAGCATTTTTGCATCACAGTCTACTGTAGCATAACAGCAAAGTCATGGGTACACACACTGAATCTCAGTTCCTGCTCCCTGCTTCTAACGTTGCAGCACTGAATTGAAATGAATGTAACATAAGTGCACCTGTCTGGATTCCTTGCACATATGTCTCCCTGCATTCTCCAAATCGAATCAAAGTAAGGTTCAAGAAATGCTTGCTGCATGCCACTGTCCAGCTCTGTCTGTTTACCTTTTGAGCAGTGAGTCCACCAGGAGCTGTCTCATGTTGTTACAATCAATTCACTTCCACACACTACACCATGGCTTGTAGTATCTATATTTATACACAAGTCCTGTGGTTCACAGCGAGGGTCAGACTGAATTGTTTGCAGTCTGGAGATTGGAAAAGCTGGCATGTGATTGGAAGGTCACAAGTTCCAATCATAGACCAGAGTGGGAGGATGATGGTGTAGAAGTTAAAGGTGGTTCACTAAAATATGTCTCTCTAGTAACATACAGTGGCAGCTGTCACAGACATGTATATGTTCTCCACCTCCCCCCAACTCCCAACCCCATTTTTATTTGTGGACTGACTGAAATATAATAGATGCTGAGGGAAATATCTCCACAATATGGTGACAGTGTGTGTCGTCTGGAGTTTGGCCTGAGCAGATCCCTGTCCTGCAAACAATAGCTGCAGTACTACATTAGAAGGTAGCCAAAGGTTGCTCCTACCATGTGTTATCATTATATAAGTGTCATAGGCATCCTTGTACTACTTGTTCAGATTCCTCAAAGAAAAAAAAAATAATAATAATAATTCCTGCACATAGTAGCAACTGTGTGTTTACAGTAAAATACAAATTATCAGAAGAACATGCCACCTCTGCATTCTTCAAATGTAGGGGTAGAGCTATTACTATACGGAGTAAGAATATATTAATTATAGACTCTATATTATAAAACACAACTGTTGAGACAGCTTGGAATTTAAGCATTCACAAACAAGTGACTGGCATTGATCAGGAGAACTTAGAGAAATGGCAGTGATGTAATATTACAGATATCACCTTTAGTTGGGTAACCTTCCTGAACAAACTCTGTAGAGCTGTTTGTGCCGAACTGCCTCCAGCAACACCTGCAGCATCCAGGTGTGAATATGTGAAAGAAAGCAAGTTCTATAACTTTTAACAAGCTTGAGTAATTAACTGAGAGCTTTTAACTATGTTCTACAAACCTTCAAAGTTACAAAGTATATTTCCCTCTGCTCAGTCAATTCTTGCTCCCATAAGCCATAAGATATCATTTGTCTATCATGTGCTTGTCATTACATAACAATGAAAATCATGACTCGAGTGGCTGGCTAAAGAAAATCTGACAAATTATCTTGGAGCCAGTGTGCTTGGATTGGTATGAAAATGATATCTAGCTATGGGTAATGTGAAACACTCCGACAGCCTCCATACTCCACTGCTGAAAACAGGCTGTAATGTATTTCATATCATTTTAGTTTTGATTTTGAAGTTTTGATTGAATCAGTTTCTCATCTAGTAGTTCAATTACATTTTTAATGGGAAACTAAATTGAGTTGAAATTGTTCCCTGTGTTGAAAGACGAACCGCCTTCCACTTTGATTGAAGAATAAAGTCACATTTTCCCTCTCCCTCTTCATGTTCACTCCACCTGTCTTTGGAGATTTATTTTCTCTCGACATTTCTGTTTATTCTCACACAATCCTTTGTCAACTTCTTCAGCATCTTACAAGGAAGAACACTGAAATGAATCCATGCGCTATTTCAGTTTGTCACACCAGAAAAGTTTCACTAACTTTTAAACATCTAACTTGTTATAATCAACTGATATGGTTTTATCACTACATCTTTTTGAAACATGCATATATGCCACTGTTGACGTTTCACTATCAGCACCGCAATGATGAATGACAATGATATATTGTGCTGAGGTAAATCCTGATAGCCTGGCTGAACAGACCAAACAGGAGAAACAGACAGGTAATAGATAAAGGCAAACAAGAAACGATCTATCTACTCTATAAAAAAAAAACAATGAGGCAGTCAAAAAGAGATAAAAGGAAGGATTAAGGAAAAAAAGCAAAGTATGTGGAGGCTATAAGATGAAAAAGGTGATAAAAATAAATCATGTTTAAAAAAACCTCTTTGTGGTACAGTTATTAGGGCTCTTATTTTTCTACTATGCAGTAACTACTTTGGTGCCTCATGGCTGCTTTTAGATTAAGAGAAAGTATCAGCAGTATCTGCATTAATACACACCATTGGACTTTAGGACTTCCAGTAATTCATTTCCTGTTGTCTTGTGTTTGTATTCTGCTCATTCTAAGTCCCCGAATTTTCATCAGCTAATTCAATGACAAATTACCGTGATTAGTATTGTATTAAAAAGGACTTAAATTCTTGAATATATCTCTCTGAGACTATCAGGTGCGCTGAATACATGAGCGAGCAAGAGTTAAAAGATTAATAGGTGAGAGAGTATGTAAGAGAGAGAGAGAGTTACACAGAAAACAAAGAGAGCGAGAGTGGTAATACCCTTGTGAGACCTCTGTATTTACTGCACTGTTAAGCAGCATTCATTTATCTTATGAAAAACCTGCTACCCCCACCCAACCACATACACACACACACACACACACACACACACACACACACACACACACACACACACACACACATATATGTGAATACAGATGGCCCAGTGAGGGCCTTCTCCCCAGACAGCTCCTCTAATTAGCTCCATTTAAATGAATGGGTTAAGCAGAGTTCCTTGGTACTACTACTAATGCATTGTATTTAATTATGTACTGCCACACACAGATGCAGACAAATACACATTTCTACAGGGCAATATATGTTTCAAAGCACAACCCTCTCCACCTTTTTTTCAAACACATCCAAAAGGGGCACTCAGGGTGAGTCATCTCGATTCCTGCGACGAAGAAGAAGAGAAGCAGGCAGTGTTACTGAGATGGAGGTTTTGCTTTATCTACAGGGACGAAAGCACATTTACTTTAATATTCATTAGTATTTTTTCATAAATAATTTTTTCTTAGAGAGGACAAAGGTCAGAGCAAAGCCTATGGATTATGGACAAACAGTGTTATAAATACAGTCACTCCAACAGATAATTAGAAGAGAGAGACACTGGCAGAGAAGGAGAAGAGTGGAAGAGGAAAAGAACCACAAAACAAATAATAAAAAACAATAAAAGAAGGGTTAGGTAGAAGGAGGTGAAGTATAATGTGTATATAAAGGAGGAGTAAGATGAAAAGGTAGAGGAGGAGATGGGCAGAGACAGAGAAAGATGTGTGAACATTGAAAGTGGAGCACACGAGAAGATACAGAAGAAAATGGTCAGAACAACTGAGACAGGAGAGGACAGATGGAAAGAAGAAAGTGAAGAGGGGAGATATAAATGTTTTTTTTGTTTTTTTTTTAAGAAAAAAAGAATTAAACATTAACCAAAGTCAAAATGTGACTTTGTGAAACCAGCTCTTTATCATCTACCTTCTAACAGCTATAACCCCTTCTTTGTTGTGTCCTTCAGTAATCTGCATTGTATTCTGGGTGAAAAAAGTGTCTGAAAATAGTGTGTTCCAGTATATGTACTCTGTTCCCCATCGACCCATGTCTCAAACCTCTTGTCACTGCTCTCAGTTTCTCCACTGTCTCCAATGTCCTCTGACTTTCCTCCCTATTCCCAGTCTTCTGATTACCCTACCTGTTCCAGTCACCCGAGCACTTGCCATCTGCACCTTATTTACTAATCAACCTTGGACTACATATCCCAGTTCGATCCTTTGTCCCTTGTTGGGTCATCTCCTTATGTTCCAGCCTGTGTTTCAGTATGTTTTCCAAGTACCTTTGCTATAGCTGCCTGCATTCCTGCTTGTCTACTTGTCATCATGAGCCTGGTTTTCTTCAGCTTGGTTATTAAAAGTTTGGGTCCTTTTCTTTGTGTTAGTGGCTTCAGCTGACACCTACAGGATTCAAGCCTTTAGCAGTGTGAAAAATAAAGAAAGCTGCTTAAAAATACAAAATACAAGACAGCACAAGATAGACCTGCCAGAAATTATCAAAATACATTTAGTTGGAGTGCAGTGATTCTACTCAAATGGAGGCAAACTTCTCACTTTCATCATACTTTGCTCTGAAGCAGAAGATCTCCCACTGTGCACTGGCTGGAAAATGAAGTTGAACAAGGAGAGAAGTGGGTCTCTGTTACATGCTCTCATCTTGTGTTTTTCTCCCTCTCCTCAGGTGCTCCTGAAGTGTGGCCCTGCCCACCACAGCCTACTTAAGAGAGACTGGAACATTAGGAGATTTCTGTCTCTCTCTCACACATCCAAGCAGCTCTCTGACAACTTGCTATCTTTTGTTGTTGGTTGGAGGATTGAGGTCTGGTAGTCCTGTTTTCAGTGTTTCAGTGAGCTGCTACACACAGGGTTGTGCCAAATGTCTTAGTATGGCTGTAACAGTCTATATCAAGGCTAGGTTACAGGCTAAATTACAACAGATGAACAGCCAAGGCCCCATACTGTAGCCCAAGGTTCACTGTGTTCACTGCACTTCTGGTAATTAGATTACTTATTTTTTTCTTGCTAAATGTTCCCTCCTAAGCCAGAACATCACCGGAGTCCTGCAGTATTGTTTAATCTTGTTTTTT
This sequence comes from Trachurus trachurus, assembly GCF_905171665.1. Taxonomy (NCBI): domain Eukaryota; kingdom Metazoa; phylum Chordata; class Actinopteri; order Carangiformes; family Carangidae; genus Trachurus; species Trachurus trachurus. Next base: position 11,370,446 of record NC_139891.1, on the reverse strand, counting down.
GTGGAGGAGTCTATAATCTAAATGTAGTGCTGACAGCTTTATTACTTCAGTGTTTGTTGTGAGTTTATGTATTTTCCCAAATGTGTTTTACAAAGTCACCATAAAATACCTGCCATACAAAAAACCTGAGGCAGGCAGAGGCAGTGTATCAATGGAGAAGAAACAGCCATCTATTCGGTACTGTGTGCACAGAATAAGGCCGCAAACAGCTGAATCCACCCATGGTTTCTCACACGACTAAACTGTACCAGTTGACAATTCTGTAATACGTACATGTTTACGTATTACTTCACTACAGTCAGGGCCGGTTTTAGCTATGGGCAATATGGGCGACCGCCCAGGGCGCAATCTTTGTGAGGGCGCACGAGCGCTCTTCAAAAAATAAATAAATAAATAAATAAATCGCCGTCAAGTTAGTGGAGTGGTCGCTGAGGCGCCCCTATGTCACGTCAACTCAGTCATAGGCCTACTACAGGTTGTGTGTGTGTCAGAGGAGGCAAGGGGGGGATCAACTTGCGACTGCTGAGGTTGTATCAGAGTCTCACGTCGGATGCTCCGCCGGCCCAGTGGGCTCTCATGTGGGGAAAGAAAGGAGGGTTAAGCGCTAAACTCCTCGCCCTGAAGTTGGCTTCATTTTGGTAATGTTGCTATCGGGATGCCCAGCAATATTCCTCTTCTTCCTCTTCAATGTCCGGTCTCTGGTAAACAACATGAATGAACTGCGACAGGATCATGTGTTAAAAAGGATCCTGGACTGTCATGATGTTTCTTAATGAGCTGGTTTAACAAATTAACAGCAACGTCACGCTGTTTCCAAAACCACACCGACTTCAGCAGAGAAGTGAGTTTAAGCACATTTTTACTTTAGCCTACAGATGGATCAGTGGTTCCTGTCATTAGCCTACTTTATATTCAAAATATCATCATGTTGCTACACTCACAAACAAAAACTATTTTAAATTGTGTATTTTTTTTAGAGGTTCAGAGGCTGTAGTCAAGCTGCTCAGTTTTAATATAGCCTAAGCCTATAATTTTATTTGATTGGCTATTTTAAAAAATCGTTTAAATATGGCTGGATGATCAATAACAAATTAAACTGTGGTTTGACAACACATTTATTGATGATTTAATTTAAAGGAACCACGGTAGCCTATAAGATCGTAAGATCAAATTCAGTGTTAAAGGCGCTCAGGCAGGTGATTTTGAAATACGCTAAAAGTAATCCAGAAACCTACTATTAGTATTACTTTACTTGAGTAGCCTAATCGAAATGCATTACAGGTTACAGATTTTGGGACATGTAATCAGTAATCTTTAGGGGAATACATTTTAAAAGAAACCCCCCCAACACTGATTATAATATATTCTTGTGTTTGTTCGTTGGTGGGTTTTTTTTTTTTTTTTTTTTTGGAGGGGGGGGGGGGCACCAAGGGATGGTTTCGCCCAGGGCGTAAAACTAGCCAGGACCGCCTCTGACTACAGTAGATGATGGGAGTGGAACTCCCTTGAGCTTCGTTCCCTCCTTTCACTGTTTTTTAGCTCGTGCTAAATAAATTCACTTCACTTCATTACTTCACCCACTTGAATGTGACTTTCATTAGACGCTGGTATTGATGTCTTAACGCCCTCTCTTTACAGTAAAATGTAGAGTTGGTTCAGAATGGTTAATATGAAGCCTCATTACTGGTGACTTCTTTCTCTCCTGCTCTCTCTGTTCAGTGTCATGTGTTTAGTTGTTCCTCTGCCTCCTGAGGTAATGAAAGTAGTTGCTCAGTGTGTTGGAAGTTCTTCTCCACCTCCCTGTGGTTGCTGAGCAGGGAAAGGAGTACAGCTCGGTGAAGTGCAGCTTGGCACTCTGCTCAGCAGCAGTATAAGTACCATCAGTCAGTCAGTAAGGGTCATTTGCGATTAAAGGGCTGGCCCCGCTGGAGCTGGTCCAGGATCAGATTGAGTGAGCATGAATAGTCTACAGGGGTAACACAGACAGGCAACCACTAACTTACTAACTTAACCTGCATGTCTTTGGATTGCAGGAGCCCTTGAAGGAAAGTTCAAATACAGGGGCATTTTGCTGCAAGGCCACTGTGCCTACTGGGAGTCAGCTTTCACCATGGGAGGACTCTGAAACAGCTCTGCAAGGTGATGGAAGTTTGCAGTAATATCAGAACAAATTAAAAGTTCTGAAAAATATTTAAAACTTCCTCTTAATCACACATTGTTGTGTTTGTCCTATGGAGCATCTTTAAACAGTGTCGGCTTAAAAAGAGTGAGAAAGAGACACAGAAGATAAGATATGTGTGTGTGTGTGTGAGAGAGAGAAAGACCTGGAATCTGAGTAAAGTTTATTGCAGTTTATTGAAGAAACTTGGAGACCTGAATTACCTCATCAAAAACTTCTAAACAAACTCAGTCTTAATAAGTACACCGGAACAAACACACATAATTCACAACTTCTCACTTCATAATTAGCAAAAGTTCTTATTGTTCCCTTCCATCATTCTTCACCCGAAATCTTTCTCTGTGGCATTAATAAATCATGGGTGTGCTTTTTTTTTTTTGCCTTGACACCTCCCAATACGCTGGCAGGGGAGGGAGGCTGTTGAGAGAATGTGTGTATCCCCTGAAATATTAAACACTCCCCATGTTCAGCAGCTGTTAACCTGCTCTGTGTGTGTGTGTGTGTGTGTGTGTGTGTGTGTGTGTGTGTGTGTGTGTGTGTGTGTGTGTGTGTGTGTGTGTGTGTGTGTGTGTGTGTGTGTGTGTGTGTGTGTGTGTGTGTGTGTGTGTGTGTGTGTGTGTGTGTGTGTGTGTGTGCGCGCGCGCGCTTAGTGTCCATGGTTCAATGTAGGATAGTTACATTTGTTCTGGTTCCCCCGCGGATTTCATGGCAAACATCAAATAGTACACAACTGTGTCTGTGTGTGTGCTATGTGCACACAGTCCATTTGAATACTATGAATATTTTAGATCTTCCCAAATCAGGTCTGAAAGTCAATGATGATGATGGTAGTAATGATGACATTTGTACATTTGTGGCATATAATCTTCTAATCATTAATTCATCTTGCTCTTGTTTTGTTCGAACGTCAGCTTATTACTCTCTAATCTCCATGGTTCCAGACCGATAAAGTTTGACCCAGATCCCATTTCTCCAGCAAACTGATTAAAAATAAAATATAAAAAAAAAAAAAGAAATTCATTGAACAATGAAACGGGAGTCAACAGGAAATTCTCAATTATTTGTCTTGATGTAACTGTATGTCATCTGTATCAAAGCTTGTATGTTGTCATCATGACTGTGTTTGTGCTGTACTGCAGCCTAAGTGTTGTGGATATCATCACAGGTTTCTCTTTTTGAAAAAGACGTCTTATGGCAGCACAGTGGTGCACTAGTTAGCACTGGCACTAATTGATTGATGATTGATAATTTGATTTAACTTGGCCCTTTGCAATTTTTGGCATCAAGTTCTGTGCACATTGCGAAACATCATGAGAAAAAACAATGCTCTTGTTTATGCTGAATGCATCAGCTAGATATTTATTGAGAACATTTTCTCTTCGTATAGTTTTCTCAATATCAGATTTGGCAAAACAATGTCCACTAGGAGCGACTACATTATTACTAAGCATTTTTCAGACTCCTTGTTTAGGCTTTGGCGGCAGCAGGTTAAAGACTGTGGTCTCAGTTACTGCAAACACAGAAAGAGTCTGAATGTTTACCATCATTCAGCAGAACACGCAATCTTTCCAGACAGCATCCAATGTACTTTTTCTGTCTAAACCACTGATGGGAGTGAGAGTGCAATAAGTAGACTCAAGTGTTGTAACTTGTAAGATCACTATCAACCTGAATCTATTCCTTGTAAAGTTGGAAAGGATAGCATTCACACAAAATGTTACCTCAGAATAGGCCTTGGCAATAAACAATAATAATGTGTACCATGATAGACACTTTGGCGAAATACAAAAAATTAAAATGTAAATTACAAAAAAAACATGCCCACTAAGAGGGAATACTAGAGAGTCTCGTTTCATTTGCAGAAAGTGTGGTGGAACTCACATGAATGAACACAGGGCACTCTAAGTAGGGAAGTGGTCAGTACAAACAGTACACCCAAACAAGGTGCTCATGATTTGCAGTGAGAATCTGAAAGTGGCATAACACATAGATAGCCCAAATGAAACCTCTGGAAAAAAAAAATATATATATGTATATATATAAAGGAAAAATAAAAATGACCTGCATCATCCAGTTTGTATAATATTTGATACAATTGTTAGGCTACTGTTGTGAATCAATAGAAAATATGGAATTAAAGGCGGGGATCCCTGAAGAGACATCATCTCCCAGAATATGGTAAAAACCTTCTGGCTAGACAAAACGGTGATAGTTCTCCTGAGAAAAATGCACCGCTTCAGTGGTAGAGGGCTCTCATAAATGAGGACGGATGGAAAGAGGAGAGGTGCAGCCTCCCAGTGGAACTGTGAAGCATGTGTGGAAGATACAGAGTACCATATAGATATGCATAAAATATAAGCTTGTTAAATCAAGTGATTGATTTTTCAGTCTATCTGAATATATAATAAAAGTTTGAAGCAAGCGAGATGATGAGACACATGACGTCTGAATCCATTAATTTTGCCAAACAAGGCAGGAGGCATTTCATTCCGACTGAGTCAGTATGGGCCCTACATGTAGATTTGATATTGATCACATTTAGACAGTATTTTCTTGTGGGAGAAGGAGTGAGTGCATCAAAAACATTTCAAAACATATCAAAAAGGAAAGAGAAACTGACAAATATAATAATAATACATTTTATTTGTTGGAACTTGGCACCTTTCAAAGCACCCAATGTTGCCTTAAAGGTAGCAGAAAACAAGGGCACAAATAACAGAAAAAATTAGAACAGAACAGTAACAAAATAAGATTATGGAGAGCTTTGAATGTTATCAGAAGGAGCTTGTATTATATCCAAGCAACCACAATACTACTGTACCTCACAGTACAACCACAATAACACCAGCAGGTTCAGAACTGCCAACCTCCAGACACCTGAGGTTCCTTTTTTTTATGATTTTAAAGTCTCAAGTTCAGTCCATAAAGGCACATTTCCCTGAATCACTGACCTCAGGGACAGATAACCAAAGCATGTCCTGAATGCATAACAATTATTTCCACCAAGTGATTGGGAGATATAAAACCACAGATGGAGCCATTGATACAAAGAACACCCTGAGTGATCTTAAAAATAAAAAGATATCAATAAATGAAAGATAGAGGCCTCTGTTTGGACACAGCAGGCCAGTCACCCTGAACATATAAGATAAATTCAGGAATAGGAGAGTACAATCAGATAAATCTCACTGCTCTATGATGCAGAGACAAAGACAAGGAGACACAGGCTGCTTAGTAAACAGCACCATGATCAAATGTCTACATCAAAGTGGTAGAGATGAATTTCTTTCCAGCCTCAAATGAAAAACGCAACTTGTACTTCGTCTCACTCGCTTGAACACTCAAATTTCCCAAGTAGAAAACTAAGTGAAATCTTGTTGCAAAGTGAAATACTGCTTTGAAGGCAGGACAGGCAATGAGAGAATGGAGAAAAACTAACAGGGAGAGATGGGAAGAACAAGAGAGGCGGACTAATTAAGGAGAAAGTGGCAGAAAGAGAGACAGGCAAGAGAAGGAATTGAGTCAGCAGGCTTTATTTGTCTGTATGAATGCGTGTGTGTTTGGACATGCTTGTCTAACTTCTAAATCCTCTGCAAAGTCAGAGGAGTCTTTCATTCCCAAGATGAGTAAACATTGGCCCACGTTCTGTCATCACGACTGCTACGCCTTCAACCAAAAACAGCCTGTTTGTTTCTGTCAGTCTCCTCATGCCAACAGCCCATCTTATGGAGAACACATAGCAATAGTACAGAAGTGGATGTTACAAAAAATCAAAAAATGTGATCATGGCTTCCGAACCCATTCACTTAATGAGAAATAGAAGAGGAGGGGAGGAGATAACACATACAGTATAGGCCATAATGTTCACACTCTCAAACACGCACACTCGCACAGAGCCCTTGCTGTATAGGATGCACAACTCATGAATAATACATGCTCTAGATGCAGTTATTATGAAAGCCATGGCTATGATTTCTCATATTCTTACTATTCATATGCAAAGTTGGAGTTTGGTTAGCTATTGGGAGATTTTTTTTTTCATTTTCTGTTGCCTAGTGGGTTGAGATTTTCAGTACTCATCCAAATATGAGTTTATCACCCCTCCTTCCTCCTTCCTCCTTCTTATCTTCTCATTCGCTCCCAGGGCACCCAGTGAAGTCTGCTGCAATGCTACTATCATATCAGGAAACACATGGACCTTACAGTATATGCAGGCATTAGCTGCAATATTTTCTTTTTCAGCACAACATAATGCTGATACAGAGGCGGGAACCAATGAAAAATACCGCTCTACTCAATATCTACCGGTTGGTTTGCAGGTCACCAGAGTGCAGGTAATACACATTGGTCTGTTGGACCCTCAGGGCAGTTGTTTGTCAATAAAACACAGCTTATGCTGCACAAGCTGTTTGGGGAAATTTGATGGAAAGTGAATGCTTTTCGTGGAGCTGTAAAAAGATGGCTGTAATGTACTGGAGATTGCCTTCTGTGGTGATAAAATACCACATACCATTGCCCAGGCATTACCCAAGCCACTACTTTGCCCACAAAACCTCATGTAAACACCATACTGATGTGTATTTTTGCCCATATCACTGTAATACCTCAGATGTTAGGTACATGGGTTTTTGTTGTCAAACATCACCACTACTATTTTTGCTAATTCATGGTTGTATTACCAGTTGGGGAACTCTGACAGCTGTCCCAAACTCTTAGGGGCCACAAAGGCCCCATGTTCACAATTACTCTGTGGCCATTTCATAAGATGAGGTAAAAGTATGGAGTGGAAATTGTGACTGGCTTAAGAACCTTGAGAAGACTCACTTTAATCCCAAATATTTCTCTGTGCAAATGTTTCCATTAGCTCATCCTCGTAAATGCAAATCTCAACAAGAGTTGGCAGTTATAAGATACAGTAATTTATTTATCACTCACTTTCCAATTGCATGTGTTTGTTTCTCACACAGAGTAAACTGGGTTGAGTGTGACACTGCAATAAAGCAAAGGCACTATCTAAAGGTTTTGTGGAAAAGTGTTTGATCGATCAGAACTCTTAGGCTCACAATATACAGTACAGAATTGTGAACTGATACAGTTTAAAAGTGGCAGTTTTGCTCTGATGTGTGAAAAATTGATAATAGGTAGTATACATTTGGACAGTGTAACAATATCCATTCACACCGTGGTGTGGTGTTTATACAGTTTAATGATGACTGACAACACAGCGTGTGCGTATTTTCAATATCGTGCATCCATCAGCAGTGACACGTGTTGTTTTCAGCCTTGAAATTAGTTCGCAGTCAGTTGTGAAATAACAATAAAACAGAATAAATGAATGTTTGCTTTGCCAGTGTGAGCAGTGGCAGTGGTATCCATAGCTACAGAATTCCTATGTAGCTTATTACCACAGATGAATGTTGTTTGTCAGAAATGTTCTTCTCTTTAGAGTTTTACATCAAATGAAACTGAATTTATTTTTCAAAAAGACCTGTCATATAAACACAATCATCATGTTATTTTTGAAAATAAAGAATAATTGCCGCTTTAAACAGGTCCAGTCTGCTGAAGATTAGTTTTCTGAAGCTCTTAATTATCCAGAAATGTGTTTAAAGAGATGAGAAAGGTTGTATATTTGTTTTCAAGAATATGTCTTTTTGACATCCACAAGCCTGGAACACCACAATCTTTTACAGCTGACTAATGAGCAGCGGAGCTTTCACAGTGTGACTTTGAGGAAGCCATAACAGTACTGACAGTGCCACTCAAACAAATTCCCCGAGCGCCCAGATTTGGGCTCTGTTGATTGAGTTTAGACTGGTGAATTCCCAGTTGTGTTTTCCAAATTTGGAGCGAAAACAAGCTGCATTTCTTGTCTTCATTTAGAGAAGCCTTTGCTATACGACAACATGCTCACTGTTATAACACCTAGCAACAGGGACACAGTTAAAAAGTCTGTTGCATCTTGCAGAAAACAGTTTAACAAGCTGTTTTTTTTTCCACCACTCTCATTGTTCTGACAATATCTTGCTACTTTTACCAGTTGGGAGGATTTTGCTCTTTAGACCTGCAGAAGGATCATCTTACGCTCTCGTTCCTCAGACATATTTCCTATGCTATTACTCCATTACTTCATTAGAGGTCACTGTTTCCCACCTGTGAACACACTTTCTGCTGTTAACAAAAAGGTGAAAAAAAGTATTCCTGTATAGTTTATTCACAAAGGACAAAATTGGAAATGTTGCATTATTCCAAGTACATTGTAAAAAAAAAAAAAAAAAAAAAAAAAAATCACTTTAGCATCTGCAGTATCATCAAATTTAAATGACCATATTCTGACAGCTGCTTGTTCGAGTAAACCAAAGTCAAAGTATATTATAATGACCAGCGTCAAAACCCAAATTAAAAAATAATTCTCCTCTGCACCATAATGAGCAAGAGATACACAGTATGTGGAAAATTTCAAATTCTAAACTCTAATCTTTGAGGTCCACTCATGTGTAGAGCTATAATACTCTTTAAGTGTGATTTTGTCAACAAACATTTTGCCCTGCAGTAATGACAACAATGGACATATAGCAAAGCTCTTGAATAAAAGTAGTTATAGAAATTGTACTAATTTGTTCTATTTTGTGGGTCATTTACTCCATAGACACAGCAGCTAGCAAGCCTGCATGGGCAGGTTTTAATGTCGAGTCTGATTTGGTTACTGAGGAGACGACTACATTTGGGATCAAAGTATCATCCGGGTGAAAATAAGGCAAACCATAAAGCGAAAAGATAAGATATGAACACCGAGGGGAATCAGGTGACAGTCAACCTAACGGCTCAGCGCTTGACATGCCACACACATGGTACGTTTTTGCTTTTCCTTTTCAGATCTAATGTCTTGTTGTTGTTTTTTTATCATCATTTGATTAGCCTATCGCTATTGTTATCTGTGATTAAAATTTTCTCTGTACATTAATCTTTTTGCATTGAGTCAATGTTTTGGACTTAATGTTCTTGAACAAATCCATAGCAGTTCAAATTAGACAGAGATTGACATATATCACAATCATAATTATTTTATCTGTAGGTTTACTATGGATTTATGCTTTTTGTGAGTTCAAATGAGCTGAAAAGTAGTTAATGCAACAACGTACATTGTATTTTCATTTCATAAAAGGGAGGGAACTAAATATACTGAACAATTCATCAAATTCTTTCCATAAAACTTTGATAATACTGTCCAATATTAACATGACAATTATAGAGATTTTTATTTGACTGTGCTGTTTTATTTTGGGGGGGAACAAAACACACACGAACATGCTTTTTTGAAACTTTAATTACCAACCAAGATTATTAGTGTTGCTAATGCAATTCCCTGGAAAGATGCAAATAAGCCTGTGGGAGAGGTCATGCTCTGCTCTTCAACAGATGTCTTCCCTGTACTTTAAAAAGCTGTTATACGAGAAAGTGAATAGCAGTAATTATTACTAATTGTGGCATCTTGCAGATGGATTTTCAGAGTTGATATAGTCATAATGTATAAACTGAGCTGAACTGGCTCTCATATGTGATATTTAGATAAATGTTGAGAAACTATTTTACAACTAAGTCACATGGGAGGATTTACATTTCCTTTTGTTTTCAACAGTCACACAAATGAAGGAAAGGTATCTGCTAATATGTTTTTCTCTAAAAAAAAACAGGACTTCCTAAAAGATCAGAAATGATTCACAGGTATGTGTTTATTGCTGTGGAAAACTGAAACTATTGCTCTTGTCTCAAGTTCAAAGATCATCTTATATAATTGTTTTGTTTTGTTTTAACACAATTTTTATACCAGTCCACAAATAATTACCTCCTGGATATATGTTTTCCATTGTATGTCCTTAATTAAGGTATGTTACACTGAGACAATTGGGATAAATGTGGATTTATTATTAATAGTATTATTATTATATAGATATGAGGCTTGATTGACCTAAGGCTGGAAATCTTTCCATTATTAAATACATTCATCATCAGAGTGTGTTATTTGCCATAGTGTGGTGGAGATAGTGTTTGTTCTTCCCTTTGTCATTCTTCCTCTGCTCATAATTTTTTATCCTCTTTTTCAGTTCTTCATTGCCATGATCCAACAACAGCAGCAATGGTGTGGAAGCTCATGGTCAAACGTGTCACTGTGGCCTGCCTCCTCATCAGTATGATTCTGCTGTACTGTCTGTCTACACTACGGATTAACTCCAGTCCACCAGAGTAAGAATCTGTCACAGCATTGCTTAAAATAGTAAAACAGCACCATGGCAACTTCTGAAAATGCTGGATACAGTATTGGCTCATTAGGATTATAAAAGCTCCAGCAAAATGAAGCTTTGCCATTAAGTTCTGTCCTGTCTGTGAGATGCAAAATAACTTTGACATGTTTTATTATATTCACACCTCTGACCTTTCAGTTTTCAGACCTTATGCTCTTATTTCACACTGTGCAACTTGACAAGATTTTTAACTCAAAATGTCTCTGCATCATTGTCGGTAAGAATAAATAAACTCATTATGCTTACTTCTTTTTAGGCTTCCAGTACCTTACTCCTGTGCCCCAAGGCCAGGCCAACACAGCACCCAGTCATCCAAAAATGGCTCACAGCAAGACAATAACATCTGTGTTCCTAAAGTGGACATCATGTTTATGAAGACTCATAAAACTGGAAGTAGCACCTTCATCAACATCCTCTTACGCTTTGGAGAGAAGCACAAACTCAAATTTGCCTTCCCCAGTGGCCGTAATGACTTCTCCTACCCCTCTCCTTTTCAGCGCACGTATGTTCAAGGCTACAAATCTGGAACATGTTATAACATCATGTGTAACCACATGCGTTTCAACGCCTCCGAGGTGGCCAAAGTGCTGCCCAGAGACACTCTCTACATCACCATCCTGCGAGATCCTGCAGAGCTCTTTGAGTCGTCCTTCCATTACTTTGGTCGTACTGTTCCTCTGACCTGGGGGATACCAGGTGAAGACAAGGTGTCAGAGTTCTTGCGTGATCCCAGCCTCTACTTCAGCCCAGATGGAATTAACTCCTTCTACCTGAAGAACCTGCTCTTGTTTGACTTCGGGCAGGACAACACCCTGGATCCAGATGACCCCCATGTAGAGGAGAGCATCAGGCTCATTACAGAGCGTTTTCAATTGGTCATGCTAATGGAGCACTTTGAGGAATCCCTCATCCTGCTCAAGGACACCCTCTGCTGGGACATGGACGACATCCTCTTTTTCAAGCTCAACTCCAGGAAAGAATCCACCGTACCTAAACTGAGCCCAGAAATGAGGGCAAAGGCCTTGCAATGGAACGGTGCTGACTGGAAGCTTTACAAATATTTTAACCTGACCTTCTGGGAGAGAGTGGAGGCTTATGGCAGAGAGCGTATGTCGAGGGACGTAGCAGAGCTCAGGAGGAGGAATGCAGAGATGGTAAGGATCTGCATTGAGGGAGGTCATGCTGTCGCAGCAGGTAACATTCATGATGAGGCCATGCAGCCATGGCAACCCATCGGAGAAAAGTCCATCATGGGATACAACCTGAATATAAACATAGACGAAGCCCATAAGGAGTTGTGCCGCAAGATGTTGATGCCAGAAATTCAATATCTGACAGACTTGGGTGCTAACCTGTGGCTCACTAATCTGTGGGCACGTGTGAGGAATATCATTAACTTGTGATGAGAAACGTGAGACAAAAGCTGAAGGAGCCTTTGGGAGACTGATGGAAAAGGTAATATGTGAGTATATGTTCCAAGAGTGTTTTGATAATACTTTTGCGCTACATTACCATGTCAACTCTTATTCATGTGACAATAGTCACCAAATATTACCTGCTACTACGTTTATACTGTATAACTGTTTTATTGTTTAGGCTATTTGTTTTGTTTTTATTTGGTAGATCTTGTGATTGTTACACTATGTAGCCTAATACATGCCTCAAACTTAAAAAAAAAAATTCATTTGGATATGTATAAACTGATTCTCTCCACATCTGTGTCTGTAATTAATTAGTGGTATTTATACAGCGCGAATGCAGCCTCTATGTTAGGAAAGCTTAATCTCCTTTCATGCTATCTTGCCCTTAAAAAAATTCTACTCTTGTGTCTTCAGCCCTCTCAGATTTGTTGGTTTGACGTCACTGTGAATAGAAATCTTCACTTGGGTGTATATCTATAAAGGAACAGTGTTTTAGTAGATTTTCTTTGAGGACGATTTTGGCCTGTAACAAATACAGGGTCAGACTACATTCATTACATGTTCACTTCACACCGCACCATGAGCTGAGGTGTTTATTTACAAATTCAATCTCAATGACTAATCTAATACCTAAAATTATGGATGGTAATATTTTTCATAAACTGCCACAGTGCTATGAATTTATATTGCTGCAAAATTATGCCAAGTGGCAGGATGACATGGCTACTTTAATTAGTAATTATCAGTAATATCATTGGCCATAAACATGGCTGCTGAGAATATAACAGGCCTTCTGTTCCCCATTAGATGTGGAGATTAGGACTGCAGACAAAAAGTTGGACAAAATAAAGTTTTCACAGTTCTAACCTGACATTAATGTAGCAGTTTACCAACATAATAATGAAAGCTCATTTCTGTCTTCTTTACCTTTACATCTGATATTTGCGCTGCAAATTCATTTTTGCTGCCACACCAAAAAAAAAAGTAAATTTTTCATACACCAAGCTACAAAAAATAACACTCCTCAATAACAATACCATATTATTTGGTGCTATTCATATTGTGTGACGCCTGTGTTACCATTAAATGTGATGAAAAATGCCAAGTAGCTATTTGACAGAGAACAATGTAAAACTCAAAGGAGCAGCAGTGACAAAAAATAAATAAATAAATAAAAAAAAAGATAATAATAATTTGGACAAATAGGCTTGTGTGAGTTCACTGAGTTCAAGCTGTTTTACAACAGATTTGACACAGTGACACCTGTTCTCTCTCGGTGTTTCAGTTGCAATTTCTCCTTATACGGCATCTCTGTCACACTGCTCCCTGCTTCACATCCTGGTTTGAGGATTTTTTGACAAGACGACCACAGCACATAAGGCTGGGTATCCGTGTCTCAGGGACAGTGATTAGCAGCACTGGGGCTCCACAGGAGACTGTTCTGGCTCTGCTCCTGTTTACTTTGTATACAGCAGACTTTAAATATAACCAGATCCAGAAATATTCAGAGGTGCGTATCAGGGATGATTAGGAAGGGGAGTAGAGTGATCTGACAATGGCCTTCAGTGAATGGAGCAGCAAGAACTGCCTCCCTTTGAACACCTCCAAGAAAAGGAGATGGTCATTGACTCTTGACAGTCTGGACCCACCCGTCAGCTTATCAACCTATGAGGAAAGGACAATTATAAATACCTAGATGTGCACCTGGACAGTAAATCGGTCACTGAACACAGATGTCATCTACCAGAACGGGCAGAGCTGGCTCTTTTTCCTCAGGGGGTTCAGGTCTTTTGACGTCTGCAGTGAAATACGGCATGTTTTATCAGTCGCTGGTGGCCAGTGTCCTTTTCTATGCTGCCGTCTGCTGGAGCAGAAGCATGTCTGACAAGAACACAGGGAAACTGAACAAGCTGGTCAAAAAGGCTGCTGACTCACTCAGGACTATTGTGGAGAGAGGTGGATGCATTGTAAGAATATAGCGATCTTACACCAGCCACTCTCTCCACCACATGTTGGTAGATAAGACAATTAGCTTCAGTCAGTATCTTGTCTCACTGCTCTGTAGGACTCTGTACTCCATCAGATAATCTGTCCTCACAGCCATCAGACTGCACAACATCTCAGCCAAAGGTAGCTGCTTGTGGACCTTATTTGAACAATTATTGTTTAGTATTAACATATATACCTATTATATGGTCATTATTACTAATAATGAGTATTTTGGCACACATACACATACAGACTACAAGATTGAGCTAAAGTGACAGTTTCTCTTGTCAGGTTGTATATTTCACAGCTGAATTGTAAGAAGGACAACATTATCCTTCTGACGACATTTTGGGTAAATGATCCTTTTTCACTGTTACCCTTATTTTGCTCTGCAATAATTCACATTCTTCTCCTTCATAAAGCGATCACCCATTTAAGTTACGACTGGCCTACCAGTCTGTTTTTGCTAGGCAGAAGTTGCACGGCATCAGTTGTTCATTAACAGGCATATGTAAATAATTAACTGAGATTCTATTTAAAGACTCATCAATCTGGTTTCATTGCATTCACTGACACGTCTTTGGTCATTAGTGAAATGGTATCTGCATCAGCTAACAGAAAACCTTGTAATGTTCTTTTTTACACAGTTTACACATGTCTATGTGATAGAGGTTTTTCCGGATCACTTTGTTAACACAGCTATTGCCAAAGGATCTGAATTAAGGTTCCTGTGCTAATCTGCATTTCTGTAAAAAGCATTGTGCACTTCAAAAAAGACATTCTTAGATGCAGATTTTTCCCAACATTGCCTTAAACACCATACATAGAAATGTGAAGAAAATAATAGAAGCTTTTTTTTTGTTTTATCTTGTGAGGTCGTGATAAATGATCAACTTTGGATTCAAAGTCCAGTTTTATCTAAATCACTGCAACACTGCAACTGCCCAAGGGCAAATTATAGTCAACAACGCCTCTTTGAGCATTTCATTATTTTTTCATTAATTCATTCATTGATTAACTTGTGCAAAAAGCAAATAATCCTTGCATTTGTATGTTGTACACCGACAGGTTGTTGTTGATGATGTTGTAAATGTTTATTGGGTTTGGCCCACACCACTAAACAAGATGAACAGTGAGAAATAGCAGTGAAAACATCACATCAACTTTTATGTTCCCAAGTCTTTTTACAACTCTTAAGCCACTCAAGAAGGGTGACAATATTTTCCAATGCCTTTCAGAGGAGCAATGTGTGTACTATTATGACAGGAGTGCTCAATAATCTAATAGAGAATGCTACTTTTATTTATATTAAATGCTGTAGATCCCATGCAGTGGGCTCAAAAAGTGACATCATATCATCTGACTTCAAATTTCGACAGTGTTTTAAATTATATGGGAGAGTGAGAAATGTGTGATTTTGTTGATAACTTATCTGCAGTGCCCCTAAGAGCACTACACACTGCAACTTCTTGAGAAAACAAATGCAAACATACAAATGCACTGCAAATTCAGCACACGTTGCAAAGAAAGTCAAAACAGTGATAATCACAATCTTTTTGGTGTTTCTTTTCTTACAATCAAATATCAATAGACAGTCTTATAAATAGTAACAGGAGATTTTGCCTATACCAATGTGTTGATCCTGTGAAGCTGACTGTTTCACCCATGCCTG
Source organism: Trachurus trachurus (assembly GCF_905171665.1). Classification (NCBI taxonomy): domain Eukaryota; kingdom Metazoa; phylum Chordata; class Actinopteri; order Carangiformes; family Carangidae; genus Trachurus; species Trachurus trachurus. Next base: position 11,354,882 of record NC_139891.1, on the reverse strand, counting down.
GTGGTAAATCTGCTAAAAGCTGGTCTGTTTGTGAGAGAAGGTCTCTGTTTCCTATCAGTTTGATAGTCTGCTGCTGGGATGAGTAAGAGGGTGTCATTGTTGGGCACACAGCTCTGCATGTCCTTATTACAAACTTCTTTACTGACTTGTAACTGATGCCAGACCATGTCTGCTACAGATCTGTATTCCTAAGGTGGACATCATGTTTATGAAGACATACAACTGGAAGCACCTTCCTCAACATCCTGTTCTGTTTTGGAGAGAAGCAGAAACTAAAGTATCTTGCAGAAGCAGCTGAAATGACTTCTCCTACCCCTCTCATTTTCCTCTGACCTGTAGGAAACCAGATGAAGACAAGATATCCAAGATCCTGTTTAATACTAAACTCTATTCAGTCTAGTTGGAATTAACTCCTACTGCCTGAAGAACCCTCTCTTTAAACTTTAAACACCCTGGATTGAGATGACCCCCGTGTAGAGGACAGCCTTAGACCTAGTTTTCAATTGTTTACAATAATGGAGCACTTTGAGGAGTCATTCATACTGCACAAGGACACCCTCTACTGGGAGATGGATGACATCCACCTATTCAAGCTCAGCCCCAGAGAAGAATACACTGTATGTGAGGGGTGAGATTTACATTGAGGGTGTTCACCATGTGGAGGCCTTGCAGTCATGGCAGTGCTGATCATGCTGAGTTTTTTACTTTAAAAAGAGAGGATTTTTACTTCAAATGTGACTTCAACTAATCTAATGTTTTGCTGCTGAATTTATTTATTTATTTATTTGTTTATTTCGGGCATGTCAATTTAAATCATCATCATCATCATCACACTTCATCTTAGTTCAAGTAATACAATACACATGGCCGAAAGGGAAAGCGGGAGAAGCAAAAGCTTATCTATTCCCGCCCCCATTACCCACAGAATAAAATCTTTATCCTTGTCGCGGAAATCTTGATTCTGCCGGTGGTGAGTCAAAGAACAAGACTAGAGTGGTAGCATGCACCCAAGTTTATTCTCTAGAGAAGGGAACAGAACACAGAACTACACAGCAGATAGCAGTTCAGAGTAGTGCCCCAAGAACAGAGGTTGCAGTCCCTTCTTATACCCCACTTTGCTACTACTACTACAAAGACTACATTACTACTCATTACCAGGAAAATACTAATCAGAGCAATTTTCCACCACAATCGTAATCTTTTCTTTTCTTTTGCTTTTTACATTTTGACATAACATTCTTTTAATTATCAATTTCACTCTGACCTGGTGATAAGGTCAAGGAGATTTGATGTATTTTAAAGTTTGCTATTTATTTGCCAGTAATGGCGCTATGACTGAATTGAATTTGAATTTGTGTTGAATTTGTCTCAGGTGGAAATTCGAAAAATAGACAAAGGCTTAAGCAGCTTAAGAGTTGAAGACCAAATGTACACTGCTGCTATAAAGAGCTGCAAGAAAATTTGACTAATTTTTTCTAGGTGATGAAAGTGCCATACCGTGGAACCTATAATGTAAGTCTTTTAACACCAGTTGTTCATTATGAAGTGAACATTAAAGGGATAGTTCACCCAAAATTGAAATTTCACTCATTATCTACTCACCCTCATGTCGACTAAGGGCTGGGAGAAGTTTCAGAGTCCTCCGTGGCTTCTCTGAGTTACAGGGGGTCTCGGCATAGCAGTGCATGTCCATATAACGGTTGCAAATGGATACCAACTGTCTTCGTAACAAAAAGACACACCAAAAAACATCCAAATACCTCCATGCTAATGCAAATGGTTTGTCCAAATTTGACGAACCGGGAAGAGGAGATTCCGCTATAAACAAGCTTGAAAAATAGACTTATTTAATTTTTTTCAGGACAATTTCGCATTTCGGGGCTTCAATACAAGACGGACATTACATACGAGCAGCATGGAGGTATTTGGATGTTTTTTGGTGTGTCTTTTTGTTACGAAGACAGTTGGTATCCATTTGTAACCGTTATATGGACATGCACTGCTATGCCGAGACCCCCTGTAACTCAGAGAAGCCACGGATAACTCTGAAACTTCTCCCAGCCCTTAGTCGACATGAGGTTGAGTATAATGAGTGAAATTGTGAAATTTCAATTTTGGGTGAACTATCCATTTTTTAAAAAAGTTTAAAAAATAGACAATTTGCAGGAAGGTGGACCTGATACACTGGAGGTTCTACGTTAACATCTGTTTTCTTGAATCTGTTAAATAGCTGTATGACCTTCAACAGGGTCGATTTTTGCAACCTCTAGCAGGGCGACCATGCATAACTTCACCCTCAATTAGGCTTTCTCAACAGAGCCACATTCTGTTGCTGTCAGCTGAGATTTTCCACTGAGGCAACTGATGGTCCTGAAACACCAGAGGTTTGGCAATGAATAATCAACACATAACAACACCCCCCCCCCCTTTTGTGTGTGTGTGTGTGTGTTGTGATTTTCTCACATTTCAACCCAGTGGCTTCTCAGTAACACCCGACTCCTTTCACATACACTTGGACAGGTGCTTTGCCATAACTAGTGCAGTAGATGGCGCTGGAGTCCAGCATTACTGCTGCCACCCTGCGAGGAGAGGTGGATGAGTCACTCTACAGATGCAGACCTTCATGGTGACTTTGGAAAGACGTGATTGATTATGTAACCGCCATAGACATATACATAGTTGTGTACACCGACAAATAAAGTAAAAGTCATACAGCGCGCCGTCTTACATTGAACAACACACTAAATGGATGCACAGATTGTAAACACACTTGCACTCTGTCCTTCACAGAGAAAGGACACAACACCCCCTCTGAGACAAAAATGGCTCAGACAGACCAGATTAGAAGAAGGTACTGTGGCCTTCGTGCATAAACAGCACTGATGGGAAACAATTCCAGCACGTTACGAGAAATAAAAGGCTGTTCAAAGGCCAGTGTGACGAGAGTGAGTAGGAGAGGAAAGGTGAAACACAAAAGCGGATAGAGAAAAGCTTATATTACCCTGCAAGGCAACATTTAGATTAAACCAATTTCGTTTCGGTCCTGAATTTTACTGAAAAAAGAATGTGAATGTTTGCAGTGTTGTAACAAGTTGATTTACATTTGGTCCGATTGCTTGATTATTTTGGATGGGTTTTCTATGATGATTATTATTGTTATTGTTGTTGTTGTTGTTGTTGTTGTTGTTGTATCAAGATTGTTTAAGAGTGTAATTCTACTGCCTACTGATCTTTTGATTGATATTTGTGTTTATAACCAAATTCATGATTTACAATAAAAACTGTGGAATAGTAAGCTATCAAATGAAGCTGCTGGACTGGTTAAGTAACATCAGAAGGCTCAAACAGAAAAAGCTTTATGGATTTGTTGTTTGTTTTTTTTCTTTATGGGGCAAAGAAACTCAAGATGTTCTAGATGTTCTAGTTCCAGTTCTATTTGAGGCATAAAAGCTTACTTTGTGGGTGCATAGCAAGAGACTATAACCACACTATGTGGTAAATCAGTGAATCGGTTATCTTACAGTAAATTCAGGCTCTGGTAATGATAACATCTCCTCTCACACTAATTATATTGATAGTTACAGGTCTCAGTGTCTCACACACATGCAGAGAGAAGCAGCTGACAGTAGCATGTGTTTCTTTCGAAGGAACCTCTAGTAACCCAATGATATTCTGTTTCCTCTAACTGAAACTGAATACCTGAAGAAGCAAATGCTTTTTTTTAATTTTCAGGAACGCAGCCCTTCTTTGAGGTTAGACTCAAAATGAGACATCAATCATTTCCGTGAAGCATAACCCTTCCCCCATAAAATATGTGCTCACATGACAAGTGAGGTTGTGAGTCACATAAGGCTTCTGCTTTCACTACAAGTTTATTTCCAATGAGAGAAACAGGTGGAATCAGCCTGGGACACATTCAAATATGCAATATTTTGACATCTCTCCTGAATCCAGTATGATACATATCCACATCTACATGATCCCTTCAGCTTTTATTGAGACTGAACATGGTTGACTAAACGATGATGGAACACTGTAGTCGATTTCCCCATTCCCCCCGCCAAAACCATCACATAACAGATTTATTTCTATCCCTGGCTCATTAGACCACAAAATCACCAAACCAGCTTAAACTGATTGTCAATAAGAACCCACAGTCCAAGCACGTGTATTTGTGTATCTGTATGTGTGTGTATTCATGTGGAAATTGTGCCATATGAATTTTATTTTTCTGTGATATTTTCCATTAGCCAATATACTATACACCAGACAAGAATTTTCTTTTGCTGGATATTGTATGTATATTCTACATCAGATTTGCTATGTTACTCATCTAAATTTGCTAACAGTGGTAAAGATTTTTATAGTAGTACTTGACGTGACAATAGTATATTCTCATCGCCTATTTTTTTTTTATCATGCTTTTAAGATAATTAAAATGTACAAGCAAATCTTCAATATAACAACTGGTGAGGCTGGATTTTTGGCGAAGGGATGGAGCAGGATTGCCATGCAGTGGTGTTCAGCAGTCCTGATCCTCTTCCCTTTCCTCCTCCCAACTTCCCTGCCTCCTCCCCCCTTCCCCTCCTCTCTCACGTGGATGCGGCTAGAGCAGCATGAGGGGGAATGAAAACGAGGCTCATCTGTTCTTGACTGGGGCAGCTGTGCAGCCTCAGCGTCCCCTCTTTCTTCCCTCCCATCTCACCTATTCTTCTCTCACCTCTGCATCTTCCTCTCCTCATTTTGTCAAGCTGTCCTCTGTCAGTCTCTGCTCTGCATGTCTCTTTCCTCTTCGACCTCATTTGTTTCATCTTTTTGTCTCTCCCTCCTCTGTGGTCTCCTCCTCTTTTTCCCTGCTGCTTTCCATCATTTTTCTTCATCTAATCTTCTTTTCATCTCCCTGCTCTTTTGAGTTGCCTTCAAGGTCACATGCAGAAAACTTATGTACCTTCGGCTTTGTGTGTTTCAGTGAATGCCCCGCAGAACTCTTATTGCCAGTTTGCTTTCATCACTGAGATAAATTATTTCTCATTTTATTCACTGTCCAATAATAGATCCAGCTGTACAGTACGTGTCAGGTCAAAATTACTGTAAAGCCCTCTTTGCAAGAGCATTGCAGGACCTACTGAAACATATTATTTTGCAAAAGCATGGGCTGAAGTAAAACTGGAATCTGTGGTTCTGCCATTTAGACTTTGTCTGCGTAATTACCACTGGAGCTCTTAAACTAACCAAGAACTGGTTTGAAGACTTTGAACTAATTTTTCTGCCATGGGTCAAATGTTCATGAGCAGAGCTCTGCTTTGTGGTATGACCTCACTCATCTGTCTATGAAGCTGGAGCGACTTTAAAGAGTGACATTTTGAGAAATAAACACAGCTATTCATTTTCATGCTGAGAGTTGGGTGAACCACTGAAATCAGAATTTGATTTTGTTTTGGGTTTTTTGTTGTTGTTTTGAGTAAAGCTGGGCCAAATGTTTCAGTTTTTAAGCCAACTGCAGCTGCAAAAGTGTGAGAGTGGAAGCAGTATCAGAATTCACATAAAAACATCTGTAAAAAATGAATATCATTATGACCCAGAGTGTCGAACTAGTCCTTTAAAGTTCTGATTCGTCATTGTCACGCTAATGAATATACCAGCAATAATCCTGGCTCTCCTTCAGTCTAGAGGGATCGTCTGTGTTATTCAATCCCTTTTCTATAAACCCTCTCTCACTCAGTATTAAGTCCTCCACACTGCCCAAAATAGCCACGGGTTCTCCTTTGGGAACTACAGCAGAGCTTCTCTGCAATAATCTCTGTGTGTGTGTGTGTGTGTGTGTGTGTGTGTGTGTGTGTGTGTGTGTGTGTGTGTGTGTGTGTGTGTGTGTGTGTGTGTGTGTGTGTGTGTGTGTGTGTGTGTGTGTGTGTGTGTGTGTGTGTGTGAGTGTAGCAATCCATACCTGTAATAGGACCAGGTTGTGATCATAAGCACGTGTACATGTGTCTTTTCTTCGTGTTTTATTGTGATTTTCGGCCAGCTTGATTCCTCCGTGGACAAGTTCAGTTCCAGTTTCTACATACAGACATTTTCACACATCTGGCCCATTAATCCTTTGTGGTTAAGAAAGTAGCCACTGTTAACATAGTTTCACAAACTGCACAAGTCTCACAGATACTAAAAGCTCTGAGGAAACTGTGCTCACTGTGATCTCTGAGCATGGAATGCCCTCTTTTGTGGTGTGTTTGTGTGTGTGTGTGTGTGTGCGTGCTTGCAAGTGTGTATGCCTGTCTCTGCACAATTATGTTTTTCATAAAAACAGCACACAACACTGAGACTTATGATATGAATAAAAAAATACGTTAGTTATCTATCTCTATCTGTGTGTATATGTGTGCGTGCATACATATACACACACAAAATGTTGCTTAGTCAGCAGAGGCCAAAAGGAGGCCCTGACAGGAGAAAAATAACCACGGCAGCAGAAAGAGAGAAAGAAAAGTATGGGACAACTATTCCAGATGGTAGATGCAAGAGAGAGAGAACACACATGTGTGTGTATGCACAAACACACAAAGAGAGATAGAGAGAGGGGGGGAGATGGAGCAATTGGACAAACACAACAGCAGCAATATCCATCTCTAAAATGAGTTCCCAAAACCTCAAATGGCAGAAAGTTGACAGGTGGGTTGTAGATGACGATGGAAAAGAAAGAGCAACAGATAGACAGCAATGGACAGATAGTCATTATACCTACATACAGTGGCACTGTAAATCATGTGAAATTAAAGGTAAAGATGTGCAAATACATAGAGTTCAGGATCAGACTTTGTCCAGAATGGAAACACAGAACTCGGGGAGAGTTCATGTGTACACTGATTCTTTTCCTTCCTGTAGTCTCTCCCTGCAGGGACCTGGAGGCCATAGTAGATAAAGATCATCTGAAAGAATTCTGTTCACTTCATTCTAGTGGGCACTGTAAGGTAGCCTGTCTCTAACCGTCCCCCGTGGACTTGTCTTGTGCTTAGGTTGGTTGAATTCAGTTTTTTTTAATTGCTCATTGTCTTTGAGTTAGCTGAAAACATGTGCACGCAAACATTTGTAGCACACACATAAGACCTTACTGTCAGAGGAGGGACACAGCAACAACACACAAGAATAGCTCAACAACAACTATCATGTAGAAATGATGGCAAAGTCACCTGTACATAGATTCATAAACACTATTGATTTGACTAACAGAAGCAGCAGCAACAGTTGCTCGACTGTCCCTTTTGCTTGAAGTTTATGTCTCAGGTTTTGACCCAGAAAATAAAAGTTTCAAAAGTTGTTTTTGTCTTGTATGGTGATCACAATGTTTCACAGGCTTTTAAGTGTGTCATTACTTGTCAAAACTGACCTGAGAACACAATTATTGTTGATTCACTGACATCATGTGAGAGTTTATGTTTTCCTTACAATTGGCCTGCAAAAGCATGATCAGTCTCAACAACTTACATAAACTACACAAACTACATAGCCTAATATCTGAAAAACATCTAAGTAGATCTGTTATTTTTTTTGAGATTCCACAAGCGGTAGGAGATGTGAATAATCAGACTGGGAAAGGAACAGCAGACAGACAGATAGAGAGAGAATAGACAGAGGTCAGTGGGGCTGCCAGCTGTTTCAGATGAATAGACCATTATATAGAACAGAGGCCAGCAGATGGCTTGTCAGCACAGAGTATATTTTAGAAAGGCTTGCGAGGACACAAAATATATATATATAAACTGATGGTTCACGTGTAAACATTTGTAATTCCTTAAATTAAATAAAGACATTTAAATCTAATTTATGCATTTTGTTTCAAGCAAGTATACTGGCATCTGTGGTTTATTTAGAATTAGGAGAAAAAGAACAAAACTCAGCAACGCTGGTTGTGATGTTTACTTATACGATAAATCAGTCACTCACCACAGCTGCTCTACTACACACACACATATGCACACACACACACACACAGCAGTATGTACAAAAACAAAGCGATCTGCAACAAACTCTCAAAGATGAGAGTTGATGCACACGCCACCTGCTTTGGTTTTCTGACCAGTGGTTTAATTGTGAGCTTCAACCTCACAGGGGCCGTACAAATGAGGTCAATATTATTAGGTACTACAGTTATTCAGCACAATATGAACACAATGTATCCAGTGAATGACTTTCACTTTAACCCTGCATGCAACAGTTTAACACTTGAGTCCTCATATGAATTACTCTGCTGAATATGTTGTAGGCTACTGCACACATATGATAAGCTTGTTTTATCGTCGTTATCTGTCAGAGCAAACACTGGTACAATAGGGTGGTGCCATTATAAGAGAACTACAGTATGTCGTGCTTTTATCTTGTTATTCAGTTGAAGTCATTGCAATTTTACAGTTTATTCTGACAATGTTTTTTTTTTCTGTGTGCAGGGAATAATGTTGATGAATGTGTGATCTCTGATTCAGCAGACAGTCACAAAGTCCTGACCACTGAGGTGCTTCACTTTAATCTGTTCATTCATCTCTCTCATCCAGGTTAAAAATAAACTCAGAGATGGACATCAGCAGTAGACTGGGGATATTTTGGTACGTCATCAGTCATGCTGGGTAATACTTCTAACTTTATTAACGGTTATTAATGTTTCCAGTCTTCCTTTTTTTTTTTTTGGCAAGGTATGTAGGTAGTCTGGGAATTTGAACCAGCAAATAAAACAAGTATCTTGAAGCAATCCTTTTGAAGGAAAGGAAATTATAAAAGATCAGAATGAAATGCTTGAAAATTTAGCCACTGACTTTCCTGCCTGGAATCTGGAGTGGATTATTTGTGTTTATCCCATTTAAGAGCAGAGCCACAATCGTTTTACTCTGTCTGTGCATGTATCTGTTGTGAAATTACATATATATCATTAACAAATGGGTCATATTTTTTACAATTTCATGTTATGATCCTCTTAATCCTTTTTCCTTATGTTGATGTGGCGTTAACACACTCTGCTCTTCTGGGAATCCAGTTTTTTCTTGGCTGTATTTGGTGACTCATTATCTGCTGACATTAACTCCTGACGCATCCTAACAGGTTCTAACAGGAAAAGCACAGATGTAAAGATCTCATTTAGTGTTGCTCTCTTATATAGGATGACTCAGTTATGGGCAAGAATGGAAGCAAGCCATTGTTGAAGTAATAAATCCAGTCAGGGTGACTTCTGACAAGTCAAAGAGTCAGAAAAGTGTATTATATTGGTAGCCCTAAGGAAATAGATGACAGTAGACTTTATGCCTTTCGTCCCCTAACTGCAATTCCTTGACCCAACTGCAATGGCGGGGAAGATCTGGGAATTATCTTATCATCATCTAAATGGGATAGTTTGCGGAGTAACTCAATTAACATTAGCAAATGTGTAAGATATAGAGTGAGAGACAAAACAACAGTTTCTTCCCCCAGGCCATTAGGCCTAACACCTGATTCTGTCATACATTGTCAATAACCATCTGATATCATACCACCCACTTCGTCATCATTGAATAATTTCATGTCCCGGTGTCACTTCCCTTTCCTGCCTATTGATATTACAATACAACCCTGCTGTAAATAACATATACATATATTTATCCAATATTTATTAATTATCTCATTGCACTACCTCATTGTTTATTTGCACTACCGACTGACCACCCCACCTGCCACTTTACTTTATTATATGTGTACTTGTACGTGTTCGCTGTTGTATTGTGTTATTGCTCAGTTGTTACTGTTCTCATTCTGCATGTATTTCTATACTGTATGTAATAAACAAGTCAAACACCTTGTATGTCTGCATATACTTGGCAAATAAATGTGATTCTGATTCTGCATTGGGCATATTTAACTGCTAACCTTAAAAAGATGGACCAAAGCTTATCAGATCAATACTGGCACAGATGTGGAGAAGAAAGAACGCTCCCATGTTGTCCAATGCAAAATTTTCTTTTCTATGCCCCCCCACCCCTTCCGTTGTCGGAGTGGTTGCTTTTGTTGTGATTGCTCTTTTGTTGCTGTCATGTGTACTTGGATCATGTATGTCGTGTATTATCATATCTAATCCAACTAACTAATCAATTTTGCATTCTTAGAGTTGTCCATCCGGACAATCTCTTATGTAAACAAATGTTCAACCCAGTTCCCTCACATTTAAGGACAGAGCGCTTTCCGACAGCATGTGACTTTCTCTGAGACACTCTGACACACTCTGGTGAAGGAAAGAGGATGTTTGCTGATGTCAACACTGCCTGTGGTCAACACCTCAGACATTCTTTAAACAATGCACACGCACACTCAAATCCAAATGCTTGCACACACACTCGTGACTTTCAACTGTTGATAGGTGCCAGCAAAAGCAACCTGAAGAGAGAGGGAGTATTTAGTATTTTGCACTTTGTCCATAGAAATCTGAAGCAATTCTCTGTCCACACCACTGAAAGATTGTGTGATCAAATACAGCTGAATATTTTGTCTGTGAACATGGTGGAGGTCAGAGCAGTTGCATTTCAATATGACCATGGTCCTTTGTGTGCTTGTGGTTCAGAGCACGCTGTGTCACATCAAATCTAAATGTATTCAATTTAATCAACTGTAAAATTCGGTGAGTCAAGAAAAAGTCGTGGGTATTTTTCCTGAGGCCATGCCATACTACCTGTTAGCCAGGATAAAATGGCATGTAAAAGTTTTAGAGGGCATATAGAGAGTACTACTCTGCTTAGTTAGTATTGCAGTCCTGTAACACTGTCTGACTTCCGATGACATGATCCAGAGATGTCATCTGTCTTTTTCCATACATTTTTCTGTCATGACACCTGGAGCATTAATTCAACTTGACTGCAGCTAGTTTTGTTGGCTATTCAGTCTCGAAGTGGAGAATATAGCTTCGAGCAACAAGTAAAAAATGAGAAGGAGGCAACAGAGGCCTACTTTATCCACACCTCATGTTCAAATCAATATTTTCAGACCCAACCAACATTGGCTGAAGTGACATCACCTGAAGTTTGTCAGATTACACACAGCTCAGACAAAATATAGCTTGATATAGGTTAATAGCAAAAAGATCTGAGATATCATATTTCTTTCCCTTGTCTCCAAGTCCAGAGAGGAAAACTCAACACCACTGTCTACAAAATGTTGATTTCTCTCAATTCAAGTGTAAACAAAATTAAATATTATATCTCACACAAGGATGATGTATTGCTCAGATATTACTTGTACCACATGAGCTGGAAATGTGTGTGTGTGTGTGTGTGTGTGTGTGTGTGTGTGTGTGTGTGTGTGTGTGTGTGTGTGTGTGTGTGTGTGTGTGTGTGTGTGTGTGTGTGTGTGTGTGTGTGTGTGTGTGTGTGTGTGTGTGTATTCATGTGAACTCTGTAATTGTGACAAGGCTATTGTCCCATTTAGTGCACACATAACTTTAACAAATTAGTTAGGGTCATGATTTATGAAACTGAATTGTTTCCAAGCATTTCACAGAAAAACACAAAAACATAGCACTACATCAATGGCCTCATTCACCAGCTATGTATAAGTAGGACACATACAGTGAAGCAGTGGAACACATGGATTACACAAGTGTTAGGTGCACTAAAACACTATGTACAGAAAAACATGTATAAGGGGCAAAACAAATCATTTATGATGGTTCCCTCAGTAACTTGCGAGTTGGGGGAATTAATGACAAATTGTTGGACATGTCCTATATAGCCTGTAACTACAGCACATTACACCATGAACACACATGCTATGTATATAATGTAACAAGAATGCTGCACACAGAAGCTGTGAATAGGATCAATGGGATTGGTTTCACGTTGACCTGATTAGGTTATAAAGTATACTTAAATTATACTTTAAGGTTACTTATAGTCTTATCTGATAGTTCTGTCTTGAACACAAAACCCTGATCTTGTGATGCTTAAGATGAATTCTTAGAATTCATCTTTTATCAGACAGTGCTCTGTATCATGGTCACATAAGCAAACCAGTGCTATTCAGAACTAACAGACCTCTAAAAATGTCTTGTCATGTCAAAGTAAATGAAAGATGATTCATGTTTTATCCCTTGAAGCGCATGTTTGACCTTCCTTCAGGTCTGATCTCACTCGCCGACCTGATCTAACTCCTCACAGATTCAACAAAGAAACACAGACACAGTGCTCTTTGACTATGACAGTGTTGCTTCTGCAGGGGGAAAAAATCATTGAATTATGAAGTCATCATCATTGATTTCCAAAGATCTGATTTCATTATGAGGTAAAAAAAAAAAAAAAATGCTGTCGCTTGAGAATTACCCTGCATACTTGTTGTATGAATTTAGTAGGTTAGCAGTCGGTCATCCTTGTGATATTCATAAGTAATTGTTTGTTTTCTAATCAGCTTCTTCGTTGCAAAATTTCTGCTAAGTAACCATTTCCAGCCAGTGTTTTGCCTTCATTGTTCTCCTCAGTCGCTCTCAGCCAAGCAGTGACATCATTCCCCTTTCACCCAGTTCTCTGATGGCTGCAGCACGAGGTAACCAGCGGTCAAACCACGGTGCATTCAGGGACTCTTCTTCATCTCTTTTATACGATTGTTTGGGTGAGACTTGTAAAATAATTGGATTACTTTCGGTCAGAATAAAAAAATAGAGTAAGTTACATATTCTGGACTATTATAATTGTGAGTAGGCTATCTGTAAATATATAGCTACAATCACACAAAGGAATGTCTTAGGTGAACTGGACTGTGATGGGGAAACACTGACTTCCACGAGCAACCAAACAATCTGTCAACAAATTGATATTGTCCTGACAGTGGTAATATTAATCTTTTGTCTTATTCAAGCCATTAGCTGACAGTGACGAATGCAGGATGATTGCAATTGTAAACAATAATAGGAATAATATAATATGAAAAAGGAAATAATACCCTATGTTTTTATGTAGCCTATGCCTACATCTTTGTTGGTACACTGCAGGGAAAAAAATACAATTAATTAAAATTGTAATGTAGCCTACTGTGTTTATTTGAAAGTAAAAGTCAAAAGGCAAAAAGACACAAAATTTAAAGGCAGCCCTAACATGTGGGCTAGTGAGTTAAATGCAAGTATAGCCTACAACACTGTCTTATTTTGGTGAAGACTTGAATCTCAGTATAATATACTGAGATAAACCGGCTGTTTATACAAGCCATATTATGGCTTTCCGGGGTTTTGTTTTCTTGTTCGATGCTCGTCTCCATTCTCAGTTGCAGTATTTCCGACAGTACCTGAAGGCGACACGCGTGTCGACGTTGAGTGCAGGAGGAGAGAGACTCTAACCGATGTTTATCTAACACAGATCCAGCCACCAACGTTGTTCTCTCTCGCCTTCTCCCACCTTGATGCTCTTCAATAATATTTCCAATCACCGATTCAGTTTATTAAATGTTTATTGACACGAATCTCAGTTTAGAAATGACACCCTGTGCATTTCGCAAATCTGCTCGTGCGTAACCGATGTGATAGTGACATGGTTTTGAGTCAAAAAGGGAAAAAGAAAACAAAACACAAAAGAAAGTATTTTTCGTCGTTCCTAACAGATGTGACACATTTATTGCAGTGTAGAGTTAAATATAGGCATTCCGTACACCACCCCCCTCCAATCATGATTCCCTTCTTTGCTGGGGTTACTATCGGACATATCTCTCCCTCCTCCTCCAGTCTCTGTGCCGGGGTTACTATCGGACAAACGCTCCATCCTCCTCCAATTCTTCCTCTCATCCTGCCTGTCTATACCCGCAGCATTCACCCGACATACAGGCGTGTGTCGTGTTTTCTTAACCACAACAGCGTTGGGAGCTCGACAACGAAAATCACACGGTGGAAACGGAGCCATGTTGCTGCTTCAGTTTGTTACCGGAAAAAAACGTTGTAAATTCACTGTTTTGTGCCTGAGGTTACTATCGGTCAAAGTGGAAACGAGGAAGCTCTGTGTTTTGAAGACGAGAAGAACGCAGGTATTCAAATCAAATCCACAGCCACAGTCAACAGAAGAAAAAAATCCCAATGTCAGTAAAGGAGGCAATGAGACACATTTATAACTGAACATCAAGCTGTTACATTTCAGATACACATGTATAGCCTATTCAGTGAGCAACATTTCCAAAACCCTCAAAATACAAACAGTGCTATCAGTAAACAAAGGACCATTGACCGTCCATGGTAAGACGGGCTTACTTTTCTCAGAAAGAGATTATAGGTTCTCCACCTTATCCTCTGTGCTCAAACTTTGATGAAACAGTGCAACTGTGCTCTATTTTCACTTTCAGTTGAAGTCTCTCAATTAAAAAGCTGTAGTCAGAGATCCTCTGGTGAATTGGCTCTCGTGGGTCATTGAGGAAAATGAGGATTAGGCTCTTGTTACCTTTATTTCAACCTGTATAAATGGCCATGATGATCTTAAAAGGTCAGGATTCACAGAGATAAATGGCTTGTAGCTCCGTAATCAAGGTTATTGGCTTATGGACCTTGAATGGATAAAAATAGAAACTACTACGATTTCAGGACGTGTGTAGGTGCCCTATTTGAACAGTAAAAAAGTTGTTTGCCAATTCAGAACTATAGTCTTAATACTTAAAAATACAGTCATACGAGGGCAATGGTTTTTAGCTTTTCACCAAGTTTCTGTGATACAAAGATTAGAATACTTTTCTGAGGCTGAGGGGAATTTTCTCATAACATTTTACATTTTGTAGATAAGTGCATGGTGAGAGAGTGATTTATCCTATAAGCTTGTATTTTTGGCTACTTTTGGACAAAGGTTTCTGAACATTATCTATAAGAAAGATAAAGTGCAGCTCTTACTTCAGATATTGACTGCTGAGTTAAATCTGACATTTAAGTTCTTTCTGGCAACACTGACTTATATCAACTTTTAGTCAGAAGAAAGGAGAAGCTGTTGAATGCCGGAAATTGAGGCAGATAGCGATGTTGCGCAACATGTGCACAAATGCAGATACTGCAGTGGCATGAAAAACACAGAAAAGGCCTGGATCGACTGTTACTCTGGGTTGCACTGTGTTTAAATCTTGGCACTCTTCTTTGCTCTTTATTCCAATGAATGCCTGTACTTATGCACATGTTGAGCATATTCATTTCTCTCGCCTTTCTGCATTCCACAGTTACCCTCCTTTTCCCTTAGCAATTATAGCACAGAGGAACTCGTGGAAGCAGTTTTAAACTCTGATGCAAACACCAATGGGTCCAAATCACAAGCACACAATTGATCTCAGAATAACATATTCACCATTAGCTACATGACAATTATTTAGTTGTTCTGTTCCATGATAAAGTTAATGTATGCACAACAGAACTGCATAATGTGTTACCTGGAGATGATGAATATTTGATATATTAGCACATCGAGTGCTGAATATGCAATCATTCTATTTCTTTTTCAACCATCACCATTCTGTCGACTCTTCTAAATCTTTCTCTAAATGTGTTCAGATTGATACAGATTATAAATGTCAGTGCCGTTATTGCAGAGTGACTAAAATAGCCTCCTAATGGCTTGCCTCCTACATGCCCCTTATCCAAATAACCCTGAGTTCCACTTTGCAAATCTAAATAACAAATACAGTTTTCTCTTCATTCAATACCTGTCATTTGCATAGATATATTTTTTTTTCATCGCATCACCAGTGATTCGTGCTCCAGGCCTTTCTTTTTATTCTCCAAGTTTCTGGTCCTCCCTGAGAGCACCGACCTCCACCTGTGGAGGGGCTGCAGCGCACAGATACTCCTCCTTCACTATCTTTTTTTTTTCCTAAAGAGACCTGCAGCTTGCAATTGCTCTAACTCTGTGTACCATTGCAAGAGGATTTCCCATCCTCATTGTCATCTCCTTAGAGCCAAAATGCCAAGAAAATCCAAGAGCGTTTTAACATCTCAAGTGGGTTATAGTACAGTGATCCCATAAGCGGTGAGTGTGTAAGCTAGCTCATGCTGCGCCAGCCATAACAAACCATTGTTCTCCAGCCAGTGGGAATAACTGCACCTGACAGTTCACTACGCATAATCACAATGAATAAGCGCTGAACTGATGAACTCAGTAGAGACAGATATTTGGCGGTTTCAAACACTACCCCACTTTATAGTCATGTATTTTCCCTGTCCTTGCAGTATAAGATGATGAAAACTAACTTTTGTTGCATTTATTACGTGGTTCCAACTTCTTGTCCTTGACTTGGCAAAGGTGAACACTTTGAAACTGTGCGCATGATTTGTTGTGTGCAAAACTTGCAAGTTAAGTGTCCTCAAATGGCCTGGAGGAAGACAATGAAGGCTTGTACAGTCTAGGGAATTACTGTGTAGATGACACTGACCTGTGACCTTCTGTGAAGCCAGAAGGAGACAACAGCAGAAAAAAGCTGTTTACTGATCCAATGAATTATTACATTGTCTGGACTGAAACTTCATTCTTTATTATGGGAACACAAATTGTGAAATTAAAACATTAAATTCCATGTTTTGTTTTTTCTTTAATTTGATCACTTTTCAATTAGAAACTATCATTTAAAAAGGAATTTAAAATCTTTATACAGTTAATATCTTTATAAACAAATCAATAAAGCAGCTGATTAGATTTAACCACTCTCAAGGTTTTGTTATTATATAAACCTTGCTAATAGTTAAATCATTTAAAAAAGTAGAAACAATGTTTTAGTTTCATAGACCTTTTACCGTGTCTTTGAATACAGACTTAAATGGAACAGGGCAGGAAAAGAACAATCCACCGTGTCTACTGCATCCTTGAGCAAAGAGAAGAAAACAAAAAAATAGTGGAGGCAGACTTGATAATCACTGCCAGATGGTTGTCAGGTTCTTTGTACATTAGCAAGCCAGGACTGTACACCGGGCTCCTGTAGCTTCTCTCAAACGTCACCAAAAGATAATGAAACAAATAGGATTAGAGTTCAGGAGAAATTCTGCTCTTTGTTGTGAGGACTTGTCAGTGGTGTAGTCAAAGTTAATGATGGTATGAGTGTGTCTGCTATGGTTGAATTTTAATTTCTTGTAAAGGTGTGTTTTCTCTTACAGTATGCAGTGCAGAATTGTAAAAACAAAACAAAACAAAAAAACAACTTGATGTAGTGTATAGCTACGTAACAGCTACAGAGTAGTTAAGCCAGTAGTTTGAACAAACTACCTTTCAACCCCTGGAGAAATGCTAAGCTAAAAAAAAAGTAGCTTTACCAACTACATTTACTCATTTAACTCAGTGTGTAATGAATCAACATGTAGTGTATATGAAACAAAATATAATAACCAACAAAAGATTCACATGACAGCAGAAATATGCCTCTGAACTCAGTTTTATTTTTTTTTAAGAAAAAAAAGCTGACATTTTTGGTCAACATACTGTAGGTTCAACATAGACATGTTGGGTAATATAAAGAGAACATTAAAATCCTACCCCAATACCCACTTGTAAATCAGAAATGTAAATCAGTCAACAAAATATGTAATCAAAAAATGCAAAGAGGTAGACATATTCTAGATCAGTGTGTCTTGAACAACAATGTTTAAAAACCATGACAGGAACGCCAGGGCCAGCCAATCAGAGGCAGTGTTGCCTTTTTTCAAAGGGAGGTCTGCACACAATAATGGTAAAATAAAATGTATATTATATAGGTATTTTTTAAAATAAAATATTTAATGTTATTGGCCCAAATTGTAGTTTGTAAATTGAGTAAATAAACTACAAAAAATTACCCAAAAAGTAGTTGAAATACTTCATGCAGCACAAAATATGAATGTAGTTTAACTACCAGCAAGTTGCAGCAAATTGTAGTTAAGATATGTAGTTCAACTACATGTAGTTTCAAGTCTCCCCAACTCTGACTGTTATGACCCTAAACATGTATGATAAGCAGGAGGCATTGTTAAAGTGTAACACAAGGAGTGTCAGGTGTGCAGTCTTGTGTCGCCTCTCTCTCTTGACCCCAACTGTGTCCTCATGAAGTTGAAATTCCTCTTGGGGTCCCTCAGAATAGCTTTTTGCTTCTGTTTAATCTAGTGTGGGTGGCATGCAACCACTCAGTCAGACAAACAAGAACCAGCCAAGCACTGGTGTCTGGTGACATGTAAAATGTTTACAGTCTCTCCCGAACAGAATGTCGTTGGACAGCAAAGAGGTCCTGTTATCCCGAGGTTACACCAGGACAGGCATGTCATTGTTTAGCCACACGCAGAGGGACACTTTCATGGAACAGGGAATAAGACAGTGGGAATGCATTTCAATCTTGTGTAGGGGCACAGTGGCACTTCTTGGAAATTTAGCTGTGGATATTCATGTGTCATAAAAAATCTGCTATCTGTTTACTAACTCACACCTGTGCAGATCTTTTACATGCATGTCTTGTTTAATGTAAAGTAGAAAACACAGAATTTGTGGTTGTCGGTATGCCAAAGCTCTATGTAGGCTCTTTAACAGTTCATGAATAACTAGGAGTGACAACTATTCATAGCTCAACAACAGTTTACTTGGTTATTGTTTCCTGACTAAAAAAATGAAAAATACTTTCTTACTCACAACATATTGAAAAATTAGTCTACTTACACAGGGAAATTAGTTGCTTAATGAGTCAGTCAAACAGTAGCATCCCACTTAGGATATGAAACATGAGTATGATAACCATAGGACAGCATGAGTCACAGCAGCAAGAACAAGCTGTAAAATAAAGCGATGATGGTTAAAAATAACAGCGCAATGTGGTGCTGATATGAGTTTTACTAATAGATATGTGACTTAAACTTATAGAGAGATGTGACATGGGGAACGTGCATACAGCATGAGATGAGTAGCCTATTGCTGTACTGTAGGATATTGCATTAATTGTTCATAACTATAAACATCACTGCATGTGACCTGCTGTCCATCCATCCATGCATCCATGCATCCATCCATCCATCCATCCATCCATCCATCCATCCATCCATCCATCCATCCATCCATCCATCCATCCACTTTCTAAGCAGCTTATCCTGTCCAGGGTCAGAGAGGGCAGGCGACTACTCCAGCACACATTGGGTGAGAGACAGGGAACACCAAGGATCTGCCACAGGGCTTACATAGCTGGTACCAAGTAGTGGAAACACAGCATAACGTGACAAATGGTTTCAGTTACATGGACATACTGTATATTTGCATTCACACTCATCTACTGTCGGCATTTTAACACAGAGCAAAAAGATAGAGGATGCTGGGAATGTGACATTTGATTCCAGACAGATTTGCAACTTGGGGCGATAAGACTAATAGAGCATGCAGTTTGTTGTCTGAAAATTTTACTTCCGCAGGTTACCCTGGTTTCAAACAGAAATTATTCATCCATTCACATTTTACTGTAAGACATCAAGTCCACATTAATGCCACCGCTTAAAAATAATGTAGTAACTGATTATAGGTGGCTTTTGTAGGGCACAAAGAGGGGGGTAACCTTTGTCCTCAAGACTGTTCAGCTCCTCATCTCCCAACCATCCCTGTCCCTCTGCTCACTGCTTCACCCCCCTCCCCCATACTCAGACACTCTGACTGGGCCATAAACTGAACACATCTACCACACACACACACACACACACACACACACACACACACACACACACACACACACACACACACACACACACACACACACACACTCACAGATACTAAACACGTTTAACATGTTTTTTTTTATGGCACAAAAATGATAGCTACTCTCTTGGCTATTTTTCACCATAAGGTGAGGTGTAGAGCTTCTCATTTGTATTGCCATTCTTCTGTGTCATTTTCATTATTAAAGTATTACTGTTTTTCAATGTCATGTCATGTCATATTTTTACAGTAATAACTCTGGTTTTGTTTATGGGTGCATTTGTGTGTGTTATCTTGATACAGTGTAATTTGTTGTAATGCACTGCTCAATTTCCCTAAATTGTCTCTTGAATAGGTTTTTGGTTATTTTTTTTGTTATATATAACTTACCTAATACAGTTAAAAGTAGTTTTAGTGTAAAAGAAAAACCGTTAGTAATTTTGTATTTTCCTATAAAACCTCTTTGGGCCTGGCCGCGAAGTAATTGAAAAGCAGAGCCGCGCATTAAAGAGGCTGCTGGCCCTTTAAGAGATGTTTTGACGCCGCACGTGCTTGCCTTATATGGGAGCAGCAACAAACGGTGCCCGATAGTTACCTCCGCTGCTCTCTCCGCTCCGCTCAGCTCCGCAGCGAGAAGCGCTATAAAAGCCTGCTGGAGGAAAAAAATACAGTTTTGTCGACATTGAGACAGAGCACCAGAGGAGCGTGGTGGAGGAGTGTAGTTTATTCACCATTTATAAAGTTATGTTCTGAACAAAGGATATCACTTCATGAGAAGAGAGGAGTGGATATTAACCCATTTCAGGATAAAGGTCTGTGAGTTTTTTTTTTTCTTTTCTGTTTTTGTGCGAGATTTGTGAGTTTCTTTGTTGGAGAAACAAAGAGATGTATGCCACCGTGTCACAGTTAAAACATATTTTCATATCACAGTGTGGTCATAAATTCTATCAGCTTAATTTTCTGAAATGTCTGAGTAGCCTATTTAAATGTCAAAAAGGAAGAATACCTATTTTGGTAGCGTATTATAATACCTTGAGAATTGTTGTTTTTCTCGTTTTAACGTCTCGAGTTGAACGCGGTCTGCAGTGTGCTGAATTATCATTACATGTTCAAAGTATTGCTGTCATTTTTGTGAAATGACAAGTGCTTTCTTTGATGTTTTTTTGCTCTTTTATCATGAGTGTCTGTATCATCTTCGTCCGTCTGTCGGAGGTAACGTCAAGGTAGCTAACCTATAGTCTACACATGGTTTCCGGTGGGACAACTAAAAAATAAAAGCCTCTTTGTTGCAACGTCTTGATATGACGCAGACGATCGACCCAGATCATAACATAGAAGCACAAAGAAAAGATATCTTGTCCATCTCTCTTGTCTCTCCTCAAATTAAACATGTTTAAACGAATAATGAAAATGCATCATCACCTGATGACGAGTAGTTACAGGTCACATTTGTTGCAGCTTTAATTCTGAAGGCCCATTCATCTTCCTATCAGATTCATTTGGTCTGATTTGACGCTGCTGTAGCTCAGCATCGCGAAGCTGAGTGACCGACAGTAACCTCAGTTCAACAGAACAATGAAACACAAGTGCATGAGTCAAGACAGTTAGACGATGAGTTTTGACAGTGTCACGGTCTTGTTATTGGGTCTTAGTACAAAATAAATTATAGAGCTCCATGACTGTCGACTGCAGCCTGTTTTGCATTGTTATTCATTTGTTTCTCGTGTTCTTGTTTTCTTCTTTTTCGAATACGTGTGAGAGGACGGCGCTGCAATGTATTGTTTTTTTTTGGTTTGGTTTGTTTTTTACAGTTTTCAATCAATATGACACATCTACTTTGATCTGCAGTGTCGACGTCGACTGTTTTCATTCCAATTGTCTCTTTCTTGCAAAAGCATCGACGGTCTTCTTACTTCGTCTTTTTTCTCACTGGCAAAAGTAAATTGTTATTCTTTTGACCTGTTTTCCATTTTGAATGGCATGTCAGTGTGTCCTGAAAACAATGGAGAAGATGGACTTGGTGGGGGGCTCTGTATGAGTGTGATATAACACGTGAGCAAGGATTGATGGTAAACAAGTCTAAAAATGAAAAAAGAAAAATAGTGTGCAGACCACTAGAGGCGCCCTGGCTCTGCACCATTCTGGCTGCTCAACAGTAAACACTCGATAGAAAAACCCCTCACTTCTGCATGCGATGTATTTTCACCAGTGTTTATCGGAATCACACTATGATGGAGCTTAGGTAAAAAAAAAAATCGACGTCAAACACCGAGTCAAAAAAAGATAGGATTTTGGCTGTGATTCATAGGAAGGAAGAAAAAATCTATCCAATGTACGTCAAAACATGGCCAAGGTGTAAATTGTATGTTGATGAACACCCACACAAGACCAGCTCGTGCTGATGTTGTTTTTGTCTTTCACTGCCATTGTCCTTGTTGAGTCACTAGGAGCTGCTTTTGCAGTGATTTATTCAGTGATATTGAAAAAAAAATCATACTGTCTGAATCTCTTCTCTCTTTTTTTTGTTTGTTTTTTTTGATTATGTGTTAATGAGAAAGCCCACAGCAGGTTTTTATACTGTTTCTCAATGAAACGGTGAAGTAGGCTATGTGCTGTGAGTGCTGACAGCTTAAACAGAGTGACTCACAGAGAAAACAGATGTACCAGCACAGCAGATCGTGTACATTGGTCACTGTGCTGTTTGTTGATCTCAAAGTTCCTGTTGGTTTTTATTGCAACATATTATACATTCCAGTGGCTTTATTTGATACAGCCAATTGCGTGTTAGTTCGTGGGCCGCAGAAGAATTACTGCTGTTTAAAGTCCAACGCTGTTAACATTGGTCTGTATTTGGTGTCGATACATACTGTGACCTCTTTTTGTGCAACCCCACCGGTAGACTGGGAATCATTTAATGTTTGAAGACGTAAATTGTGTCAGTGAATTTCACCCCGTGACTTCATAGCGACTGCTGGGGATGTGGCTGGATGTGAATAGAGTGTCATGACTGCATTTAGAGGAAGATTCGTGTAAACCCATAGAAAACTGGATTACCATTTCATTAAGGAAGGTTCTTTTTCCATCCTACAAGTAACTGATCAGGGGAGAGCATCATGTTTGGTCATTACTGTGTCCTTGACATGCTTGTGGTGTTGTTCCGCGCTCTACCAGTCAGCTTTATTCTGTATAAAGGACATGGAACGTAATAAACAGCATTGCCTTGACTTTAAAGACTACCAGCTACTTGCCATCAAACAAGGCCCCATTAACTCTAACCCTAACCCCATCAGTAACAGTTGAATTTTTCTTTATACTGTGCTATGAACTTAGGAGATGTACTCATTAAATGTTGTTAATTACCTCTTTATTGGAGGGGAGTGGGGATTATATGAGATAAAGCTTACAGCTAAAAGATAAATGTTATTTTTTTTTGCTAAGTATGCTACAAACCACAGTGACCCTAATAGGGATCTAAGGGTCTCAGTCTTTACTGTCTGACCTGATTTATCTGTGGACAGCCAGGTGTCCGTCTCTGAGAACAGGATTACAAAATTAGCCGGAGAATTCCCGATTTTTGTTGCTTTTATGTTTTATTTTCCAGTCAGTTAAAAAAAAAAAAGGTACGAGGAAACACAGAGTTACAAAAGTGCAGTAAGTCTTCTTACTGGCACATGTTGTCTAATGGATGGACCTGATGCTGGTGGTCTGATGTTGCAAAAACCAAATCAAGTGACTTTTGAAACTGCAAATACAGTAAACAAATAGGCACAAAGAAGTGCACGCCCCACGCAGGTTGTCATACGGGAAGAATTAAATGCCATTTAATTCATGCTGACAAAGCCAAGGGTCTCGCTAAGACATGGGTGTGAAGGTGTAGAAGTCTATTTGTTAATCACAGTGCTTTGAGTAAACCTACCTGTCATGTGTTTAATCAGCAGGTTCTTTTGTTGAGATGTAACAATAAGGGTGATGTGGGTGATATATCATTGGGGCATTTACATCAAATACAGTGACACGCATGATAATGAGGTGTGAACACGATGACATTTGGGATGATGAAAGGATTGCCAAACTTTCACCACATGAAAACTGCCCACCACCCACTCATCCTCTCAGTCAAACTGCAGCGTGACCTTTGAACAGATGAGTCTACATCAAGTGGACCTCACTCCTGCTGTGGCGAGCAGCCTTCTTCACTCATCAGTTGACTTCATGTGCTGCTGAGTGGTGCTGCACTTAAGGCTGGACTGATATACGGTCTTCTTCAATAGGTGAATTTGTTGTCGTACCCATTTTCTGTCAGCAATGATTCTTTACTGTTTTTGTTAAGGGTTTTTTTTTCTTTAAGAATCACATAATAGGCAGGTAATGTTTTCTGTGTTAATTACTGCCTCTCCTTGATGATTGCTGTTCAAGTATTTGTTTTTGAGAAGTTCTATTTTTCATGTCCAGTTTTTTAGCATGATCACAGCTTGGTGGTACTTGGTGCCCTTTTTCTGTTCTGTTTTCACATCATGTTGTGCGTCATTGTACTTGGGAATTACATTTTTTTGTAAACCATGTCTTTCTCCACAAGAACAAAGCCAGACTGAAGAGAGCTCAGCAGCTGACTGTGTGTTTAATCTGGGGAATTTTCACAGTGGTGTAAAGTGTTATTTGTTTGACTTTGTGAGTTGTACTTTTGCCTGTTGAGCATGTGCACGTTTGCGGTTACTGACCCTTCTGTCTTTGTCTGTTTTTGGGGTCACAGTGAGGAGCTGGAGTGTGCTCAGCGAGGTTAGGAAGACGGCAACATGGCAGTCTTCACTCAACTGGGTTTACTGCTTTGGAAGAACTTCACCTACAGACGGAGACAGACTGTAAGTAGGAGTGTTTCAAATTACTGACTCACAAGAACAAAGGGCTGGATCAGTGCACAGTAAATTATGCACTTGGCTGTTTGTTTTTATGGGGCTTACTTTTTTTATTCTACTTTTAAAAATGATTTAACATTGCTTATGTTGTTTCTCTGACCAGACTTTTCACCGCTGAGTTCAGTATCACATATTAATGTGTCTCTGTAATACAAACAATGTATTGCAGCAGATTCTTAGGCACGTAAAAAAAACAAAAAACTGAAGACATTTAGAGAACAAAATGGTGGCGTTCTATTTTCAGTTCTCTTGTTCCCTGAATGGTTTGTCTCAGTCACACTTTCGGACTGTCGACTTTTGAGTCAGACATGATTTTTTCCAGTATCATGTGACCCGTCGTCAGTGCAGCACAAAAGCCTTGATATGTTTATGCATTTCCTCATTAATATGCGTGTAACCAATACATGTGCAGCCCACAACAATGGAAATGAAGCGAATATCTCAGCCAGACTGAAAAGCATTACAGTTTACTGATTCCTGTGAGTCAGTCGAAGATGTGACGATGACACATTCACATGTCAAACCCATTATCCTGTTGCCATTTTGTGCTGGTCGAGGCCCACACACTCAAAGTCATGTGAATCAAATTCAGTTCCAAGCTGCAGCATAGAACTTCTTTATCTGTGAAGAGGCTCATCTGCATACAATTAAACCAGTTGTTCATCAGAAAACTGTCCCCAGAGTGGCGGCTGTGGCTGCTTGACTTTCAGGCCAGTCATTTTCCCAACAAAGGACTACAGTGCCTTTTCCTAGACACTCTACCCCCGTCCTGCACTGCACGTCTGCCATGCTGGACACGGCTGAGACGCAGGCAGCTGAAGCGGAGGGGCCATATGGAGCAGATGGACAAACACATAGTCCTTTAAACCCTGCAGACCTCTTTCTCTCTGTCTCCCCTAATTAACCCATATACTTTACCCAGACCCATGGTGGGATTACTGTATATAAAGGACAACAGCTGACAGCCCCCCCCCCCCCCCCCTCCCCCCCTCCATACACACATATACATGTACACAACTGCAGATGTTTTTTTAAAGAAATTGAGATTATCCTTAGTTGAACTGATTGACACATCTTTTTTTTTTACGTGTCTCATGTTCCACAAGTGTAAAATTCTGTTTAATATGTTTTGTTTACATCCTTTGTCGTCCTCTTTTCTTAGATCCAGCTGCTGATTGAGATTATCTGGCCCCTGTTCATCTTCTTCATCCTGATCTCGGTCCGGATACACTATCCACCCTACGAGCAACATGAATGTAAGCAGACCTTAAGAGAGTGAGGGGAAGGGAGGGAAGCAGCCGATACTTCTTCACTGTCTTCACTTCATTTAGGTTTTTTTTATGCTACTGTTGAATGCATTGTCAGTCTACAGATAAATGTTTGCCTCTCGGTTCAAGGTACGAGCAGCTTGTGAGTCATCCAAGGTTTCCACGTTACTGTGGCAGATAGATCAGTTGGATTTGTCAATATTTGTTTGCACTGTGTGAACATGTGATTGGACCCTCAGCTCCTGGAAAAGAATTACAGTATCATTTGTTGTCAGAGCCAGTTTCACAACTTTGACTTTTCAACTCAGTAAGATTATCACTGGTTGAAAGCACACACACACACACACACACACACACACACACACACACACACACACACACACACACACACACACACACACACACACACACACACACACACACACACACACACACACACACACACACAGCTCTTCAAATTAGATTTTTCACTCTCGGAAATGAAAGCACTCACTCAGTTTCCTTCCATTAACTGCTTATTAATTTCAATTTCAATTACATGTTCTTTAGAAAACTTGTTCATATGAGTCGATCATTTTGTGTACGTACTTCATTTTGTTTTTGTTTTTTGGTGAGTCAGTTCCATGGAGGAGATTTGGAAAAGTTAACACAGGATTGAGCCTGTTCACAAATGTAGACTTTAAGGTACCTACTTTCAAACAGATCAAGTGTAGTTATGTAATCATGATGAACTTGCCAATGATCGATCGGTTGACGACCGAACCAGTTCCCTATTTGGAACAAAATCATTGACACCAAACTGCAGCGTAAAAACCAGTCCAAACCTGGTTAACCCAGTGAACCCCAAAGAAGTGTGTCAACTTCCTGACCCATTTGTCACTTTGTATATTTGTCTTTGTCTTTTCTATAGCTAGTTAACCTCTGCAAATTGCAGCAGTAGCAGTAAAATCAGCTGATAAGAGTTCATACAAGATAAAGTCAGCAACTTCTAAAGCTGATTCTAAATGCAGTGATGGCTGTGGCCTATGTGTCACAGTCCACATGCTGTGTGGACAGAGAACCTAATGATCTTTTTTGACTGCTGTTAAAAGAGCTGACATGATTATTTAAAGACAGAAAGGCTTTTTTTTTAAAGGTGGTTATGGTTTTGTAGAGAGAAAGTAAAGTAAACTAGCTTGTTACTGAGAGAACAGGGTGAAAATGGTAGCATTGACCTGATTTGCAAGACTGACAAATGTTCTAAGAAGAACTGGGTATAATGATGTATGTAAATGGATATGTAAACTTCAAACTTACCATAATTATATGTTTTAATTCTCCAGGCCATTTCCCGAACAAGGCCATGCCCTCAGCAGGTACGTTGCCCTGGGTACAAGGCATCATCTGTAACGCCAACAACCCCTGCTTCCGCAACCCCACCCCTGGAGAGAGCCCCGGGGTGGTGGGAAACTTCAATGATTCCATGTAAGTAAAATATTTATTCATAGTCAACCAACACACTGCTTTGGTTTTCACTCAGTTCAAAGAAAAAAAAGGTGTTTTGTGTGACCTTGTGGTGATTTTATTCAGCCCTTTATAAACAATAATAATGATTTTGATTCAACACCAAATACATTCTTTTACATAACCGAGAGGCCATCCTCTCAGGACCGAAATTATCCAGGGATGTGAAACAGTGTGTTTTTCTTCTGTCTCCGTGGATATGATCAGAATCTCCCGTCTGTTCAACGATGCCAAGAAGATCCTGCTGTACACTCAAAATGATAAGAGCTATGAGGGATACAAAGGACTGCTGAGGGCCCTCAGGAAGCTGCAGAAGAACCCTGCCGGTAAGGACAATTTGCTTTTTGGGGGTTTTAAAGCTGTTACATGACAGATTGTTGAATCCACCCCTTAAACTGTCAAGATTTCATCATAGCTTTTTATTAAATTAACACCTACATTTAAAAAAAGGAAAATAAGGCGCAAGACATTTATTGACTGAAATGACTGAATAAATGAACAAAAAGCTGATTAGTAACTTGCTCAAACCAGATAAACGTGACTAGTCAAGGTCACTGCTGCAGAGCTGAGGCACTCTGATTCTTCAGGGGGTTGTTGAGGGTGTAACATGTCCCTTCCTTATCACTGTCTGCCAGCCATGGTGGGCCCACGTCCTAAGCGCTCTTGTGACGTGGTAGAGGCGGTCTACAAGACATGAGAAAAAAACAGAGAGTCATGCATCACCCACTGTATAATCACAGCACAGATCTGGTAGTAAAATGCCATGTTGTTCTGACTGGAGTGTTTGCGGCTTCCTGTGTATGAGGACCGACTGCAGAAGTTGTCTACCGCTGATTAAGCGCATACTAGTTCACAGACTCTCTTATCAAATTTTTACCGACACATTCAAATGTTATCTTAAATATTAGCGCTAAGGTATCTGTTTCATCATCCTCACCTCAACTGTTGCAGAGCAGAGAAAGATCGCCCTCTTAAAATAACATGTTGTTGATGCCCCCGCTGTGCTGCTGACTCAGTCAAAGTAACCTGAAAATAGGAAAGAGGGCTGCATTGAACTCTGCACATACTTTTCTCTTGAACAGAGGTCACACAGACACATTAACTTTGCACAGAAAAGATTTTGCTCAGGAAATGACTTCCATTTGAATTTGGTACCCGTTGCTCCGATGTGAGAGGCATGCTGGGAGCAATCTCTGTTTTCCATGCTCCACCATGCTTACAAAGACAAAAAGAAAAAGGAAAACATGTTATGAAAAAGCTGCAACACTGTATAAAACAAAGGATAATAAGACAAGGAAGGGCATTACAGGACAGGTTGCAGGAACAGTAAACAGCAGTGATGTAACCACTGACCTTAGTTAATTGCTAAAGTGAAATGAGCAAGTCTAATTAGATGGCGGTGTCTTGTTTGTTCCATTAAGGTTGTTTTGCCTCAGTAATATTGCTCTTATTTTCATGTGAAATCCGTCCATTTGCTTTCTATAAATAGAAGGCTATTAGCTTGCTTTCACATCAGACCCCCAATGTTAAAGTACATTGAGTAGAGTCTAATATAAGAAATTATGCAACAAAGCAGAATGATCAAGGCTCTTTATTGTGTTGGCTTCCGTCTGCTCTGTAAGCCCAGAGCTAAGGTTTGTTTTACAATGTTCCCACAAAGAGAGGCATGGTCTAAAAAAAGGAGCAAGATCACAGGATACTGTATGCAACAGAAACTTCTCTTCTATCTTCCGCCATGTTGTTTGCGGTATACATTACAGGCCACTAATAGCCAGTAATGGATCGTTTTATTATCTGCTATTAATGTTTTTTTTTCTTACATTTTAACCACACTGAGCAGAGCCAGGGTTCTGCCTTGACTTTTTTAAAATGCATTTTTAATTTGTAAGATATTCTATTGAGCATCATTAATTATTTCAAAAAGGGTTTGTGGCATCTGTGCACTTCATCACAATTGATTTTTTTAATGCACAGCGTTCCGATAGTACTCAATCCCATGTCCGTATTCCCCTCTGTATTTGTCTATGAGCCACGTGAGGGATGTGTTGATGTAGCGTGGGGACGGTCATGATGCAGGAGACAGCAAACAGAGCGACTGCTGCCGCTGCAGAGTGACGCTATAGGAATAACAGCGTGGATCAAAGAGCCCCTCACGTGTCGGTTAATAATTCAGCGACTGACGGGGTCAGAGAATGGGATTTACACTAACATGGAAGGGGGGGATGATAAAGGTCAGATAGTAGTAATTCGATTTCTCTCTGTTTTTTCATCAGGTCTAATGTGTTTCTGCCATGAGACAGTACAGAATGAAAATGAACAAACATTGTAACAACAAATTCATGCAGCATTTTTAAGGATAGAAAGGTTTTCTTACTGCCATTAAGATTAGATGTGCTACAGGTATCCCACCATCTGTCTCTTCACAAAAGTGAGGCTGAGAGTGCGATTGCATAATAGAGAAGAACATCTTATATTTTTAGCCTCTCACCACCTTCATATTTTATCTCACTGACTGCCTTAAAAGTCTCCATTTGATTCAGAGGCTTGACATGTTGAGTCTGATCTCTTAAAATGGACACTTTGCTGCCTATTCTTGTTTTTTCACAGACACCAAAACACACACACATCCTTGAATCGCAGTCTTCATTAGGAGTCGAAAAGAGTAAAGTCAACACTTATCAGTTCAACCATAAACAGCAGTCCAATATGTCAACTTCAAACTTTACATGAACCTCCTCAACATAATATCTTTAACCTAAAAATAGCTTCACTTCTCAGACAAATCAGTCGCACTCAGACATACAATCCAACAAGTCATCTTTCCTTCAGTCTCTGCACTGAACAGCCCATCCATCACACAGCCATTTTGTCAGCTAGTTTCATGCAGCAGCCATCTTTTGTCGATGTGACTACCAAAACATTTGGGCATACATTCACTAAAATTACAGGCTGTTTGTGGATGAGTCTGTGATGACACAGTTGTCAAGGTGCTATTTCATTTAAAACAAGATTTGCACCACCTTGGGCCTGTGCAGACATGCACGTGTTAGTTTAAAGCTAACCTTTGTTTCCAGTCTGCTCCAACATAGGAAAAAAAACACACAAACAAACACAGATATGGTTTGTACTACTTATGTTGTCCTGCTCCAAGAGACATTTCAGTTCTGATAAGTTGTAGACAAAGACGAAGATAAACACACACAGATAAGATAAAACAAGAGAATTAGTTCCACGCATAGATCCACATAGGCACCTTTGTTGAATATACAAATAATGCCTGACTTTCCATTTTAACAAGGTTGCACGACCTAGTCTGGTGTATCCTCAAGGGCCTGGATGCAGTGCACCATGGGAGCTCCGACTTCCTACAGGGACACTGATTAGACCTTATTAGCACTCCCTGGTTGTTCCCCTCTGAGAATAGAGGGCACATACATGCACACACAGGCACAGGTGCACAGATACACACACACAGACAGGCCTGGGGAGAGTACAAAAGATAGGGATGTCTGTGCAACACACACTCACACCTCAAACACAAACGGCATGCACAGCGACGGAGGCAGCATTACACGTGCACTCCCCCGACTCACAGAAACACACTGTTCTCTTTCACTTCCTCCCAGAGGATGCTCGGTTTGGTCACAGCAAAGTGTTTCCTGTTTCAGTGTGTGTTTGTGTCTGCGTTTGGTTTTCATCTGATAGCTATAAAAGATCGTAAAAAGGAATAGAGTTACCGGAGATTAAGGGAAGAGGGAGG
The DNA here is from genome assembly GCF_905171665.1 of Trachurus trachurus. Lineage (NCBI taxonomy): Eukaryota > Metazoa > Chordata > Actinopteri > Carangiformes > Carangidae > Trachurus > Trachurus trachurus. The sequence continues at coordinate 11,323,810 of NC_139891.1, read as the reverse complement.
TTAAATTAAGATGGGAGCGAGGGGGAGTAGGAAGACATGTTCAAACACAGCTATCAAAATTCGACTCAGCATTCAGTAGGTTTTGATAAGAATTTTGGAGAGCAGAGTTTCACAGAATAGAAACTAGGTGAAAGGTGAAGAAGGAAAAATGGAGGCAGGAAGGGGAATGGAGTGGCAGTATCTGTGCCAAAGTGGAATGCCCTATAGTAACCCCCATCTGAGTTCACAGAGTGTAGGAGTGTGTGTGTGTGTGTGTGTGTGTGTGTGTGTGTGTGTGTGTGTGTGTGTGTGTGTGTGTGTGTGTGTGTGTGTGTGTGTGTGTGTGTGTGTGTGTGTGTGTGTGTGTGTGTGTGTGTGTGCTTGCGTGTTTGCGTCCAGCCACACAGCTGACTCAGGCCAGTTTCATAAATGCTTTGACTTCTCAGGAATGCAGCAGAAGTACAAAAAGTTCCCAGAGCCAGTGAAGACAAATCTGTATCTGTTTATTTATATTAGATATATGAATTAATTTGGCATCAGACTGTAAGTCCAGTGACTCGTGTTGTATGTATAATCCACAGAAGGAAAGTCTGGGAATTCGGACTTGTTTTGCTCCACCATTAAGTGAGAAAGTGGTTAAAAGCCCAAAGTGGAAATAAGATTTTACCACCTCCCCTGCTGGGAACACTGCTGGCTGTCCTGCTATCAGTATCGACCACAAAGTAAAGACGTTTTATTTTCCATGGCTGTTGTGCCTGATGGTCAGTTGACTTAATATTTCTGTGTCTTTTTTCTCTAGGTTTCAAGTTGAAGGACTTCTTGCAAGACGATGAGACTCTTTCTCACTTCTTGCACCACAATGCCTCACTTCCTCGCCATGCGCTGAAGCAGATAGTGGAGGCCGACGTCAATCTGGAGAAGGTAAACTGTCACATATAGTATTGTTTCCTAAAATGAATCCTCATGTATATGATTGCAGTTTTTAGAACAGCAATGCACTCTTTACATCCATGTTTCCACAGTTAAAAGTGTAACCATTCTTTCATATCACTCGTCGGTAAACAATGAAAATCTCTGATTGTTGCAATTGTTGTAACTAAAATGATTAATCCACATGGATCAACCTCTGTCAGCTGCCCATACTGAAAAGCACATCATCATCCTCAACGCAGCCTCTCTCTTGTGTACTTTTCACATATGAGATAATCATGCTCCCCTGGCCACAGTGCTTGTGCATTAATCCAGTGACCTTGGCTCGACGGCCACAGGACTCTGCTGTGGCACAGCTAAGCCCTTAATACCCCGCAGAAAAATCACTGTGGGGGGGGGGTAGATTTTGCCTATGCTTTTAGGCCTTTCTTTTCCCTATGTTTTTTTTCCTTCATAAAAAAAAGTCTAATTCTATTTGGGAAATAATGATTTTATTTTCCTTTCGTCCCTGTATCCTCACAGATTTTTTCTTTTCTTATTTAAATTCTTCAGTTTTTCCTATTTCTCACTCAGTCTCCTCTTTCTGTTATTGTTATCTCCTCTGCTCTTCATTTCATTCCTCTCTTCCTGCACCTCATATCACTCCTTTTTTTTGTAGTTGAGATAATAATCAGTGTTGCAGTTACACCACACACACATACACACACACACCCCTCCCCTCCCCTCCCATTCATATCCCATATATTTGTATAACCCCATATCACATACATTTACTCATTAGGATACATAGGCCCACCCCAACAACAGCTCCCATCCCAGCCCGTCACAACATCCCTCCTCTGCAGTTGGTGGGCCAAGGTCACATGACGGCTCCCCTCCTCCCCTTCCCCGATTTCTCCTCACGTGCAGCGACAGAGGCTGAAAAACAAATTCACGTTACACCAAATGAGTCTGTGCAACCCCCCACCCTCCCCTGTCTCTCTCTGCCTGACATCTATTGATCAAAGAGGGTATAGTACAGGCTATAGGACACAGGAGTATATATATGTTAGTTTTAGATGATCTCTTGGCTCATTGTATGAGGACAGAGGTGGAAATGACTGAGATGCCACTTGTTATATGGAAACCACTTTTTGGTTTTTTTCACAATTATTCTATATAAGAAGAAGAAGAATCTGTCAAATATGTTTTGAATCATTGACATTCAATATGATCACCAATCCTGACTGTTGTAATCCCTGATATGTTTCCAATGAAAAGATTACCAGCTCTGCCTATGTGATAAATATTATGGCATAACACAGACTTGTCAAGGACATTTAGAAGATAAGTCAATGTGCTCGTCTCTCTCTCTCTCTCTCTCTCTCTCTCTCTCTCTCTCTCTCTCTCTCTCTCTGCCTCTCTCACTCTCTCACACACACTTATAAACACGCTCACATGTTTATGAACATCTTGACTCTGTCAGAGAAAACAGAGCCTCTGTCCAGTCCTTGATGTCCCAGAAAAAGGACATTTGTCACTCAGCCCACACAGGCTCAGCTGTGCGCTCTTTCAAGTAATGTTGTTCGACCATTTTTTTTTAAAGGCGTGAAGACAATTTTATCAGAAATAGTGAAAATGATACGGCTTTTTATCATCATACACACGTCTCTTAGAGTGGATTTTTATTTGGATTATATTGTTTATCAAAAAGCTTTTGTAAAGATATCCTTGGAATGCCCCAGTATTGACATTCATAACATTTCTTTCCCTTGGGTTTGCTCTGGTTAATATCTTTCTCTGAGTGTCAGTGTTTCGTTCTCATGGTCAGGTTTTAGAAAAGTAACTGATGCTCAATAGAGTCAAGAACGAGCACTAAAGAAACTATGTGGTGAAACACAAACAGTACATGTTTATCCTGTGGCATTTTGACTGAAGTTAAAATACTTACTTTTACTTTCTTAAGTTTAGTTAGTTTGTGTTTATGAAATAGAAATGTTCCCAATATGACATGCAGGATGCTTTACTTCTTTGTTGTTTAGTATTCATGTGTATTGTTTGATATTTATTTAAAATGAAGAATAAGCAATGACTACCTACATTTTTTATTATTATTATTATTTCCCCTTGTGTCTTTTCACAGTATCTAACTCATATGTGTGTCATAATTCTCTAATTGCTGATCTTTCTCTTTTCTCCTTGTCTAGGTGCTGACTAAGGGTTTCGGCTTCCATCTCAGAGACCTCTGTAACGCCACGCCACTGGAAGAGTTTGTCCACATTGCTGACCACAACGTGTCCCGTATGACTCAAGAAATTATCTGCAAGTCGTCCAGTGACTGGCTGGACCAGGCCCAGAGCCACTTCCTATCCAACTTGGACTTCCTTAAGCCCATTCGGGTGAGTTCATTTGCCGAGGTACACGCATAGACCGGTTGTAGAGTGTGATGGCCAGATCAAATAGATTAATCCACTGAAGTGTAATGCTTCTTCATGAGTATCATCACAAAAAACCCCACAAAAAGCGTCATGAGACCATCAGGCAGATTATAACAAACACACAGTTTTACTGGGACAAAGTATCTTGTCCACTGGCCTCAAGCAAGGACGACCCTCCTCTCCCGTTTCACTGGAGAGTATATTGTTTCATCACTGACTTGTGTTGTTTCACCACTCAATAGTTGGGTGTCCTCCAACATAAGCAAGATGCCAGGAAGTCAATATTGGATATTCTAAGAATGCAATAGTTTTCAGTCAACCGGGAGTCATATTATTACTTGGAAACAACAGCGTGTCTCTTCAGCCTTTACAAATCAGGTCATAGCGATTTTGTTTTTTCACTGTTTTCTCAAACACTGTTCCCATTTCAGCAAGTTGGGTGTTTACAGAATATGAGCTGGGACATGAACAAGTGCACACACGTAAAGATACACAAGAGAAGAAATGCAAACACACATCCGCACGGTAGAAGGTTGTTCCTGCACTTCAAAGACTGGCTGTAATAGCCTTTTGAGATCATTGTACTGTGACTGTTAAAGTGGAGTCAATGGTTGTGACACTAATATGATGTGACAGGAGGAATCACTGTTTGTATAACTCTGGCAGCTCTGTTCATCCATTTAAACTAAATCCCCTGATCCCTTGTCTTTTCTGGTAACTACAAAACTTTGTTTTCCATAACCACTAGTTTTCTGTCCTCACCCCCCCCACCCCAACCACCCACTTCTCGTCCTCTTCCCTTCATTTCCTGTCCATCGTCACCTCTCATCCACCCATATCTTCCCCAGCAGCTCACCCCCTTCCCATAAAACCCATGACCTACATGTGAGTCACGATGGTGAGAAGGATGGCAAGATGTGAAAAAAAACACTGTGTTCTGTTGTGCTGATCTTTAGAGAGAGAAACAGACAAAGGAAGAGACACAGAGAAAGTCAGCAAAGTTACAGAGATTAGAAATACTTGAGAATGAAATCAGTTTCTGGCACATTGTGGATCTGATTCACCCATAAAACTCACATCTTGTTCTTATTCTATAAACAAATATTGATGCAAGAGTGGAAATTCCTTTCCAGAAGTGTCAAAATTGGGTAAATAGTGAGGTCAGGAGCATTTTTATGTAAAGCAGCTTTCCCCCATTAGTTAACTTGTGTATGGGAGTATGTACACCAGTCAGCCATAATATTACAACCAGTAACTGCTTTAAATATTGATTGTGTGTATGTGTATGAGAGAGAAGTTTTGTTAAAGGAATAAAAATAAAAAACAAGAGAAAACATGCAATACAAGCTACAGTATCTTTCTCTCTGCTGAGACGGCTGCACTGTCTTCAGCGATGCCTGCGCTTTATCAAGTGTCAGCCTTTCCAGCAGCTGACAGCAAAGTGTGATAGATGAGAACACACACACAGAGGGAGAGGGAGAGGCAGTTTGACAGACAGGAACACAGGAGGTCAAAGCCAAACTGACCTGTTGTTCTTTCTCGCCTCCCTTCTTCCCTCACCTACGACCCCAATGTTGTTCCTCTGCTTTCTCTCCCACATCTCCCTTACCCCAGCCTCCTGCCCCCTCCCTAACATAACAACAAATTAGCTGAATGGCAATAAATGCTGTGAATGTAAGAGATGGAGAGGAAAGGCACATAAAAATAAAAGTCTGGAAATATACTACATGAAATACATGAATTACAGCAGCTACATATGTCATTTTTTTCCTATTGTTTTAAATTTTGCATGCAAACCAAAAGTACAATGGACAAGTCTGCAACACATTAATAATCCGCGTTCTCTCCAACAGAGGGATGTGAGGTCAGACCCCAAAGTCGTTCAGGACGTCTCAACTGCAACCGACAGCCTTCTGGAGAGCCTGGGAGCACTGGCCGTGGAGGTAGATAAACAACACACACACACACACACACACACACACACACACACACACACACACACACACACACACACACACACACACACACACACACACACAGATCACTCTACCCACACATGTTATAACATGTTCAAACTGGACTGCTGAGGTATTTGTTTCCAAAGTTCAGTCCTCAGTAGTAATATTTGTGAATAAAATCAATTCCTACCAAGAATGACCAAACAAGAAAGTCATGCCATTTAATGTACACACACTGCTTTTTTTTTTAGGTTCATGGTCAAACTGACAACTTAAGTAGGCCTACATACAGTACTGTATATATGATTGAGGGAGATCAGTTTGGTTTGCAGTGAGCTTCTCAGGTGCAAGTGAATAATAACAATGTGTGTGAAAAGTCAAGTCAACTTTATTTCTAGAGCACATTTAAAAACAACAGGTGTTGACCAAAGTGCTTTACATACAAGATTAAAGGGGGAAAGGAGGATCAGTCAGACATACTGCTTCATTCTAATACATATTTAAATGTTAAATGTTTTGTTAAGATTTTACAAAGAGTGTTGTGAAGACTGATCACACATCATCCCCACACTCAGCAGTCTCTTTATATGGGTCTTCTGAAGGCACATAGATATGCCACCCCTTGTTTTTGAAGCCACTTTCCACTTCGAGTTAATTAACAACACAAAGATGATGTGCACTGACAAACTCTTTTCTGTAGCTCAGATAACAACAAACAGGCTTTGCTTTGTGAACGTACCTGTAGGTAGCGGCACAAAAGCCTTACTCAGCCAAAAACCAGGTGCACTGTCGTCACGCACACACACACACACACACACAGTTGCTTTTCTCTCAGGCTCCTTTTCTGCTGAGTTGGCAAAACATAAAGAACCAGCTGTGTGCGTACCAGTGTGTGTGTGTGTGTGTGTGTGTGTGTGTGTGTGTGTGTGTGTGTGTGTGTGTGTGTGTGTGTGTGTGTGTATGTATGTTTGCAGCTGTGGTGGTATTTCTTGTCGAGCAGCAGGTGGAATCAGTGACTTCAACCACTAATTTTGAAGCCCACAACAGTCCTGCTCAAACCCCTTCCCACCATCAGTTGCTTGTTTCTTTTGGCACTGTGTGAGTGGGTAAAAGATTTGCAAACACGAACTCATGAAATATGCAAAAGACAGAAGTGGAAGCATGTCAACACAATGTCATTCTTACACAACCTCCTGAGTTTCAACAATTTTTGTTTGTCTGTGAACCAACACTTATTGATCTTTTATTATACCCCTGTGGAGACTTTTGTTCCTATTTTAGGCCAGTGGCACATCAGGTATGACATGTCAACACACTCTAGTGATATTATCTCTAGTGTGTATTTGAAGCAGATTATGTGCGTGTGTTAGCTTGCCTGGTTGGTCCACGAGTTATGAGGCTGGCAGAACGGAGAAATGTACTCATGTAAACTCTTAATTCGTAATCATCTGCCTGCCTGTGTTTCAATCCAGAGCTTATCGCTGTTGGAAGGCCAAAAAGAGCCGCAGCCATAATGTGTTTTCAAAACGTCTTTTCAGGAGGGAAGAAAAAGCTCGTTTTCACATTGTAGGCCATGTGACAAACCACATAAAAATGCTGCCAGTGGAATGGATATCTTGAAAAGGGTCTGAAAAGTTCTACAGTCAACACACAGTATTACAAGGACTATCCATAGCGGAGCACCAAGTGGAAAACTGTGCTGCGAAGAACTCCTACTCATGTTATCAGACAAAGATTACATCTATCCATTTTTGCATACTGTTTGGCCCAGGTTTTGCAAACTGGTGACTGATGATGAAAGTGTTCGCCCAGCACTGTGTAGGAATAAACGGTAGTGTTTATCAACCAGCATATCACAGCCACATGACAAATTAGGTTAACTTAACAAACTTATATGCATTCAACAGTGTTCAACAGCCATCAATACTCTTTATTTGTTGTTCAATCCCAATTAATTGCGATGTTCCCCTCCTAACCTTTTTCTAAGTTTGTAAGAAGATTATTGTGTTGCATTCGGAGCCCAGCGGTGCTGAGATTTGAATTTTAATAATGTGCACCGCGACTCATTCCCAAAACAATACAACACCCTTTAATGAAGACTTCAATACGTTGAGTGATAATTACAGGGGGGAAAAAGGCCATTAATTTCTTCCTCCTTTTGGAATAATCGAAAACATTTAGTGACATCTTCCTTGTACTGTTAGCCTTTGAAGTATTTGAAGCGGTTGCTTAGCAAACCAGTAGGGAGCGAATAAACTCTAGTAACCTCTCTGTTCCAAAGCCTGATCGTTGTCATCATGGAGAAACCCAGAACCTGATATCTGGATAAAATGATTGATCATCAGAGTCTCTGAATTCAACTCAGCCTCTTACTGTTACAAACAAATGTCAGTTTTAACATCAGTCGTTTGACTTCACACCGTTCATTCTGCAGTCTGACAATTTACATTGTGAGGGAGCAGGAATGAACTCTAGTAACCTCAAGACAAAGTGATTCTACTTTGAAACCTAATAATACTCAGGTCACAAGCTAGTTTGGATGTGGTTAAAATCTTTGATTTCATGTTCATCAATTCATGACTGTTCCCTGAGCTGCTCTGGTCTAAATAGCTGTGTGCTGGAGTGGAAATGTTGAACTATAGTAACCCCACACAGGCTCCTGGATGAGGTTACTCTGGGACAATCCTCTTCTGCTGTCTGCTCGCCTTGCGTGCGTGTGTGTATTACTCACCTAGTCACACAATTTAACATGATGGTTTCCCCTTAAGGGGAAATGAAACATATATTTAGTCGCACAAAAGTGCACAGGCAATTGCACGCTCAAACTGATACGCACATGACAGAAGTCTTGGCTGGCAGAGTTGTAAGTTGGGTTGGATATTTGTCTCTGCATGTGAGAGATTTTGACACAAATAGGACAGAGGATGAGGTTTCTGTCACTCATTGCAATGTTTTTGCAGCTACTGTAGCCTCAGGAAATGAACAGATGATGGTGCATGTTTACCCACACCTGTAACGCACACAGGCGCATTTGCACCACCCATGACCTTTTTAATGCAAAAATACACAGACAGTCTGTCACACAAGAAAACCACCCACACACAGACCCAGATATGTACCCAGTCTAACACGCACGCACGCACACACACACACATAATTATCACACCCATTTTTTGTGCGTGAACGAGCAGGAAAGCATGTGACAGTTTGATGTGGCCGAGGGCTCAGCTGCAAAGCAACCACATACACAACGATGTCAGGGAGTGTGCGTATGTGTCTTTGTGTGTGTGCGTGCCTTTGTGATCTGAGATGAAACAGATCAGTCTCACTTTCGCTTTGTTGGAAAACAGTGTCGATGAATACCTTGTTGACAGGCAGAATAAGAATTACACTCCGTGGACCGGACAACAGTTGGTTTAAACGAAGAGAGTCCACAGCAAAAACTGTTATTTGTTGTTCATGGTGTCAGGATGTTCTGTACATTTGTGCCTCATCCCACCCGTTTGTGCGATGTTGTGTGCATGTGTGTTTGTAAAGCAGTGAGTGTGTATTCAGTAACAGTTGTCAGTGTCTGCTTGAGAAGCCTGCGGAGGTGCCTATTAGCAGAATGACCGACAGTAACCTCTCTTTGTTCTCACACCTTCCATTCCTTTTGCACTCATCTCCACCTCCTTTCTTTCTTTCTTTCTTTCTTTCTTTCTTTCTTCCTTCCTTTCTTTCTTTCTTTCTTTCTTTCTTTCTTTCTTTCTTTCTTTCTTTCTTTCTTTCTTTCTTTCTTTTTCACATTTTCACCTCAGGAAAGTCTGATTTCGTCACCCTCCATCCCTCACACACCGAGCCCGAGCTTATTCTAAGCCCTCTCCCCTGGTTCATGCTCAGGAAACAAAAGCTCCCCTCTTCTTCTGCCCTTTCTTTGTTTTTAGCTGCATTAAAAACATAAACCTCCGTCTTTCATTCCTTCCCCATTTTGGCTTGGTGACATAAGTGTGAGTGTCCAATTCGTAGGCATAAACGGGGAATTTGTTGTGACTTGTTCCTTGACCTGAAGTAACCTCCAAGTGAACCAAAATGAACTCCCAGAATGATGTAACGCTGCATATGACTGAGAAATTTCTCTGGGGACAAGAGGAATATGACAGAGCTCTTTTGTTGGGTATTTTTGACAGCTTCCCCACACACTCATAGCCCTGTTTCCTTCACATGGGTTAAACTTTATTAAGGTGTTGTGTACGGATGGAAAAAAAGAGGAAAGAAATTTGTGCATGCGCTTTAAATGTACTTAGTACCACCTAATCCCCTAGTGAATAGTCTTTTTACAATTTAAAGAAACTATATGTCATCATAACTGCATTTTATGTAAGTAATAGTGAAATATTATGTAAGTAACATGACATGTTACATGCTCTCTGACTTTTCCTCTTGATTGAAATGCAAATCTACACGTGCATGCGCACGCGCACATGCACATGAACACTGGAGTGGGCACAGCAGTCAAATTTATCTTAGTCAGGCAGACAGCTAAGTGCTAAGTGTCTCCACCCCGCAGTGCAATACTTGACTTCCATGTCTAGAATACCACCACTCACTGCACAGCTGATAACCTTTGATAAGTACATCACCACACACAACCTCATATAAACATGGACATATGAGCAGGTACAGATACTGGAAGATTCCTCTGTTAAGAGGGATGATAGGATAGTCCGTCAAATGCACCTGTAGACATGTTTGTTTTCAGTTCTCAGTGAATTGCAGTATATGAGAACACTAACATCCAGGACATTAAGTAAACTCATCAACAGTACATGGAGTTCTTCTGCTCCTGGAAGATGATATTACGTAGGACTAATTTCACAGGCAGGGATACATACAGTTCTCAGTCTAAAATCAGTTAGTTCTCCCCTGTTCAAGGTTCAGACATTACTATCCATGAACTTTAAGTCACCTTAAAGCATGACTGTGGTAATGACCTTAACATTTGTTACGCAATGTTTAAAAGCTTTATTTTGTATTTTGAAAGGTGACATGGCCATTTACTTTTCATGGTGGTGAAAAGGGAACCAGTTTTGAATGTTTGTGACCAAACATCTTCATGCCAATGTTTCTGTATTTGTGTCTCCACCAGCTTTCAAGTATGAACAGTTGGAAGGATATGCGAAAGGAGATCCTGTATCTGACTGCAAATGCCACAAGCTCTCCAAACCAGATGTACCAGGCTGTGTCACGTATCGTCTGCGGACACCCAGAGGGGGGCGGCCTCAAAATTAAGTCTCTCAACTGGTACGAAGACAACAACTACAAGGCCCTGTTCGGAAACCATGGCAATGACAGCGAAAGTGAACCCATGTCTGCATACGACAACTCCTCAAGTAAGGAACTACCCTTTCATAAGTTTTGTCAGAGTTCAGATTAACAAGTAAAAAATCAAAAGACTAAAAATGTCTCTGCCTTTACTTTCCAGCCCCTTATTGTAACAACATGATGCGGAGCCTGGAGTCCAGCCCTATATCCAGGATGATCTGGAGAGCTCTGAAGCCACTGCTCATGGGGAAGATCCTGTACACCCCGGATACTCCCGCGACACAGAGGATCATCCATGAGGTACAAGAGGCCGCTGTAATGTCATGTTATGTAATCAGGGCCATCACTTAAAGTTCATTAAATGACTGAGGGTGTGTGTCTGTGCGCCGCAGGTTAATAAGACCTTCCAGGAGCTCGGAGTCCTGAGGGACCTCGGAGGCATGTGGGAAGAGATGAGGCCCAAAATTTGGAGCTTCATGGAGAATAGCGAAGAAATGGACATGGTCAGGGTGAGTGGGATCCGCTGACATCATACACGTACACACACATCAGAGCCGTGTTCTCACTGCTCTTCCTGTTTACATCAGGGGTTTAAAGGCAGTAATCTGTGCATCTCTCTGACTAGAAGTGTAATTATGTCTCTGATGTGACTTTGAAAGGAAATCTCTGGAGGTCACCACCCCAAATCTTTTCTTGTAAAAAAAAGAAAAAAAAATATATATATATTTATATATATATACATACTATATGACTACCACTGCATATCACAAAGAGAGTCAGTGCTTTAGCTTCTTCTCAGGCTGATGAAAGTGCAAGTAACAGTGCAGAAAGAGGGCAGATGCAAAGAGGATGAACAGGAGGGACACAAAAATCAACGACTAACACACAGACAGAGACATCAACTGAAAAAGACAAAGAGTTTAGGTCAACCATCAAGCATGATTCATTGAGATTCGGAAAACATGAAACAATACCAGACTCGCCTTCATTCAAATCATCTGTTCCCATTCCGATCAGATACTGTAGTGGGGACAAGCACACAGTGTGCTGGTATTCCTGTTCACAGGATAACCTGTCCTGTCACGATTAATGGGTATAAATCTTCTGTCTGTGTTGCAGGATCAGACATTTACTGCCATGCATGTGCATATAGTATGAAAAAACGTCTCATATATTTAATGAATTTCCTTCCCTTCTCTAGTGGAAATTGCATAAGCACTACTTCCACCTAGTGGTGAAAGGTGATATTTTTGAGTTCATAATGTGCCTCATATCTTCAATCTGGTAGTTTAACGTCATTGTAATTTTGCTCTGTTTTTAAATGAAAGGGCTTAAATAACCATATAAGGCAAATGGATTTTCCTCTGTCTGGGAAAGAGGGGAAGAGCTGTATTATCAGAGAGAGTGATTTTGAAAATGAAATGAAAAGTAAAATAGGTCAGGGGCCACACAAACACACTTCGAGAGCTGCGTCAATAGAGAGAACCAAACAAGCCTTCAGGCATAGAGTGAGTTGTTGTTTTTTTCACTGCTGTTTGGCACACATTTCACAGGTCAAGCTGCAAAAGGTCAAAAAACATTTTAAAGGTTTAATCACAGTATGAAATTCACTTGATTTTAATGTGAAATTACATAACGACTCTGAGACGTGAATACATTGTACATAATAATCAACATAATTCACTTTTTCTTAATTTTGCAGACCCTGCTGCAGAATAATGCCAGTGCTGCATTCCTAAACAGCCAGCTCAGTGAGACTGAGTGGCATGTGTCAGATGTGTTTGACTTCCTGTCCAAGGCCTCCGAGGACCACAGACCTGCAGGGTCCACCTACACCTGGAGAGATGTGTTCAATGAAACTGACCAGGCCATACAGACCATCTCACGCTTCATGGAGGTTAGTGTGTTAGTGAAAAATGAAGGATGCGCTACCACAAAGACATCATTAACAAAGTGCATAATAACAACAACAATGTAACATCATTAGTAGTAAGTTATATGTCAACCCTATGTGAATCATCCTAAGTGGTGTCTAAAAAAAGGGCTGTTATTTATCCATAGGTCAAAATGCAGAGAAAACTTAGTGAAGAAACAGGTTAAATGCCAATTACCCATTTAGGTCAGAACATTACAAAACCTCCAGTGTCTCCCGTTGTTTCTTATAGCACTTAGAACTGCATTAGGATCGTGTTACGGCTACCAAGAGCCTTGAAATCAAATGTTCTTTTCCTCTCCTTCCCCTGTAAAGTTATATCATTACCATGCAGAGTGTGTCACTGCTCCCTGTCTCTGTGTATTGGGTCAGTATGCCAGAGCCAAGCCTTCACAGTAAACAATCCCCCGATTCCCCCCCCCCTAAAGTTCTGCCAAATGTTGATCAATGTTCATGCCCCAGTGGATAGATAATTATTGTCCTATTCATCTGTGTCAGGGGATTTCTTCACTGAGGTGGCTAAAAAAACAAACACCATGGTTCAGTGGTCAAAGCCTGGCACTATACCACTGATTTATATGAAGGATCATATAATTTCAGTAAATACTGAAAATGAACATAGAAAAATATAAATGTTTCCACTCCATAAACTGATGACATGGACAGCTGATAAGAGACTAATGATCCTCTAAATATAACAGATGATTTTGATGTGGTTTTGAATCCACCTCATGACATTAGACTCACCTCATTCGACTCTCCTCTCTGATCTCTTTGGGTAATGTAATAAGTCACAAACGGAGAATTTCAAACCCAAACTTGAGGTCAGTTAGGTCTCTGTCTGTCACACAAATACGGAAACCAAATGAATTTCCTTTGACCTTGTTTGTATTAAGCAACACTCCAAACCTCCCACTAACCTAGTGACTGTGCTTTGACCTCTAAGAGGATCATATAATGTGTGTAAACTTCTATTTTTCATACCAATAAGTTCACTATGTCAAGGCCTTACACACCATAAAAGCCGGTCACGCCGAAGCATTAGCAGCTCTCGTGCAGTATTTTCATTACGACGTCGTCTGAACTCAGTGGCCTCTCACGTACTCTGTATGAGGGGATGAGGTATAAATCAGCTTATGTCAGCTAAATATGTGAGAGGCTAATCTGTAGGAGGTCTCAACAAATCAGGCACAAACTAAATGTGCTAAGGTTACTCATTGTCTACCTAAGACACATTATTTACAGCCTCTCAGCAATATTTGGGAGGAAAGCATGTGATAGTTTGAGGAGGACTTTTTATGACTTGTGAGTAAGCATTGATCAGTTTTGGAGGCATCGGTCAAATGAGCTGCAGGCTGATGACTGTAAACAACAGCAGCTTAACAACACCATGAGAACCATTTTACATTAACCTTTTAAAAAAAATAGTTTTCTAATCCTATCTTGCTCCAGACAGCATCCATCCATCCTTAAACTTGTTTCTTCAGACACCATTACATATACAACAGCTAATTCTCTTTTGCGGTCAGGCTGATTAACACATGGCATGAACCTACTCTCCCTCCCTCAGTGTGTGAACCTGGACAAGCTGGAGCCCGTGGCTAATGAAGAGCGGTTGGTCAATAAGTCAATGGGTCTCCTGGACAACCAGAAATTCTGGGCAGGAATCGTGTTCCCTGACATCGCCCATAGCAACAGCACCGACCTGCCTCCCAACGTCAACTACAAGATCCGCATGGACATTGACAACGTGGAGAGGACGAACAAGATTAAAGATGGGTAAGCAGACTGCGCATGATTGTTTTAATGTTTGTGACATTTTGCAGATTTCCTGAGTTTTCTGTTGCTACGAGACTTTTAATCTGTTATGTTGCATTGTAGGTATTGGGACCCTGGTCCCAGAGCAGACCCCTTTGAAGACCTTCGTTACATCTGGGGTGGATTTTCCTACCTGCAGGACGTCATCGAGCATGGAATCATCAGAGCCATCACTGGCAGCAAGGAGAAGACAGGCATCTACATTCAGCAGATGCCCTACCCCTGTTATGTTGATGACATGTAAGTAAACAATGCGGGAAGAAAGCTTCAAATATTTCCCTGCACAGAGACTGTTCAACTCATTTTTTGTCTCTTCTTTCAGTTTCCTTCGGGTGATGAGCCGGTCGATGCCTCTCTTCATGACCTTGGCGTGGATGTACTCAGTTGCCATCATCATCAAGGGCGTCGTGTACGAGAAGGAGGCGCGGCTCAAGGAGACCATGAGGATCATGGGACTGAACAACGGCACCCTGTGGCTCAGCTGGTTCATCAGCAGTTTAATCCCACTGCTGATCAGCGCCGGCTTGTTGGTGATGTTATTGAAGGTTGGTGTCGGACTCAGGCACACGTGCATGCAAGACATCATCACATGAGAATGTCAACAAATTATAGAGAGAAAACTCACTCAGATTCACACTATCAGCGCTGATGTTCATACTTAACATTTGACTTCATAGTCACTCTTGTTTTTCCGTGACCACAATACTTCATTGTCTAAAAATGTTCTCATCCTGTGGAAAACAAGTGATATCATTCTGTTGTAAACTCTCTGCTCTTCTCCCTCTCCACCCTTTTTTTCAGATGGGAAACCTGCTCCCCTACAGTGACCCAGGGGTTGTGTTTCTTTTCCTGGGCTCATTCGGCGTCGTAACCATCATGCAGTGTTTCCTCATCAGCACCCTGTTCTCCCGTGCTAACCTGGCAGCTGCCTGCGGCGGGATCATCTACTTCACCCTCTACTTGCCTTACGTGCTGTGTGTTGCCTGGCAAGACTACGTCGGCTTTGGAGCCAAAGTCATTGTGGTGTGTGGAGGAAATTTGTTCATACTCACATTCACGCAGCACATGCATGCACCTACGTATTGATATACTTTATGCAGTCAGTCATTTCTCCACTAAACTCTGGTTTCTCTGATCTGTTCAGAGTCTGCTGTCTCCCGTTGCTTTTGGGTTCGGCTGTGAGTACTTTGCCCTGTTTGAAGAGCAAGGTGTGGGTATCCAGTGGTCGAACCTGCTGGCCAGCCCTCTGGAGGAAGACAGCTACAACCTGACCACCTCTATCTGCCTCATGCTGTTTGACGCCGTTCTGTATGGAATAATGACTTGGTACTTTGAAGCCGTGTTTCCTGGTGAGTCATTGATGAAGTTTACAATTGTGGCATTTTTCTGTTAATTTGCTAGTTAGTCGTGTATGAGTTAAAAGTTATAATATTATTAATTCTTTTGAAAATGTCCCATTCCAGGTCAGTATGGTATCCCCAGGCCTTGGTATTTCCCTTTCACAAGAACATACTGGTGTGGGGAGAAAGAAAACAAGAACCTCTCCACCCCTTTGTCGAAAAAGGGCAACGCGGAAGGTACAAGTATTTTCAAATTTAATACCGTTTGTGAAACACTGTCACAAGTTTAGAGTTATCTTCACAATCCTTAGCTTACGTCATTGCTAAAAAGTCACTGCCTTAATTTTATCCACAGCTGTGTGTATTGAGGAGGAGCCAGGTCACATCGACCCGGGCGTCTACATCGAGAATCTAGTGAAGGTCTACAGCCATGGAAACAAGCTGGCCGTGGACGGACTGTCCCTGAGGTTCTACGAAGGACAGATCACCTCGTTCCTTGGACACAACGGCGCTGGCAAGACCACAACTATGTAAGATAATACACATATACACAACAAGCACAATACTCCAAGACAAGCGTGATGGGAATTTGTAAAGTTCTCAGCTGAGAAATTGATTGACTGTTGTGTCCCTTGCCGGTTTCTAATAGGTCGATCCTGACGGGGTTGTTCCCGCCCACCTCTGGTACCGCCTACATCCTTGGCAAGGACATCCGCAATGAACTCAGCACCATCCGACAGAATCTGGGCGTCTGCCCCCAGCACAACGTGCTTTTCAGCATGTATGTATGCAGAACCAAGAAATTAATTCTTACCATGCACCATGCCTCTTGTGTTTTGTTTATCATGTGATTTGTTGGCTTGCTGTCATCTAGGCTGACGGTTGAGGAGCACATCTGGTTCTATGCCCGGCTGAAGGGCCTGCCAGAGGAGAAGGTGAAGGCTGAGATGGAACAGATTGTGAACGATGTTGGACTGCCTCACAAACGACAGTCTCGCACCAGCACCCTGTCCGGTCAGTTAGCTTATTGTACATTTTGCACCTTTTATAAGTCAATTTTGAGAGGTGCCATTCTGAATGTTGGTCCCTGTTGTCTTTGTAGGTGGGATGCAGAGAAAGCTGTCAGTGGCCCTGGCTTTTGTTGGTGGCTCAAAGGTTGTGATCCTGGATGAACCTACCGCTGGGGTTGATCCTTATGCACGCAGGGGCATCTGGGACCTGCTGCTTAAATACAGACAAGGTGATGGCAACTACTTGATGTGTTTAATTTCATTCAATTTTCATCAATCATTAGTTCAAAGTCTTGTTGGAATCATCAAACCTTTATTTTAGTCTTGAAAATCACTGGGGTTTCCCTCATTTGCATTGATGTTGAGATACAGAAAAAAATACAGATCAAACGAGATTAAGAGGGAATGAAAACAATAGGATACAATACTCAGCGCTCAGTAAAACAGGTGCACACTGAAGTGAGGTGGTTTGAGAGCAAAGGGATCTCATAGGGATCTCTAGTAACACATCTGAAGGCTGAATGATAAACTGAGTGGTTTGAGAGTGGTAGCAGCAGCATGCCTATAGATTAAATCTAGGACTGATAGAAAGATTGCCTCGACTATACTTTTCCTACAATCCAAAGGGAAGCTGGATCTATCCGCTTAAGCTGACTGTGTTTTTCCCTCTCAGGCCGTACCATCATCCTGTCCACTCATCACATGGATGAGGCTGACATCCTGGGTGACAGAATCGCCATCATTTCCCACGGAAAGTTGTGCTGTGTAGGCTCATCGCTCTTCCTGAAGACTCAACTGGGGACGGGCTACTACCTGACCCTGGTGAAGAGAGACTATGACCTGACACTTCAGTCCTGCAGGAATTCTGCCAGCACTGTCTGCTACAGCAAGAAAACAGAGAAGGTAAAAGAGATGTAACTGGGCAGTGAGTTTTTGAAGGATAAATGATAATTGGTCTCATTTCCTCTCCAGTATTTCTACTGACATAATATAGAGAGGCTTGTTCTTTTTATGTCTGAGTGATAGCTCAGTTCATCTCTCACATTGTGCCTCAAAGCAAGGACTTGACAGATTTTTCTTGTTACAGATTTGAGTGTTTAATTAGTCAAGTAAGACTTGAAAGAAATCATATGTTAACCTTAATCTCATCTCTTATGTTTAGGAGGACAGTGTGTCAGAGAGCAGCTCAGATGCTGGTCTGGGCAGCGAACCGGAGAGTGAAACTACAACTATTGGTAAGAACTGAATATAAATCAGCAACCATAATAAAGGACGGTTTCATGTGGAATCAACTTGACAAGCCATAAAAGATATTGATCTAATTTTCCTCTCACCAAGCTCTAATTCTTTCTGCCCTTTTCCCCCTCACAGATGTCTCCCTCATCTCCAACGTGATATTCAAGCATGTCCCCGAGGCTCGCCTGGTGGAGGACCTCGGCCATGAAATCACCTATGTCCTGCCCTACCAGTCCGCCAAAGATGGAGCCTTTGTGGAGCTCTTCCACGAGCTTGATGACAGACTCACCGACCTGGCAATATCCAGCTATGGAATATCTGATACCACCCTGGAAGAGGTAGGGAATACTGTTCGATCCTCCACACTCATACATCCACTGCTGGTTGGAAATTAAATTTTCCGTTTATCCAGAGTGGTTAATCTTGTGTCCTTCAACTTTTCAGATTTTCCTCAAAGTGGCAGAGGACAGTGGAGTTGACGCTGTGGAGCTTTCAGGTGAGTAATAATTATCATGCATATGGCAAGCCACAGTTATTATAGTGTTAAACAAAATAGAAAACATGACATTGAGGTGGGTTAAATTCATTTGTCTACTGTCCTGCGGCTACAGATGGAGTCGTGCCAACCAGGACTAGACGTCGTCACGCCTTTGGAGACCACCAGAGCTGCCTGAAGCCCTTCACTGAGGATGACTTTGATTTCAACGACTCTGAAGGTGACCCAGGTAGAACTGCACTACCCACAATGCAGTCAAATGATAGCAACAGTCTTGTTGCTGCCATTTATATATGTTTAGTTTATTTTAAGGAAACTAGATTGATGTTGAAAAGCAGTGCCAATAAAGTTGCCATAGCAGGCAGTTATTATTAGCAATGTGGCAAAATCAGGACAGACACTTACAATGTTGCAAGTTTGCTCATGTGTATCATGGCGTCTGTGTCCAGAATCCCGTGAGACCGACTGGCTCAGTGGAACAGATGGCAAAGGTTCATACCAGGTCAAAGGCTGGAGTCTGAAGAGGCAGCAGTTTGTTGCATTACTCTGGAAACGATTTCTCTATGCCCGACGCTCCAGGAAAGGCTTCTTTGCTCAGGTACGCCGATGCTCTGTTCACTGCATGTGTAGAGGAAACCGACTTGCTTCAGTACTGCAAATGTTTTTCTTTCTGAATCTCATAATGAAGCAGTAGTAGCTCTGAGTTGTAACTGATTTCACGTGTGTTCAGTGTAATAAATCTTTATTGTGTTATTTTTCAGATCGTCCTCCCCGCAGTGTTTGTGTGTATTGCTCTGGTGTTCAGCCTGATCGTTCCTCCTTTTGGAAAGTACCCCAGTCTGGCTTTGGATCCCAGCATGTATGGAGAACAGTTTACCTTCATCAGGTGAGAGCTTGTCCTCTGTCTCTTTCCTGTTTTTCACCCATTTATTGTCAAAGCAATAATATGATACCTCAGCAGTTATGTGTCAAACCGCTTCCTAAACTTGAACTCACCTCAATATTTCTCATATCCTGTTAAAATTAGAAACGAATCAGCACATTTTCCAAAAGAGCTGTGTTGTTTCCATCTAAAAACTGCACAACTGATAAAATATGTAAAAGGTTACCTAACTTACATTCACGTGTTATCTAACTGATGAATTTTAATCTCACTGACTAAGTAGGGAAAAATGCTGAAACTGCACTGAATACAATCATGGCATGGATTTGCAGTAACAGTTATAACGCAGCTGTGAAACTCTGTATATTCCTTTCTTCGGTGACAGAAGGATGAACAACTAATGTTATTTTATGGCATATCTGTGTCTTTGTAGTAATGACATGCCTGAGGACCCCCACACCAATAAACTGCTGGGAGCTCTGACAGAAAAACCAGGATTTGGGACTCGCTGCATGGAAGAAGAGCCTATACCGTGAGTTTTTTACAATTGTGAAAAGTTAGAACATAGAAATATAAAGAGCTGGAGTTGTTGTCTATATGGTATATGGCCATTTTACTGGTCAGTGTTCTCAAATACAAAATTGTCTCAACTCTATGCTCTAGGGACACACCCTGCAGTGCAGTACAGGACGAGTGGTCAGTCCCAGAAGTCTCTCAAAGTGTGAAGGACATGTTTGACGAAGGCAACTGGACCATGGAGGACCCGTCTCCCTTGTGTGAGTGCAGCTGTGGAGGGCGCAAGAGGATGCTGCCAGAGTGTCCAGCGGGTGCCGGCGGACTGCCACCACCACAGGTTGGTAACAGCATGAAGTCAGAACTGTCAATCATCACAAAAAAACACTTCCCCTGACAAATACAAATAAACCACAAAGAAATGTGAACTCACTTTTTTTTCTGTTTATGTCTCCAGACGAAAATCAGTGACACAGACACTCTTCAGAATTTGACTGGCAGAAACGTCTCAGATTATCTGGTCAAAACCTACGCACAGATTATTGGCAAGAGGTAAGAATTATCCTGCGCATTTGTGTTAATTCTGGCTTCAATGTGTCATTTCTTGGTCAAGGAATTATTAACCGTTAAATGTTTTTCTTCTCTTACAGCCTGAAGAACAAGATTTGGGTCAACGAGTTCAGGTACGTTATCTGATACTGCATGTTCCATCTTCAGTTTACTGGCATATCGATAATATTGAGCTAAGTGCAGCAGCTCTGTCATGTCCTTCACTGGTGTTAAAATGACTGTGCTCTCCACAGATATGGTGGATTCTCCCTGGGGGCCAGGAATTCTCACATGCTGTCCAATAGAGATGAAATCGACGATGCCATCGCAGAGCTAAGAAGGCGTTTCCGCCTGGAGAGGGTAAGTGATTTCACCTCAGTATCATTTTACATGCTACACCTAACAGGCCTCTGGAAGCTAAGCTAATTAATGGGCTAAATTTAACTGCTGCAGTTTAAACTGTTGAGGATAAAACAATAGCTCTGGTAATCAGGGAATCATTTTAGCATTTTTATGTTTTGGTAATTATTGGCGAAGTGCAATGTGATTTGATCAGCTCAGGTTATTGCAGGTTTTAACAGTGTCAATTACCCATTAGCTAAAGAGGTTTCTTTCTTTCTATCTCTCTCTCTCTCTCTCTGCCTCACCCACCCACCAGGGGACTGCAGCAGATCGTTTCTTTGGCAGTCTATCCAGCTTTATCCAAGGACTGGACACCAAGAATAATGTCAAGGTTAGCACAAACACACAGACACACATATTTCATGCCTATTTTTTCTTAATTCTCACTCATGTACACCTCGTACTTCTTTTTTTACTTTTCTCAGAACAAGAATCTTCCTGTAAATTCTACCTTTAAAAAAAAGTACACAAAGCAATAAAACAATGATTGCAGCAGTCACAACCTAAGCACATCTACAATACTCATGCGAATATAGAAGGAGCTCATTAATGCTGAACAAAGAAAGGCATAGAACTGGGGCTGAAGAGCAAATCAGTGCAAAGTAAATCATTTAGTGGGAACAGAGCCACTTTTCCAAGACAAAATCATCCACTTTTTACTTCGATCCTCAAGCTTGTAAGTTCCCTCCAGGCTGCTCTGTTTTTCCCCAGAGGCTACAGAGACTAAAATGTCACATCTGCTTCTCTTTTCTTCAGATCTGGTTTAACAACAAGGGCTGGCACAGCATCGGTTCCTTCCTCAACGTGATGAACAACGGCATCCTGCGGGCAAGTCTGCCAGCCGGCAAAGACGCCACAAAGTTTGGCATCACTGCCTACAATCACCCACTCAACCTCACCAAGGAGCAGCTGTCCCAGGTCGCACTGTGAGTATTACAGCATTGAGTTACATTTGGAAATCCTGTCATTTCTTAACGGTTTTCTAAAGATGCCATCATGTCTCATTCTCGTTTGCTCTTTTTTTCTTTCACTCAGGATGACGACATCAGTGGATGTGTTGGTGTCCATCTGCGTGATCTTCGCCATGTCTTTTGTCCCTGCCAGTTTTGTGGTTTTCCTCATCCAGGAGAGAGTGAACAAGGCGAAACACATGCAGTTCATCAGTGGAGTGCAGCCTTTCCTCTACTGGTTGGCCAACTTCGTCTGGGATATGGTAAGAGAGTCCAGTTCACAGCCAGTCAGACTCTTTGTTCAACTGGCTTCTCTCAAAACTGAACAAGAAATTAAATAGAAGAGTCAAAGTCAATTACAACATAATGTCTTTTTAAGCTTATGAATCCCCCTTTTCTTCTTCTCTTACAGTGCAACTACATTGTCCCAGCTACACTCGTTATCATCATCTTTGTGTGTTTCCAACAAGACGCTTACGTCTCCTCCACCAATCTGCCTGTGTTGGCTCTGCTGCTGTTGCTCTACGGGTGAGTTGGACTCAAGTTCACTTTGAGTCATTTTTCCTTCTTTCAGAATTTTCTCACCTGAAATGATCTTTGCGTCTCCTTCCAGATGGTCGATCACCCCTCTGATGTACCCAGCCTCATTTTTCTTCAAGATTCCCAGCACTGCCTACGTGGTTCTGACCAGCGTTAACATACTGATAGGAATCAATGGCAGCGTCTCCACGTTTGTACTGGAGCTGTTTGGGAGCAATGTGAGTAACGGCTTCATTGGAGTAGTCAATCGATTGATTGTTGATTCGAAAACGGGAAGGATGATTAAACTGGATTGGATATTAACTGTAGATGTTGACTTCACTCCCGTTTCAGGAGATCGGTGGTATCAACGACATCCTGAAGAACGTGTTCCTCATCTTCCCGCACTTCTGTCTGGGCAGAGGACTGATTGACATGGTGAAGAATCAGGCAATGGCTGATGCTTTGGAGAGATTTGGTAAATACAGCATGACTCTACAAACCAGTGCCCTGTATTCTTTATGTTAATAAAATGTTATTGGTTTTTTACAAGGTATTCAAGAGCATTTTCTCAAAGTGCTGAAACATTGGTTCTGTTGCAGGTGAAAATCGATTCCGCTCCCCTCTGGCCTGGGACATGGTTGGAAAGAACTTGTTTGCAATGGCCATAGAGGGCGTCATCTTCTTCTGCATCACCGTCCTCATTCAGTACCGCTTCTGCATCAAGGCCAGGTGGGTGAAACGTGTACTTTTGTATTCTACAGATTCATTTAACATCCCTTCTCCGCATAACACAGAATACTGAAGACCTCATATATGTCTTTATAACTCAATAATTTACACACAAAGTCTGTCTTAAATGTGACCTCTTCTCACTTTGCTGCCTGTGATCTTCCAGGTCATCCACCAGTCATCTAAAGCCTATCGGTGAGGAAGATGAGGATGTGGCCAGAGAGCGACAGAGGATCATGAGTGGAGGGGGACATACAGACATCCTAGAGCTCAGACAGCTTACCAAGATTTACAAGCGGAAACAGAAGCCAGCAGTGGACCGGCTGTGTGTTGGCATCCCCCCTGGAGAGGTACGACACAGATACAGACTCCTACACTTGTTATACCTGAGTGTTGAAGGACTGTTTTCAAATGATTACCAGCTAATATGCTGAGTTTTCTAAGACTGGGTAAAGGAGAAAGCCCTACATATCTTTGAAAATTGAAGTTACTTGTTTTCCTGCAGTGCTTCGGTTTGCTGGGGGTGAATGGAGCAGGAAAAACCAGCACCTTTAAGATGCTGACAGGAGACTCTGATGTGACCGGTGGGGAGGCCTACCTTGCAGGCAAAAGGTGAGGACACACACATCATATCACAAAGGAAAAATACTGTACTTCCAATCATTTGTTGTATACTAGATAAAATATTCTCCCTTGTAGCCTGTCTGATTCACAAGGAATTGGGAAATTCCCCTGCATCATTGAGATGACTTAATGAGGCTCGTCTTTGTGTTCGTTCTAGTGTGAACTCTGAGATAGACGAAGTGCATCAGAACATGGGCTACTGTCCTCAGTTCGACGCTATCAATGATCTGCTAACCGGCAGAGAGCATCTCGAGTTTTACGCCATCCTGAGAGGAGTGCCTGAGAAGGAAGTCTGTGAGGTCAGCAACAAACAAATACATACAGTAGCTACTAGGCCTATATGAGCATAAATGGACTGTATTATTTTGTTGGTGTTGTTATGTATAAATTGTTCTTAAAATCCTATATTAGATATGAGATATGCCAATAAACAATAGAAACACATGTATACAGTATATTGTATGGTTGTAATCAAAGCATTATCCCGTCCACCAGGTGGCAGAGTGGGGCATCCGAAAGCTGGGGTTGGTCAAATATGTGGACAAGTCAGCCGGCAGCTACAGTGGAGGAAACATGAGGAAACTGTCAACTGCAATTGCACTCATAGGAGGACCACCTGTTGTGTTTCTGGTCAGTTACACAAATAACAATATGATATAATTAATATTTATAGTTATATTTTGTTCGTATAGCAAGGTCACATGTAAAGGCCAGAGTTTCTGAGGACATGAGACTATGTACAGCACTGTATTCTAGCAGCAGCAGCTGAATATCTTCTTTTTGCTGTGCACAGGATGAACCAACAACAGGCATGGACCCTAAAGCACGGCGAGCCTTATGGAACGCCATCCTCAGCATCATCAAAGAGGGACGATCTGTAGTCCTGACCTCTCACAGGTTAGACTCACTGTCCGAACTACACCCATTTAACTGTACAACTGCAACTGCAACTGCACACCAAGACACCATAAACTTCTTTTTGCATCTAATAGATAATTTCTTCCCTTTCATCCTTGTTAGTTTTTGTATTTTCCCCAACGTGACTAACCTCGCCTTGGTGTTTCTTACAGTATGGAGGAGTGTGAAGCACTTTGCACCAGGATGGCCATCATGGTCAATGGCAGGTTCCGCTGCCTGGGAAGTGTACAACACCTCAAAAACAGGTAGGAACACACACCTGAGCAACAGCACACAACTACAAACATAATAATTCACAAGGCCGCATATATTTTAATAATGATTTCACATACAGAAATATTTTAAAGTTCTTCCCCTTTAGATCTTAAGGTTATTTTATTTCTGTGTAAGTATTCTAACATAGAGAAACTAGATTATCTCTAGGCCACGTCGGGAGATGTGAAAAGAACAAAGTTGTCTTCATGTTACCACATCAGTTTGATAAAATAGTCCTATCCCTCTTTTCACTCATTAGATTTGGTGATGGTTACACCATCATTCTGCGGGTGGCGGGGCCGGACCCAGATCTTCGGCCGGTGATGGATTTCATCGAGCACGAGCTTCCAGGCAGCACACTGAAGGAAAAACACCGCAACATGCTGCAGTACCAGCTGCCGTCATCCCTCACCTCCCTCGCCCGCATCTTCTCCCTGCTCTCCAAGAACAAGGAGGCACTCAGCATAGAGGACTACTCCGTCTCTCAGACCACTCTAGACCAAGTAAGCAAATTTACCTGTGGCTCTAAATAGATTTCATGTCATCTTCAACTTTAGCAAAGACTTATTCCTCTCCCTTATCCCCCTCCTCCCCCACAGGTGTTTGTAAATTTTGCCAAGGACCAAAGTGATGAGGACCATTTGAAAGACGTCCATCTGAACAAGAGAGACGCTGTGGTAGTGGACTTCTCCCAGCTAAATTCCTTCCTCACGGACAACAAGACAAGGGAGAGCTGCGTCTGATTGCTCAACACAGCATCACTGGGAGTTGCTCTGCTTCCCCCACACCTCCCCTGACCTCAGAAAGAATGGACCACTATCCTGAGGGGGAGACTGAACATGTTCAATTTTTTTTATTTCTATTTTTTAGTCTTTTTTAATTGTTATCATTTCTCAGTGGACCTGCACATCAGAAGCGCACAGCCTCTTGAAAAAGGCAGAGACTGCAGGTATCGTGACAGACACTGAAACAATGAAAACTCAATGCAAATCAATGCAAGACATATATAAATATATTTAAAATGAGAAGATATTCCTGTGAGGGTTGGAGACTGGTGCTTCTCCTTCACTATGTGGACAGAGAGAGAGAAAAAGACTCAGAACACTTGAAGAGCAGCAGGATTACAATGCTGTCAGACTGGAAAATGGACAAGGCATCGGGGATGAAAGAAAAAAATATCTCATTTTTGATCCCCAATCCTAGAAGTAGTTTGCAGTAGTCAGTGGGGCTGTGTACGTGCTACTCTTGTCATGAAAACAGCAGCATAAAGCAAACAAACCCAAGTTTGGATCATTCACTGCCAACTGCTACAAGATGGACTGACTGACTGACTAGTTTTTTATTCAGGGTCAAACTTCTCTCAATCTCACTTCGTTACCAAGCACAGTTGTTTTGTAATGGAGGTGATGGTAAAAAAAAAAAAAAAGCATTTTCAATCCAAGTGATTTCAGTCAGAAACATGCTATCATGCAAAATTATTAATTTTTACTAATTAGATTTTTTAAAGATAATTTGATTGTATTTGACAAATATAACCTCTGTGGAGTTTTTTTTCCTTTTTTGGATAACAATTAAGATTGATAACCAAGTTGTCTTTTTTTATTATTTGTTGTTCTTTTGTCCTTGACATCGTCCAGCACAGTGCCTATACTGTATCATGGTGGAGGGAGAAATCTGAGCACTCCATTAAACACAACAATGTACGTAGGCTGCCAAGGAATGTATAAGACAGATACCAACAGACATCAAAGCACAAAAAGGAGCTTTTTGTCCAGATGACGAATGAAAACTTGACTGTTTTTTTTTTTTTTAATCGGTGTCCTTTATTGTCATAAAACAAAACAAAACAAACAAAAAAAACAAACATGTGGTTGCTTGATGTCTGTACAAGATGTGCAGTCTCCTGTACTGGCTTGTGTTTACTCACCCTGCCCTCTTTAAGCGGAACTGAGGGATAATCCCAAACGGATACAAGAAAGCTGAGGACTGCTGAGGAGTTTTTTGAAAGTTCATTGGACACGTATGCATGCTTTCCACTGGCGAACACGCTTCGACTATCGGCACCTCTGTGTTTGCCAAAGCATGCCGTCAGATCAGCTTGTAAAGGACTGAACTCTGCTTCATTGTTGTTGGATTACTGGCACATAAATATATATATGGAGAGTCTACATCCAAATTCTGTTGTAAAAAAAATGTGATTTTAGTGGTGAGATGAATCATGTGGAAATGTTCTTGAAGCTACAGTTCCCATACAACGAGGAGACGCTTCTAGTAATGTACTTTTATACATGTGAGGGCATGATAGGAGTGTTTTAGAACTGAGCCAGCACCGATGTGGATATTATGTACAGTAGCAATTGTGTGATGTCAAGTTTAAAAAAAAAAGAAAAAGAAAAGAAAATGTTACCAGTGGAGTGAACAAAAAGTTATCTGTGCCAAAATGGAACTGAATATGTATCTTAAATCAACCAGCATAATTGTGAGGAGGCAACTGTTTTGTCAAGTTTAACTTGTGCTTTCATTTCAAATTTTCTTTCTATTTTTCTATCAGCTCCGAACAGAAGTCCTCCTCTTTTCATTTTCAGCAGCTCGAAAAACTGATTCTGTGATATACACGCTCGTTCAGTCAGTTCAGTCTTCATTAGACTACTTGTTGTTTCTATCTTCTAGTGATGTTGCCAAATTCCAACCTTTCTGTCTGTTCTCATTAATAAGCTGCCACAGTGAAGTTAACTGTACTGTCACTAACTCAAATTTTACACATGAGGTTAAGATACATATTATGATTCCAGACCCAGTCAATAAGCCAGACCACTCATAAACAGGGACCACGTCAATTAGAGTTGTGCTTGCGATGCTTTATATTCCAAAAAAAAAAGAAACCATATCCAGGGTTTAAATTGATTAGATTGTCACTACGGGTGCTCTATGTCATACGGAATCTTGGAGGGCGGTGTCCGTTATCTCGGGGATCTAGTAACAGTCGTGGGTCTTCAGGCTGACCCTTTTACCATCACTGAGGGTCTGAGCCAAAAACCCACCTTCACCCCTCTTTTAAAAGTGAGCACTTTATTGGCTTAATAGCCGTTCGTTTCAAACATGTAGAAGTAGGGATTTGGGTAAGTGGAAAATTAAATATTTAACAACAAATCTCTGCACTGGAACAGAAACAGGTAATGATTCAGACAAATTGAAGCTACACCGCTGCATTTATAGATTTGTTTGAAACTGGAATCAGAGGATGAGGGATTCCATGTGATTGAGAGAAAAGAGTGAAATGAGTAAAAAGTAGAGACATAAGTGCGATAAAGAGAGAAAAGTGAAACAGTACAAAGGTGGTGATTTTATTTCTCTTCTTGTGCTCTATATTATTCTTTGTTTACATTTTTAAGTATTAAAATAACAGTTTGAGTCTGTTACCCATTGTGTATAGTTACTCTTTACATTAATAAAAAATAAAAATAACACATTTTGAATGATGTCTCCTTATTTGATCATTTTTGTGCCATGGTACTTTTGTGTAGTTGAGAGCCAGACACAAAAAAGCTAATGTGGGTTTGTCAAATGGAAGTTTGTAGCTACTGACTAAACAAAGGATATGTTTACGGTATGTTTGGGCGTGTGTGTTAATGTGTGCTGATGACTATGAGTTTCTAGATTGTGCATGTGATTGTGTGTCTATTTTCACCTGCTGTGTTCCCACGTGCGCACACACCCCTCACACACAGACAGCCCCTTTGCCAGTTAAAACAGACACACACTCAGAGGTTTCAGTCACTCCGAGTTATTCATCCACCAGCATCATGATTGGAAGAGCTGTTCTCCTGGGACTGCTGCTCATTTGCGTGGCTGCAGGTAACAATCAATTTGAAGTATTCTTGTTCTGTAGTTTGAATGAAATCTGTGTCTACAGGCAGCTTTTTTTTAGTTCTGTTTAGATGCCATTGAATCAAACATAAGAAGCTTATAACGTTTTTACACTAACAGGAAGTTTTCCTTTTTTATTATCTCACAGTGTTTGAATAAAGTAAACAGATGTGTGTGTTTGCATACTTTTTATGAGCACCATATAATGTATTTATATATTCACATTTTGGATTATTACATTTAAAACCATATTTCAGTATTGCATAATAGGAATTCAGATACATTTGTTTATATAGTTTATTAAAGATAATATATGAGATAGGGTAATTAGTATTAGATACATTAATGTTGTTTAAGTCTGCACTGTGTTGTTTTGGACATGATATGTTTCTGTTTGCGGTATCGGCTCTTTATGAGGAATGAGGTTAATTATTACAAGTTTATGATTATAAAAGACATGTGCTTTTCTTCACAGATGCAACTAAGGCATCAGAAGCCATGAGACAGGTAATACACATACCTTTACACACAAAAACGTGAACATCAGTGTGTTTTTATTTCACCTGAATGAACCTGTTTAACCCCCAAAGCTTCTATCACAATTGAATAGTGATGTTACATTTAATTGTCCGACAGCCCTCCTGCCCAAAATCCGATATGGGTGAGATTCAGGCCTGTCCTATGAACTTTGCTCCTGTGTGTGGCAGCGATGGAAACACTTATGCCAATGAGTGTGCCCTGTGTGTCCAGAGACAGTGAGTATACACAGCTGCTGCTCTCTCATGGCATTCACACACTACCAAAGTTGACTTCATGTAGGGGGAAAGTGTTTCAGTCGCCATCTGGTGGTGAAAAATATGCAAGGAGTGCGGTCATAAAACTGAACTCTGACTAACTGGCAACAACAGCTGACCCATGACAGGGAAAAAAATCATATTTAGTCTGTAAATCATGTTCTGGTTTGTGGGGGTGGAGCTGTTATCTTAATATAACCGGCCCTGACCCCTAACACTGATGACTAAATAATATCCACACCTATTGTTTCACGCGATCTTTGCAGATAAGTGCTTTGCAAGCTAATGTGTATTTGATATTGTAATGACTGATAATAATTTTTATTAATAATGTCACTCCCAAGCCTTCAAAATAAATTGTCTTATTTGCAGATGTAATGTGTCCACAGCACGAGTCCACAGCAATGCCAGGAGCTTTGTGTGCTTTGAGCTTAATCAATGCTAACATGAGCATGGCAACATCCTGGCAGTCACAACACTAGGCTAATTGTATTCTTTAACAGTGTGTGTGTGTGTGTGTGTGTGTGTGTGTGTGTGTGTGTGTGTGTGTGTGTGTGTGTGTGTGTGTGTGTGTGTGTGTGTGTGTGTGTGTGTGTGTGTGTGTGTGTGTGTGTGTGTGTGTGTGTGTGTGTCATGCCATTATCTGCTGATAGGAACTAAACAAAAACTGAAGCTGGGGATGTGTTTTGCTGGTGAAAAATAAAAATGTAACCTAATTAACCATAGGTGAAAAATGAGTGGATAGTTGTCATAAATAATCATGATGGGGACATGAATGTCTGTAATAAATGTTGTACCAGTCCATTGAGTAGATTTAAATCTGGACCAAAGATCTAACATTATCATCCATAAAGCTGTGCTGCTGTTGTGGCTGAAAATCATTAGGCCTACTGATGGCTTTTTTTTTTATCTTGTGGATGTGGAGATTTTCTTGTGGATGTGGAGATTTTCCAAAAATCATAGTCAAGTGATGCTGTCATTCCCTCTACAGACACATCAAGATGGAAATTCTGATTGTCAAGGATGGGAGCTGCTAAACTGTGCAGGAGGCGATGTCACCACCACAGTGTCAAATCAGAGCTGGATAACATGTCTTGTCATGGATCTTTGAAATAAATGTCATGTGTAATAAAAAATTAATCAGCATGAACATCCTTGTAATGTTGTCTTTTTTCTTTTTATCAAATAAATCCAAAACTCAGTAAATTGGATCATGTATGAAGTAGTAAAACAGATGCTAGAATTTAAAAGTAATTGAAATTTTTCAACAAAGACGAGGAGGAAGGAAGGAAAGGCTTCTTTGTGATTAACCCAGCCTGAGGTACATGATCATTTCTAAAGCAGAGACAGGAGGTGAATGATCGGTTGGTTATCTCCTCTGGTGAAGTAATTGTTTACACTTCTTATACTGAGTAACACAGTGGTCAATAATGCTCATGTATGGGTGTGTGTGTGGTGATGATATGATAGAAAAAAATGAGAGAGAAAACAGGGGCACACAACACACACACACACACACACACACACACACACATGTGAAGAGAGGACGTAAAGCAAAGTGTTGTATCCCGAGGTCAAAGGTCAAATGTACGAGTCACATGGTTGAAAACCAGGAAACGGAGCAGAGGTATCAATCCACAGTCACTTCCTTTATCTTTACTGTGGAGGAGGAACAAGGCTCTTTAGGCTTGAGAGAGTTGACTTTTTAAGGATGATTAGAAACCAACTGGAGCATGAGTAAGTAAACATTACTAACATTACGGTGCTGCTCTTTACTTTATTATTCTCAGCTGTCAGTTGGTTGTGTTACTGTTGCGTATAATTTGGGATAAACAACCTGATTCCAGCAGCTCTTTAGGACAGGAATAGTAAACCTGCAGGCTCGTGAACATGGGGTTATATCATCAGAAGGATAGAACTCATTATATGTTGATGACTTGCAGGTTGCATAAACATGCACATCTGTTCTGATGTCCACATCTGCTCAGTTTTTAACTTTTCAGTTTGGTTAAGTTCAGTCTGCTTCAGGTCAGATCAGGTCATCGTAGCTTCGTCTCTTCTTCATTCAGGTCCATTCAGTTTCATTTTATTCCTGTCTTTTCAACCCTAAATCCTGTCGGCTGTGCTCTCTTACATTATTGTCAATGTGTCTCCAGGGTCTTCACAGTTGAGGACTGTCAAAATGGGATCTCAATGGATCTCTTCCTGCACCTGTCACTCATACCAGCAGTAGGTGGCTGTCCATTTAACCTGCAACATAAATAAACAAACAAAAAAAGGAAAAGAAAAAGAAAGGAAAAGTCAGTTTACTATAATCACACTTGTCTTTCTTGTAAAAATTGTAGCCATATGAAAATTGAACTTGGGGTATTTTGTTTTTTATCATACATCATACATACAATAAACATCCGTGCAAGTTATTAATGATTCAGTTTGGTTAACACTGTGATGTTCACACAAAACTACACATTTACAGCAGTGAATGAGCAGGAACGGACAGCAGCTTGAGCAGAAAGACTCAGATAGGACATTTCTTTTCTATTCTCTTTCATTGTCACATGGAGTTGCAGTGATGCAAACATATTTATTAATATTTAATCTGTTTGTCTTTCAGGTGGTGATTGTTGGGGTGCTCTCATTCCTTCAGAGAAGATCCCAGAGACTGGCCATCGACCACAGACTGCCCTTCTTGCAGGGGCGTTTTGCCATCGTGGTGTAAGTCAACACCAAAAACAGTGACTATGTCGAGAAGGAGTACTGTATAAGTTACAACCTCCCTGGTACTGTAACCACATCAGCAGTGTAGCTTCATGTTTATGGTGTGTTGTCATTAATGTGCCCCAGGCCTTTGGATACTATAGGCAGCCTCAGTAACCGTTGGTCCTATGGGTTTGCATTTGGTGCCGTGTCCAGCAGCGTCCTGCTGCTCTTCTCTGAACGTTACATCCCCTTCACGGTCCCAGCCTGGGCCAGAGGTACTCCCTCCATTTTCTGTTTTTTGTAAATATCATTCTTAATTCAAATACTTTCACACATAGAGTAAACACATACTGTACACTGCCTGACATGATGCTTCCGGCCTTTTCTCCTCAGCCATAGTGTTCCTGGTTGGAGCTTTAGAAGTGGGACTTGTGTATTTCCCTTTCTTTGCCTGTCTGTCCACACCTTTCAGAGCACCTGGTGCTGTGCTGGGAATACTCTACTCTCTGTGCTGGTAGACATTCATTTATATGTTCAGATATACGTTATATCTCACAAAATGTTGATTAGTTCTACAGAAGGGTTTTTATATGATATTACTAGAGTGGTAACTATGTGACAAAAACATCCAAATAACATGTTAATAATGTGTTTGTAGGATCATCATTGTAGTCTGGGATACTTTCACTTGTCCTGGTGGTCAGGTAGGCGAACACTAAAAACTATGAAAGCTAAAGTGTATATACAGTACATCTAACAGTGTGTGTGTCCATGGAAAGAGAAGTGAATAAATCTGTATGAAATTAAAGATTTTAGGGAAACACCAGAAGGTAATTGTCCAGTGGCCCTGCATCCTGTCCCTCGTCTTCCTCTTGGGTCGATTTGTGTACATTCTGGTCAAGGCTATTCGCATACGTCTGCAGTTGGAAGAGGAGGTGAGCTGGGCTAAAAAATAAAATTACCCAAGTGATTCTTGTTGTCATGTTTGATATGGTTGGTTGGATGTTCTCCCAAAATATGTGGTGACATAATAACTACTTAACATTTTAGGGAACACTGACTAACCAATACACTTTTTGTTGCTAATGAAGCATGTGCAGTGATTATATAACTATTTCCCCCCTCCTGAATTCCTGAATAATAAACTCTGTGTGGGAATAAATCTGCTGAATCTGCTGCCAGGACCCCGAGGAGCTGAATGAGCTGCACCAGGTGCAGCATGTTAAGAGACTGCTGACAAAAACACCCACACACAGGTAGAACACACTCTCATCCACACATGCACCAATGCTGCTTTCAAGAGTTTCTCTATAACTGATGATGACAATTCTTGCATGTCTGTTATGATGCCCACTACTTTTGCTCTGAAAGGTGGCCAATAATCATGTGCATTTAATAGGAATATTAAAAAAAAAAAAAACATATCCTATGGCAAAATTTGCCATTAATTTCACTGTGATGTGAAAATTGTATTGAATATTGAGTGGTATGCGTGTTTTCACAAAATATATTAAAGAAACACACATTGAATTATTTTCCTGTTGTTTGGCAATGCAATTAAATGTATCCTTACATGAAATCTTGACCAATCTGTGTGTTCAAGTGATGTTGGTAAGCTTCAGCATCCAATGTTTGAGAGACAGTTTCTCAACTGCATCGATGTCAGAGTTTGAAATGTGTAATGCCATATGCTACTCATGATTGACTAACACTAGCAGCAATAGGCATGGACATATAGGCTACAGTACATAGTATGTACAGTGGTTTCTGTGTTGCAGGAAGCCACTCAGCTGGTTCAAGAGAAAAGTGTATGAGTGGGACCCCTACTTCAAGTTTCCCAACAGAATCATCGGTACCGTCATTATATCTCTCATAGGCCTATACACGGTAAAGACACAGCAAGACATCTTTTTAAATTCCAAGGCTTTGTTTTAGAACGTACTACACAAGTAATAAATCTGCTTCAGGTCCTGGTGTACTCATTTGACCATTTCTAATTTCTTAGATCACTCTAGCGGACTACAGCCTTAGTGATGTGGCTTTTGACCAAATAGAAAATTGGAAGAACACACTGGAATATCTGGTTACCTCTTGTAACCAGACGGAAGCTCTGGGAGCCATGATACCACAGCTGGAGGAGTTCATTGATGTGGCAAGGAGTGAGTTGGCCTACACCCCCCTTATATGCAGTAGTCTGGTGCATCTATGAGCATGGTAGACAGCATCATTTTGATTTCCAGATAAATCCATATTTTTTTATTCCCCCTAGAGTCTTGGCTGGCTACTACCATCTTTGCCAGTCTTAACTCTGTTGCCTACACCTTCCACGTTTTGGTTTGTTACAGGTAGGACATCCTGAAACAAAGAAAATGTATTGATATTTTAATTCAAATGTGTTAATTGAAAAACAAATATCAGGAAGTGATTGAATAACATGTTTAGGTT
Organism: Trachurus trachurus; assembly: GCF_905171665.1. Taxonomy (NCBI): domain Eukaryota; kingdom Metazoa; phylum Chordata; class Actinopteri; order Carangiformes; family Carangidae; genus Trachurus; species Trachurus trachurus. The sequence continues at coordinate 11,289,241 of NC_139891.1, read as the reverse complement.
TAAAGAGAAATTTTTCACCAGCTATCACATGGTGTACTGATGCTATAGGAAACACTTGAAGAGACTGTGGAAAGGACAGAGAGGTTTTATCCCTGAGAAGTTCCATAACCCTAGTTCGGCTGTCAGCGTTGTAAGTAACACACACACACGCACACAAACACACAAACACACCCACACACACACACACACACACTGACAGTGACATTGGCCCAGATAGCGTTTGCAGGTCAGTGTGTGTGACTTTTTTTGGGGGCTCCACATTGAAAACCACACAGCCGAGCCGCTGCATCCCAGCAGCTCTGCAGAAATACAACATGATTATCACAGTTTGGTCCTGGCTCTCAGCCATCTTAACAAGGCTCCCACAGTGGAGAACAGATTGTGGCTGCTTGTCTAAACACAGAAGCAAAACACAGCTCAACCAATCACACATTTGGGGCTGTTTGAGCATTTTAAATGTGTGAACGTCCGTTTGGGTGTTTCAAACAGATGGGAATGTTTTTTTGTGTGCATCTGTGAATCTTTTCATCTCATTCTGTTAAGCCTTTCATATTAGTATGCATATATCGAGTTCACACATACTGTTGACCCACAAACAATTATGGTTGATTTTCACAGGCTTCCATTGCAAGATACTCTGGATGGCAGATAGCGTTTACACTGTGGGGTGAGTTTCTGCCATCAAAACAACCACAAAAAAATCAGATGTGATATGATCATAACATCATCTGATTGTGTTTTTATTTATTTATTTATTTTTCATGTGGTTTCACAAATTAGGTCAACATTTCTTGACCAAACATAAAGAAAGAAAACAAAGTAGGCTACAGTATCTCAGTAAAAAACAGACTAGATAGGCTACTTGTGATTTATTTGATTCTTTTGTCAGGAAATGTATGAAAAATAAACAGCAAACTGCCTTAAAATATCATACAGACGGCTTTATTCTAAAATATTGGTATTTGAATCAAAATACCTACAGATTCATAGCATTTGTGTAAATGTGAATGCAGTGAAAAGTCTGGCTGAAACATTTCATTTGCTGAGATCATTTGCATTAATCTAATTCTTTCTTTCTGTCATGCAAGATATGATTGCACATTTACGCTTCCCCTGCATTTTGAAGTGGTAAAACATAATGAGATATATGAAATAATTGCATAATTCTCTCTTGTGGTTTTCCTTTTATTTCTTAGGCTATCTGATTGTTCATTTTGTCCACTTCCTGTCTGCCCTGCTCTTGGTCTATGGGCTGGTTCTTCCTATACAGCATGGACGAGTCCTGAGCATGCTCTCTAACCTGGGGATCATCATGTAAGTCTGCCCTCCCTGTAACTGCAGACATATGATAACATATGAGTGAATGGTTTGACTGACAGACAGGCACAGTGACCGATCAATTGTTTCTTTTCTCATATGTCTCTCAGCCTGACCATTGGTGTAGTGATTGCCCTGGTGATTCTCCAAATAGTCCTGGTTCAGATCTTCTTCCTCCAGGACAAACTATCTCCTACAGATAAACAAAAACCTCTGGCTCTCAACAACAGGTTGGTATATTTCGGTATTAATATTAAAGCAGATATCAGTGGAATGTTTTTGTTAATATAAGTCCTAAATAGTCCTATTTTCCGTCAGCAATCACTTACATGAAGTATTTCAGCCTAAACACGAGTCTCTCCGTCACTCTGCTCTGCTGTAACCCGAGGAGAAAATTTTCCTTGTGTTATCCAATGAGGAGAGAGAACGGCATGAAGGGCTGTGTGTGCAGCCAAGGGATGCGCGTGAATGTGGTGACGTAGCACGAGGACCAATTGATGCCTGACAAGGGCGGGGGCTGCTAACTCATGGTGCGTTCAAAGAAACTCGTACGTTGTGTTTTTCCTTCCTGTGAAGTCATACCAGTTCGATCTGGTACGAGTTCACGGGTCGGAAGTTACGAGTGGCCGTTATAGGGAACTTTCACAGACAACAGGATGGTAAAAACACGAGCTACGGGTTACCTGGAACGCTACCAAGTCGTAGTTGTGACTTGAAGCTGTAACTTACGGTTTCAAAAGCCTGCCTTGAACGCAGCATTAGCCGAAACGGCCGTGAAGCTGATATCTGCTTTAAGTGTGTCGGTCATCTAGCCATCAATACCATCCAATACAATATACTCAAAGCCAAGTTCACAGAGATGGGAGTAGATCCCTCCTTTGTTTCCTGGATCACTGACTACCTGGCAGGCAGGCCACAGTTTGTCAGGTTGAGGGACTGTGTTTCTGAGACATTAATGAACAGCACGGGGCTCCACAGGGGACTGTCCTGGCTTCATTCCTGTTCACATTGTATACAGCAGACCTCAAATACAATTCTGAGTCCTGCCACATCCAGAAATACTCGACTGACACTGCTATTGTGGCGTGTATCAGGAATGGACAGGAATCTGAATATAGGGATCTGATACATATAGCCTACCTGGAAAATAAGTTGGACTGGTTCCTAAACACAGACACACTCTACAAAAAAGGGCAGATCAGCTTCTTGTTGTTGCTGTTGAGGAAACCCAGATCTCATGACATCTGCAGTAAGATGCTGCAGATGTTTTATCAGTCTGAGGTGGCAAGTGTGCTGCTATTCTCTGCTGCGGTCTGCTGGGGAGGCAGCATCAGACACAAGGAGAATGGAAAAATTAGATAGGAAATCTGGCTCTGTGATTGCAGCCAGGTTTGGGGAGGTGGTGGTGGAGAGATGCACACTGAAGAGGTCATTCTGAACAACTCAGATCATCCTTTACAACACCTTGATGGACCAAAAAAGTGGTGGTGGACGACTCCTCTCTCTTCGCTGCAAGACGAAGAAATAATAATAATAAGATCCTTCAGACCTACAGCCATAAGGCTTTTTTTTAAAGTCCTTTTTGGGCTTTTTGCCTTTAATTGATAGTTGAGAGAGACAGGAAATGAGGAGGCAGAGAGAGGAGGAATGATAGCAGCAAAAGGCCACCCATGTCGGAATCCGATCCGGAGCCGGATGCAGGAACGCCTGCTCTACCCACCGAGCCAAACAGCTTTTTAATTCTTCTGCAAATGGTAGATGAGCTGACATACAAACTAATTTCCCTTTGGGGATTAATAAAGTCATTCTCATTCTTATTCTTATCAGATTGATCTGGCACTAAACCGTGGTCCTTTATTTGTCAGCAAACAGTGAAACAATGGAAGAGGGAAGTGCTGGTAATAGGACAGTAGATTAACACAGTAACTTGATGACGACATTACAGGATGATGTAGTTATAAAACTTGCATTTCCTTACTTACTCAACAATATAAAGTGACTTCAATTATTTGCTGAAACAGGCAGGTGATGTGGATGAATTAATTTCATTTCAAAAGTGTCTAAAATAAATAAGTAAAATAAGTATCATCAAATCATAATATGCACAAGATTTCCCACCCCTTTCTGCTCATCATGGGTTATATATATATATATATGTGTGTGTGTGTGTGTGTGTGTGTGTGTGTGTACACACATAAATACATAAATATCCATATCAATATACATACATTAAAAATAAAACATATACTAGCCTACATAAATATCCATATCAATGTACAATATCCAATATATTTAGCTATTTATTTTAATCCTTTATTTTCCATTTACCTATTTAGAAATATTTTTTAGACCTCTTTTTAAATATATTTATGTTTGTACTTTGCTTTATCTCTTGCTCCAGACTGTTCCACAAAGTCACCCCACAGCTTGATATGCACATGCTTTTCATTGTTGTTCTTACGTTATGTTTTTCTATTTTTTTTTTTATTTAGATCACCCCTTAGATTATAGCCTCCTTCTCTTTCTGTGAACATTCCCCAGATATTTTTTGGTAGTAGATTATTTCTTGCTTTGTACATTATCTGCGCTGTTTTGAATTTAACCAAATCCATAAATGTCAATGTGTGGGATTTTATAAATATCAGGTTCGTGTTCTCTGTATCCTGCTTTGTTTCTTAAGTGTGCATATCGGCTGTAGAGTGCTTTTATGTTTCCCCAGACCTCCACACAGTAAGACAGATACAGTAAAAATGATGGCATTTCACAGTGCTGCGGCTTGAAAGTTTCTCCTCCCTCACCTCCTCAGGAAGGCGTTCCACTGCTTCAACTACTTCTTCTTTTTCTACAATGTGGTGATGGGGGTCAGCAACTGTATCTTGAGGTTGCTGTGCAGCATGATTGTAGGAACGTGGCTGGTGTCTCGCATTGACAGAACCATCATGCAGAGAGGATATGAACACATGGATGCTGGTGAGCTTATTTATTTCACCCAAAAACATGTGCAAGTCAAAATTAAGTCACACCCAAAACTTCCAAGAGATGGCAGCATTTCACAAAGCATTAGCATGCAGTGTCTCTCAAGACAAGAACAGAAAATAGAGATATAAGTGGAAAGAAAAAAATAAATGTGATGTACTAGTACTGTGATATAGGCTACAGTAGGCTACTGTAAAAGCAGTGCTATTTCTAATGTATGGTGAGTGGATCTAACATACTTTCCCTCCTGTTCCAGGCTACAGTACTTGGATCGGGATGATCTTTGCTGATCACTATCACAGCAATCCAGTCATGGTGTGTTTCTGCCAGCAGCTGGTCTCCTATAAGCTGGAGAAACACACAGTATCTGCATACTCCACATTCAGCAACATGCCATCTGGTAGGTGTATGTGTATGTGGGTGTGTATCTCTGACATGCATAATTCACTGCTTGCACCTGTTCACTGCATATGCACCAAAACTTGTAACCAAAATATCATCTATTAGTGCCATTTATGAAGCTCATTTTCTGATGATTTTTTTCTTCATTTAAAGTTTTATTGAGTCTAACTTTTTCTTCTTTTTTTTGCAGAACCCCTTGTGAATAGCAGGGCTAGGAGACGCTGGATGTTGTGTTATACTCTACTGAGAAACCCTCATCTGATTCTGCTAAGAAAGCACCACCTCTCCTCGACATCATTACAGACATCATTGTCTCCCCAGTCCAACATAGCAGTGCAAGCATGGGCCATGGCCTCACAAACACAGGGTCGCCAAGAAGAACCACACTCACCTCCAGAAATCATAGTCACACCACCAGAGAACTGTTAAACATTGCCGTATCACCAAAGAAATACATACTGTATGCATATGGTTAGGAGCCCAAATTTGTATATGAGGACTTAATTGGTGCATCTTAATTTTGTGAATGGAGGAAGCCTACTGTGCCTATCCAGGGATTGGCATTCATCCAGTATATTTATGGGTAGCCTCTTCTTTTTGTATTATGTTATTTTACTAAAATCATGTGAGCTACATTGCACAAGTATTCTGCTTGTCATGTTTGTTGTTATAGTGTTTTTTGTAAATAAACTTTTACACATAGTGCTGTAAACATTAAATCGACTGTAGTATAGCATTAAACAGAGCTTCAACATTGCACTATATGGCTTTGCTGCACATACAATAAGCTACTTTTAGTAGGCTACAAATGCTTACAGTTGTAAATAAAAACAAAAATGTATTTTTTTTTTTAATTTCATTTTTAATTTTATTCTGTCAAAGTTTAAATTAGCTTTCTACATAAATATTAAAATTAACTTTGTTGAATTGAATTACGAAAAACGTATTGACGTGACCTTTTGACCCTGTGGGCGTAACTTGCGTGAGATTGAGTTGGTGGAAAAAGACGAAGGAGCGTTTGGCGAGCTACGTATAAGTGAAAGGTAATTTTAAAATGAAAATATATATAAGTCAACACGTTTCGAGTTAATGTTTAGTTGCTCATCGCAGATGAATGTTGTTTCTTTATACAATGTGAACTGGGGTCGAAAACAACAACTTTATTTTGTGGCTAGCGCCGAACAAACTACCACGCGCTAAGCCATATGGCGCTAACCGTTAGCCGATGTTAGCCAAGCTAGCTGTTAGCAACGTCCACATGTTCAATGTTAATTTGTGTATGAGAGTTGATCGGATAGATGCCCGGTGTCCAGTAAGGTCGGTGGTTTTTTACAGGGTATTGATTGGTGTAAAATCAGTTTAACCTCATTGATAAAACTAGATCCATAAATCCTAGGCACCGAGCTGTAGACCACACTTCATCACGTGTCACGTTAACTTCTTGGTTTACCTATGTGCTGTTCGTCAGTCTGAAGGACGTCGCGAAAGATTTGGTTTCCCCGCCGCACCTTGTTTCGATGACTTGGAGACAAGGTCCATTGTTTTGGATTAAACTTTTAGTCATTAAATGCTACTGATAACCAAACACGATTAAACTAAAATTGGTGGTAAAGACACGATTGTCATTTCCAGGTACAGTATGTCTGTTGCTGTTTTCATCATGTCACTTTGTGTATGAAATTTACTAAATAACTTAAAACTCTCACATTCATGCACTGAACTCCACTATACCACTATACATGCTTTTATATAATCTAGACTTGACTACTGTAACGCTCTGTACGCTGGGATCAGCAAAAAGCCGGGCGGCGCGATCTCGGTGTGAACACAGTATTGAAACATCCGCAGACTGCAACTCATTCAAAATGCAGCTGCCAGGCTTTTAACAGGTAGGCTAGTTAAGGTAGAAGTGACCACATAACTCCATCCCTTGCCACTCTCCATTGGCTGCCCGTGAGTTTTAGAATTGATTCCAAGATTTTACTAACTGTTTTTAAAGCCCTGAATGGTCAGGCCCCTGCCTACATCCGTGATTTGCTTTTACCATACGAGCCTGACCGCTGCCTGAGATCCGCCGGTGCTGCCCTGCTTACGGTCCCAAGGTCCCGTCTTGTCACTAAAGGTGACTGGGCCTTTGCTGTCCGTGCTCCATAGCTGTGGAACTTAATTTAGTTTTATCATTATTGTATGATTACCTTGTTGTGGGTGGGTGATTTTATAATTTTAAATCCAATTTTTATTCCTCTGGTGGTTTTATTATGTTGTTGCAGGGAATTGTATTTGACCTGTTTTATTTCTGTTGTTATTGTACAGCACCTTGTAACTTGTTTGTGAAAGGTGCTATATAAATAAAGTTATTATTATTATTATACCACATTACATTATACAGTGTAGACTAAATCAACTGGTTTGCTGTCATATTATTCCTCTATTGGCATTTTAAGAAAGTCATGTGAAACATGGCTCTGGGCCCAGTATTGACAGAAATGCAACTGACCCCAATGACATAACATATGTCTATGGAAAATGTACATTTTTCACCTCAATGATCTTTGATTTGTTTCTTCTTCAATGTGTGTTTTTACCAGGATGTCGGACAGTGAGTCTATAAAGAAAATGTTGCGGTCTGTACTTCAGTCCAGCAAGTCAGGCGTGTCCGTGCACAAGCTTCAGTCAGAGTACCGGTCACTTTGTGGAGAGCCCATCCCATTAAAGAAGGTCGGCTACTCAAAACTGGAGGACTTTCTCAGGAGCATCCCTTCTGTGGTGAGGTTGGAGTACCGAATGGGTGAGGTGAGGGCTGACCTAAAATATTTTTGCATCTTTTATTCTACTGCCTCAGGCCAGCTAGCATCAGCAAAAACCATAGAGACTCTAAATTGTTGTTTGTACTTTGGCATATGTAGCCTGTTTATAAGCAGTGTTATGACTTTTTTCCATGTGTCTGTAAGCGTAACAATGAATCTACCCTGCAGTTGACATGCTTTGCTGCCGTGTGCAAAGAGACGGCCCACATTGCTGAGCTCGTGGCCAGGCAGAAGACCACAAAGAAATCTGGTCGCTCGCAAGTCATCAACTGCAAGATGAGATTCAAACCTTCCAACCCCTACATGCTCAATGGTAGGAGACACCTGCTACAAGGATAATGTAGCTTTGTTTCTTTTATCAGGCAAATGCCTTCATGTTAACAGAATAGCAAAACACTGTAAAAAGTCTCCGGTGAATAGTAGATGATCTTTATCATTCATCAATACATAACTTTGTTTTCAACATCACATCACCTAACCTGCTCTGTTATCACTTTTTTCACGCATTCAGTGAGGCCAAGGTCGTCTCTCCGCCAGCCGTCAGCTGCTGGTGTCTCTAACTGGGCAGGGAACCGTTCTTATTCCCATGGCGGCCACAGAGGTTTCAGTGCAGCGGGGGATTACAGGTAGACATCGTTGTGCTGCCGCTTTTATCTTTTAGATACCGTAATCACCATTGGCTACACTTAAGTCTTGGTTAGATTGTCAACAAGACGCATACCTAAACCAGCCACAAAACCAACATAGTGAGTTCTTTCTGTAACCAAAATGTGAGTTAATTCAGACTTTGAAGATGAATTAACTAACGTTTTTACTTGTGTTCTGCCCAAACATCAGGCAGATGGACCAGAGGTTTAGTGCTGCTACACCAGTCGAACACCGACAACCGGTTTCTCAACAAGTTGTGAAACAATGTCCCATGCCTGTCAGGTGAACACACATACAGACACACCTTTTAAGTTGCCATACAAACTCATTTGTAAATAGGTTTAAATTGCAAAATATTTCTTATGGACAAATATTCAATGTCTTAATCAATGATATAGGTCATGATATATCATGTACAATACCCCCTCTTAAAGCAGAAATAAGCGGAATATTTGTGTTACTATAAGTCTTAAATAGTTATATCTTCTGACAGCAATCACTTATATAGAGTGTTTGGTCTGAAACACGGGTCTGTCAGTCACTCTGCTCTGCTGTAAGCCGAGGAGAAAACTTTCCTTGTATCCTACAACCTTTATCCAATGAGGAGAGAGAACGGCATAAAGGGGCGGTCCTCTCTGTGTGTGCAGCCAAGGGATGTGCGTGAATGTGGTGACGTAGGGACTGCTAACTCCATCTGCTGACAAGAAGTTAGCCAAAACGACCGGATCGCTTACTTCTGCTTTAAACACTTCACAGATGAGTCTAGTTTCGGATATGGGGTTATTATATCAGTATACAGACAGTATTACGGTATTAATATTATGTGGAATACACAACTAAACAAATCTGTATTATCTTATTCTTGTATCTAGCACTAAAGTTTGCACTAAAATCAACACTGCCAATTTGTTATATATTTTTTTGTACATTACATTGTATTTGCTTTTGCTATTTTATTATGTATAGTTTGTTTTATATTCTTATCCTATATGTTGTTATCGTCACTGTGTGTAATTCTGCTGCTGCACTGTAATTTCCCAGCTTGGGATCAATAAAGTATATCTATCTATCTAGAACTGCAGGAAGACATTTGTATTGAATGACAACGATGCTATGAAAAGCACAATTTACTTAACAGACTGTGTTTTCAACAGGAAAGAGAAGAACTTTGCAAACTGCCACAAGCCACAAGGTATGTTGGACCCTCTTGCTTTGTATTCTCATTTTGTTCACCACGGTCTGTTAACCAAGTGAACTCTGCTTCAGGTAGTGTATTCTGAATGGCACATTTTAGAATCATCGTCATCAAAACATTTAAAATACAACATATTTTACCACTGAATACTTCTGTATGATGTGCTGTACTGTACTGTACAAGGCTGCATTTGACTGCAGTGGAGCTGCATTTGACTGCAGTGGAGCCAGGCCGCCGGCCTGGGGTCATAGTAAATAGATGTTATTTAGGAATCAGGCTTTATGGAGCCATTAACAGTTGATTAAAAGAAATAACCATCTGCCTTGATAATGATGCACTAGATAAGCTTAGTAAAAAAACCCAGCTGAAATGTTTTACATGTGTCATTGGGAAAGTAACTGCAGAGCGGTCTATAATATCAACATTTGACAACATTACCAAAACATAAATACGTTGAAGTATGAGAATCAGATTAACTAACAGCCAGTGAAATCAATCTGTTGGTGACTCTTCACTCATACCAGATCTTGTTAACATTTCTTTCTTCCTCTGCTCTGTTACACAGAGAAGCCTCCTGAACCGGCCCCCAGACAGAACCAATCACAGGTACAGAAAAACTCACTCGTGCCATTTGTACTGGTATTGACTGCACAGCTGTGATCACTATCTTAAGGAGCTGCCAGCTAGGAGCTCTACTATATTTAGTCACTAGGCAAGCACTTAAAACCTGAGTTAAAAAGAAAGCTGCAAGAAGAAAATGTGTGTTTGCTTGGTATTTAAAGTCTTGTGTGTTTGAATACAGCCTGCAGCCCCACACCGATTAGTGATGTCACAGCATTTATTTTTTCCAGTTTGTATTTTGTTAGTAGTTTTTATATCATCATATCAAGACAGTCCAAATGAGAACAACATGGGGGCATGTTTGTGGTGATGAATCAAATCTCCTCCTGCAGTCTGGTGTGTATGACGTGGAGCTGTCGCAAAGCCGGATAACTAAACTTCTGCAGAACTACTACAATGGACTGTGGATGTCGAAAATATCCACTGTCTACAGTGAAATGTTTGGTCAGACGCTCCACCCTCAGGCGCTCAAAGACCTGGAAAAGTGGACACACATCTGCATGGTGAGATGGTACTTTATATGTTAAAACACATCAACACCAAGGTTTGTCACTGCAGTGGCCGCCCACATAGAGTTTTTCTTTTTCATTTATTATCAGTTTGTTGAATGCAATGTATTTGAAACAAATCCAATGTTGGGACATTTGGAAAATGCTGTGAGGAAATCAATGGTTCAGATCAGATTTATTTTTTCAATGCGTGTGTTTCAGTTACATTCTCTAAATTGTGTTTAATTTTCCTAGTTCTTAACCAGAGAAAACATTATGACACAGTTGAAGATTCACAATTGCACAGAAATTCATTTTGCCATTTTTTCAATTATAGAGCATCAACATGTATTAAAAGGAGTCGATTCGTACTTCCTTCTGTCACCGTCTCTTGCTCATTTGGCCTTCACAGGTGGAGCAACCCTCCTGCACCAACCGAGTTGACCGGCTGGTCTACCCTCCTCTGCCTCCCAAGCCATCTGCTGTCTCTAGCAGTGGCACCGTCAACTCCCCTCCAACATCACCAAGCACCAACACCTTACACATTTCATCAAATCCCTCAACACCTGTAAAACTCTCCCCGTCTCCCCCTGTCCCTAAACCCAGGCTTTTCCCCAGAAGCCCCTTGGCTCAGCCCACTTTCGTTTTCCCCCCACAGTGCCTTTCTGTCTCTCCAGTCAAGGTATTATCCCCAGTCACATTGCGCAGCCCTGCACGCAACCCAGCGCTAGCTCCCCGACTGCCCCCGTGTGCCGGTCTTGCGATCAGTCCCGGTGGTGGATGTAAAGATAATCCCAACTTGACTCCGCCTGCCCACAACCAAAACACTCGACCCCTGGCCCCTAGCTGGACTTCACCGGCCAAGGATTCTGCACCAGCCGCCCCTGTCCAACCGGGCTCTGATATTTTATCCCTTATGAAGGTCACCTTTTCCCCGCCCTCTGGTCCCACTCCAAAACCTTCTGCGGTCACTGTATCAGCTGAGGTGCGTCAGAGACTAAATGAGCTTCTGTCAAAGTACAGTACTGGTTTGTGGGCCCATGCTCTGCCTGCACTGTTTTTGGACACGTACAAGACACCGTTCCCTGAGCATGTGCTCGAAAACTTGTCTGCTTTGCTGGATATATGCACTGTGGAGTACCCCATTCCAGGCAATAAGAACAAGGTAAGTGAAAGCGATAAGCAATCATCATCACATGTCTCCTTGAAAGATTGATTTTCTTACTCTCATAATTGACTCTCTTGATGATGACGACAAGTGAACATTGCCTTTCAGCTAGTGTCCCTGAGCTGATTCTTCTGACAGCTCAGGGACACTCTTTCTCACCCGTTTGTCTTTATTTGCACATATTGATGTCTCATTTATTTTGTGTATTGTATTTTGTGGTGGTCAGGCCATCTTGTATAACTCCAGCAAAACAGACACGGAAGCCACAGACAGCCAAGAAAGCCAGGAGTGCAGAAGTCAACCCCTGCCCTCGGGGCTGGAGGTGCAGGGTCCTGTGGTTCCTCCCCGTCTGGTTCCTCCCTCTGAGCAGTTTCCCTCTGTGCTCATCACTGACGCTAAGAGCAGCAATGTGGTCACTGTAAGGTAGGACATCATGTAATCACGCATTAATGCAGTTAACATAAGGTGCAAATTGTAAAATATGTCATCTTCATAATTGTCCATATCATACATTGGTGTCAGTTGCGACAGGCTGCATTTAAGCATCTTAAATAGGCCTGGGACGATAACAAATTTTGCTGGACGATATATTGTCCCACAAATTATTGACGATAAACGATATTATTGACACATTTTTTGAGAACAAATTAATAACCACTAATATAATAATAATATTTCATAATAATGCAAGTAGACCCTTTTAAATGTGATAAACTTTTATTTCTCTGAGTATTGTTTTTAAACATTGTAATTGGAATGACAAGAACTTATATAGCTACTATCCTAAATAAATAAAATAAACAAAAAATAAAAAAAACAGTGCAGTGCAGCTCTTCTGTCATAACGTTACGTGAAGCTCCACTTTTCATTCAAACAAACTAATGTGACTTCCACACATGACATGTAAGATTTAACGTTAATCAATGAGACTATCATTTATCTCCTATAAAGTATTAAACCAGCCGGCGGTAAACCTCTAAAAACCTGCTGATAAGTTTTCTTAGTCGTTTTCTCCCCCAATGACGGAGGTTGACCGGCCAGTAAGCTGCTGCAGACGGCTGCAGACTGTGGGAAGCCCCGCTCCTCCTGCTCGCTGCTACCACCGTAGCTCCAAAAACGTCGGAGGAAAACTCCCAACAGGTGATATGTGGATAAACTGACCACAGACTGGGGCCTAAACTGTGACTTTCTCGCATGAAAAAATATTAAAACTGTAAAAAAAAAAAGTGACGTGTTAACAGACTGGCAGCAAGACGGTAAAATAATTAGCTGCTTAGCTTCACAGTTAGCGCTGCCGGTTGCTGCCAAATGCATTCTGGGAAACAAAGATCCTGGATGACTGAAAAGAGGGTTCACTCCTTTCATTCTGCAAAACAAACGGCCCAGGTGCCGAGACCGATGCACAGAGTGAAGCCTCTTGTCATCCAGCCTGGTTGGAGGCCAGAGACCAGGAAAACAAATACGTGCATGCACATGGCGATTTATCGAGGCCGGAAAAACTATCGAGTTCATTTTCATTTATCGTGCGATTAATTGATTTATTGATTATCGTCCCAGGCGGCAGGCCTAATCTTAAACTTCTTCTTATAATTGTGATGCAATCTTAAAGCAGAAGTGAGTGATATATTTGTGTTAATATAAGTCTTAAATAGTTATATCTTCCGACAGCAATCACTTACATAGAGTGTTTGGACTGAAACACGGGTCTCTTAGTCCCTCTGCTCTGCTCTGAGCCGAGGAGAAAACATTTATCGTATCCTACAGTTTTTATCCAATGAGGAGAGAGAACGGCATGCAGGGCTGTGTGTGCAGCCAAGGAACGCCGTGAATGTGGTGACGTAGCGACGAGGACTGTTATGGTGCGTTCAAGGAAACTCGTATTTTTCCGACCGTGAAGTGGTACCAGTTCGATCTGGTACGAGTTCACCGGTCGGAAGTTACGAGGCCGTTATAGTGACTTTCACAGGTAAAACAGGTCGGAAAAACACGAGTGGGTTGCCTGGAACGCTACAAAGTCGTAAGTTGTGACTTGAAGCTGTAATTTACGATTTCAAAAGCCTGCCTGGAACGCAGCATTAGCGAAAACGACCAGATCACTCACTTCTGCTTTAACATGAAAACAAATATATGCAACTACAACCATGAACAGATTTTGTAGAGATAATCAGGTCACCGTCTTGGAGACCACCACGGCCATGCAGAGTTGGAACCTAAAACATTTGTCTGTCTGATCAGATATGTCGGTGAGAACTACTCCAATTCCCAGGAGGCCATGGAAGACGCAATGCGCTCCTTCTACAACAGAGGCCCACCCCGGCAACATCTGTCTAAGCCTGTTGTCGGCCAGCTGGTAGCAGTCAGAGGGGAGGATGCAGATGATCTGGCCAGGGCTCAGATCACGGAGGTTATGGAGCCCAGCAAGGTCAAGGTAATGAACCTACCATAGCTGATTGTAGTTAGGGTTGGGGTTGTCAGGTTGCTAGAAGAAAAGACATCTTGTAGCGACAGCATGGGTGAGTGAGTTTGCATGTCTGTCTGGCAGGTATATTATGTGGACTATGGCTTCTCTGTGGAGACCAATTGGAAGAATCTGTTTGAGCTGCACCAAGAGTTTTTCAGTCTGCCATTCCAGGCTACGAATGTTCGACTCGCAGGTATGTACAAAATGAATTACTGATCTCATGTTGGGGTAAGATATCACAGCAGTATTCTCTGTCTATCAAGTACAAACTATTTAAATTTGCCAGTATTAGCAATGAGTCATTAATAGCCCTGCATTTTTTTTTTTTTTTTTGCTCCGTTCTTCCAATTTTTCTTAACCCATCAGGTTTAGAGCTTTTCAGCTCCCATCCACTGGTCCTGTCCACCCTGGACAAGTTGGCAGTAGGGAAGATTCTGCTGATGGAAACATTGGAGCCCTGTCAACAGTCCGAGATGCCTGTGGCGGTGCTCTACGACACTTCACAAGATGAAGATGTCAACATTAATTCCACCTGCCTCAAAACGCTGCAGGACAGCACCATGAACAACCCCCTGACTGTGAGTTATAGCATTAATCACATGTAGTGGGATAGAACACCACATTACGGCAGCACTCTTGTGTGCCACAAGGGGGATTTTTTAAATTTTTTTATATCAGGACTGCCACTGAGTGGTGCTGTTGCACCGTTCACATATGAATCTGTTCTGTCCTGCCGTAGCCAAATTATGTGTTACAGGAAGTCTGCAGGTTTCCCTTGTCAGCACTCATTGACATATAATTGTTGTCAGTCCTCCTCATTTAATTGAACGTGACTCTTTCTGTTGCCTGTAGGTAAATGTGACCTACCAGGATGTGTGCGTCACAAATGTATGCGCAGATGGTATCATTTACTGCCAGCTGCCCTCCAGAGGAACAGCAAGACTTGGCAAGTTGCTGGAAAAAGTCGAGGCCTTCTTCATCTCCCAGGTAGACAAGGTTTCACAGTACAAAAATACCTCTACTTGCACAGTTTTCAGGTTTTAGAGTGATGATATAAAGGGTAGCTGCAGTGTAATTGCCAGGCGTGGCTGTAGGTGCTGCTTGATGCACAGAGAGGATGTAAGACGTGTCACGATAACACACAAGTTTGAATTTACAGATGAGTCCCTGGTTATCATAACTACACTATGTTCTTAAACAGCACTCTCCAAAGCAGTGGCTTGTTGTGCTTTGTGTAAATAGACCCTTATGTTGATTGCACAGCTTGTTTTTGTTAAGAGACTGAGGTAGACAAACAAGGTTTTACAGTGGTTGAGATATGATGCGATAAAAGGATGGATGACGCTATTCAAATATTTAGACTGAGAGTAAACCCACACTAAATCAAACACACAATACTGTTGTCACACATTTCTGAAACCTTTCCAACACGTTGCAGTTTATTTTTCCACTGTTGATGGCTGATGAAAAGCACTTGCAAGACAGAGATGCAAACATAAAAGCAGCCACACACAAGTCAGAGCCGTCCCTCTGATTCTCAGAGCAGTACAGAATTTTTACTGCAGTACTTGAATGATCTCACTTTCTCCTGATGTAATACAGAATCTGTGTCAAAAATCTGCATCAAAGCACTCAGCGGTTTACCTCCAAAATACATCTGACTGTCAGGTAGTCAGGTTGTGGCTCTAGCTGTTCTTCACATAAGATCCAGATCTGTTGAAGGTGATTTGAGCCATTGTCAATGCTGTGACGAGAGTGACACCCACTCCTGCTGCATTTGCTGTGACATCCAACTCAGTTTTTCTTTTCCTTTAAAACTGCCGTTGTAATTGCTCCAATCAGATGACGTCTGAGTCCCTGGTGTCCAGACCCTTCAGTGGCAAGGTCTGTCTAGCCCGCTACAAAGGAAAGTGGTCCAGAGTGGAGGTAAAGATCAGAATGATGAGTATCTTTTTGAAAAGCTTCATTATTTGGGACATTGAAACTACTGAGAGATGTTCATGTTGTCTTCAGATCACCAACATGTTCAGCAACAGAGTGATTGAGATCCTCTACATTGACTTGGGTATCCCAGCAACTGTGGAGGTGACCGATCTCAGAGAGATCCCACCTGTTTTGCTCAAAGACTGCACCATAATCCCACCACAGGTCAGTTGTTTGTCTGTTTGGAGTATTGAAAGGCTCAATCGGCACAGCACCTCTCTTTAAACTGTGTTTCTAAAGATGCTAACGCTCTTTCTCTGTCTAGGCTATCAAATGTCGACTTGCCGACCTCAAAGCTCCTGAGGGAGACTGGAGTCCAGAGGCTGTCCTGTGGCTGAAGGAGGCTGTCCTTGACTCTCAAGACTGTAAAATGAAGGTAACATACTCTAACATAAAGCTAAGCACACGGCTAAATTAAACTTGTGTCATAATCCAAATATATACACACATTGCAAATGAAACCTACAAATAAGGCCTTATTAAAGGACTGCCTTATGGGCAGGAATGTTTACAGGCTGCAGCTTTAAGGACTCATGAGGCAGTTTCTTCACAACAATGTGAAATAGTCATGCTGATCTCAAGGTCTCTCTGACTTTGTATGTGTCTGTGTGTGTCTCTGTCAGATCTTGAAATTAGAGGAGCACAAAGGAGGCGTGCTGGTCTACATGTACCTCTTCGTTGGTTCTGCCAGCCAGGAACTGGACAACAGCATTAACCATCAGCTGATCCGCTCAGAGTTGTGGCAGAAAATCACATCACAGAACAACAACACAATCAAAAGCAGTAACACCAACATGGACACAGGTAAGACTACATTTTTGTTGTTTTTTTGATTCACAATTAATCACACTGGTTTTGACATTTTTAATTTTGAAGCTCTGAACATGAGTGTGTTTTGTTTGCCTGTGTTTTGTGTAATTGCTCCTGTCTTGGGTGCTCAAGTGGAGAAGTCGACTCTGAGCAGCTTGGCCCGGAAACGTGTTCAGGAACTGACCCAGCCTGCTCAAAGAGCTGACGACTTGTCTCATCTGGATACAAACAGCAAAACTGAGCAGCGGCCACTTCAGCTGCCTCCCTCACTGGAGCTTCCTCAGGTGTGGTGGAGAAGGACAAACTTTTGTTTTGTAGAGGAAGTTGTATCATGACACGTCCTGTCTTTGTTTGAAGAATCATTCGATGCCTCCTGGGAATATATTTTTTGTGCCAGTAGGTTGTAAAGTATTTTAGTTGTTTGTGACTATTCGTGTATAACCTAATGTAGTTTGTATGTATGAGCAATTTACTATAGTTTATCTACCATTTGATGTGCATTTTAACACTTAATAACTAGATCTCGGGAAATTCTCAACAAAACTATGTAGTAATGTCTACTCCCCCCTTTTCCTTTCAGCCCGGTCAGAATTTGGATGTGTTTGTGCCAGTGGCCTGCCACCCAGGTTACTTTGTGCTGCAGCCCTGGCAGGACCTGCATAAGCTGGTGGTGTTAATGGGGGAGATGATCCTCTACTATAACCAGACGTTGAAGACCAACACAACCACACACATCCAGAAAGGAGATGTGTTTGCTGCCAAAATAGACAAGAAGTAAGTGTTTTAATATGAATTTGCACTATGCATAATATGATGACATATGATGTGATGACACTGCTGTGTTAAGTATGACAAAACTGTCTGTAAATGAATGTGTCTGTCCTGTGCTGTGGCTATGTTTTGATGGTTAATGACTCAGCTAACAACTGTCTCCACTCAGCTGGCAGCGCGTACAGGTGAAGGGGATTCTAGCCAACGGGTTGGTGTCTGTCTATGAGCTGGATCACGGCAAACATGAGCTGGTGCGGAGTAACTGCATCAGGCCCCTGATAGAGGAGTTCAGACAGTTGCCCTTCCAGGCTATCGCTGCACAACTGGCAGGCGAGTGCAGTCATCATTATCTTTACGTGGCTGGACTGATCTTATAGGCATTAAGGTCCTGTTATTTATATGTGAGGGACATCGCCACTATTTTCATTTGAAGGTTATATGCTTCATGTTTAGTTTTGAATTCCTGGATATAAGGGATAGTTCAACATTGTGGAAAATTCGCATATTGCCATAATCCCTATAGTCTTGGGAGTAGGTTTATTACCTTTAATTGTCGGTGCATGTTGTTTTGAGATCTGCGGGGCAGAGACGTGAGCTGCTCAGGTAACACAATGGAGGTGAAGGATACAGGTCCCCTGTCACTCAAAGCTCATCAAATACACAATCCAACAACTCCTAAACATGCTTCTGGACAAGTTGTGACCTGCACATTCACCACGCTATGAAATAATCCTGTAACATTATGAGACAGAGTTGTTTTAGAGGCAAATGCGTAGCCGGAACTGTGTTTCAGACGTCGCTGCTGGGCGGAGTGATTTAAAAAGTGTAAGTAGTTCAGAGTATTTGCATTGTGTGTCGTAATGTTACATAATTATACATGATTATTTCATAGCGTGGTGAATGTGCAGGTCACATGGAGTTGTTGGACTGTATATTTGATGAGTTTTGAGGGACAAGGGACCTGTACCGTTCACCTTCATTGTATCCGCTGAGCAGCTCACGTCTCTGCTCCACGGATCTCAAAACAACATGCACCAACAATTAAAGGTGATAAACCTTACTCCTATGACTGTAGGAATTATGGCAATAGGCAAATTTGCCAAAATGTTGAAATATCTTGGTGGTGCTCCTTTGTGACTTAGTTGATTGACGTCCTGACATTTAGTATCCATCCTCAAACCGGACATTTCTCCTCCATCCTCCAGGTGTGACGACGCGTCAGTGGTCAGAAGAAGCCTCCATGTTGTTCAGAAACCACGTGGAGAAGCGAGCGCTGGTTGCTCACGTGGAGAGCGTGCAGGATGGCTCGGAGACAGGTGAGCTGCGGGACCGTCGGTTGACAGTTTACCTGGTGGACACCACATTAGAGGACCGGGACATTTGGATCCACAGCATCATGGATGACATCGGCAGTGAGCTGTCTTCGGCTGCCTAGGATGTCTCCTCAAACACGGTGGGAAATTAATCAGCCAGAAAACAGACTGTACATGTATTTTTGAACCAGCCACCGTATTTTCGTTTCTAAAAGCTGACGGTGCTCAGTGAACTTCTGAAGCCAAGCATTCTCACCTTTTTCACGATTCTGGATCATTCCCATAATCTAATACTCGAGTGAAGCCCTCCTAATTCTGTCATGGCCAAGGGTCTTGTGACATTGAGATGAAGGATATTTTTTTGTTGAATTCATTTTCCTGAAATTAAGGACTGACAGACCATTGTCTCGTCGGAGGACTTGGCTTGAATGCTGTTAAATTTAACATTTGATGAGGAAGTACATTGCTAGATCTTCCCTTTGCATGTCATAACAAATAATTTAGAAACAGTAATTCTGATTCATCAACACTTTTTGTTCCTTCAAGTTAAACCACCTGTGTGTTGCATGGTTTGGTAATTTGGCTTTGCCTCTATCTGATTTGTTTTTGTTTGCTGTGCCTTATGCATGTGATGGTGTTTTCTCATTTTGCACTTACCTTTGAGTATGTAATGTACATATTTTACATTTATCCAACTGAAATGACTTCATTGCATTAATCTGTGTAGTTGGTAAAACTTCACTGATTGGAACACCTTGGTTAGTATTATCTTGTGTTACTCAACTAAAAGAATAGGTTGTAATTTTTGTAGTGTTTCTTCAACATGAAAATATGTTCACAGATTGATTCCATTAAAATTCTGAAACAATTGAGGATGTATTTTGACTGCAAGCTTTTAAAAAAAAAGTTATGTGTGCACTGTGCAGACCAACTGCCAATGAATTAGTGATATATCTCTATTTCTGGTCTTGAAAGCATTGCTTTCAAACTTCAGAGGGAGCCCAGGCCAAGATAACAACCCACAATCACAATAATCAAACCACACAAAAGAAAATGTTACACAGTGAATGTGTGTTGAACAAAAATGACAATCTTCTTTTTGGAAGTCACAGGACTTAAATTACTTCACTCATAAAGCTTTTATAGTGGACACCCACTATTCTAGATCTACACTACATGATAACTAAAGTTGATGTTTTTTGTAGTTGTCTAATCCCAATCTTCTACAGTAAAATCTCTGGAGGGATCTGGTCACCGTCACTTCACAAAACATGGTTTTGGCCTCTTGAATGTGATATCTAAAGACAACCTTTTTGAAATTTCTTTGAATTAGGCACAGTCACCTGGACTATATTTTGCTCTGTGACAAAAACATGTTTTTTGGTCTTAACTCAACAATTCAAATGCTCATTAACCCTATACTTGGTTAGGTAGACAAAACTGTAAGAAGCTGATTCTAGTTGTCTGCTGTGCTTTGATGAGTCCTCTCTTGATGTATCTTTGTATTTAACCAGCGACTCTTCTGTTCTTCAGTGGCAGCTTGACTGCAGGACTTTTAGCATCGTTGCGGTATTTATTTTACATACTTGGACGCGGGGATGGGCATTATTCAAACAACTGTGTCCGATAATGGGCTCAGAGCCGCTTCATGACATCACTGGAGTGACAGGGCAGCCGTGTGTGGGGGGAGGAGAGGGAGGAGGAGGAGGATCTCTCCCCATAAGTTTACTTTGCCCTTTGCGGGAGATGGGATTCAGCCTCCGTAGACCCGCCGAGAGACGACCAGGAACGGGGGGAGGAAACTTTGCGAACACGCTGAAACCTGCTGAATTTTGGGATTATCCGCCGGTCATGGACGGTGTCGTCTAGCCGAGTCGTTGGCGCTTTCCCGGGTTGCGCGCTTGTAGCGGAGCGGAGCTCGCAGTGTGACTCCAGGCGGCTCTGAAGGAAACCATATCTGGTCAAAGTATTCGTTGCTGTCACCCAGCGGGACCGTCCGGCTATAAATAGCGCTGGAGGAGGTACGGAAATAAATGCAAAAATTATACTGCACAGTCAAATGAGTGAAGATTGCATTTCTAGAATCAAATAATGAGCAGGAGAACTGTTTATAAATTGCTTAAATAAAATAAGTTTCCATGAGGTCACTAGGAGTAAAATGGGACTTTGTGGGAATTTTTTACCCCCTCTTTTTTATTTGGTTTTCCTGTCAGTGTTTTCCTTCCTGTTGGAGAATGCTTTAATGGCTGTCGTAGGCTTCATCTTGAAGTAATGACTCTAAGTAACCCTGCACAGGTCCCTGCAATAGTCTTAAAGTTCACTGGGGTCCTGGACACAATGGTTGCATTTTTGAAGCAAAGTGATAATATCTCAGTATAGTCATTAATAATGCTATGAATTTGCTCTCATCTCTTGCAGTCTTCAATGAAAACACGAGTTCAATTTCAGATAACTAATGCATTAGTTATATTGTCTGATGTATCCATGGCAGGTGTGGGCTCCTGACCTTAAACTGTGACTCTTTGGATGATGGTATAACACAATCAAGTGTGTATCAACTGTGGGTACTGCCACCTTAGACAAGTTGGATTTCAGTCAACAAGTGCAGCGAGGGGCAGCAGTTGTCTGCTGATATGTCGCCAGTTGTTCTGTGACCTAGATGTTTCACAATATTAAATTGAGCCTTGTGGCCATTGTTATAGTTATAGTTTGAAGCTGTTTTGTGTAGCTTAGCCCTGCATGTTCTGTAGTTCATCTTGACAAACCTGATAGAGCGTCTTTGTATGACCAAAGACATCTAAAACATGCTTTCCTGCATTCATCAGTCTATTCTTCATATATGTGGTTGAGTAATGTAACACATCGAGGGCTAACCTGGATGTGCTAAAACTTTCTGACCTCTGCAGAATGCACAAATGGCCTGACCTCAGGTCTGAGGCAGCAAGTGAGCTGCCAGGCCCCTGATTATACAGATCATGATATACATACAACTCCATACTGGTCCCCAAAGTAGAGACTAGAAACACAGCAGCCTTAAGTGTAATCAATTTTACATATAATATAAGCTATATGGTAACAATACCAGATACACTATATGGCACAGCCTAGTTATGTAATTATCTGAGTAATGGTCTATCTATGATATGTTTCAATGTTATCTTTAATCTACCAAGTAGGGGGACACCCTTGTTACTGTCAGAGCAGAAAAACACACTCTCTGTGCTGTAGCTCATCTCTGCCTCATGTGGGAGACAGCAGAGCTGGACAGTTGCTCTCAGCTGTTTTCTACTGGGCCTTTTCTGAGACCTGTGAAACTGTAACAACTGCATATGAATGTCGACAAATGATTGTGTGGCCCACCCACACTTGCAATCTGCATTTGGTCAGAATTCTGTTGGATCTTGAGAGAGATCGGGTTGTAGCATATTCATGTCTTAATGTGTGTGTTCAATTGATAAGACATACAATAGTTGTATAAATATGCAAATCTGTGAAGGTTAGCGTCAGACCAGCTAGTTTTAGAAAACATATTTGTAAACTGAGTTTGAAACCAGGCAGCAGTATCTTCAACTTAGCTAGCTAAAGAAATTCAACTTGAAATGTCCACACACTACTTCTGTGACATTTTTTCATGACAGGTTTTTCAAGACATTTAGCAGGAAGTCATCTGCTAAAAAAGTGAAGTACCACTGCTGTGCCCTCACTTTGGTTTATGTGCTGATATATTGGCTGTAAACGTTTTTGGCCACTCTGAGAGCATGTGTGAGTGTAACTGAGATTGGGTATTTCATGGCTGAAAAAGTCGCAGCTTCTCCGGGGTTTACATTTAATATCCAGCAGAGAGATTTACCCAGACATCGCAGTTAAAGCAGGTCAGCGTAGCACCTTGTTCTGCGCAAGTGGCTTCATTACATAAATCTAATAGTATCTTATTATTTACTTCAGCCTGAGAGCGGCTGTGCTCATGTGAGAGCAGATGCCATATAACATCACTTTCAAGGTTTTACACTCATCTGTCTTGATTAATGATCCTACATCAGTGCTGCTATTCTCAGAGGCTGGAGGATGGGACGGGCCTGGTTTAGAGGGGTCAAGTCAACTGATGCTGACTTTACAGGGTACATGCAGATAGCGGTTCCTCCTTTCTGCCCGATGAATGTCCTCTAATGAAGCAGAAGCGTTATAAATACAGGCGTGGGTCTGTTTGATATCATCAGAGCAGGTCTGTGTCTTCCAGGAGACTTGCAGCATTTTTTGGAGTTCAGCCCAGTTCTTCATCTTTGGTTTTGGAAACTTGTCTTGTCACAGAGCTTAGAGAAAGCAGAACAAAAGAATGGCATGCATGACCCTGCCTTTTAGGAGGTTAGCCAAAACACACTTGCTGATATACTTAAGATCAAAAAGAATTGTTTGCACTCACATTTGTGATCCCCTGAATGCTGAATCTCTTGCACCGTGTTGCTTTCTAAGCTCCAGCTCAGGCCTTTTCCTGCCTAATTTGAGTCCATTCTCAGCCTTGCATGCATCAGGCCCTGTAAAGTTATTCTTAGTCTTGTCATGTGGGGATCCATCAGCATGAGCTCACAACGCATTTCAAACCCTGACCAAGAGTTGTAAGGAACCAGGACTTAGAAGCAGCACATATGCCAAAACATTTGGTGTTGTGACCCACAAATGTTCCGCTGCAGCGTACCCATCATCAGTCATCTGCAGTGCTCAGACCTGCCAGAAGAGAGTTGGACAGAGAGGGAGACAGGAGAACAGATCTCCATCTGAGAGGGAAAGCACAACAAAAAACACATTTCCGGACCAGATACTTGGTTTATCCGGGGTTGACTTTTATACTTTTCTGCAGAGTGCAGTGAGAGAAAAAGCAGAGCTGCATTCTGACACCACTTCATGGCAGATAGGTCAGCAACAGGATATGATGTGGAAGGAGATGTACGTACTGTTCGTTTCAGCAGAAAAAAAAAAAATGAGTTGCAAACATGTGAAAACTTGTGCTAGTGAGAGATTTGTCTGCTATCACAGGCATGGAAAATAAAAGCAAATAGGTCATATAGCTACTGCAGCAAATCACACTTGTGTGGTCTGGTACTGATGTAAACAGCTGATTTGTATATTTTATCTCATGTGTTATCTATAACCTAACCTAATATTCAACCTAAACTCCTGTTAAGTCTCTGATGGCTTCTGTCAGTGATTTTAAATATTTCGAGCCTTGTTCTTCTTGTCAAATATATTTTCACAACACCTTCCTCATTACCCAGAGGCTCAGACTAGACGGTCAGAGCAGCCTTATGTAAGCGTCTTGCTATGTTCTGCTCTGGTTACCTAATTCACAAAAAATATTTCTCTTAATCATGTGCATTAATAAAACCATGTACAACAATCCCAAGTTTTTATGAAGAGGTGGTTGAGATGGGAAGATGGACATATACAGTAGCATCTTGTTAGCTTAGCATAAGGTCTGTTGTTTCAGACACATAACAGAATATACACTATTAGATGAATGTGAAACAGAAGAATGCATCCTCAGTCCATGACAGTAGATAATATGGGATGGTTACCCCTAGCCCTAACCACCAGCAATGTGTTATTATTTCCATTATTTATTTCAGAGATGTAAATTGCCTTCTAATTAGTCTCTCCTCACTCTGTGCTCCTGCCTCCTCTAGGTCTGCCTGTCTTTCCCAGGAGCTCTCCAGGCACTTGGCTGCCTGCGTTGTTATTTTACCCCTGAGCCAGGGGTCATTGAGGTGAGTACTACAGTCAAGATGTTACCGCAGAAAAACATTGAGTGATGCTTGGTTAGTGTGTATCATATCAGCCTTTTCGTTGTTTTCTTACCAGCTGTCTCCATCCACAGATTTCTTTCTTCAAACCACAGGGTCTTCCAGGATCTTGATCTACATTTCATCTTTTCGTGTGCAGGGGTTATTGAGGTAAGGGAACTATTGGAATGCATCTCAAATCCCTGCATGTGTTTGTACAGTGTAAACTCGCCTTGGCAGCTCTGAATCTCATTGCTCTGGCTCATCTAAGAAACCTAAACCCTGCAAAGAGAATAAAAGACAGGAGATATTGGTGATAGAAGTAGAAGATTAGCAAATGAATTCATGCAAAGCAAGTTTAAGCGCAAAATCTTTTTACGTTTCTGATAGATTGTGACATAATGTGAAAGTTAACTCTTGCCAGAAATCAGAAGAAAGTTGGACTAAATATACAATAGTATTTAGATTTTTGGGATTATGGATTGTAATCTTCTGAAACTCACCACTTAGCATTACTGATATTTGATATCACGCAATCCTCTTTGACGAACAGAAAATGCAACCAACGGCAACAGCATTGGGGATTTTTGAAAGAGTTTGTATGCATTTCATGTTGAAATGGTTCCTGTTTCCAGGTGTGCTTTCCATCATGTCGGTGATGAGGAAGGAGATGGAGAAGTACAGGGACATAGATGAGGACGAGCTGCTAAATAAACTCTCAGAGGAGGAGCTGCAGCGGTTAGAGGATGAATTAGAGGAGCTGGATCCCGATGTAAGTTTACAATATAAAGTCCATAAGAAGCCGCTCCTGTCTCTGTGTTGGTGTCAGTGGAGAATTATGGGGTCATTCAGGCTTAATGGAGCCCCTTTATGTAATATACTGCAGTCTACAGTATATCACAACACCCACATGTGCATGTGTTTTCATTTGAATTGATGTTAGCTGGTAATTTTTTGTTTCTAAGCCAGTCAAATTGTGTTGAATGCATTTGCACATACCCCCACGTAAATGGCTGTAATGTAAATAATGTTTCACCAGTGTTAGTTCGGTGGCAGCTGATAGACTGCGCCTCGAATGCTATGCAGTCAAAACCAGTTATTGCAGAGCCATGCAGCTTGCGGGAAGTTAGTGTTAACTAACTATTTAGATGGTTAAAGTTAATATTCTCACATTGACTGCCCTCAATGTAAAGAAGACTAAGACAGTAGTATAAATGATGACTCATAGGTTTGTTTGAGAGGATATGGTTTAGCCAGAATTGTAACAACTGAAAAAAAAATCAGTAATCCTATAAGGAAGGTGTAAGTAACTGGATGTACTCTTAGCATCCAATAGAATTTAACCTGGTGTGATTTCTACAGTATATAACAGGTGTATGTTTGGTTTGACAGAATGTTTTAATAATCTACCATAGTTGTTGTTTCAGTCATTGATCAGGTAAAAAACTTTGGACCTGGACAATGGCAGTTGAGGTTTTTCTTCGCTATTTTGTTGATAATTTATAAAAAATAAAATAAAAAATAAATGAATATACGTAGATGGATCCATCCTTAGAATAACCATTAGTCAGTATATGAGTGAGAAACTATAACTTTGGTTATCAAAGCTATTTGAAGTTTACAGGGATCAAATCTTGTACTGAGCGCAGTCTCATCTGGGAGGTTCACAGTTTCCGCACATCAATTAGTACTTGTGTTGCGTTTCTGTTGATTTCTAAGATGTATTTATCTCAGCATTTACATTTACCACCAGCTTCGTAGCCTCAGTGAGTCATCATGGGTGGCGACAGCAGCTGTATTAGTTTTCTGATGAATGTCTAACTGCCCACAAAGTGACTGGACTCCCCCTCAATGCCAAGGGGATGAGTGGAAGGGAATAGTCTGGAGGGCCGACTGTGAGAGAGAGAGAGAGAGAGAGAGAGAGAGAGAGAGAGAGAGAGAGAGAGAGAGTAGAAGAAGAAGAGGGGTGAAGCAGGGCTGCAGTCTCAGCCCCACCCTGTTCAATATTTATATTGATGATTTGGCCAAATCCCTGGTAGAGTCAGACATCCCTGGTCTCACCCTCTCTGACACTGAAGTCAAGTGTCTACTCTTTGCAGATGATCTAATCCTGCTCGCTCCATCTAAGGAGGCTTTACAAAAGCAATTAGATCATCTGCAAAAGTTCTGTCAGACCTGGGCCCTGACCATTAACCTGGACAAAACCAGAGTCATGGTCTTCCAGAAACGACCCAAGTGTCAGAAAGACCAACACAGGTTCCTCCTGGACTCTACAGACATACAACACACACACAGCTACACATACCTCGGATTAAACATTACAGCCACAGGAAATTTCAATCTGGCCATTAACGATCTGCGAGACAAGGGCAGAAGAGCTTTCTGGTCCATTAAAAAATCCTCATGTATTGATATCCCTGTTAGAGTCTGGATGAAAATATTTAAATCAGTAATTGAACCTATTATACTATATGGTAGTGAGGTGTGGGGTCCTCTTGTAACCCAAGACTTTGAAAAATGGGACAAACACCCGATCGAAAGCCTGCATACCGAGATTTGCAAAAACATCCTCAAAGTCCATAGGAACACCCCCAACAACGGATGCAGAGCTGAATTAGGCCAATTTCCCCTTTTAATTCGGATCCAAAAAAGAGCAATAAAATTCTATCAACACCTCAAAGCCAGCGACCCCAACTCCTACCACTACAAAGCCCTGCAGTGCCAAGAGGAGAGCAAAGACAGGAGTGCCCTCAGCCAGCTGGTCCACAGGCTCAGCTCCACCAGCACCGAGCACCAAGACCACCCTCACACAATCCGGCCCCACCAAATTATAGAAAAACAAAAAGACAATTACATCAACTATTGGACATGTACAACCAAATCCCAAAGCAAACTGCAATGCTATTTGGCCCTAAACAAAGAATACTCCATGGCAGATTACTTGAGTTCAGTAACTGACCCCAGACTGAGGAAAACCTTGACTATGTACAGACTCAGCGGCCACAGCCTGGCTTTAGAGAGCGGCCGCCACAGACAGACCTGGCTGCCCAGAGACCAGCGCCTCTGTCAGCTCTGTCCACATAGACAGGTGGAGACAGAGCAGCACTTCCTGCTGCACTGTGACGCATACACACACATCAGAACACAGACATACACTAACATCACACTAACAACACCCAACTTCACCCAACTCTCAGACCAGGACAAATTCTGTCATTTGTTAGGAGAACAAAGAGCCACTGCTTTAGAAGCAGCAAAATATGTTTGTGCCTGTCACAAAAAGAGAGATGAGCTGCTCAACATGAGCTCCTCTATATGAGCAGCTGCTGCTGCTCCTGTTGAGTTTTACCTGCTAAATGATATCTACACTGTTTGTTCATCAGTATCATCTGTATTATTATATTATCTGTTTATTTATTTATATTGTATGTACATGTTATTTTACCATTTTTGTAATGCTTTGGCAATATTGTACTGACAGTCATGCCAATAAAGCTTGTGAAATTGAATTGAGAGAGAGAGAGAGAGAGAGAGAGAGAGAGAGAGAGAGAGAGAGAGAGAGAGAGAGAGAGAGAGAGAGAGAGAGAGAGAGAGAGAGAGAGAGAGAGAGAGAGAGAGAGAGAGAGAGACTAATGCCAGCACTGAGTGACCGGTGGGACTCCATGATATAAACAGAACACGCAGTTAGAGGCAGTGCGTGCATGCTTACCTTGTTTGTGCCTGTTTATGAGGGTAACCTGTTACGCAACACTGGAGTGTCCTCTTTCTGTGAGACGCACTATACCCCTCCTACTGTAGCTAGGCCTCCCACATCAGTTCCAGTAAGACCATTGAAAAGGCTTCATTATGCCGGGCATAAAAACATTGTGTCGGCCAGCTGTACTGTGATCGTAGAGAGATAAATACATTGTCAATCAGCCAAAGAACACTTATGTTATTAGTACTTGCAATACTGCGTCACAGTCATGTGGTTACACACTAGTAAAACTACTTGAAATTAAAGATTTCTTTGGGTCCCTGCTCCAACGTCCTGTTTTAGGGGTTAAGGCCCGTTAGTGGCGGGAGTTGCGATAAGGCATCTGTTATAAACACTGTGCAGCTGTTGAGTGTGTCCATGTATATTGTATCTATTCCTATCAAATAAACAAAAACAATCACAAGTATCTTGGGAACATGTAATGAAGTCATGGAAAAGGGAAATTTTGTCATTTTCCGCTCACCTACTAACTATTATCACAAATTATTACAGAATATTTACTGAAACTTGTTTTAGTTTGATAACTCACAACTTTACATTTTTTCATTACTTTAAGTGACAAATAATAAAGCTGCTGGATAGACTAATAATTCTCACAGGCAGCTATTCTATAAATTAGACACAGATTAGATGTATATTATGATGCCAATCTTGGTTACCCCCCCCCCCCCCCCCCCCCCCCCCCAAAAGTGGCTAAAGAATCTTTTAACGCAGGTTTGAAAAGAAAATGTCTCTCACATGTCTTAACAGTTCGGCCCTGGATGTCAGAGACTCAGAGACATGTACTGTAAAAGTTACAGTCATGTGCTTATATGTAGATGTCTACTGTGGCCTGTGAGAGAGAGGGAGAGAGAGTCAGACCAGTTCAGATGGGAGTGGAAATACAGGGAGAAACAACGGAAGTGAAGTGAGTACAGTTAAAGAGACAGGAGAGTGAGTCGGTCTCATGCTGGTAAAAAAAAAAAAAAAACATGCTGGGGCTGAGTGTAAGTGGCCTGTTATTTACAGCTTGTGTAAGCGTGTGACCCAAAAAGCTTGTCAGTGCTGGAGTGATATATTCTTCGCTTTACCATGTATACTAGAGTAAGTCACGTGAATGTTTATGAACCATACTGGACTGGAGGTGTTGAATGAGAGGAACAGAAACCAAACAACTGTGAAAGTATGGTCAGCGTAGATTGTTTGGCATCGTTTTGAAATGCTGCTTTGGGGTTATTGGGGTGTCTTTTTTTGGGAAGCTTCTAATTAAAGGAGAGAGACGGAAAGCAAATGAAGTGAGAGTGAGAGAGACAAGTAAGCGGGGAGGAGAGAGAGGCTTCTGAGTGCTGACAGGGCAGATAAGATATGAAGCTATAAGTAGCACTTTGAAGAGCTTGGTTTTTGAATGTTACTGTACGTTTAAAATAACTTGGTATGCAGCAAAGCTCTGGGAAACGTCTTGGTCCTGTGTTGGTCCCGGAGCAGAGATACGAGAAAAGATGTGGCATCACCATCTCCATGTCTGACTCTGTAACTCTGTGCTGTAAAGACCTGCATCATATCACACGTGCCATTTTCGTTTTACAGATATACGACCATAGACTGTAAATACAGGTGGACATAGCCTCAGTGAAGTGAAGACACACAAAGGTTTCTGGGGATCTGTTGTGAAATGAGCCGTATGATGTCCTACCTGACCTCTGTCCAACTCCAGGCAAACGGGAGCAGCAAGAGTGGAGCCAAGGCTTTAGAGCATGTTAGTTTGTAGCAGGTATACACTCAGCCATCTGTCATTCAAAGGAGCATGCCCTGAATCACACAGAACTTTAAGCTGTATTAAGATTTAAAAGTTTGGTACATAAATATTCACACCCTTTAGATTTGTCATAAATGAAGGAATTAGTTGTAGAGACCAAAACCCATTTTTTGTACCAGGCTGGGCTGTACACGTGTTTTTTGGAGCCAGCCTCCAGAAGTGTCTTCGAGTCAAGTGAAGTCAAGAGTTTTATCGTCATTGTTGAAAAACAACAACTAGATAATGTTGGAGCATCCCATACATGCAACACATCCAATTTCATAATAGAAATAGAGATAGAAAAATACCCCAGGAACCCTCATCATTCGCCATTTGACAAAGAGCAGTTTTTAGTACTTCTGTGTTGATTTCATTTTTGTCCCTAAGGTTGGTGCTTGGTGCTTCAATGACTTACAGGTGTCCTCATTCTCAAGCGTCATCAGAATGAGAAAGGTTGAATATTTACTCCAGCCTAAAAAGGTCTCCATCATTTTTACTGAAGCTGATCAAAAAATGACTGCCACTGATGCTGGGAAGACATCACATTACTGTTTTGTTAGTAACAATACTGTAACAAAGAAGAAATCTTGAACCAATTTGTTTCTCATTGTTCTGCAAGGTATTACAGGAAACAAAAAAAAGAGTGAGACAAATTCAAACAACTGAACTTTTCTTCCAGTAACCAGTGTCAGTCCTTCGAATTAATCTAAATTCCTGTCCCTGTCCAGAATGCATTGTTGCCAGCCGGGATGAGGCAGAAGGACCAGACCAAGAAAGCTCCAACGGGAACGTTTCAGAGAGATGACCTCCTGGCCCATCTGGAGAAACAAGCCAAAGAGCATCCAGACAAAGAAGACCTGGTGCCTTTCACAGGGGAGAAGAGAGGTGAGAGCTCCTCAGACCACTCCGATGAAGAGCTGGCTCTAAGGACTGTTTTTTACAATGTGAACAAATGACAAGAACACTGAATGTCAACACTGATTGTATTCTCTGCATATTAAAGATAACTGAGATATCCAAGTATGTGAGCTAGGGAGAGGGT
Source organism: Trachurus trachurus (assembly GCF_905171665.1). Taxonomy (NCBI): domain Eukaryota; kingdom Metazoa; phylum Chordata; class Actinopteri; order Carangiformes; family Carangidae; genus Trachurus; species Trachurus trachurus. The sequence continues at coordinate 11,257,934 of NC_139891.1, read as the reverse complement.
GGACCCCCCAATCCTTGAGAGGTAGCGTAAGAGAAACATAATTATAAACAAATGGGAATCTGAGGCATCCATGAGTGTTGTGTGTGTGTGTGTTTTTTTTTTTTAAATCTAAAGGTAGATTCTACTCTAGCGAGGACACAGAGGGATGTGATGGATGGTGGGAGATACCAGACATCCCTATGTGAAACTCTATCCATCCCTGCTGTCACTGTCCTTGGTGTTACGGTCGGACTGACAGTCCATCCTCTGTGCCTACAGCTCCCCCCAAAATCTCAATTTAATTCCACAGACTTGCAATAAAACTCCAGGTGGAACAAAAAAGTAGCTGCAAACTGGTTCATATGAATTGCATGAAGAAACAGTAGATTTCCTTTCCCTGGTCTGAGCTTTCTGCCGCCACCACTCCACTTGGCAGCCAGGGGCGGCAGACAAAACCTACTCGAGATTTCCTTGTTGTTGGTTAAAAAAAACTGTAGTCAGGTGTGACATGAAGGAATACTCACTCAGACAACTCAGCTGTTGCATTAGCGAGCTGGTTTGTCAACAAGACTGGCCTTTGTGTGTGTGATGTGTCACCATGGTTTGACCTTTGCATTTTCAACAGATCCCATTTTACAAACTGTATTTCCATATGACTTTTTCAAACTGGCATGCAGAAGGAATATTTTCTCTGCCTACATGAAGGTGATAAGTTATGACAGTGATTTATCTTTCATAGTGAGCTATACTCTCTCTATGTCTTTTAATATGCAGCGCTGATGTGTTCATGTAAACATCCAGGACAACTTGCACCTCATTAGTACTGTACATGGACTTTGTTGGCTTTATGTAATTCCCCACAAATACTTCAGCCATTTTCAATAATGAGATGAGCTACGACTGAGATGGTAGCGAGTGACACTGGCCATCATGGTAGTAGTACTTCATGTAATATTTGTCTGCTGAATCAATGTTGCAGGGAAAGCGTGGGTACCTAAAAAGAGGGTGGACCCCATCATGGAGAACGTGACTCTGGAGCCGGAGCTAGAAGAAGCCCTCGCTAGTGCAAGTGATGCTGAACTTTGTGATATTGCAGGTAACACACACACTCACACCTTCAAACAAATCTCTGCACATACTTTATACTGTATGTACAGAGCTTATTGCTTCTAGTTCTCTCCAGTATGCACATATACACTCAGAATAGTTTCAACATGTTGAGCTTTCTCAACTGATTTCTATGCACCAAAAAGTAAAATTGAGGTTATTGCTATTGTGGTTTAACATTTTTTAATTAATCGTCTTTTTTCTGATGTTTAAAATACAAATGTATTTAAATTTAAAAAAAGAAAATCAACACAAAGAGGAGCTTTAAGCCTCTGAATGAAACTTTGAATGATCTTGATTTGTAGTTTTGAATTTTTTTAAACAGCAGGTGTCTGACTATTCTTCATCTTCACCTTCACACTCACTAATCACTGTCAACACGCCATCTCACTTAACTCGCCCGTGTTAATCAACTTTTCCTCAATCTAACTCTTCTCCACGTCTCCAGCACTCCTTCCACCTTTCCTCCACCCTTCCCCTCCATCTCTCCATCAGCCCCTCCATCTTCTCCACCTCCTCCATCCCTGCCGGATCTCTCTGTTCGCTAGCTGAACACCATCCAGGGTATCTGTAGACTGCACAAAGTATTTGCATGGAACGACTCTACTCCTCTGTCATGTTCACGTTGTCAGTTTGTGTTAAACAAATATTTGGCAAAACCGTCCAGCTCAGCTCACAACCAGACGGACGTCTGTAACCGTACGTGCATTACACAAGACAATGGTGCAGTCTGTGTGATGCATGGTATTTTGGTTACTGTGGCAAATATTTTGCTGCATGCACAAATTTTCAGTCTGTTGCCAGGACGAGCCTACGACCGATGTTTTAAACTGCAGATAAGAGCACTGACGTGTCATTAACCATTGACATTCATTTAAATAATAGATTTTAAATTCATCACTACCAAAATGTACATTTTTAAATAAGCAAGTCCCAGTCTAGTGAATCGTGATTTTCTTGAAACGGTAGTAGTAGTAGTAATAGCACCAGGCTTTAAGTTGAAGTTGTGATACTGTGCCAGCTTGTGTAGAGTTAGTTTTATCTACTACTGTACCACAGTCACCTCTATTATCATGCCAGCCCCATGGTAGCTTGTGTTCCCTAACTGTTTATGCCTTTGTAAACACAGTCTGTTCTCGTGCTCTCGGCCTCTCTGACAAACAGATGAGGTGATCATTTGCTCTAAATCACATCTTTTATATTGTATCCTGCTTCCAAGAACATATCTGAGACTCACTGCTGCCAGGACACTTTGATTGGTGGCTTCTCAGGCTCATACATTACCTTGACATCTTCTATAGTTATGATGTAGTGGGGTAGTCGTCAGCCAACAGAGAGCAGCACCTCTCAGCTTTAGCTGTAAAACCCAAGCTAGTGCATTTTACAAATGAAACCCCTGCACATAAAACCTCACAGAGTTCAACTGCTTGATTGTTTATACTCATAAAGTGTCAGACTGACTTGTTTGCTATGCTGCTGGTGATTTTCTGCCATTTGTATCAGCATGTCGGTCCATTGTACGGATGCAACTGGACGTTTTTCACCATCTCTGACGCTCTTTCTTTTCTGACGCTCTGTTTATTCACTTTGTCTCTCCATCCTCATTCTGTCTTCTTGTTTGTTTTCCAGCCATCCTTGGTATGCACACCCTGATGAGTAACCAGCAGTACTACGAAGCCCTGGCCAGCAGCACCATAGTCAACAAGCAAGGCCTCAACAGTACATAAAACACACTCTGTTGCACACATCTACCAAAAATCTATTGTATGTTACTCATATGTCTTGATCTGGAGAAATGTGCAGGGTGTTATGAGCTGTCTTCAGTTGATTTAAACACAGATATCTGGTGTAGGAAACTAGTAATAGTAGATTGAAATACAGCAGATCACTCCACTGGGTTTGAAGAAAATATCACCTCACTCGGGAAAAATGTTAAAGTTGGAGTTGTGTTGGATTTGAATCAAGTGAAATGATCTCATCCTGGCAGAATGCTGGTTTATTTTACCAAGGATAATAGACTCAGTCTTTTTGTTGTTGTGCTTCATCCATGCACAAATAAAGTTACACACTTTAAAACTAGTCTATACAGACACGCTTACATTGTCCTGTCCCTTAGCCATGAGTCATCTGTGTATCCTTCACTGCATAGTATAAACGACTGTATGCTGATATTACTTTTATCCCCCCTCACACACACACATACACATTAATGAACCATTGTTTGACTAAATTGCTCGTCCTATAGATTCCCATAAAGCTCAGAGTCAGAAAATCTCATTGCAGAATAAGAGGCAGCTCTAAACTTCAGAATCGCCTGACTCACTGGCTTTGTTTTCAGAGTTGATACACAGGACACTACATGAGATGTGTTTATAACTGCATGTTCAAGTGGAAACTCATTAGAGTGGATTATGTACTGTATAATTGTGTTGTATCACAGGTGTTATCCAGTGCACCCAGTATAAACCAGTCCCTGATGAGGAGCCCAACTCCACTGATGTAGGAGAGACCCTGTCGAGAGTGAAGAGGAACGACCCTGACTTAGTTGAGGTCAACCTCAACAACATTAGGGTAAGTGTGTGTGTGTGCGCCTCAACAACATTAGGGTGTGTGTGTGTGTGTATATCATGTTGGGAGTATGAGCTTCATGTTGTATTAACAATCTCAAAATAACCAAGATTTACTTTGGCTTCTTTCTTAAGTGAAACAAGTTTTTGATTTAATATGAAACATCTGTTCCTCAGTTGACTATAGACATCTGTCCATGACCGTTTTTTCTAGTATTAACTTAACTGAAATTTGTCCAAAAAAATACAGCAAAATTAACTTTGGTGCACAAATGTTTATGTTTATACTTTGCAGATGAAATAAAAAAAAACATTTCATGCACAAATACATTTGAATGTAAATTAGATCATAGATCTTGTAAATATTAATACATTATGGTAGTGCCTAATGTTCAATATTTTGAATATGTAATGTTTAATTGTTTCTGTTCACAGAACATCCCCATCCCAACTCTGAAGGCGTACGCTGAGGCTCTGATGAAGAACACTGTGGTGGAGCGATTCAGTATTGTAGGAACCAGAAGCAATGACCCTGTAGCATATGTAAGTTATATCTATCTATCTATCTATCTATCTATCTATCTATCTATCTATCTATCTATCTATCTATCTATCTATCTATCTATCTATCTATCTATCTATCTATCTATCTATCTATCTATCTATCTATCTATCTATCTATCTGTCTATCTGTCTATCTGTCTGTCTGTCTGTCTGAGATCATCCTAATAATTCATGTCACACATATCTCTCTATTCCTTTTTTTTTTTTACTGACTAATAAGACATATGCGCCAGTGAGTCTCACAGAGCCTTTATGGTGCTGTATCCCTCATTTTGGCATAGTAATAGCAGGATTATAGAGCAAATGACTGCAAAGCTGTGAGTGAATGAAGCTTCATTATGTGCTGTGTGTTTCCTCAGGCCCTGGCTGAGATGTTGAGGGTGAACACGACGCTGAAGAGCCTGAATGTTGAGTCCAACTTCATTACAGGGACTGGAATCCTGTCCCTCATAGAGTCGCTGCAGAATAACACCACGCTACTGGAGCTGAAGATAGACAATCAGGTACCAACAGACACACACAGACACACACACACACACACCTACACAGGCAACTCACTTGCATAGGGTGCATTCAGACTCATACAAACTTAACATGCCCAAAAATGTGTGTGTGTGGGTATGTGAGTCACGTTGTGTACACAGGACATCTTTGCCACTTCAGCCTAATGCTCCTCGACTGCCTTGTGATGTTTCATATTGCACAGTGATACATCTCTGACTCACTGCTCTCTCGCCTGCAATTTGTTGAATGACTCACTGATTCTTTATCTCTCTCCTCTCTCTTGTACGTCTTTGCCATTTGGCTCCACTGATTGATTAATTGAAACGATAATTTCCCAAAATTGACAAAGCATGTTGCCCCCTCGCCGCTACATCGTCTGCTATCAGTTCACTGTGTTATCAGTAGTGCCACTAATGTTCAGTTTGCGGATTCTTCCTCTTGCAATCTTTTATCCTTTATCTTTCCTTTCCTCTAACATGTGCATCTCTCCATCTCCTCCTTTCCCTTCTCTGCTCCCTCCCGCACTCTCCCTCCAAAACCTCCAGAGTCAGCCGTTAGGCAACAAGGTTGAGATGGAGATCGCCAGCATGCTGGAGAAAAACACCACGCTGTTGAAGTTTGGCTACCACTTCACCCAGCAGGGCCCACGCCTCCGAGGCTCCAACGCCATGATGAACAACAACGACCTGGGTGGGTTACACACGCACACACACACACAGGAAACAGAAATGGGAACATGACAAAAGTCCTTGGGCTCTCAAAGTGATAACATTTCAAGCACATACTGTATTTCAGTAACTGATTCGACTCACTATGCTTTAGTCCGTTTCATAACTTTCTTTCAGCAGAATCGTATTTGGCAGTGCTGGTTGTTACGTGCGTCAGTGCCGACACTATCTCCACTATATCTCTTTGAGTTATACTTTAATCAGACTCTAATGGAGGAATCGGAGTGACATCATTGGCTAGAAAGCATCAGCCAATCAAAACAGTGCCTTCCTAAGTTATGACATCAACACTAAGAAAAGACTGCTTGCATGAGATGGAAGATGAAATGAAACTAGTGGAGAAAATGTTTCCTGCACATGCCACTAGATACATAGGTTAGTACTTTTGAGCAAAATGTTTTTATTTTACACAGGGTGAACACAGTGTACATAGTGAGAAACAGGCGGTCATTCGTGTCAATAGGCTGGTTTCCTGTCTCGTTACCATGTAACATGACCTGTGGCTCGCACTCAGTCACATCCTCAGCTTGTATTCATGCCTTTTATGTGAGTCCAGGCAACTTTTACTGTATGTGTCAGGTTGTTTGCTCTTCAACAGCCTGTGAGAACCAGCTGAATTAATGTAATTTTCTCCTCCCCCCAGAGGTTAACATGGCAGTTATGGTTATGATTTAGTTCAGGTTATGGTTCCTTTTGTTTTTGACATTTTCATCTTATTCTTGTATTGTGTCAGCAATCATTTGAAGGTGTGTCATAATCTGTCATGATTTTCCCTTCCCCCGTCATCTTGAAGCCCGAGTCATCAGGTCAGAAACGGACGGTTCCTTCACCCTCACTCTATCTGTCCCTGAGCTGGAGAGGGCCTTCGGGAAAAAGTTCAAGTCCAAGACAAAGTAAAAAAAGAAAAAAGAAAAAACCTTGAACACAAACACAGCACCATTTGACCGCTCAGCCTTGTCTCTCTTTTGCCAACATCTCCTGGTCGTTTTCCAAACCACAAACTGCTGCCACCTCCTGTCATCCTCTTCTGAGAGTTTCTGTTGCCTCTCCACAGCACCTATCATCACTTTCCCTCCTCTCCTCTTCCAGTCATCTCTTTTCAAAGGCCTCTGACGGTGCCTCGCAAATTTAGCTGTTGCTCTCTCGCCTCCACTGCAGTCAGAGTATAAATTTTGTTGCCACATTTCTGCTCTAAAAGGCAATACACTGGGTTATATGAATTCATATTTTGTCCACTACATCCAGAACTGAAATACACAAGAACAAACTTCAGATAAGTTCAAGTTTGTAAAGTGGACATCTAAACTCTGACAGTTCTTGGGAACTTCACATACAGTATACCCAAGACACTGATCCCAGAACAGCATTGACTGTCCGCCTCTTTAGTGTTTGAACTCTGACTGTGTGGATGAAACTCTTCTTTTGTGCTCACCTTAACTATCTCTGGGACTTATCTCTTCTTTTGGCTGCACTGTGAATCTCCAGAAATCCTCATGGTCTTTAACTGGCCTTCATTCAACAACTTTCCAAGTAGTGAATCTGTGCTTTTTTATGATCTTTGGCAATTTCTTTCTTCTCGGTCTTTGTGGGATTTCTCTCTCTCCTCATCTGGTATTTTTTTTATTGTCCCTGCATTGTCTGGAGAAATTATGCTTTCTCTGCTCAGCCTCTGTGCTTTTATGTTCCTCTTCCAAACACTACACAAGGATGGATTACCAACTGGAAAAACATGGTCCAAGGGCCTGAGTGGTCAGGGAGCCCCTTGTGACAGCACCTCTGTGTGAAATTACTGTTAGTATTTATCATTTCTTGTTGTCATAGGTACAAAACCTGTACGAAGAGATACAAACCGATGAAAAATGACGCAAAGCTGCCATAGAAAACGACCATAAAGAGACACAAAACAACTGAAAACTATGCTTGCCGTCTGGGAACCTATACAGTATAAAGGATTGTATGAGTGGCCTCATTTGGACCCTCTTGGCCCCTGAACCCAGCTTCCCTGTGTGGGAGTTAGCTTGTAGATCAAAAGATTATTTTATTTTTTACATTTTACAACAAGTAAAAACCTAGTTCTAACTTTATTGTGTCAATATATTTCCTTGATATATTTGTTTGTTTGTTTTTTGCTAAATAAAATTTAGCTTATAAGTACAATTAAATTCCTAACAAATAAATACGCAGGTGCTTGATAATGTCCAATGTCCCCATAGTGTGATAATTCATCCTCACTGAGTCTCTTGTTGTTTTTTCCCGACAGCTTTTTTACTTTCCTCGGCAGCCACCTGTGTAACTTTGATCTTTCTGTCCTGCTTGTCCCTCTTTTCAGTTTCAGCCTCTCTCTTTGCTTTAAATCAACCAGGGCAGCTTTGCTTTGCTTTGCTTTAGCTTACATGTAAGATGATGATGATGATTCTGTTTGTCTAATTTTTCTCTTTCCCCTTGTCTCCCTCCCTCCATTCTCTTCTGTCAAACTCCCTTTCCTTGTGCTGTTTTTTCTCTTCTTCCTGTATCCCTCCATCTTGCTCTCCATCTATAGTGAGAAAGAGAAGGCTTGAGGGAGGACCCATCTTCCCTAAGTGTCGGACGAATGTCTAGAAACCAGGGTGTCATTCGATTCCCTGTTCCCCCTTGATCGCCATCATCTCTTCCGGGACCTCTTCCCTTCTTCAGCCTCACAAGCCACCAAGACCACCATGCCAGGTTCAGTTGTTCAAGGTTTTGTAGTAAACGTCTGAACTGTCACTGCTTTCTAGACATTTTTTAGTCGATATTAAAGAATGCAATGGTATTAATCAACACCGTCTCTCTGAGCTTTCAGTTCATGCAAAAAGAGACATTGGATTGATGATCTTTTTGCCTTGGACTTTGGATCTGGATATCTGCAGCTCTTTGTAGAAACTAACCAGACATTGCTTGGTGTCATCTCGAATCCTTTTAATATCCTATGAAACGTCTAGATTCCATACTAAAGGGGCTGGAGGTCTGGTTTTGAATGAGGACCCATTTGACAGGTGAATGGCAATGTGTTCCCACTGAGTTGAATGAATTCTAAATATTATTATTGTGCTGTAAATGATCTGTGCTGTCATTACGGTTGCTCCCAGTAGTTTCTGAGGTGGCATCAATGTCAGCATTCAAGGTATTACTATCAATGGTACACCGAAGCCCATATTAAATTGGTGGATATTCCGATTTTACAGCCGTTTTCCAATTTGGTCTAAACAGTATTTTAGTGACTCGCTATACAGATTCTTCAGTAACAGATAGATAAATAAACCTGGCTACTGTGAGATTTGTTGCTATATATATATAGAATATATTTATTTGTGACAGACCTAGGGAAAAAGTCAGAAAGAAATTTAGATACTTGACAAAACTTGGATCCAATGTGCTGGATAGTGTAATAAAGAGTGTAAAACAGGTTGCTGTAAATGAAAATGTTCCTATCTAATTACTATTTACTCTGTTACACTATCAAGCTTTCATATTAGCAGTTTCTGCAGAGAAATCCTACTGGCTGGGAACAACTGCCAGTTCACTGAAATCAGATCCAATCAACCTGCAGCAAAGTTTCATACAAACACCATTGTGTCTCTACAATACTCAGTACAATACAAGTATTTGAATGGATTTCTGCTACTGCTACACTTTGAACCAGGTCCGGTTTGTTGATTGTTTGTGTTTGTTTATTTTTATTTACTGGAGCTAAAAAAAAAAAAAAAAAAAGTGTGCCATAATATGAACTGGTTGGTACTGTTGACTTTATGTTTATTACAGGTTTCACATTAATGCCTCAGTCCAGTTTTGGGCTGTTTCAGTGATGGATGTTAGATAAAGAGTTGAAACCACAGGAAACCTCTTAAGTCTTTACAGCTGTAACATTATGCAGAACCATTTTATTTAAATACTGTAAGAAAATGTTTTCAGATGATTAGCAGTTTTAAAAAAAAATACCTGTTACCTCTTTGATGGGTCTTAAATCAATCACTGAACATCTGAAGCATTGTATTACACTTTGATCTTGATTTGATCCACGAAGAGTTCATAAAACGGAATTCAGAAATGATAAATAAATAATTTCATAAATGAAAATGTTCTTTAAGGTACAACACTGTTACATCCTTTGTTACCGACACCAACGCCCAACCGTACGTTGATAATGATAAACGCTGCTATGTATATTTGGCAGCACTCAATGGGATTTCTCAGAACTTTAAAATCAACAGCAAAATGAGAGAAAGGAAAGGTGAGCTACTGTCTAACCAGGAACTAGAGCTAAAACGTACAGTCAAAATCACCAGGAATGGTCTGCACTTTTTCCTTTTTTTCCATGATGAAACTCGTCTGTATTTACTGCATAGAGAAAATGGATAAACTTCACAGACTTGAAGGTACAACTACTCCTGATGTGAACAATTGTACCTGAAACTGACTGACAAAGATTTAAGATCTGACAGCATGTTACAGGGTTTGATAACCCATTTAATGTCATTGTATGCAGTACAGTATCTCTGCATTGTTACTTTCTTGTCAGTGCTGTGAGTGTCGTTGAACAAATGGTTATTAATGGATGTAAACGTTTGTGCGACAATAAGTACCTGGCGGCTAAATGTCAGTGAGGGCTCTGTCCCTGTTGCTCACGGTCTTTGTGTCCTGTTCTTTTCTTCTGTCGAGGGTTCTCTGGTATTGTAATGCTTGACTCTGTGTTTTTGTTAGATAGTTCACCTCTTTTGGTTGAATTTTTGTTTATGGGATAAATAAAGCTTGAAAAGAACTTTTCCGCAATGTCCTTGTGCTTAAACCCAATTCATATTCCGCTGAACAGAATACATAAATATGTAGAGCACAGTGTTCTCCCATTTAGAGGCAACAGTGACACTCAGTGGTGAAATGGAAGAAATGCACCACACCAACCAGGCTGGACTGTCCATCTGTCCTGACCTGACCATATATTGCCCTCAACAGACCAAGACTAGCACTGCATTACATTTCTGTTGCTTTTTATTATTTATTCTCAGTGATGGTTTATATTTTCAATGTGCAGATTCCAATCTATTCTGCGACCGAAATTGTGCCGGCTCACTTACAGTATGAAACCTTAAGCTGTCAAATATGAATATTATTATTTATGACTTGATGTACGATGCTGATTTAATTGAAATGTTTTGAGTTATAGATAGTGCTGGTGTCACTGAAAAGAAAAAAACCTAAATTTACTGAAACCACTAACGAGAGGCTGCGGCTTTCTGAATAATTTAGTAGGATCATCTTTTCCAGAATAGTGATGTAATTTTTTTACGGCAGAGATTTATAGCTCATAGCCTATTACTTGATAGGAAAGGCACAGGCATTAGCATTGAAACCGTCTCTCTTCTTTTCGACTCCACAATACCAGTACTGTGGAACAGAAGAAGCATTTTATTACTTAGATCTGTGCTTTTCTGACTGACAATCAATGTGTGAAGTACAGTAAGGCCTGAATTTACCTAGATCAGTGGAAGGACCTTAAAGCTCATTGGCTATCTTTTCACCTTCACTTTTTCACGCCCTTTTTGGTGCCAACCCCCACATCACTCAGAAAAGAGGATAACACATTCTTAATGTCTGTGAACAGGGTTTAAGTTTTTATTGAATCTCAGGCAGAAATATACATGATAATCCTTTATTGCTCATAGCATTCCACGTCACCCTCAGCGACTTATTGTCACCTCTAAAACAATAACTAGAACTGAATCAAGCATCTCTTCAATTCATCTTTTAAAACACGTCTGGTTTTGCTGTGAAACTCAATCAGTAGCCAAACTGCAGTGTTAATGTGTATGTATGTATGTTTGTGTGTGTGTGCGTGTGTGTGTGTGTGCATGTGTGTGTATTGGGGAAGTTACCTCTTTCTCTTCACATGATTCAAAATTCAGACTTTTATGTTATTTACTAACGCTGCTTATTTTAGTTTTAAAATCAGTAACACATGTTGTTTATCTTTCCATACAGCTTCTTTCAGCATCCTCTCCCGAGTAGTAGATCCTGATAGTAATAACATATATACTATAAGTTCCTGTTTTATGGCTGAAAGGTTAAGGTTTTGGCTATAATGGTCATTCTTCATCAAAACAAAAAAACAACAAAGAAAACCCTGCAAACCTGTAAATAAAATTTTCCTGAATGCATACATGTCTTTTTTTTTTTTTATTATTACTGATATTAACGGTTATATTGACATGGTAGTGAAAACACACTCAAACTTAGGAGTTATTGCCTTAATATTTTTTGCATGATAAAGAAGAGGGAGGGGGTGGGTGAGTTTTTACATATTCACACAACAAACTTGTCCAGACAAATGGCATGCAAGACATAAGAAGGAGACGCACTGAACAGGGGGATTAGAAACATTTTTTAACACTACGCTACATGAATGTTATCACACTTTGATATTGAGCACTGTAGGAGTGTAGGGTAGATAGACAATAGGTTTTACAGAGAATGTGTAACACTGTGTGCAAAAAGTTTTACATAAATTTGAGACATGGTCGAACACAAAACAGTAGCTTTGGCAGCACACAACAATAGTCTTTAAATTTCCTTTTTAAAATATGGCTTATCAAGTTATCACTTTTTTTTTTTTTTGAGACAGACACACAGTTAGTATAATAATTTCATATATTATTTTATGATTGTTTGCCCATCTTGAGGCTTCTCATGTCTTCATTTAATTATGTACAAATTGAGTGAACAGCGTAGTGGACAAGGAGATTATTTTTCAGTGCTGCGAGAGATCTCTGCAGCTACCGCAGAGGAGAGAAAAAGGAGTTTAAAACTTCACAGACTAGAAGGCTAAGCCCCTCCGCTTGCTGTTAGCTTCAATAGTGAAACGTTAACGTCAACATCAGTCAAGCTAACATTCATCTGGCCATAGGGTCAGCCTAGCTTAGTCTAATGGCTGAAATTCACACTGCTGCTTCACATCTGAATCCTTTCCCCAACATGAAACTTTGATTTGTCCGAACACCAAAAGACCACCCTGTGTTTTAACTTCATTTTACGCACTGACGTGGATGGGGGGGAAAAAAACCCTGACCTAAGCCAACCTTGTGAATGTAGCCTATGAACTAAGCTAGATAATGTTAGCATTAGCTTGCCTGCTAGTCTACTTCTTCAGCATGTCTTGCAGTGGGCCTGGCAGGTATTTCATCACTGTGTCCATGATGCTTTCCTCTTCCTCCTCATCACCACAGCCAGCCGGCACGAGCTTCTTGGGTCGGGTCAAGCTGCCGGCTGCAGGCTCCTCAGCAGCGGCTGCTGCCTCGGCCTCGGCCTCTTCACGCTTTTTCAATCCATACTGGTGATCAAACACAGAGTTAGAAACATTGGGAAGCTGAATGCTGGGGAAATGCAGAGGAGAACCACATTCATCTTATTGTCAGTGATCAGGCCAAAAATCTAGTTCCTGTCTGGGTGTATCAGCAACATTTGGAAATACACTTGAAAGCCTGTGTAGGTGTCTTGTAGGTGTTGCTTCATCGTTCACACCATGACAGTTCATGTCAAAACTATGTATGTATGGTAGCTATGGATTTGTTTGACAAAAGCAGTTCTGCAAACAAGCTAGAATTTGTCAAACATTTCTGTGTCATTAAATTTCCCTACGATATCAGAGAGAAACAGATTTACAAATGTGGCTCTAGTTGCTCTGTCAGCTCTCATACTGTGAACACGCGGAGTCACAGACTTCAGCTATAATATGGACATTCCCCGCAGTATCTGGCACGTTGGGATAAAGCTGTGGAAGAAGCTGACAGAAACCTTTCAGTAACGAGCACTTTGGGAGTTGTTCCTCGCTCTTTGTTCTCCTTTGGGAGGACTTAAGGAGAACCGGGGATGTGAGGAGCCAGGGGAGGAGTGCCGCTTTTTATCCCATTGATTCACAGTGTTCCCCTTAGACCTGCCTGAACCACAGTCTTTCACAGCCTCTACAGTGAAGTGGTTACACTGCAGCCATTACCTTCACAGCAGCTCCACAACCTGTCATTATTGTCAGGAAAAAACAGTGCACTTGCGCTGAATATGAACTGATGCTAACAGTCGCCGAACACACTTTTTATTCAAAAAATACTCATTAATACTGACCTACTAGAGATTGTTTCAGACAGAAAGACAATCTGTCTTCATAATACAGTACCACACACAATGCATATTATATTAATCATTGTGCCCTGGTTCACAGTAAAACACTGGCTTTCATTTTTGCTTATTCCACACTGATTTTAATTGATCATGGCTCCTCATTGTATTCATCTACTGTTTTCTACGTGTCTTGGTGCTTTACAGTGCATATTCACTGTCTCAGTAAAAGATAAAAATAGCATAAAAGCAAACAAAAATAGTGGGATAATGATCTATTTCAAACACAGGTCTGTCATTGAATTTTGCTGTCATGCAGCCAAGATGTGAAGCCCTTTTTAAAGCTGCATTATCATTGAGACAGAGCAGCATCCAAAATCATCAAACGAGGATGCGAGAACATTTTGAAAATGTCAGTAGTCAAAAGAGCTGGTTGTAGCCAATGTAGGCCTAATGAATGATTTTTACGTTTGTAATTTCTGTTTGGGCTGTCTTTGTCTTATTGATTCTGTATTGTATTCATTGAATTAGTTAATAGCCTATTGTAGAATGTTATTGTCATTACACTGTACCTTATCCCTGATGCCTTGCCTCATCGATTCCCTCTCAGCCTCCATCTTGGAATATTTGGCCTTCCTCTCCTCCTCCTGCTGCCTCAGTGCCTCCTGTCGCTCCTCCTCCTTCGTCGCTGCATCAGGGTCCTCCTCCTTCTCCTCCCCTCCCAGCATCTTGCCCACATCAGGAGGTCCTCCTGAGAAGAGGGGCGAGAGAAGAAGAGACATGAGACACAACGGCAGCTCTACTAGGCCTCTCACATTGGTGTGTCAAACTATCAAATTAGTTAGTAAGACTCGATGAGTAAAACAAGACGCAGAGACGGCAGTCAGGCAGACAGATACAGAGTCAGGGTTACACTCCTCGGGTGAAGTATTACTGTAAGAGTGTCATAAAATCAAGGATTAGAAAAAGCAAATATCTTTAATTCTGTGCTAACTTTTTGTTTGATGTCAAGTTCAGTGTCTCCGTCCATTTTCTTTCCATTAAAGTTTCATTATTTTCCAAAGGACCCTATTTCTGTCTGGGTGGAAAAGCCTGTTAAACCCCATTTAGGCCATCAGGGACACATTTTCTTTTAGGGTTATTTCAGGATGACTTACATTGCTCTTTTCATCAAACATGGCCATTTTTCTTTTATACCCCATGATACAGCCCCTAATGCCTCATGCAAAGCTGCTTCCTCTTCCTATAGGAGTAATAGCCGACATCCCATAAGGCCTCATGATGCAAAGGCAGAGAAATGCTGAGTGTGGCAAATATGAGTAAGGGAAAAAAAAACCTGTCACTTAGCATCAACAGACAAGAAATGAAGATGAACACAGAAAGCCAGTGGTCTAAAGGATCTGGGCAAAGATTGGAGCAGATGAGCGGTGAGGGGGAGGGAAAAAGAAAAGAGGAAAGAAAGATACAGAAGACAGGGAACCAGTATACTGCAAAAAACAAGACATTTAGGAAAACAAGGCAAGCATGAGGACAGGGAGAGAATCTGTCAGAAACTATTCAGTCCAATTAGCTGAGCTGTTCCAGTTAGTGGGATTACCCAGCAGTTTCTGAGGGACCAGAGAGAGAGGGGGAGCAAGAGCGTGACAGCTGAAAAGATGGAGAGGAGGGAGAAGAGGGAGAGGGAGGGTGCAGTGAGAGGGAAGTGACAAACTGAAGGCAGGGGAAAGGAAGGAGGGGAAGAAATTAGGTGTGAAGGAAAGGGTGATAAAGAAGGAGAGGAATGGAGTGGAGAGTGAAGATGGGAGGACGAGGGAGAAGAGGAGAAGGAGGAGGAGAGAAGGGTTAGAGGCAGAAAAAAAGGGCATCTAAGGAGAGAACGCAAGCAACCAAGAGAGAAAGACAGAGTACTCCCTTAGTCTGCAGCTGCCCCCGGTACCGTTGGTATTTTGACTCATCAGCATAATAAAAGTGAAGTGCAGCAAAATGCGCAGAGATAAAAGACAGGAGAGGTGGAGGACAAGAAAGGATGAAGAAGGAAGGGATGCGTGCAAGAACAACGAAGGCAAATGAGAAGGTATGACAAGGACATAAAAACATCAAGAAACTGCTGTTCATAGGAGGAAAACGGGAGGTTTTGTCATCTCTTATACAAGTACTTTTGTGTTTTCATTACAATACTGTGATTGATACATTTTCAGATCAAACCTTTCACTCAGGATTTCATTAGTCCCATATGAGATCTGGAGGAAAATCAGAGAGCAACACGTTGGAGTGAATAGTTCATAGCAGCAGAGTCTCTATAAATATAAAATTGGAATCAGCATAAGACAGCAAATTGGGGAACAAGTAGTACTGCCCTGTGGGGGGTTCCTGTATGTGCTGGACTGTTTCTTGGGCACAGTGGCTTGTAGACAGAGTCAGAAAGGCGAGCTGCTGTTCTCCACTCTTTATGCTGAGATAACTGTCTGCTGGCTATAATTTCATACAGGCACGAGAGTGGTATCGATCTTTCCACTTCAATCTCGGCAAGGAAGAAAATAGGCGTACTGCCAAAAACATCTGTACATCCAACTGATGAAGAGAAAAAGATAGTCCCCTATACAGGCTGCACTTAAACAGGTGATTTCTGGTAAATACAGAGCACACTACCATCAAAAAAGGTTAAAATTATACACCAGCCCCAAGATCTGGATCTGAATTTCAAAAATCAACAACGAAACAATTGATCCGTCACATTAATGAGCCACTTTTATCTGTAGAGAGAGATGAGAAGGGCATTCAGATAAAAATCCAAAGTAAACTGAGGTACGGCTGTATCGGATTTCTTTTTCTTCTATCAGATTTGATAAATGGTACAAAGGAGCTGACAGAACAATATCTGCCTGACCATGATACACTATCTTTGCTCTTCACAAGTGTGAGTCTGTGTAGGAGGAGGAGAGATAAAAGTGCATCTATAGTGTCCCTATGCACACGTTAGGGTCAAATATCTAAGTAGTTCTATTTCAGGCACGCACATATGAGCTCCTGTATGGTTGAGCAACTGATTTTTCGAGAAAAAAAAAATACATAAACTACCCTGTGTATGCAGTTGTGGATGTAAAATGCATGTATGAAAAATATTTGGTATAACTTTGCGTTAATTATAACATTTATTTTCTAGATGGTGAATCATTAAGTGTTACTCTATTACTTTATCTGTTACTTTATATGCAACTTTAATCACTAACTACTCTGCCATACACATTCAGACACTGTACTGAGACTACTGGACTCCTGTGTCTTAATTGCGTTGCTAGGAAACAGCTTGGATCTACATTTATTTCCTGTCATTTCAAGATATTACAACTGGACCAATTAAGAATCGGTGTTTGCAGCAGAAACATAGTATAGAATTCATTATGTCTTACTTGTGATTTAGTGAGAAGAACAATGAGCTTCTGTGAGGGGCAAAATTAAATTATTTTATGTTTACATGCACCGGTGTCCTCAGTAATGGCAAAATATCCCAGAGTGACACACTAAGATTTCACAGAACAAGTGTAAGAGATTATCTGACATACTGCAAGCAGGATTCAGGATCATCTTATGAGCCCAGTACCCGAATTATCTCTATCAATAAAGCCCATGTAAACACTGCTATTGAATCATGTAAATGGAGCAATGACTCACAACCAGCTAAGCCTCATTGTCAAATGATTCCCCTACCACGCATGGCCCAGAAAAAAGCCCTCCAGTACCTCTTTTAACAACACTGAGCCAAACCAAGACAAACTTGGTCTGGTTTCACAAAATCTTATTAACACACTGAGATGGTCTTTGTTCGAATGTAAAATAAAAAGAGGATCCTGAGAGACAATGCCCTAAGTTAAATTGAGCTATGATACTGGCTCCTACTTTGTGAACCATTTGTGAGAGATACAGCAGTGTCCTTTTCAACCAGAATAATACTATTAAGCTCTCAGGCATCACATAAGCTGCGTTGAGCAATGTTTGAGTGTTTTTGATTAAGGTGTCTTTACACTTTAGCCCTGCACAGTACATTAGGTTGGTGTAGTTGACAAAATTACATCAGATATATTAGCCAGTAAAGTATGCATTTGAAAGCTGCCAGATGGGTTGGCCTTAGCCCCCTTTTGTTTTAGTATAACCCACATTACAATATATAGGAGGAAACATCAGTACAGAGTCAGGAAGCGCCTTGCGAGGCAACTCCCATAGTCCAGAACCAAAGTCAGTTTTGCATGTGTGTTTGCATGAAATTTGACTTAGAGTCTAAATAAAATGTAAATGCAGTGCTGCTTGTGAATTGACTGGGAGTTCAGTAACACTGATACTTCCATACATGAACACAACATAGAGTGCTGGTTAATAAGAGAAACAAACACAGATCCAAAACAAGATCAAAAGATGGAAACTGAGTTTTTAGGACAGATTCCTGTAGCAGCAGTCTGCCTCTAACTTTGCCAACAAAGATGAAAATATAATTCTCTCCTCAATGCCTTGGACATTGGTTCACTGCTTAGATAAACGGTGTCATCTATCTAATCCTTTAGCTTCTGAAGGTTCTTGACTAAGATCTTTGTTAAATCCAAAGTCTTGAGGCAGAGCAGGAAAGTAGACTAACCTTAGCTAACTCTCCCAGTGCTTGAACTTTTGACAGCATCAGATAAATGGTACTTATCTACTCTTTTCCAATTCAAGGTTCTCAGGCAAATCCCTCTCTAAATTCAAAGTGTGGTGGGAAAGCGGATGAGTATTAAGATTTAGGTTTGGCCTTCAGGACAGAAAACCATTGTCTCAACACAGCTTATTTCACAGAAGAAAAAAAATGTGGCAGCGGGGGAAGCTGGTAGGAGTGTGCTCACTGTTGAGCCACTATTTCTTTCTCTTATTGGTGGCAGTTATGCTCTGAGCCACCTCAAATTTCCCTCAGGTGGAGCACAATGCACAGTGTATCAAACGGGACTCTAAATGCAGGAAGCTTTGCTCAGAACCATGACTAAACATTAACCTAAATATAGGATGTTTGGTACCGTTATATTTGGAGGGTTTTATGAAAAAGAGGTTGAGCTAGTGTGTCTCAAGTTTTTTAACTGAAAGGTCCCACATTGAATAAAGTGAGTTTTCCACGAAGCAGGTCAAGTATCTATCAATAAGTACAAGTGCTCAGTCGATGGAGAAACACAAAGGGTATTCTGAAAATGCCATCAGGACTTCAGTGACTTTGTCACAGCTGTAGACCGACCACCACCAGCCACGCCCACAACATGGCCGACCTGGACCCACCATCCAACCTTGCAGAATTTGGTTTTTGACTCACCAACCTGACAACTGAACATAACGCATAACAGAAATATAACATCTTTTCTTCTAGATCTAAGAAAGGTGTATATTTTACTGTAAAAAGAAAACCACCATAAAAAGGTTGTAATTAGAAGAGGCTTTCTGCTCTGTATCTTTTTCTCTGTCAGTGTCTCTCACAATTTGTGACTTCAATGGTTGAATGCATTATCAAACACACATGTGCAGACACACACACACCCCCTTGCATTCAAGCTCAAGGTCAGTTTGATGAACTGAATTTGATTTGCTGGAGTAATGCACAAGGAGATGGGGAAGTGTGCGTGTGCGTCTCTCTCTCTCTGTGTGTGTGTGTGTGTGTGTGTGTGTGTGTGTGTGTGTGTGTGTGTGTGTGTGTGTGTGTGTGTGTGTGTGTGTGTGTGTGTGTGTGTGTGTGTGTGTGTGTGTGTGTGTGTGTGTGTGTGCGTGCGTGCGTGTGTGTCAGCGATGACCTTGTAGACTAATCAAGCAGACCTCAACCAGTCATATTTGAGTGCTATTTAATGGGGTTACCTGTACTTTGAGGAATCAAGGTAAAACAAGAACATGTGAAGGTGTCCTGTATTCTTTAATTTCACCTCCAACAGCACAGGTACGTTAAAGAAAAAATGGGGAAGGCAGCAGTTGTATACACAATAAAAAAGACTGTTAGTGTTCTCTTGTAAAAATGATGGACATCAACTAACAAGGGTCAAAATGAGTCGTCAGATTTTATTAATAGGGGGCGCCGTGTGGCGCAGTGGGTTGAGCAGACACCCCATATACAGGGACTGTGGTCCTCGCTGCAGTTGGCCCCAGCTCGAATCTTGCATCGCAATTTAGCTATACTGCATGTCATTCCCCCTCTCTCTACCTCCCCATTTCCTGTCTCTCTGTACTATACTGTCAAATAAAGGCGAAAAAAGCCCCAAATATACACTTTGAAAAACAAAAAGATTTATTAACAGGAACGTAGTATATCATTTTTGTACAATATAGTTTGAAGTTTAATTTTTATTTGTTGTTGTTGTTGCCGTTTTTGAAACAGCTGGGTTTCTCAAACTTTATAGGCTATTCAGTATTGGAGTTTATTTCCAGCCACAAATTGATACATGTTTTGTTCCCTAATTAGTATTTATGACAGTAGGACAGTGTATTGAGTCAAAATAAACCAATGACCCATGTTCAATGTCAGGATGGACCATCTGATTGACTGCACTCGTTATAATGTAGTAGGAACTAGTTATTGTTGGTCTTACGCTTGGCTCAGTATCAACAGAAAGTAACTGTTTTGAGCAGTTATTGAGAAATCATACTGAGTGTAGGGTCGTCTATAGTTCAGTTTTTCTCTGTCTTTCATCTTTTGCATTCATTCCATTGCAAAAACAGTGAAAAAAAATATGGGTTTGTATTGGAACTTCAATTGTCAGTGCCGTCTCCAAAAGGATTAAAAATTAAATAAGTTTAGTTTTTGTCTTTGAGTCTGTCACAAAGCTTTAGTCAGGACAAGGCCATTTGCTGTCATAAGCTATTTTAAGTATCGTCAGCAGAGTACGCTGTACTAAGTGTCTTATCCAGACAGCACATACATTTTACCACTTCTGGTGTCAGCCTGGAGAAGAGATGAGTCAGTAATCCCATTCATGTTTGCATCTTCATTTAGCTGTCCAAAATAAGTACTGTCTCCCATCTTTATTCAAGTCAAACCTATTTCATTTTTTATATGTAAATAAAATTACTCCAACCACAAGTTGGAATTGGCCATGATAAATTATTAAACAATGGGCTTAACAAGCTGCAGGACACACTCTATCCCCTCTACCCTAGACCCTTCATATTGATATAGAGAGACTCCACTAATAAACCCATTCATCTTGACTTAGTAACATGTTATTAAGCCACATCAATAAATCATTTATATGATTTTTTAAATGTATGAATTTAGAAAAAAGTTTAAGATGCCCACATCCCACATTGACAAACCACACATTTTGTAAAAGAGGCATAATAAATGAGTTAAACAATCATTTTGAAATGTAATTTTATGAAGTGGCTACACTTCAAATTTTACCAATATATTTGAGGTTTGGCTGCTATCTGAGGCCTTCAGGGTTTGAATGAGCTGCATCATTGGGGCTGAAGTCTACCCCACTTAGCCCCCTATTCTGTCAACCTTACTCCAACTTTTAAGAGTTAGGAAGTGCTGAGTCAGCACTGAAGCACTCAAGAGCAAAATCAATCACTGCTGAGCTGAAGGTTTGGAGCAAAAGCTCCAAAAAGGTTTTCATGGGTCATGGCTCCCAAAAACAACAGCTCTTGACTGATGAATAATTGTAGAAAGAGACATCATTTTATCAGAGATCTTAAAAGAAATAAAAAAAACTGTGCTTCAGTTATCCAAAGGTGCTGTATATTTTATTTATTTTATATATAGGCTACTATATACTATATATTTTATAAGGGCCACTTCACTCAGACTGTATTTATTTTTGCGGTCCTGACTGCTGCTGCTGAGAGAGAGACATGCTAGCACTCGCTAACATCCGGGACAGCTAGTGGGGCTAGCAGCCCTGAGCCCTCTGCTGTGTAGCTTCACCTGAGCCCATTGGCTGGAGAGAAAACACTGACTCCTGCTCTCCACCCAGAAACGTCCCCGTGCACAACAAAACAAAAAGACCAAAATAGGCAGGGGGGGGGGGGGGGGGCTGTGTTTATTTTTGGGCAAAAAACTCCAGACTCAACCTTTAAATTTATTACACCCCTAACTCAGAAAAGAGAAATACTGACTGTTTCGATGCACCGTGATAAAAAAAAAAAAAAAGTAACATCCAATAAACATCCCAACAGCAGATGTAGGCTATAGCTCTGGATTTTATGCTGAATCATCATAGTTAAACACAGCTCTGTTTTCTATCAAGTATGGGAAACCAGAGAAGCCTCGGAGGATTAGCTAATGCACTGGCAACATCCTCCCTTTCAGAGAGCCTCTCGCCCAGACACCCATCACCTGACATACTCAGAAACACTCAAGCAAATCCAGGTTCAAACAAAAGTGAAACAATCACTGGATGGTAAAGACCAAGCTAACAACAGCTCATAAGGTCTGACTCTGACTCTCCTTTTGGGTGTTAAATTTAAAAAATAAACTATATCCATCTTGATTTTGTCTGAGTTTAAGGAGTTCAGGAAGTTACTTGTCTCTGCATGCTGGATTAATTATTTCATTTGGGCTGACTGATGACTAGTGGTGTGTAAATAGTCCAAATATAGACACAGAAACACATTTCTGTTCAATGATCCTGTCATGAACTGAGCAGGGATGGGCAGATGACAGAATGTGCGTGCGGTGAAGCTGTGCTTTGACACAGCTGTGCTTGGAGCTAAATGCTAACGTCAGCATAAAATGTTCACAATGACAATGCTAAGACACAGATTTCACGTGTTAGCAAGTTAACATTTGCTAATAGATGGGTCTCTGGGCGATGTCATCAGTGAGACGTGTGTGCGTAGGCATGCATGGGGGCAGAAAATGACCCAAAAATGACTGAGGGAGCTCAACAAAAAGTTGTTTTTGTGCCTAAAACTACACAAACTGCAGAAATAATGAGAGGAAAATGTTCATTATCTCAAGAAAGAAACTCGCCCCTTAGCCCATATATCCGAGAATTATTTCCAGTGAACTGGTCAGAGCTCTACATTTTAGACTCTGGATGGTTTTATACTGAAACTGCAGGGATGCATTTCTTTTTAAACCTCAGTCACACTGCTTCCTTGTGTTTCAGGCTGTTTAACGAACACTGCTAACTCTGCCTCTCCATTAGCTGACAGCTAATGACAAGGCAGACTAATGCCCTTAGAATGGATATTAGATAATTCTGCAAAAAAAGACAAACAGGCAGTGCCATTGTTGAGACTGAAGACCTTGTGTGGCTAATCAATAACACTGATTAAATCCTGTATTGACACAGGTTGTCAGGGGTGAAGCTCTGTCTGTTTACACTGCAGTCATCCCTAATATGATGTTTTTGCAGTGATTGTTTATGATTGTCTGGAGTAGGAATTTCATACATGCTAGTAACTGAACTTGAGCAGCTAACAGCATGACATTTTTTTAAAATCCTAAATGTATTCTGTGCTGGCCATTTTTCTTTATTTATTATCATATTTAGTTAAATAAATTCAAGGACAGTTATAGTATTAGTTTTGCAGGTATTTGGTCATAAACTGGAAAAACCTACAATTTTGAACTAACTGCTTGATATTTTACTCAAAACTACAAATCAATCAAGTTTTATATTAAACATCTGATTTCCTGTATTTCATTAAATGTTCTCTGTCTTGATTCAGCCATAAAGTTATTGTGCAGTTAACCTTTATGTCTGCACTTTACGTGCATGCTCTCTATTGCCATGTTGCCCCATCACACTCCAGCAGTTAAACCTTGTGTATCAACGTGCTTTATAACAAATGACAAGTAACATATTGTTCTGTATCGCACCATGGGTTTGACCTTTGTACAGTCAGGAACTAATAGCACCTCATTTATTTAGCACTTATTTCTAATGCTCATTCAAGTCAAGGACTATTTACTATTCAAAGGAAATGAGCAGTAAGCTCCCTCAAACTAGAGCCTTACATTTCCCTCAGAGATTTTAAAGCTTTACTGTATTATCTGATGTATTTTATGATTCTCGATTTTTTTTTTAAATTATTATTATTGATTGATTCTTGATTTTTTTTAGTGTCCTTTGTGCAGTTGTATTGTTTGGTTGTTGACTGTGACTGTTTCTTGTTCTGAGGTTTTTTTTATTTTAATAAAAACTCTCAACCTCATGGTGGAGCTAGAGTAAAAGTTGCATGACTGTGTGCAATTTCATGGCAGTGCACATGTGTTCATCTGTTTGCCTTTATTTGCTAGCTGACAGTGAAGCCACACAGGGAATGTGGAGAGGGGTGGGACAGGACGGCACGTATCGTTTGCCTCCAGCTGGAATCAAACCAGGCAATTTTGAGGCGTAGACCACAAATTCCCAGGGTTACCCGATAGTGCAGCTTAATTGATTGAAGAATATTTCACTAACATTGATGTATTGACTGACAGCCTCAGCTGATTAATTACCTGACTAATTGGTTTGTTTCATTATTGGATTTTCTTGCCCCGCAGGGAGCTTTAGTGATCAATGCACCGTCAGCATTTTTGCAGACATTTCTGTGGAAAGGGGTCACTGTGTCCAAGTCATTCAATTTGGACCAGAACCAAAGGACTACTACCACAAAAGTAGAACTGCACTGACAGCAGAAGAAACGTCCCCGAAATACGCCATCGTTTATCAAACATACCTGCACATTATCAAAACGTCTCCTCCTTGCATCTGCCCTCACTCTCTCACCTTTCCCTCACACTCAAAAAGAAAGTAGGCGTGGGCAGCCTCCATTATTTATCTTGCCTGGAGATGCAGTGTACCACACACTCTCTGTGCTATACAGTATCTATAAAACATCTCTCCTGCACAGGCAGAGCACAGACTCGCACGCACACAAGCAAACACCCACACTGTCAGATGTATTCCCAAAGTCCGCAGGCAGAGTGAGCCTGACTTCTGCGGAGTAAAGCAAGCATCCAGTGCAATGCAGTTGATTTAAGAATTCATGGTGCAGACACGAGGCACAGCAGCTTTGCAGAGCGAGGCAGCGCTTGCATCCCCTGCATCCCAATGAGGAGCCGAGGCTCTGCTTCAACTCCACATCCCAACTGTAACCACATAACACCTTAGTAACCTGGACAACAACAGCTCAGCATCACTATCACGACTGACCAGTATGTGTGTGCAGTTGCTACGATATAACTGCTGGCTACTTTCCTGCCTTTCCCCTTGAAGCTATAGCTGGGAAGGAGGATGAATTACAGGGCTATAATGAAGACTAATTAGGGGGCAAATAATAGCTGAGATAATATTCTAAAGCATAATACCTGAAGGCTTTAAAGGACAAAAGTCTCATGAAAAAAAATGTTAGTCATGGTTCTTGGCAAAATAGCCTTTCTATATCTTTCTTGCCTCAAATGTTGCCAACAGCTGGGTTGAAGATAAATGAGGATAATAATGTCTCATAAAACCTCAGACCACATTAAACTTTTGTCGCATCATTATTGGGATTATGACAAATGTGAGCTTTCCTTGTGCTCATAACTTCAAAAATGCATAAGGATCATAAGGCAGCTGCTGTCCTGAGAAGGTGAGATATTTTGGAGGTTCTCACTTCATTTTTAGTATATGGCTAGACCTGCTGCTGGTGCTGTTGCTCGTGTCCCATTTTATCAGCAACAGTCCTAAAGGCAGGAATAAAGAGCAACAAATGGTGAACAGGTTTCAATAATCCTGCTTGTGGCACCGTCAAAAACTTACCCTGCTCCAAAGAACAAAAAAAAAGAGGGTAATGCGTAGCTGATGTTTGAAGTCGGTAGTGTGGTGCAGGATGGATTATCACTTCAGTGTCCGTGTAACTACCAGGCCACTACTAGAGTAGCCTACTGCTGCTACTGCCCCTAAACATCCCTTTAAATCCTTTACACTGCAGTGCTGTTAAATCAACCTCCAGTCCAACAGACTACTCACCTCCGAGCGCAGCTTTCATTACAAAATTCATGATGAAGCAGTTCTGTGTTCTCTTCCTTTACTGGTCACGTTATCAGGGACAGACCTGTAGCCAGGGGACAGAAAATACACAAGCTGTGACTGGATGAATACCACCGTTAGGACATGCAGTTTCACTCTAGAGGGTTTAATGTACAAGTTTGATGGGATGGGGGAGGGAGATGATGATGATGATGATGACGAAGAGGAGGAGGAGCTGGAGGAGGCTTGACTCGGACAAGAAACGACCTCCAGACAGAAATCTTGGTTTCTGTCGACAAGGACCACAAAAACGATAATTACAAAATTTTCGTAACTCACTTTAATTCTACTTCCTGAATAGTGTTCATTTACATCTAAACGCCCTCAAAATGTGATCAGCTTTAGTCCCAGGAACAACAAAGGTGATTAAACTGGGTTAAGATGGCTTTGCCCTCCAGTACTATATTGTATCCTGAGTTTTGTCAAGGCACCTGCGCCCCCGATTTACAACTGCACTCCATCTTGGATGGATTTATGCTGACGCTGCCTGACTGCCTCTGATGTATCCTCGTGGAAATGACTCCAAGAATTAAATAAAATAGGAAAAGGGAGGAGGGAGGGGAGAGGGGGCAAAGACAGGGTCAAAGATGAACAAATGAAGACATGGTTTCTGTCAGTGCTCGAGTCTTAGAGAGCATTACCTCACACAATCTGCAAGAGCGTTACATGACAGGACAAAGGGGAATTTTTAAAATATGCATTACAGTGTCTCACAGCGTATCCATGGCTCTTATGTGTGAGTTTACAACAGGCATTATGGCATTTTATTCCCCATGTTATCACTATAATAATTCTGTTGTATTTGCTCTGGGATTTATAGTGACTCAGGACAGCTCCACGGTGAATTTATAACTTTATGTGGAAATTGCCTTGTTTCTATAACATTGCTGCTGGGACTTTGTGGTGCTCAATTGTGTGAGTTTACAAACCTTGAACTTATGGTAGATTATCAAATATATCATTAATCACTCTCATCTGAAATATAGGCTAATATTTCAGTAGGAGTTGGATTGCTTAAACCCTACTTTATGGCGACCTTACTGCACTTTATGATATAGGCTATATTTACATTTTCTTTTTTATGACATAACGAGCAGACGGTTAGTTTTGGTGCATTTTGACAGCATCCCTCTGCAGAACAGGCAGAGAGAGAAAAAAAATCCTGCTGGAAACTTGCTGCTGCTCTCATTATAGCGCCGTTTCGTCCGCGGGTCATTTTCATTCGCCCAAAGTCGTTTCTGCACCAGCCGAGCGTCTTTAAATCATTTCCTGGTTCCCTTCGCCTCCATCATCTGCAGCAGCATCAGTTTCTCCTCACATGAACCCTTTACTGTATTAACTCACTGCTCCTGGCGCGGTGCAGCATTTCGGCGCAATTACAATGGTATACGTACTCAGTTAAATTTCTTATTCCTGCACCCACCACAGCCTTGCATGCACATTATGCTGTATATTCATAAGTCAGGAGGCTGACTGCATGCACATTAGGCTGTTTTTTAGATCAGCATCAGCATCTTTCACCAAGTGCACCAACCTATCTCCATCCTGTCCCGTACAGTAAAGCTGCACACCAACATCTCAGTCTAAGGTTTGTTCGAGCATCATTTACCTTGTTTTGATCCTGCTCCAAGTCTGTATCTCCGAGAGAGATGGGTGAAAAAAACAGCCTCGTCGCAATGCTATAATCACCTTTATTTTTCGCCTTCCGCGGTGTTGGAGGAAAACACAAGTTGTGCGTCTGAAAGGAGGGATTTGTGCCTCTCTCTAGCTCTCAGTTTGCAGACATGCCGGTTGTGGCAGAGTCAGGCTGCAGCGGCGGAGGAAGAGGCTGAATTCCCTGCAGGAGGAGATGAGAGCATGCAGAGGGAGAGAGGGGGAGGGAGGGAGCACATCAATGTAATATCACCTCAGCCAAGCCTCTGTTCAGGTTTCGAAAAAATCAACAGAAATGATATAAAACATTTGGAAATAAAAGAAAGTACCGGGAGTGAACATTAAGGCTATAACTTATTAATTGTAACAAAGGACAAAGTGCTAACAAAGATCAAAGGAGCCTCTTTGTGTTTCATTCATTCTCTTATTAAATTGTGTTTTTAATATCCTTCACAGTTTTATTATCTTTTATTAGGTTTTTTTTTTTTCTTCTTCTTCTTTTTTTTTTGCCAGTTAGTCACAGAAGAAATTGTTCACATCATGTCGACATGCAAGTGTTAACAGTTACTAACTTGGAGATCCAAAGATACAGAGAAGCATATAGTTCCTTTTGGAGTCATTTTTCTACACACCCCGAAATGTCAGTTCACTCTCTCGCTCTGGTTTGGTCACCACCAGCTTCTGATAAAAAATAATATCAGGCTGCTAAATGTTTTACCATATTGACAATCTAACTGCCATATTTTGGAAATCAGGTTTAAAGAGAATAGTGAGAATGGAGCAAAATGAGGCTTTCCTCTGTGCCCAACAAGTCCTTTATGGTGCAGGTTACACATGATCCATAATTACGTTATATCTTGACCATATGACTTGAGCAAAGGAACAAATACACTAACGTAGTGTAAAGAGTGCCAAAGTCCATGTTATCAGGGATTTGGGGTGGATGGATTGGTCCATTGAAAACACAGGGCTTTCATGCAAGATATTGGTGTTTGATTCCAATATGAAATTAGTTCCGAATCTGTTGGTTTTATCCAGGGGCAATTAATTAAGTTAGGCCAAAGTCTAAGTAAAAATCTTCAAATGTTGAAGATTGACTTTAACTCAAATAATGATATTTTCCAAAACCTAACCAGCAGCTGTTTGCCCAAATCTATACAGTTCATGACACACAGTAATAACCACCATCACAATTGCTACATCACTCACAGTACAGTGGCATGTTTCCTTTAGTAAGATGGGTCATTATTTCTGGAGACACACATCATCCAGGACCAGGTGAAAAAAAATCACCTATTAAGGTTGTTAAGGTTGGAGGCCTTGCTAAAGGAAACACTGTGTACTGTGGCCAAAACCAAAACAATGAGCTGAAAGACACTGTAGAACTTCAGTTCAGACAGTTTGTTCTTCAGTTTTTGCTAACAACATCTTGTTTTGTTTCCGTTCTAATGCCTATTTTCTTGTTCTTCTTTCTTCTTTTTCTTGATGACATTAAGTTGAAATAAATCACAGACAAACCAACATCTCTATTTTATCTGAAAAAAACAAAACCCTTTTTACTGTCAGAGGCTTGAGAAGAGAGTGTAAATGAAAAATCAGCCATTTAAGATAGTTGTAAACAATTTATCTCATCTTCGGCTGCAAATATCTGCTGTAGTAGTGGAGTGTCATCAGTCCTCGAAGATTCCCTTGAAAATATTGTCTTGGCAGGATGGAAAAGACTGCTGAAGTAACAGCTCCACGGAGAAGTCAGTATTCAATTTTTCTTATTTTATTCCCCATGTTTAACAATCATGATTGAAAAGATGAAAAATCAACCTGGAAATTCATCGTTAAAGCTCAGTTAACTAACTGTTGGCCACTCGGTGGTAGAAATATTACAAACCACCCTCAGAGCACCAAGTCCTGATACGCTATTATTAGCATAGTGTGGCATTTTTGCTAATGATATGATGCTATGGTTTGCAAATGATGGCCTACTTAGCCTATATCCCAAACAGAGCAAATGGCAGAACAGGGCAAACATGCAGGACAAAGAATATGATTTATTACACTTACTGTGTTTCCAATCCAAACTCAGCTCTAAAATAAACCTTTTCTGTTTTGTTTTTTCAACCTAGTAACTTTGCACTTTACACACAGTGAGGCAAGACAGGTTGAGAGGGAGCACCGTGGGGAACGAGGGGAGCTTAAATTGCTCTGTCTCCCATCAATTAATCAAGACATAGGAGGCTGCGTCCAGTCACCACCCTCATGGGACAAGCATCCATCACCTTGTTTATAGCCAAGAAAGGCTTTGAAACATCAGCAGCATGCATGCTTACACACACACACACACACACACACACACACACACACACACACACACACACACACACACACACACACACACACACACACACACACACACACACACACACACACACTGGCACATGCTGTTGTTGTCCTCCAACTGTCCAAAACTACTGTCATATTATTTTTTTATTTTTTTATGTGCCTATGATTTATACTCTCTTGGTTTAATGTCATTTTGCTCTTGACCCATATCCCTTTTTGTATCATATCTAACCATGTAGCTATCCACTCTATGCTGTCTTACAGTTTTCCCATGCATACCAAAACATCTACATAATAATGCTGAGTTTTCCAAGTTTTTCATTACTGTAATGTAAATTATTTTGGTTTTGAAAGTATTTCACTTTGGCCTTCTGTTTACCAGGTTGGTATGCTTTGCTGTCTCTTCATCTGATGTGATTTGTTTATTTATTCTTTGCAGACTTTGTGTTACTCTAACAACAGGAATTCAAACAGCTGTTTTTCCCTTGATCATCTGCAAGTCAGCATGTGGCCTGTCTCCAAGTAATGAGTCACCATGAATATAGGCCTATGCCAAAATAGAAAAAGTTACCAATTATTACCTGAGCTAGGCTACTGGTACACTCTGTGAGATGTTGAATGAACGGTTGTGGTGGTGCACTATCACAGTGAATCTATTTGATGCTTCTGCACCAGCATTTTATACCAAAATACTTTATGTATCACAGAACTCCACAGGGATTGTATGCCATTCAAAAAGGGCAAATTAACATACCACTGCTGAAAAGGCTGGTTTTCTTGCTCTCATTAAAGCAGAAGTAGGGCCTAAGCGATCCGGTCGTTTTGGCTAACTTCTTGTCAGCCAATGCAGTTAGCAGTCCCCGCCCTCGTCATGGATCTATTGGTCCTCGTCCCTACGTCACCACATTCACGCGCATCCCTTGGCTGTACACACAGCCCTTCATGCCGTTCTCTCTCCTCATTGGATAAAGGTTGTAGGATACAAGGAAGTAGTTTTCTCCTCGGCTTACAGCAGAGCAGAGTGACTGACAGACCCGTGTTTCGGACCAAACACTCAATGTAAGTGATTGCCGTCGGAAGATATAACTATTTAAGACTTATAGTAACGCAAATATTCCGCTTACTTCTGCTTTACGCTATTTTATGTCAAGAAAATGCAAATTCACATCATTTTCAGTTCACGGATTGAGAAGGACAATCAGACTTTGGAATTAAAGAAGAGTAGAATTTTTAATTAGTAGGCTATGCTAGTCATTTTGTGGCTAGCTAATCTGATGTCAGTATGCTAATATCCTCACAATGACAATACTGATGTCATGTGGGTATTGTGCTAATAAATGTTTTTTTGTTTTTTAGCATGTTAGCATGCTATCATTTGCAAACCAGCCCATTAGCAGAAAGTAAAGCTGGGGCTGAAGGGGATATTTTGAAGCGGTGGACTGGCCGACTTAGGAGTCAACATTTCCAACCTCAAAGCTGCGCTGCTGTCTTCCTCACCTTATTTGCTCTTGTAAATTTTGCCAAAACATTCTAAATAAATAAAGAAGAGATGTTAGCATTTGATAGAAATAATTTGACACCAGCCAATTGGGATCTCCAGTTGGTGATCCATTGTAGAGACTAGTTCTAGTCTTAAGTATTTTAAGTTGACTCATACCTTAGGCCTACTATAGTCCCATAGTCTTTTGGGGCAACAAAATTAGAGACAGCAGAAAAAAATAACCAATTTTGCATGGCCATTATGGAAATACTTACCTTCATCTGAACTGCTGAAGCTGTTGCCCAGGGACAAAGAAGAGCTGATATCGAAATAGGGCACAGTGCTGAATGCTGAACTTCTGCCTTTCGTCACAGCTGCAGTCAAATGCGAGGTGGATTATGTCACAGGGCAGCAACATAGTGCCACTGTGCCATTTCTTGAGGCAGGATGTAGTAAAAAGGAAGCAATTTAGGTATCTGCTAATCTTCTCAGCACTCTTTTGAGTGCGTTCATAGTTGCGTGCTAATAGCAGCATATAACATAACCTATATTTTCTGGATGAGTACAAATATGTGCTCATATTTTCAGTAACATTTTAGTTAATAGGCAATTATTTTCCAAACACAAGATAACGATATCCCTGCATGTGTGGTTTATGTAGCTTATGTAATATTTGATTGATTACTACAGTCCCTCATCAGGCAGTCACCTCTGTGCACAACAGATTGTCTTATTGCTGACAAAGAGCCAGCAGTCCTACCTCCTGGCCCCTAAGTATCAACTACGGAGGCATGCAGTGGATATATAAGGACTCCATATCAAATCCCATTCATTGTGATAGAAGATGCAAGCTAGCACAATGTCGACTGAGCACCATGAGGACAGAGTCACTTTGAAGTATTGAATTGTGTGAAGTACACTGAAAGATAATTCAGAGGATGAAACACAGTGCTGCGCAG
The DNA here is from genome assembly GCF_905171665.1 of Trachurus trachurus. Classification (NCBI taxonomy): domain Eukaryota; kingdom Metazoa; phylum Chordata; class Actinopteri; order Carangiformes; family Carangidae; genus Trachurus; species Trachurus trachurus. The sequence goes on along the minus strand of NC_139891.1, from coordinate 11,225,939 downwards.
TGGCAGCCCAAAACATCCCTTAAAAAATATATTAATCATACACACATTAACACCGAGCTGGTGGTGATCATACAGTTGGGCTTGTAAATAGACTAACCTTTACTAGATGTTTTGGGATGTTGACAGTAGGCTGGACAGTAATCAAAGAGCCTGTTAGATTAAGCCAAGAAATACTATACTGTCTACATACTGTATATTCTCTGCATATATGCTCACAAAAAAAACACTTAAGCACTTCAGGTTTTTAGCTGTCATCACTAGACAGCAAGTATTGCATGTACACATCCTGAGCCACACTATCTCATTGATCTGGACACAAATGTAACCCATGTGAGATACAAACCTAGTTCTGGAGACTGGTGCCTTATCCATTATGCCACTGAGTTGTTTTTAAGTATCTGTCCATTCATCATTTACAAACTTCTGCTTCTCCAATGCACAATTGAATCAGATTCCACTGCCAATTGCTCATCCGGTTAGTCATGTAGGCCTAAGTCTCTCCAAATGTATTTGTCATATTTTGTGCAAATATGATTTGTTTTTTGGGACCATTGTTTTGATCGTAGATTGTTGAGGTTCTCTTCTTCAGATGAACCCTCAACACAATGAACATCACCTTTGCTTCTTCTTTACCTTGAAGCTAAGCCAACAGAGTTAGATAATCACGCACAATAAATCCTCCATTTTTTTTTTTTACACATTTCAGGCGCTATCCCATCAGATTGTATGCTTAATGTTTTCTTATGTTCAAGTATAAACCATAGTGAAGATAACGGAATAAACAGATTCTCTTTTGTTCCTTTGTTTGTAGGAGGGGGTCAGCTGTAGGACGCTAGAAATTCTTGCTGACACTTTACATCTGTAATAGGAGGTGCCTCCTTGATAAACCTTTATGACATCCCTGCTCTCGCCCTATCCCCTTGCAGACTCAAGCAAGTTTCTACATAGTTACTGTCCCAAAATAGCACAAAGGATTCATCCTTTCCTGTGTGTTATTAAAGGTAGCTAAAATGATCTGCATGAAGATAAAGAACAAGGCTGATCCTCCTCATTTCTTTGAAAAATCAATCAAAAATTATTTTCTGATACATTTGTGGTGTGTTGAAGTCGTGCTTTATTAAATCTTCTCTGTTTGATGATGACAGTATGACCTCTTTGACTGAAACTCCCCTTTGAATCAGTGCATTGTGAGGCGAACAAAATGTGATGTCCCTGTGATGTGACTTCAGTGCCTCGAATGCAGAGGCTCAGTATTCATATTTTAATGTGCAGATTACAATATTCATGATTCCTAGCAAACCCTTCCCCTTTTTTTCCCCTCATGGTTTTACACTGTGGCATGGCCAGCATTTCCTCTATACTGGGGTGGGTCATATCCCTCCATCTGAAGGGCACACTGGCCTCTGTCAGACTATTCTCTGAAGTCAGAGGGGAGGAGTCGTTAGCTTTGGATATTACTCTGCTGTCCATCATTCCTGCTGCACTCTGAGGTCCCCAGAGACACTGAAAGAGGGAAAGGAGGAGGGCGGAGGAAGGGAAAGAAGGAGAAAAAAGAGGCGGAGGGATTGCATGTAATTGTGTGTGTGTGTGTGTGTATGTGTGTCCATCAACCCGTAGAGGACCTCTGAAGTCCCAGACATAGGGAGGTGTACACTGCTGCAATGCGTAAAGGCATCGCAGCTTCACAGTTTCATGCAGTGAGGAGACTGACTGACTTGAAAGGCTGAATGACTTGTTGACTGACTGTATCAGGAATACTGTATTGTGTGTGCTTGTGTGTTTGTGTATCTGTGTGTGTGCGTGTGTCCACTTGAGATCGGCACAAATAAAACTAAATATGCCAAGCTTTGGAGAGAGACCTGAATACGATAGTGGTGTTAGTCAATTGAGCAGTCTTATAAAAGTGAATGACCTGATGAGAATGATTAATTCATTTACACATGCATGTATCTGAAACATATAATAAGCTTCATCTTTAGCATTGTTGGTTCTGTTTCCTTATTGTCAGCGCATTTAATTTTTCCTTTCATCAAAAAATTTCAGAAAAAGGCAAACTGATGTTGCCAACAATTGGTTCCGGCCTTTGTTCTGCTGTCAGCCTCTAATGATACAATTACAGCTTCAAAACAGTGGCAGTCCATAGGTACATGGGCCAAATCTACAAACAAAATATCTGACCTGTGGAAAAAATTGAGCTTTCCCCCACTTTTATACTTCAAAACTTTAAAATAATGAAGAAAGTACATTTAAATCCTTCTGACCATGCTCTCATAATGTGTAATGCAGTGTTAGGGGAGGTGGGAGGCTGAACAGGTTCTGACCTGAAGTCCATATAACTAAATAATATATAAGTTATATGATTTATTCCATACAAACAGGTTATAGTCAAACAAAAATGAAGCAGGTAATTTATCAGGGCTCAAGCACTGACCACGACCCAACTGAAACTGCAGTGTTCAGCCTTTTACACTCACCCATAATCCAAGGAGTCGGAAATTTTAGAATTTACTCTGCTATTATGGTGCCGTTTTTGCAATTGACAGACATTTGAATTTAATAAACTCCAAGATAATTAATCAGATCGACATCACATTCAAATATTCTCATCTTAAGACCTTTACAGTGTTAAATTGCAAAGCTTTTGAGATTTTATTGGATGACAAGCCACTTGGTAACTTCTTTAGAAGAAGAAGCTTTGCACATTCATTAGTGTGCCCCTGCATTGCTCCCCACCTCACAGAAGACACAACATCAGGTATTACATTTTTCTTGTGCCTTTTTCTTCATCATTACAGTAACAGGAGTAGCTAAAGCTGGTAGGGTGTCATATTCTTCTCCAAGGCTATTCCTTTTGTGTAGTCATTCATTCTCATTTAGATGCATTTACACAAAACTAAAGTGCAGTAATTTGCAATATATTCACATCTAGACAGTTGTACTCCATCATCACCAATTTGTGCTACATTAGGCTTTGTTTTCGTCATCTGCTAGTCATTAATATGGATTGAACCATATGTTCCCATTTAGAAATGTCTTTCATGTTTCACATTTTTGCTGTGCATGCACAGGGGATAACATTTGTCCATAGCATCCTTTTACATATTGGGATTTTGTTAAATGGATCAGTTCATGTGTTTTGACCAAAAGCCAGCAGAGGTAAATTTGGATTGAATTTGTTATCACTTCCCAACTAGTCACTCTTATTACAGCTGTCACATTGAAATCTCTCAAAATGTCAACCTAGAGTTGAGTTCACACCTTTATCTTTCATGAGGTTTTATCCATCTGTGGTCCATAGATTCTTCAAGCTAAAGCAGCATGCACAGTGATGCTTTAATTAATCATGTAAATTACCATTGTTAGAGTTACAAGGTTCTTTACTCATGCATGACATCAGAGCTCACCATATTGTGGTGTCAAAAGATCATTCGCTCCCTGAGGTCCAACAGCCCAACCAAGGAGTGGTGAAGGAAGTGGCTCAGTGTGACAACTGGAAACACTCCAGTGCAAAGAGACAATGCTGGCTTGTGTAGAAAAGATAGAGGATGACATAAACAAGTGAAAGAGCGTGAGGTTACTGAATATGCTTAACTGGATTTGCTCACTTGCCCTTGATAAGTGGGACAAAAGGAGAGGAAGGCTGCAGCTTGGGGACTGAGGCACAGCACAGCTACAGTGCAGCAGGTGTATGAGGACAGTAACCATTGTGCCGTCTGTCGAGGGTAGACGAAGTTTGTGTCCTCGCTGTGCCATGGTGGCCCAGTCGCTGGACTGTAGTGTTTGCATGTGCTGTCCACATCGTTCATCTGCAGCGTGTGAGCCGCGTGAAGCCTACTGCCGCCTCTGTATCTCCCCCTGTACCTGTCTGAAATAGGAATAAAATACTGCAAGCGGCTGGGCCCCACTCTCCTCCACAAAAACACTTGGAAAGCGTCCAGAGTGGAGCGCATCGTGCCCTAGAAAGCTAGTGCAGTAGAACTGTCACGGAGCAATGCAGTGAAGAGAGGAACGTGACAGGATGGTGGGAGCTGGATTAACGCCCACCACACAACCAAATGTGAACATAAAGGTAGCGCAGTAGACAGCAAGAGCAGAGATTTGGATATATCAGAGGAGATTTAAGACACATTTAAATAAAATGTATAATAACATGTGAAGCTTTGAAATGGTGTTAAGAAGCTGGCCTGGGACTACCTGCCCCAGTATGGGGTCAGGGAAAGGGCCGGAACTGGTTTTTCACACTTACACATAGAGGGATAAAAGAATCATATTGGCCATGTAGTACATGCCCACGTTTCCCTGACTCTAACTCTAATAACTGTTTTATTGAGACTTGGTGGCAGTTTTTATTGGACACTATAAAATGCTTAGACAGGGTGAAAAATAGATGAGTATGTGGTTTACAGCAATCAATGGTTTGCCTTTTTAGCTCATCAGATTTATGCAGCTCAAATGTCAAGGTCTGAGGATGTGCCACCAATTCAAAATGACAGTGCTCTAAGCTGGCTCACAGACCACCGTGCAGTGCTCACATTAGCCTATTGTTAAAGCAATATTGGCTGCAGCCACCACACCACACACAGAACTGAATCAGGGACAGAGTGTCACATTTACCTGAGCAGACACAGTGCACTGGAGGCAGAGGCTTGCAGAACACCTCTGACAGGTATAGTGCCTGTCCAAACATATGCTTCCTTTAGTTAAATGAGTGGAAGTGACTGTATTTTACTGGACTGTATGGTGCTGCACAGACAATGTTTGTTTGTATTTTTATTCCACAATACGGAAAGATTGCCCAATTAATAAACAGTAACTGATATTTAACAAGGTTTGTCTCCCGTTAAACTGTCCAATCAAAGGTAAGTTATGGTTTTCTCTAAATTCAGTGGTGCAAATGGAAGTTTGGCAGCGGAATAAATGTAATCTTTTCATGACTTTATAGTGGACACAAATCAGACAGGACTTAAAAACATAGCTCGTTTGCACCTGTGTTAAAAGCACACTTTAAGCGTCCAACCTGGTATTGTTTGAAATGTAGTCAGAGGCAGAGCTGAACAGACTTCTGAGTCAGGTGAGAGAAGAAAACATGAAGACGAAGAAGAGCCAACATGGAAAGAGATGCATGAGCTTTTAGTGTGCTCACTATGTGTGTGTCTGTATGTTTGTGTGTGCATATACATTTATGTACTTATGAGCACAGAAAAAGTGTAGAAGTGAGACAAAGCACAGAAACAATCATGTGTGTGTGTGTGTGTGTGTGTGCGTGTGTGTGTGTGTATTTGTTGGCTGTTCTGTGAAGTCATCCTAATTAATAGCTGAGAGTGTTTGGCTGAAAGTGTTGTGCCTTAAATTAGAAAACCCTCTGATGTCCAACTTGGCAGCGTAAACTAGCCACATTAGCACACATGTTCCTAAGCGTCATATTGATAATAATAATATGTTAACCATCTTTGTAGGGTATTTTCCTAAACAGCTACAGCAGCTACAATGAACTATTCATGGGAAGAATAATTTATGTAGCTACCTATTGGAGGCCCATGAATAATAGTGAACTTCAATCACAGTGAAGGAGACTCCGCATCAGCAATATAGGGAATGAGAGCAGGCTAGTGTGTGTGTGTGTGTGTGTGTGTGTGTGTGTGTGTGTGTGTGTGTGTGTGTGTGTGTGTGTGTGTGTGTGTGTGTGTGTGTGTGTGTGCGTGTGTGCGTGTGTGCGTGCGAGCGATGCTGATTGAAGGAGGTCTTGGTGCAGTGATCAATACTCTATGGGTCATAGTTAGTAGTTTTATGAGCTAGTCATCCTATTGCCTTTTATTTTATGTGTCAGTCACCAAGCTCACCCCCCGTCCCCCAACCCACCTCTCATAATCCCGCACACATAAAAAATACTCTCACACAAGCCCTCCATCCATCCCACTGGCAATAAAGATTGTGCTGACAGAGCAGCCTTACAGTAGCCACCGATGGCTAACGTCCAATGAGAAAGGGTGTGTCCATGCCTGGGCACATGTGTGTGTGTGTGTGTGTGTGTGTGTGTGTGTGTGTGTGTGTGTGTGTGTGTGTGTGTGTGTGTGTGTGTGTGTGTGTGTGTGTGTGGGTGTGGGTGTGGTTGTGGTTGTGCATGTTTCTCCCATATGTCCACTGCCATAGGATAAGAGATAAGGAGTGAGCAAGGGGAAATATGTTGATAGTTGTTAGTATTTTAATATAATTCTGTGAATTGTCAAATTTAAACACAAATAGAATAGAAAAAAATATTTTTCCTTTTTTGGTTGGTACAGTATATAAATGTTTTTGAGATGGAGAAGTGGGGCATGATGGACACATGTTATTAATAATAATTAATGTTAATTCTACTCAGAGGAAGCATTTCAGTGCATTAAATGTGTGAAGTAAAGGTTTGCATTCTTTTGGTGGAAAGCAGCCATCTTATTATGCTTCAACCTCTATACACCCTCTATTCCTCCCCTGAAGATAGCATGCTAACCTGCTAGCCCAGCGTGCCCCCACTGTCTGGTCACTTTCTGTCATTATGTCACCATTTAGAGTCCAGTCTGCCCTGAAGAACAAGCTGCTAAGAAGTATTATCACTTGTATAGTAAAAGCTGATGATGGCTTAATCACTTGGCCCCAGTTGTGAATAGCTGTTGTGCTAAGACTGGGTAGCTATGTAGCAATAGTAAAATAGCTCACTAATGACAAAACTAAAAGAAAGTAGGATTTTGAATGGAGTTGCTATATTTAAATTGTGGTCTTACTATACACAGTGAGGATATAGCCTACTATACTTAGGAAAATCTTTTTTTGTTTTGTTGTTGTTTTTTTTTTTTTTTACCTTTAAACACAGGAAGCCACACAATTATGTGGCTTTAATTCTTATTTTCAAATGAGAATCTTTTATGATACAATAGTTGTTTTCATGAAAATCAGACCCACCACACTCACTATTATAGATGAGACACAAACCTCATACAGACTCTCTTTGTCTCTCCTTTTTAAAACTCTGTGAAATTACCACCTTTGAGAGGAGCACAAATCAGTGTTTATTGATTATGTTTCCTGTCTTATCCTCGAGACACATACACACACACACACAAACTGCTGATGGAGCAGGCTTTCCGGTGCAGCGGAGATCTGTGAATAGATACATTATAGGCTACAGTATGTACACTCAGAGAGGCCATGCATATTTGATGGATATAAAAAGGTAAGGCTGAGGGAGAGTTATGTTGGCTCTGCCCACTCTCTGAGCACAGCACACTTTCTACTGCTACTTACAAAATTATGCAGCATTATTCAGAATAGCACAAAGAGTCTAAATTACAAACAGGATAATAAGAATGTTTTGATTGCTCTATAGAAAACCACATTTGTCCCTTGTGTCATCGGTCCTGGCAATCACCATCACCCTTTGATTATATTTGTCTGTGCCTCTAATTTCATTTTGCTCTCATTCAAAGTTTCACCCTTAAATGTCTGCAACCACAGCAGAATATGTAGGCCTACTACTGTGTTGGTTTTAAAGCTGCTCAATGAATGTCTGGGCTAAAAGCATTTTCCCCTCCTCTCAGTTCGCCACTCTCTTTGCTCCGGCTCCCACACAGCCTCTCTATGCTTTACATGTGACTTTGCAGATATGATGTGTGTCCTTGAAAGAGACCTTGGCTTGCATTGCAGTCATGATGATGGCAGTGAAACAAGCTCTTTGGCTATGTTGCTGCCCCTCAGTGGACAGTACAGAAAAGTGCATCTGATTGCAAGAGATATTTGCACGGCATGGTGGAGCTAGTTTGGTTGGAGGGATTTCCCCGAGTGACTATGTATAATTATAGCCTCAGTTGTAAATCATTCATGAACATTTTTTTCCTCTTTGAATGAGCAAGTAACTCCACACTGCAAGGAAAAAATGTTCTTTGTATGATGGAAACAAGTCATAGAAATATACACACAGGTGGTAATGACTGTAGAGAAGTGAAACAGTCTGTTAGAATTAGACTTAAAATGCTCACAAAATAACAACTAAACTCTGAGAGGACATTTATATTTCATTGGTTTCCTGATGGAGAGTGCCATGAAGGAACTGGTCATCAGAACAATGTTTTGCAACATGTTGGGATTTTTGGTTATAACATTTAATATTTAAATCATATAAATATGACCAATTCCAAGCCAAAATACTCTCCCCAAAGTCTAAAACTGTAAAAATGCAGCATCTGAAACAGGCTAGTATAAACTGTAATATGAGTAATCATTTCCTCATACCAGCAAACTGCACAGCTTTGGTCCCACCCAAATATCAAACTGCACCAAAAGTGTCATCAGCTTACAGGAAGAAAAGATACTCGGTTCTTATGTGTAGTCTGCCCTACTTTCCTGAGTGTTGTTCAACTTTAACTCTCCTCCCCCCCCTGAGGGATCATTAAAGTTTCTTCTCTATATTCTAGATTGATTCAATCAGATAAAGGAAGCCGTCACAGCCCTGCTCTGTCAGGGTCTCGATGTGGAGCTGCGATTCACCTCTCAAAATACCTAATAGTGTGTCAGAAAACAAGCTATTAATGGGACATGAGCAAGAGAGGCAGCATATCCACGGTGTCCTAACATCATCATCAACTACTGTGGCATTGTTAAAAATCAGTCAGTGTAACATGAATGCTCCTCCCAGTGTTAATAATGGTGAAGTCAATAAGATGCTGAAAAAGAAACAACCAATTCACCTTTGAAAAATTGAACTGCCTGTACCGATCCCTGTATATTCAGTCAGTCTCCCCCCTTCATTGCCTCCTTGCAGCAAGGATGCGTTAAAAAAAAAAGCAGGGACCAAAGAAAGAGAAATGGACAGACCATTAAAGAGAGGTCAGATAAGGCAACTCTGAGTGGTAGCAATTGATAATCTGTGTGCCTGGATAGGATTTTCCTTATCTGTTGGTTCGCTGTTGTTAGTTACTCAGCTTCAGCCAGGGGAAATCCTGCCTGTTATCTCACACAACCACGGTAATAAGGCGCACCCTAACCTGGCAGGGAGAAAAACACCACAACTGGGATATTCTTTATCCCTCTGCAACATTTAGCTGTGTATGCATATGTGTGTGTGTGAGAGAGAGAGAGAGAGAGAGAGAGAGAGAGAGAGAGAGAGAGAGAGAGAGGGAGGAAGGAAGAGCGATGCCTTGCGGGTATACCCTGCATCACATGAGCACAATTATACAGCAGGGACTGGTGCTGGGGTTTCTTTTTATATTTGTACTCCGGATAAGTGGCACATGGTAGCATCAGGTATCCAATGTGACTGTTGAGGTTACATTTTCATAGAGATGCTTTTATCACTGCAGTGTCAAGATAAAGTTATTTGGAGCCTTATGAGAAAAGAGAATATAACCCAATGAAGAATATTCTCTCTATACGATGATAGTTTTGAGAGTCTGTTTTTTTTTAATATATTTTATTAAACCAAGTGAGAATAACTCAGTCACTCAGTCAACACACAAAATTTTGGTCCAAAAAATATTTTTAAAAACGTGGCAAATGAATTCCCCAGAGGAACTTCACAACAGCATGAACATTTGTGTAGAAAACAAATACTGTATGTCTTGTATGATGTTAACTATAGAAGAGGAAGTGTGACCTGAATAGCATCTCTCATTCTGCTTCAGCACAAAAACCACATGACAGTCACAAGGTGTAAATCCCTGAGTTCTGTGCATGCATGTCACACATTTTCTAGTCAGCCCTCTTTTTTCTTCTCTTTTACTCACTCTCACACACACTTTATATCATGTATGAATGAGGAATCCTATATAACATCCTCTTTGTTTCATTCCTTATACCGACCACATAGGTTTAAGTTTTGACTTTGCTCTCTTTTCTGATATCATGATTTTCAAAGAGCAACAGCAGCACAGATACAGCGACTGCAGTGGAGTGCATCCCATTCAGTGTAGCAAAGCCCCCTGGATACATTTTCTCTTTGAGTGCATCAAAATGGATCGGTTTCTTCTGTGTTTCCCCACAGGTGCTGTAAAAGTGATTCCACGGATGTGGCCAGAGGGGAGGGGCATGCAGAGTACATCCTGATTACATCAAGAGAATTTTATGGTTTCACGTTTCCAGAGTAAATAAGTGAATGAGGGACAGCACAGCACAATGGAATGAGGAACCATGCAGCTTACACCAAGTAAGTTGGAAGTAACACAAGGAACATGTGGACAGAAAACTGGCAAAACCTGCACCAAAGTGCAGCAAAGTCAAAGAATCACGTTGTGTATAACTGTGACACTTGGTTGAAAATAGATTATGTTCGTCACTATTCACAGGCCACATTTGTGGACACAAATAGTGCCGTGAAAATCAGCCAAATCATTCCAGACCTTTTCACTGAAGATTTTATATTACAAAATAATCAAACAGTATGTGCAGTTCACAGTAACTGAATAGAGACAACAGACAGCAATCCTGCAGTGCACCCTCGCTGTTAAAAGCTGTGGCTCAGGCCGAGAGTATATTCCTCCACTCCCCCCCCCCCACACACACACACACACACAGTAATAAATAGCAGTCCTTTGTGATATCTCAGGGTTGAGTGGAAGAAGGAGAGAACAGAGGGGGAGGTAAAGTAAGTGCATTGCAGTCTCTGTACACGTCCTACTGCGTCACACACAAACAGACATACACTTTCTCATTCCCTCTGACTCATCCCCCAGGCCACCCCCTCCTCTTACCCCATCTCAGTCCGTCCTCCACACACTCACCTAACAATCGATCTGTCAACACTCTCCTATCTGATTCCCTTTCTTTCTTTCTGAGCCCACAGTCCTACAAACTTTGCTAACTATTCTTTTTTTCTTTAGGCAAATCCCAACCCTAAATCTCCTTCATCTGGCTATAGCTCCCTCTCAGGACTCCAAACCACCATGATGCTGTCAGTTCTTATGCAACCCCACTCCTGGTTGTAGGGGGAAATAGCCCTGCAATGCAGCACAGTTATAAAATAGCAGTAGGCATTAGGGGCTGCAGTTGAGACAGAACGCCGCCACATCTATCACTACTGTGCAGTGTAGTTACTCTGCTCTGCACTGGTTCTGCTCTGATATTCCCTTTTAGTCTTAATACGTCCCCATGTGAAAGACTGAGATCACACCAGGAATGCCTTTGTGATACCTTTTCTTCAAGGTCAAATCACTATAACCTTCTCACAGGACTGTTTTCAGACACATATACCTATATGCTCTCATACACTGCAAATATATGTCACAAATAGTTTGAATTTAGGTTTAAGAAAAATAATGGTCTATTGTGTTGACCTAGCTGCATTATAGCCTAGCCTATTATTGTTACAGTAACAATAGGCTACTTAAAAACATTAAGTTTTTTTTCATCAGTCCAGCATGAGTGTGTGATAGTGATACTGTACCACTGGGTCCAAGAGTGTGAGATCATAAACATACACATACACTTGGATGTAATGCGTATTTCCGTTATAATCTGCGTTGTTGCCAGGTTATTTGACGTATCTGAGCGCTGGCTTTACAGCAGCATAAAGCTAGCCAAGATAAAGCAATTCACATTCCGTCTTTGTTCAACACAATAAGAGCCCTTTTAATTTTCATTGGTTTCAGGTTACAAGTCTTAAAGATACGACTACTTGAAATAGGTTTGCTATCACAATGGACTCCAGTTTGCTAATCCCGAACATTAACCTATCTTGAGACTCTTTTTCTTACTGGGTGGAACATTCATAATTCATTCTACACCAGTAAATGCACTCCATAAAACGTCTACTGGTATTATTTTACTTATGAGTGGAAAAAAGAGAAACAGGCCAATAATAATTATTTAACCCATTAAATTATAATTAAAATATTATAAATATAAAATTCACACATGCACGCACGCACTCACGCAAGCACGCGCGCGCGCGCACACACACACACACACACACACACACACACACACACACACACGCGCGCGCGCGCACACACACACACACGTTTCCATGCTGAAAATGCAAGCGTTTGCCGTAGTATGTTTTATTTTGAAGGTCCAAAGTGCGTACTTCCGGTGTGGCTCTTGCGCTTCCCTCCGGTAACTTGACGTCACTCTTCTCTGCTACTGAACCCCCACGGTGCCCCCCTCCTTACGTTTACTGATAACTATTGTAGAGCGAAAGCAGAAGCCGAAGAGTTGGATGTGACTATCGATGGTTTCAGCGTAGAGCACAGCGCACCTGGACAATTCAAGGTAACTGTTTGTTCCTGCGGAGTTTGCTCCGGTGTTTACAGAGAGACGGTCAGACTCAGAGAGAGTGGGACTGAGGAGTTGAGCTAACTTGGGTGCCATCATCCAGTCCATCGGCTAACCTTAGCTAACTTTTACTCCGCTGCAGCACGTTTCAGTCCGTGTGTGTGTGTGTGTGTGTGTGTGTGTGTGTGTGTGTGTGTGTGGGGTGACCTGGGCAACGTGTCCCAAACTGTGGCAACAAAGCGCTGCGTGCGTGTGGAGATGATGGTGGCAGCAGCACCGGTGTCGCTGCTGCTCCCCGTGCTTGGTTGCTAACGGGACAGTAAGTCCTAGCAAAACATTGTTACCGTGGCTAAGGTAAAAGCTTTGATAAACTCTGGATACTGTTGGTTGTCGATTATCCGAGACATTTGTTCGGACACAAAAACAACAAAGTAACAAAATTTAAGTTGACATGCACCAAAAAGCTGGATGCCAACCGCCGTAAAATAGAAAGAAAGAAGAAGTTAAGTTGACGTGATGCTGTCCCTGTGTGTTCGTCTTAAACTACTCGCACTAAACTTGGTCACTACATGAATATTTAACCAGCAAACTTTTCTGGCTGCAGTAAAGCGTGTGTTTGTTTTAGTCACCAATGACGACTAATGTGTTTTCCAATACGTTAAAATACACCAAAAACCGAGAAAGTTACAACTAGCTAACTGCCCAAGTGCTACACAATTTACCCTACTGTAAGATGCTAGATATAGATAATATCTCCTATGGGCCAGCGTGTTGGAGGAGTCGCATTAAATTCTTAACAGCAAAAGTTTACAGCTTTTATGAGAGACCTGAGAAGAGTAGTCGCTCCTATTGAAGACTGGCACAAAGAGGTTGGTTAGCTGTTTCTTATAAGACTTCCTGCAGAGTTTGCTTAGACCTTACATGTGAACAGGTAGTGCTGTCATTTTATCTTATAGTATAGTCCAAGTTCACAGTCATTCAGCACATTACTTTGTTTTCTACTTTGCTCCATTGGAGTGAGTCCACATTGATTGAACACTATCAATTTTCGTCTAGTTTGATGTTTAGCCTACCTGTTTTCTGTGAATCATGGTGTCACTGCTCTGTCAACACTGTCAGTGACTAGCCACTAGTGTCCCACTGTACATCCATCTTATTGAGATGGTAAATGCATATTGCCCGTCCATCATGGGTACTAGCCTAATACTCACCAGACTTCACTTAAAAATTGCTTCAACGAAGTTAAGTTGATCAGCTATTCACATTTAGTCAATTGTTCCAGTAACTCAAGTTAGAATACATCAAATATTGTGCTTTTCTCCCATGTGATTAAAGAGATTGGCTTATCAATTGAATTAATTGATCATTTAATTGAATAAATCACAATCTGTCAGTGGAGTTTATGGAGTCCTGCTATATATATATGTTTGAATATTTAAATCAACTGCAGTCACATTTAAAATGCAGAGAGTTTAAAGGTAAATGCATAACAACAGAAACAATAGACAGTGAAAAACCACAGAAAGGCGCCCTGGAGGAAGCGACACAGTGATTAAAATGGTTGAAGTGCTTCCAGCTTCTCTTCAAAGTGACTGTAAACTTAATACCCTAAGGGCAACACTCAAGGATCCTGAATGTTTAACACAACTGTTCCAGCAGAAAGAATTTCCCTGAAGACATGGAAACGGGCTTCATAAATTTAAAGCCTTCAAGGCTGTTTTCTATTTTTTAGTTTTCTGCCGGGGTTGGGTTTTAGTTTTTTTATTGTTTGCATTATACCGTAGCCAACGTCTAGCTATGTGATTTTCTGTTGCCCTTTCCCCAGTTTGTTTATGTCTATATATTTATGAAATTAATTTGAGGAAAAGAATATGGTAAAATAAAGTTACCTTGAAGAAAACAGGAATCTGCAGGTCCTTGAACTTCTTAAATATACAGAGAACGGTTGTTAAATTGAGTTATTGATTGCAGAGTCCTGTGTATCAGATATGGCAGCTGATGATCTTTTATGGCTTTTTTTTAATCTGTGGCCACAATATCAAGGTCTGTGTTTTATGATAGCCTGTAAAGACCAGTAAAGTGAGGGCAAGCAGGCTGTTACATGCAACTGTGTGTGAGTTATCGGTAGGAGTTTGTATGCAATAGAGACCATTTTCACTAAGGAACCATGGAACAGAGAATTGGGTCTGGGCAACATCCAGAGTTGATCCTCATGCATGCACCAGTCGATGGGAGATGGCCTGTGTTTTGTCATCTACAGTAGTTGAAGATACCGGTTTAATCAAGGGATGGTGGTTGGGTTAATTATCAACATGACCCTCTGCCCACTGGTTAATCTCCAGACATTAACCGGTTCTATTCATACATCGGCCATTTGGCCCATGGCCAATGTATGAATAGAACCGGTTATGTCTGAATTTCAGACATTACACAGACACTGCATGAGGGAGCAGACAGTAAAGTAAAGTCAATTTATTGTGAACAGCACAAGTTGCATTGAATCTGACATTTTCAAATCAGATTCAGGCCACTTTCAAATGTGGTACTGAATCAGATTCAGCGTGCGGCGCCTGGCATCGTTGTTACTGTTCTTTTGCGCATGCGGGTCAGTTCGATTTCTGATATAGTCCACATTTTAGATGGTAATGTGAACAGCCAAACAAAAAATCCAATCTGAGCAAAAAATCCAAATTGAGCAATAGTGTGAACGTAGCCGTAGAGACTGATGGGGATGGTAAAATAAAACTAACATGCCAATTAGGGATGCACAATATTGGATTTTTGCCAACATCTAATGTGCCAGTATTTTGAAACTCATTTTGAGCGATTGCTGATATAAAGCTGTAGCTTTTCTATATTTATTTTATCAAGTTACAGTGCATTTATTTAGAAATTAAAGCAGAAGTAAGCGATCCGGTCGTTTTGGCTAACTTCTTGTCAGCCGATGGAGTTAGCAGTCCCCGCCCTCGTCCCTACGTCACCACATTCACGCGCATCCCTTGGCTGCACACACAGAGAGGACCGCCCCTTTATGCCGTTCTCTCTCCTCATTGGATAAAGGTTGTAGGATACAAGGAAAGTTTTCTCCTCGCCTTACAGCAGAGTGACTGACAGACCCGTGTTTCGGACCAAACACTCTATATAAGTGATTGCTGTTGGAAGATATAACTATTTAAGACTTATATTAACTCAAACATTCCGCTTACTTCTGCTTTAATAAAAGTGCATTTCCCAACACAGAACACTGTTCGCGTTATCACAGGCTACAGTAGAAAACTGTTCATGTTATCACGAGCTACAGTATAAACACTGTCATTGTTTTAGAGTCATCTGAGAGGTTTAGTGTACTTTATGTGATAGACCTACAGTTCTGATGATATATTCAAACCAAATTGTGGAAAGTAAAATATGGTAATTCATTATAAAGTGTGTTGAGGTGGATCCGTGAGTTGTTGCATCTATTATCACCCTGTATGTTGAGTTTATAATGCTCATGTCATGTTCTGATTGACTAGAGCCCCATGTGAGGAAAAAAGCCACCATCCACTTCATTTGAATGAGTTTTGTCTGTTGATGCAGTGAAAGTGAGTGCCAACACAGAGGATCCTGTAAATTTGATTTTGGTGCAAATAGAGACTTTTGGACTTCTCAAACATTGAATAGAGACAGGGATGTTGTATTACAGATATGAGTAAAGACTGAATTTCAGCAGATCTGGATATACCATAAGCACCTATCTGGATACCTTAACTCCTCCAAAATGTGCCATGTTGTTCTTGTATTGCCATATAGAAATCCAAAATGCAGAAATTTTTATTTCTCACAATTTTTTTTTCAATATTTGCATCATTCAAAGACAAAAAAACATGCTTCTGTAATATACATTGCATTACAATGATTCCTTTACACTGATATAAAGGAATTGTTTCCTGTAACTTTGAGTTTCTCTTTATGAAATTCGGTGTAGTAGAGGAAGAGGCAAGACCGTCTAATTTGAAGATCACACCAGAGATTTTTTCTAATTATTTTCTGAATCTCAACAGATTTAATCTGAAGCATATTGTTTCTGACATTTGTCATTTAGAGGTAGATATGGCCAGAGGTTGTATATAGTACAGCCACAGCTGAGACTGCTACAGCTACTGCTGCATGTCTGGCAGGATGCCACATGTTCTTTCTTTTGACCACTCAGCCGACAGTGGGCTTTAAGCCTAAACAGCCCAACCTCGCTCTCGCTCAGCTCCTCCCCCAGCTGTATGTCTGTGTCACCCTACCGCTCTCTCTCTTCCTTTCCCTTTTCCTCTGCTGCTTGATGGCTCGTGCATGCCCTCCTTTTGTTGCGGCTCGGCTAAGGAGATAAATTTAAGAAAAAAAAGAGAGAAAAAAAGGAAGGATTGGAAAAAGAGCCGAGGCTATTCACTGAGGCGTGGGATGGAAAAGCATACGGGTTCTTTGTGTACAAACCCTCATGTGAGTCAGATGGTCTTTTTTTCCCTCACTCTCCTTTTTATTGCCTTATTTTCCCATCCTTCTTTTCATACTCGCACTGCATCCTTCATGTATCTTTATTCTCTACGCTCAGTATCCCTGCCTCCATTGCTGTGTCATCCCAGCCATTGTTTTTTTGCATGCGTACCTACCCCATACCATAACACTGGCTGCTGATGCTGTTATCATGCTTGAATAAATGTAACGGTGTGATGAATGAGCTCTGACAGGATGACAAGATTCAGTCCAAGAGGTGTTTTGTGTGTGTATGACCTGACACATGAACATTGAAGAAAGGTACATCAGCAAAGAATGAGTGTTGCTCCGATTATTTGACACAGATTAGCTAAGTTAGCATTCACATGGTGATGTTGCATCTTTAAAGGTCTCACACCATATGGTCATAGTAGCATACATTTGAACTTGGTGTTTAAAGACTACAAACTAACTAACTCTCACTCATTTGTGAGTTTATATGTCTGATTATATTTAAGAATAATGAGGAAAATAAGGGATGATGAGGAGGATAAATAACAAAAATATAAGTCAAGAAGACAATCAACTTATTAAAACAATAGTTTGATATTTATAATTGATAGAATAATTATTATTTAAAAGAACTACAGCTGAAAAACAGAACTTCCTGGTGGCCTGAAAAGGGGAACATAGCACCACTATGAATGAAAAGAAGACTGCCACAAATTTGTGTAAACAAAAAACAAAGACATGTGAGTGAGACAGGGATGTAGAATCAGAACTGAACTGCCAACTGAAATAGTTAACATATTTTTACACTCATGTGTATTATTAAGACCAGTGTGCACTCTGTAGGCCCTTATTAGTGAAATCTGGTGGGATATCTGACAACCCTGTACTATTGTGGATGGTCTTACCTTGGCATACAATCTACTATACAGATCATGCCTTTGAAAGGTGCTACGGTACATGTTAAAGGTGTCCAGAAAAGAAAATGTAATTTGAGCCCACTGTGGGTCTTTACATTAGTGTAATAGGCTAATAACTCATCTATCAGACGTTGTAGGCCAAACTTTGTGCAAAATTCTATTTTCAAGTAAATCCGGGATGAAAGTGTGGTATTTTTTTTCTGCATTGGATAATGCAGGCACACAAATTATGTGTCACGTTGCTCACGATTCATCAGCCACTGATATTGGATCTCTCATCCGTCAATCAAACGTCTGAGACACACACACACACATCGTGCTTGGTCTTGCCCCAAACATTGAATATCCCGCCCGCTCGATACAGACCAATCAAATTTGTTTTCCTCACTCAGGTAAACTTGTGCGGCAATTCGTGAAATCTCATGGAAGGAGGCGCGACAAACAGGACAAACGGCCATTTCTGAACACCTTTAAAATTAGGGATAAACTAAGTATTGGCACGGATAATTATTGGCCTGAAATACCCTCTAAATTGAAACAATACAAAATGTTGATTTTTGAAGAGTCATAACTGTTGTTGTTTATGTAATTACAGTAGTGATGTTGGTTATATTATTTGGTTAAATCAGAGGCATAGCTATAATGTTAAATTCAAAAATGGTATCGGTTATCTGTATCGTCATCGGTTATGAGAAGGGGATAGTGATCGGTTATTGTATGGGTGGGAAAAAAAGAGTTATTGTGCATCCCTAATTTGAATGCAAAAGTTAAGTCACTGCCAACCAGCCCCATGGCTAGCTGTTTAACAGCTCCGTTCAACTACTGCTACATATGAAGGAGGCACCAATTATGTAATTGGTTTGGATACAATTTGGGAACAGATGACAAAGGTGGACAAACATCCAAAAGGAGCGTCAAAGCAGCAGAAAGGCACAAATAATTTCCAGTCAACAGTCACGTGATTCAGATTGTGATGACAAAACATTGTCTTTTGTCCAGATTTCCCACCCATGTCAAACAATAAGGTTGCAGATTACAACCAACTGATTATCCTGCCCTTTACCTCCACTATCTAAATATGCAGAAGGAGCTATGGTGGTCTTTAGGTGATGTAAAGGTCTTCTCTGGAGCCATTGCGTGGTTTGTCCTGGGTTACTACAAACATGCAGATGCTGAGAAAGAGCACCCACTCCTTATGCAGATGTTAAGCGTTCATCCTAAGCTGTTTTGGTTCCCTGCCTGTCCTTTGTTGATTTTTTTTTTCTTTCATTGGCCCAGCTGGTCTGATCACGGCACTTTACTGCTGCCAACACTCTGCTAACATGTACATACCATACCATAACACACAGAGTGTCCTGTTTATTGCAGGCAACTCCAAACTTGTTATGAAGTTAACTCAATTTGAGACCTCAATTCCTGCAGGAGGGAGAGCGAGATGATCAGATTCAATGCTGCCTGTAACAGGCCACGCCTAACAGCCCAAAAGACTTCTTGCCTCTGCCATGCAGTACATTATTCCCCAATTTACATCTAATTTACCAAGAAAAAAACCAATTTGCTTTGGCAGAGCAAGAACCTTGGCCCTTTTTTAAATCAGTCTAGGTATTGTTTAACCAATTGTATAATAACTCTTTTTAATGTTGAATTTGATACGAGAAGATTTCACTGACATGGTTCAGTAGAGTACAGTAGAGTTTTTTTTGTTGTTGTTGAATTTCCATTTGTTCTTTTTTTATTTGGTACTAGTTCATCTCGGACTCATTAACTAAGTTATTAATGTAAGATTGTGAGACTCTGAGTTGGAGTTCTTACCTAATCTTAAATGACTGCTTAATGTGGATATAAATCAATATGTTGTTTTTGGCAAACTCATTCCATGATTTGCTCCACCCTAGCCTCTTTTCAGAATAAATAGCTATTACATGGTTCTAATTGCGGGTTTAAATTTTGCAACATGTTGTTATGAAGACACACAATCTGTTGTGGCGCGAAATGTAAAGTAAATTGTGTAACGAGACCAACATGTTAAATTGCCAGTCCGTTTACCCACTAGGTTGCACGTTGGAATACTGATCAAGCCTGAGCTGAGCTGCTTCAGAATACAAATGCGGATTTCTCCATCTATGCACTGAATAAAACAAATGGTAACAAAAGCCCAGATTGAAAGTCGTGTTATGGCGTCTCATCCCAGTGACCTGGCATGACTTCATGAGTATCAAAAACAGATTGGCTCAAGTCAGGAGCCTTGACCTGAGCAGTGCCACAATGTGTTGCGCTTTTTTGAAGCTAGTACAGATCAACTACATCATGGCAGAAACAATGTAATCTAATGCTAAAATCTTTCACCCTATGGCAGCATTCTTCATGCAGCTGAACTCACATGACAGAGCACGGGCCTTTGACATCTGTTTGACATCAAAGGGCTTGATATATTTGAAGTTTAAAAAGTATTACTCCTTTATTTTTGCATTCCTTTCTGTCTAAATAGGACATCATATAGTTGACTTTGCTCCTTTGCAGTGATGTTAATTTGATATTATTATGACGAAGATGCCATCCACAGTGAGTTTACATGTAGCACTCATTTACACATCATTCAATGGGACTACAGATGAAATATAGCTAGTAGCTAACTCTGGTACGGCTGAGAGGCATGCACTGTCCCTGTTAAATAAACAAATAAATAAATAAATTGATAATTAGAATATGATATGCAAAGAATAGCAAGCAATAGAAACAAGAAGGGATTTGGCATTTGAGCTTGTATGGCAACACCTCAGGCTGCATGGACTGTGGTAAACAATGGATCACACCATGGAGAACATGATGGAATTTAACATTTGTGCCACAGTGGGGACCCTGTTTTTTTTTATTGCTGTTTGTTCTTTTTGACATCAGTAACCCCTCCATTCCTATTCCCAGAAATGCAAAGGAGAGAAACACAGCCCAGCTAAATCTAACTTAAGGGAGTATATTTTGAATTCCATGCTCTCAATCCACTCAGGAATTTGAGGTCCCTGGAGTTTACCACACTGGCTCTGGTATACATTATGCATACAATAAGTCTCTGTGTGTTCTAGAAATTCCATCCAAATAAGTGTTTAGATCTGTTGGATGGGCTTGTTGAATGCTCAGTTTGGCTTATGCAACTGTCATGATGCTTTCGCTCAGGTGACAGCAGGCAGCCTTCAGCTCCAACTATAGATGAATGTAGTTGTATGAGTTATAGAGGGCAGATTTTGACAATGAGCATTGAACCTTTGAAGGTTAAATAATGCCTATTTGAACTTCTGAATAGAATGCAGCTTTACTGACTTTATCCTAGTGTGACCAACCAAAACGCCCCAAAGCTTTTTTTTTTTTTTTTTTGCTTTGGTGTAACGTGAGAAAAGCTGCATGAAAAGTTAGAAACATAATGGTAACAAGGATTCTTGTTTGACAACCTGGTGACACTCAACTTTACCTGTCAAGTCACCTTAGCCCGACCACTGATCAGGGAACAGATAAAGGAGGGAGTACATGCTATCAATCTACGTACTACACAAGAACATAGAATGCATCACAGAGATCAGTGAATAGTGTAAAGAAAATCCATTGAAAGCATCTGGTGGGTATTCACCCATGTGTGAAACACTGTTATTATTTCTTATCATTCACGTCTCACCAGACAATAAGCAGAGACAGGCCTTTTGTGTACTTGATTGCCAAAGACCTGTCACCTGGGTGTGCACAAGTTCCTGTCTGGTCAGTATGTTTACAGACAACAAAGGTCAAATGACTGAGAGACAGAGCAGAGAACATGCTAACAGAAACATGTTGAACATGGAGGGGTTACCTTGAACTCTCTGGGTAAACTGAGGAGAGAAGAGGCCTGCAGGTCCCTGAACCCTGGAATGAACCTTAAATAAACAGAGAACCCTGGCCAAAGTCAGTAAAGGAAGACTCCTGTGTTTCCAGTGTGGCAGCTCATGTTGGTTGCATTTGTTTTTTGTTTTTTTTATGGCTTTTATACTGACATCGGGCCAAAACAATCAACACCAAGGTATGCAAATTCATCAAACCTGTTCTGACCAGTAAAGTGAAGACATGCACACTACACATGCTGTTACCACAGGAACAGCCAGAGCTCTACTGTGACTCTTTTGTGGGTTTATCTGTGGGAGTCTGATGTATGCAAGTGTAGATAGAAGCCATTTCACGTATGAACTGTGGACCAGAGAACTGGGTCCCTATGTCTAGGGTTTCTCTCTTGTGAGAGCAGCATTCAGCCGAATATCACCCATATCAGATATTTTTTTCTTTTACTTGAAATACCGGTTTAGCTGTAAGGAGGTGGTTAGGAAGAGCCTTCAAGAATAATGATACAAACGTCACATGCCCACTTGTTCGTTAATTCTTGAGACATGAACCAGGTCTAGAAGGAGCAGGTAGGAAAATCCAATTAATGTTCAGTTCAGATGACTTAGATGTCGTGTTGTTTTGACAATGTGGAATTTTCTATTATCGAGTATACTCAACAAGAAAACAATAGATGGTAAAGGAGAGGCGCAGTCCTTGTTCACCAAATTCGTGTCTCAGAAGCCAATCAGTGGGCAGGATTCAGTCAAGTGGTGGTAACGTGATCCCCCACAAACAGTCTCTGCGGCAACCGCAACACAACATCGTCTGGCATGGAGGAAATATGACCCATTAATTTCAATGCGGCCGTGCGTCATAGGCTACGCTTGTGTTTTCGTGCTTGTCCACGGCGCAATTGCCTTCAGTTTTGTTCAGACCAAACAAGTACCCAGTACAATGATAACTCATCTTTGTGTTTATTAACTTTTCCTAACCATAACCTTCTTTCGTGACCACGATTAGAACGCATGACCACAACTGTTGTGTCATCCAAAAAAAAAATAAAGATAGTGTCCTGTCAACAAATTTGTTGTGACAAATGGCAAAAAAAAAAAAAAGCGTTACGGTACCGCAAGTATCGTACTTGTGGTGAAATTTGGTGGCACATCTGTGGTCTGGTTTAGCACCTCCCCCAGTTATATTTATGTGTCACTCTACCTCTTTCTCTTCCTTTTCCCTTCTGCTGCTGCTTGTTGGCTGATGCATGGCCTCAGTTTTGATGTTGGTTGGGTAAGAGAGAAATTTAAAAAATAAAGGAAAGAAGGATTGCAAAAAGCTGTGGTTTAAGCACGGGATGGAAAATCATATAGGCTTCTTGTGTACCAACCCGCATGTAAGTCAGAAAGCCTTTTTTTGTGGCCTCACTCTCCTTTTTTGTCTTTATTTTGTCTTCTTTTCCTACTCACTGTTTATCCTTCACATTTTAATTCTGTATATCTGATGTGATGATCTCAAGCAGTAGGGCTGGGTGATCTGAGGATATCATGGATGATCTTGCTGTACGATCGACTTTGCAGATGAATGCGACAGCTCATTATGTTAAAACATGCAAACATTCTAAGATATTAGATTGGACATCTGATTACAAGTTTCAGTTCAATCACTGCCAACAAGCCCTGGCACTGGCACGAAATGGGGAGTTGTAGTTCATGTAAGGAATGAGGGACTTGTCTGCGGGCAGGGAAAGACAGTCACCGGATTGTCATACAGTATGATCTTAAAGCAATATTAACATATTGGCAAATTCGCCTATTGCCATAATCCCTATAGTTTAAGAGACGTCCACCAACCGGAAGGTAGGAGGTTCGATTCCCGGCACCCACAGTCCGCATGTCGAAGTGTCCTTGGGCATATTGTCCAAGTGACTAGAAAAGCGCTAAATAAGTGCAAGTCCATTTACCATTTACCATGTCGGAATGTATAGAAGAAGCTGTAGTGGAAAGTAATAGCAAACAATAAAAACAAGAAGGGATTAGGAATTTGAGCTTGAAGACAAGACTACAAGCTGCATGGACTGTGGTAAAAAATGGATCACACCATGAACATGATGGAATATACTATAACATTTGTCCCACAGAGGGACAAATCCTTATTTGTTCTTCCCCATGTCAGTGACCCCTCTCGTTCTATTCCCAGAAATGCAAAGCAGTGAAAGAAAGCTCAGCCCAGCTAAATCTAACCTTGATTTTCTATCCACTCAGGAATTTCAAGGTCCTATGATTTATCACATCGGCTTGTCGTACATACACTGACTCTGTTTTCTATAAATGTCAATTAAGGAATCATTTTATTTGTATTTTTTTTTACAAGAAGTAGACGTTGAATGTTTAAGCAGCTTTTGCAGCTGTCGTGCTGCATTTAGAGCAGCAGAGGGCAGCAAGTGACCTTCAGTCCAAATGAGATGAGCCAAGTATCACCACTGGTGCCTGAGAATGAACACATTTCATTGTGCTTTTGTATTGTGTGGAAAAAATCTAAAGATTCTTGTTTGACAACTAGGTGCCCCAACCTCAACCTCCAGGTGACTTTGGCCTGCCCACTAATGCGGAAACAGATAATAGAGGGAGTGCATATTTACCCTATCAGTTTTATCTACATGTGTGTTCAACGCCCAGTAGAGTACATAATAGAGACTACCGGTAACTGTGATCGGAACCAGTTTTAAACATCCTGCTTTTGTAAGGTATTCACCCATGTGTGAATCTTCCGTCATTTGCTGATGTGCATCTCAAAAGTCAGTAAACACAGAGACAGGCTATTGTGTGCTTATCACTTGATCACCAAAGACCTGTCACTTTAGTGTGTGCAAGCACCTGTTTGGTCAGTGACGCTATAGACTAGGGTTTCTCTTTTTTCCATCTGATACCGATAACCAATAACGTCCTGCTTGCGATGCCAATACCAATGGCTGATAACATTTTTAATAGTTTATATACATACCTGAGGTTTAAGAAAGGCTAAGATGTAGTGAGTAAAGATGAATTTAACATTATAGCTCTGTCTCTAACTTTACCAAATAATATAACTGACATTGTAACTTCAAAAATCAACATTTATTATTGTTTCAAATCAATTTAGGGGGCAGACGGACTGAATATGAGCAAATCCAGTCAATGTTGGCTAATTATAATCAGCTCTAGTAATGTCATCATCATTATCAGACTTTTCTGTATATTTTGGCCGATAATTGTCAGCCAATATCAGGCCAATAATTATCTCTACCTACAGTTGTCGTACATCCCTACTATAGACAACAAAAGTCAAATGACTGAGGGACAGAGGAAAGAACACGCATTCTCAGGAATGTTCACAAACTACATTATGTGTTGGGTGGACAACAAAGCACTAGGCTTGCTTGAGGCACTCGCTCGCTAGAGCCAAGGATAGTTAAAAAAAGCATTTTATTCCTCAGGGCATAATTATGAAGCATGAGAGACGCGTCTATGTGGCATGTCTCTATTGATTTATAAAACAATAGAGAGATGCATACCGTTTCATAAACCAATAAAGAAACGACTACCGGCTTATAAACCAATAACTGGTTTTGATGTTGGTCGAAACCGGTCGGTTTACTTCTCTTTTTTCTACTTTGAGCACTCGGTGCATTAGTGTTAACTATTTCCTCTGGTATCTGGTTTGATAGATCTGATGTGACAATGCCAGGCTCACCAGTGCCTACTTTTACCACCACCACTGCATCTTTTACACCATTTCTGGGCTAATGTCATTGTCATATGATTTGCTCACGTCTGCGAATAAGCTCTACTGTAATTGAACCAGTAAATTAATAGTGAACTATTAGTATAGTGAAGAGCTATCTTTCCAATCTGTTTTCCTCTGCCATGTGACCAGTGTTCCAGTTTGACTTTTGCCTTGCCATGCAAAGCACTGTCCTACAGCATGTTTTGAACCTCTGGAAAATGTGATAGCATGTGTTATTTATGTGAAATACAAAACATTTTTAGCATAGTTTTGTTGTGTTTTCATGCTTCAGCATCTGAATATTTGGAAGGCCCAAGTGAGTATGACCTGCGGGTGGGTTTTGGTTGGAAGTAATTAGGCCTGTCACAGTTATTCCGTAAGTGCCTGGTTGCAGTTATTTGAGCTTACTGCAATTATTTTTGCACAATTGTTAAAATCGTTTCCAATGATCTGTTAAAAAAAAAAAAACAGCTGGATGAAACCAACAATGGTCATATTTCCATCACTATTTCTTCTGACATCATCATGTTGTGCACCCTTTTAACGCCGCATTATGTAATAATGTAATAAATTTTCACGTCATTATGTAATAACGCCACATTTTGTAGTAATCTGACACATGTTGTAATTAAAATCTTGAACACAGTTGTTACATTTTGCATCAGTTATTACAAATTGCAGGTGTTATACTTTTTTATGAAGAAAATGTAATAATTTGGTGCATTATGTAATAAACCACCAACACCCGCCAATGTGTGGCACGAGTAGCCTATATGAATATCTACATGGACTCCCAATTAGGGATGCACATTTTGAATTTTCTTTCTGACCGATAACCGACCTGTTAACCGATGAGATTACAATGCCCGCGGGCCGATCGTTTTTAAAAAAGTGTGACACCAGCAATTTGTAACAACTGATGCAAAATGTAACAACTTATCACAAAATGCTGCAAAGTTTATTACATATTGCGTTCAAGATCTTTATTACAAAATGTGGCAGATTATATAAAATGCAGCGTTTTTACCTAATGACGTGAAAAATTATTACATAATGCGGTGTTACACCCCTTCTTCCTCTATGGTACTTTAATGCCACATGAGTGGAGCACCACAAACTGTTCTCAAGGTGCCTAATTTCTAATATATTATAGATGATGGCATTTCCATGAGCATCTGCTGACATCGATTTAGTTGCGAAGCCTAAAGGCAAACAGCATTTTTTATGTATTTGTTTCAGTGTTTAAAGCCAATAATGGCTCTTCTTCTTCATAAGGTTTAGTGTATTACTATGTTTAGGTTTATACGGTAACAGTGGCATAAAATGATCAGAAAAAGACATTTAAATTAAAATTATTATGGCTACTAAAATTTCACGATTGTGACAGCCCTAGAGGTAATGGATAATATTATGCTTCACAGTCTCTTTACTGGATCTCATAGTCTCCTCTGTTTTTGTTTTGTAGGAGCTTTACTATCTGAGAATGCAAAGAGGCAGAGAAAGAATGGAGAGAGAAAAGGTTCCAGAGCTCAATCAGGTATGTTTGTGCTTTTGTCTCCTTATGAATGTAAACTTAGTATGTGTTAATAAAAAAATGCATTCTTAAAGTGTTAAAATGAACAACTTATTCATGGAGTTTCTTATACAAATGGCCTGCGGGTGTCATGTGTTTCACTTCTGCTGTAGGGTAAGAGGAGATTGAGAGTGTGTGTGGCGACATGCAACAGAGCGGACTACTCCAAGCTGGCCCCGATCATGTTTGGGATCAAATCCCATCCTGATGAGTTTGAACTTGAAGTTGTGGTGCTTGGTTCGCATCTCATTGATGACTACGGGTAAGAGCAACTGGTTCAAGATAAAGACATTTAGAGGAAACCTGTTATGAGTTTTGAGGGGTTTTTTGTGGTTCACAGAAATGCAGGAATGAAAATGAGATACTTGTCAGTGAATTCTCATTAAATGTGATACATACGATCTTACCTTCTTGAAATATTTGATGTTAACACCTCCTCAGTTCCTCAGTGCTGCCTACGTGCAACCTGGACATAACCTTGCCAACCCTTGCAAGCCTGGTATACCTCCCTGTGGTTGGGTTGAGATGGATTTAACATGAAACTATCCACAATTATCGAAGTTCTTCCTTTAATTTGTTTGTTTTCCTCATATCCCACTACACAGGAACACTTTTCGTATGATTGAGCAGGATGACTTTGACATCGGCTCCAAGCTGCACACCATTGTGAGAGGAGAGGACGAGGCGGCTATGGTGGAGAGCGTTGGGCTGGCGCTGGTGAAGCTCCCTGATGTTCTGCAGAGACTGCACCCTGACATCCTGGTAGTCCACGGTGACCGTTTTGATGCACTCGCTCTGGCTACGGCAGCAGCGTTAATGAACATAAGAATACTTCACTTGGAGGGCGGAGAGGTGAGGAGGCTCATGCGTGGAGTGGTGTTTACTGGTGTAAACGAGACCTACTGTGATAATGTAGCCGTGAATTTTATTTCACACTACATTGACAGTGCATGTATGTTCAGTATGCCGTTACTCTTTTTTACTTTTACGTTTTTAGAATGCAATAAAGGAAGTGCTCTTGTGTACAACATATCCCATCAAATGTCAGATGATTGATAAAATGCAGGGTCTTCAAGCATTTTGCAGTTTGCAGGAAATTTGCTGTAATTGTCACCACATAACAAATAACTCAAATATCTCTTCTCATCCTGATGTTTTTCCCCCCAGGTGAGTGGTACAATTGATGACTCAATCCGCCATGCCATTAGTAAACTGGCACATTACCATGCCTGCTGCACACGTCGGGCAGAGCAGTACCTCATCGCCATGTGTGAGGACCACTCCCGCATCTTACTGGCTGGCTGCCCTTCATATGATAAGCTGCTGGCAACTCATCACCGAGACGACTATAAGGATATTATTAAGGCCTGGCTGGGTATGCAGAGATGCAGAGAGTCATTTGGGCAGAAATGTAGTGGGAGGTGTTAGTGTGTATATTTGTATGTGATGTGTGGTGTGTTTGTTCATGTTGCAGGTGACAAGGTGCAGGAGCAAGACTATATTGTGGCTTTGCAGCACCCTGTCACCACAGACATCCAGCACTCCATTAAGATCTATGGACTGATGCTGGATGCCCTAATCTCCTTTAACAAGAAGACCCTCATCCTCTTCCCTAACATTGATGCCGGTTAGTTTCACCTTTTGGCCCATTTAGGGACTTTCCCCACTTGTTTTTAGAGACTTTGTTTTCCTTTATATGTGAGTGTTTTGTCAAAATAGATATAGGATAATTAAGATTAATAGCTGAACTGATGAA
Organism: Trachurus trachurus; assembly: GCF_905171665.1. Classification (NCBI taxonomy): domain Eukaryota; kingdom Metazoa; phylum Chordata; class Actinopteri; order Carangiformes; family Carangidae; genus Trachurus; species Trachurus trachurus. The sequence goes on along the minus strand of NC_139891.1, from coordinate 11,197,381 downwards.
ACTATCCACAGTGGGGATGGTCTGAGACCATTTTCTATTCCCTCTAACCACTGAATGTTTTTCTGACGCACCCCCTCCCACATAAACAGGTAGTAAGGAGATGGTGCGTGTGATGCGGAAAAAGGGCATTGAGCAGCACCCGAATTTCCGAGCAGTGAAGCACATTCCTTTTGAGCAGTTCATCCAGCTGGTCTGCCACGCCGGCTGCATGATCGGCAACAGCAGCTGTGGCGTGCGAGAGGCTGGGGCCTTTGGCACGCCTGTCATTAACCTGGGAACAAGGCAAACTGGCAGAGAGACAGGTGAGGAACCTGTTACCCTGCATCCCCTTTGTGTTAATGTCATGTTATCTAGTTTCGTCCTCTTACTGTTGAGTTATGAATGTTCGTTGGAAGACAAACATGGTGCCAAGGTGTCAATTTCATCATGTCAGTTATCCAAACAAAACATTATTGTTTTTATCTTCCGTCAAATGGACCATGAGTCTGCAATAAAGATATGAATGAATGTTTGTTGCAACAACTGTGTTTATGAGATTTTACTCTCCGCCAGGTGAAAATGTTTTACATGTCAGAGATGCTGATACTCACAATAAGATCTACCACGCTTTGGAGCTGCAGTTTGGAAAGCGATACCCCTGGTAAGACCAATGTCCTTCTTGTGTGTCTTATTGGTTTTTGGTGTTTTTTTTTCTCTTGTATGTCCAGTATTCCTTTTTTTCCTGTACTGATGAAGTAATGGTATCCTTATCCCAATATGTGCTCTAATTTGCTCTCAGGTGATTTTAAGTTAAGTTTTATTTAAGTTTAGTTAATGACATCAACTAATGTGTATATCTCTTCTCCATCAGCTCTAAGATTTATGGGGATGGCAACGCAGTGCCACGTATTCTTAAGTTTCTACGTACCATTGACTTGGATGAGCCCCTCCAGAAGACCTTCTGTTTTCCCACGGTGAAAGACTCCATCTCTCAGGATATCGATCACATCTTGGAAACACAGAGCGCCCTGTCCGTCGACCTGGGAGGGACCAATCTCAGAGTGGCGATCGTCTGCATGGAGGTAGGCTGTGCAGACTTGTACCGAGAGAGATATCAGTGTGTTGGGTTTAAAGTGATACGCCAACATTTTTTTTCGTGTCTTGCCTCATTCCCAAGTCCATGACACCATCCTTTCGACTGTGCGTGCAGTAACAAGGGAGATAGAGCCGTATCGCCCGTAATTAGCTTAGCTCAAACGCTGGAAGTGTATAGGTAGTGGTAGCCTGCCTCCTACCCCAGCCGAAATGAGCAGTCAGAAGCTGATTTCATTTTAGCTCTAAACTCTGTAAATATATCACTTTATCAACATTTCAAACATTTTAAGGCGAGAAAGTAGCCGTTTAGATCAGCAGTGTGTCGTTTGTCTAAATACCAGCTAGTTACAATTTTGTTCGGACGAATTCAGCGGTACTCAAGCTAGCCGTTGTGACCAACGCACTTCCGGTTACTTTCACAAAATAAAACACCCGTTGCTCTTTACATACAGAAAACCATGACAATAGAATTTGTGCTTTTACTTTGAAATAGGAAGCTAACCTACCCTCGATGTAGCTAGCTTGAACCAAAATAAACCGCCTTTGCTTGAACCGTCCGTTTTGACCGATCTCGTCCCGTTACTGGCATTTGACCGCTCAAGATGCCTTACCGGAGAGTTTTGTCAGCTCTGAGACGAAGATCGGTCCGTTTAGAGTTGCTGAAGAGTTTCTCTGATGACTTTAGGTGGAGGCAGGCTAACGCTACCGATACACTTCCAGCATTTGAGCTAAGCTAATTACGGCCGATACGGGCTCTCCCTCGTTACTGCACGCACAGTCGAAAGGATGGTGTCTGTCTGCTTGTCATGGACTCAGGAGTGAGGCAAGACACGAAAAAAATGTTGGCGTATCCCTTTAACATCATTTTTATGAACTTATTTCTCGTGATGATAAGTGCTACTAAATTAAGGTAATAATTTCCCTTCATGATTCGCCATGTTTTTCAATTTTCCAGTAATTATTCATTAAGCATACTTGATACTCCATTTACCTTGTCCTGTCCTGTCACATTCCCTCCCTCTGTCCAGGGTAAGATAGTGAAGAAGTATACTCAGCCAAATCCAAAGACCTTTGAGGACAGGATGCAGCTCATATTGAGGATGTGTTCTGATGCCATGCGGGATGCAGTGTCCCTCAACTGCAGAATACTCGGAGTTGGTATGTAAACACAGTAGAGGTGACGTCGGATAGCCGACGATTGGGGTGCTCCCTGCTGCTGAACATCTGGTTTTAGATTCTAGATTGAGATTTCTTTGTTTTTTTATGTCTATCGATTGCGCAGCACCCACACACACAAAAACAAACGAACAAAAAACAAACAGCACTGTGGACTTCCTGTTTTAAATGCCTGACAACATTCATTAATTCACCGCACACATTCATACTCGTCATCGCTACACTCTCAGCAAGGATGCTGTGCACGCAGCCTAATGAGTGAGATCAGGAAAAGGATGGACGGGGATATGTCCTGTTATCTAATGCCAACTGAAGAATTTGTTTATTCGGGTGCTTTAGCTCTTTTCTCTGGAGTGGGAAAAGTCGCAAATGAGATCATGAGTCAATGGCGGAAAAAACAACATGATTCAATGATTAGTCGACTATGGGCAAAATCTGATGAATCAGATTTGACTATGAAAATCCTTAGTCGAGGACACCCCTAAAACACACACACTCACATCAATTGATGGAAAAACTGACATGATGCTATTCATTTATAATCATCATCATCATCATTTCAGGAGTGTCCACGGGCGGGCGAGTAAACCCACAAGAAGGTGTGGTCCTACACTCGACAAAACTGATCCAGGAATGGTCATCAGTGGACCTGAGAACACCCATCTCCGACGCCCTGCACCTCCCTGTCTGGGTGGACAATGACGGTAACTGCGCTGCGTTGGCTGAGAGGAAGTTTGGCCATGGCAAAGGAGTGGAGAACTTTGTCACAATCATCACAGGAACAGGTGAGCAAGCAGCAGCAAACCAGTTATGATTGTGGAAGCTAGCGAAAGCAAATCGGCTAAAACTAGTGTAACACCGCTTATATGTGCATGAAGACAACAACAAAGTCACACTGTTGATGCTGCTGTCACACGTGTCTACATTGCCAGCCTGGCTGCTGTGCCTTAGATAATGGCCTTTGATAATGATAATAATAATAAAATAATAATCATACTTTGTTGAAGAGTGACCTGAAAAGTAAAGAGTTTTACCCAGAGAGCAGTCACAGAATTTTCAGAAAATATCTTTATCTAATTTTGGCTTAACCGTCTTTCAGTATCTTTTCAAAATGTGGCCTAAAAAATTAACTGTAACCATTCCGATGAATGGTTACATTCCTCTATTGAGTTCCTTTATTAAATAAGATGTGTTACTCAATAGTCCCAAGAGTCTGTGAAAGTAACTGTTTGTGAATTGTGAATCTGTCTCTAGGTATTGGAGGAGGTATTATCCATCACAGTGAACTGATCCACGGCAGTACCTTCTGTGCTGCAGAGCTCGGTCACATCATGGTTTCATTAGAAGGCCCAGAGTGTTCATGTGGCAGCCGCGGATGCATAGAGGCCTACGCATCCGGCATGGCTCTGCAGAGAGAGGCCAAAAGGCTGCATGACGGTAAGTGTTTGAAATTCCTACAGTAATTAAAAGTAGGGTTGGAGATCCTGGAATGTAATGCCAATGTGAGTGACGCAGCTTGGCACAGCATCACTAACTTTCTGCCAGCTTTTTCTCACGGCACGGCCAACACCTAACATCATAACAAACCACCCAACCGTACTAGTTTATAGGGGTGTGCATTGGCACTGCCCTCACGATTCGATTCGATTACGATTCAGCAGGTAACGATTCGATTCGATTCGATTCTACGATGCATTGCAATGCATCAAAATTCTACTGCACACAACACAGCAAATTTTTCATCAGTCATGAGATATTGAACAACAGATTTTATCGGCTGCTATGTGTGTATTATCACTCTCCTGTATCTTTGACATAAATGTCATTAAATAAAATAAAATTGAATGGTACAGGTATTGGATATGGGATTTTCAAACCTGAAAAAAAAAACATAAATCACTTCTAGGGCTGCCCCCAAAAATTAGCCGACCAAAATTTCATTGGTCGATTGGTCGCAGGAAAAAACAAACAAACCTTTGGAGCCGTGTCTTGTCAATATTAACTCAAAATCAATATGACTGAACTATATGAAAGACTACGGGGCTTTTATTTTGAAGGGCCAGATACAGGAAGTCGTGACACTTTTTGTTGTTGTTGTTTTTACACGGCACGGCAGGTCTCTCTCTCTCTGCATCAGAGACCCCCCAGCCTGAGCTCAGTCACTCCCCCTCCTCTACTGTGTTTATTGGTGATGAACGGGCATGCTGATACTGCCTGTAGTAACGGTAAAACCCGACCGGCTTGTTGAGTCCCGGACCCAACACGGCCGGACTCACGAGCGTTAATTAATTAATTGCTTAGCATGTAGCTACAGGCTGCGCATGTCACGCGCATGTCGTTGCTCCGGAAACGCCCCCGGAGGTAATTGAAACTTCACAACTTTATTTGAGGCCAGAAAATAAGACATAATCGATTATGGCACGTTGCCGCATCGATGCTGAATCGTGCATGTCCCGCATTGCAATGCATCGCCGAATCGATTATTGTTGACACCCCTACTAGTTTAGGATTTAATCATGTGTAAATCTAGCCGGATGAGGGGAACATAGCATGGACTAATTAAAATGAACTTCTTACCACACCTATGTCTCAAAGGGCTTGACAATATAATATCACTCACATACTTGAGGCTACAAAACATCTGACCTGTGTTGATGTGTCTCTCAAGAGGACCTGCTGAAGGTTGAGGGGATGGATATGAAGCTCTCAGAGCCAATCACTGCTGCCCACCTAATCAACGCGGCCAGACTGGGGAACTCCAAAGCTGATGCCATTCTGAACAAAGGTGAGGCCCCACATCAGACACGCATTCACACGCACACACCCATGTGAATTGTTTGTTATGTTTAATTAGTTCCAACAGCACAATGTGTTCATTTAACTTGGAAGAAGTCCAAACACAACTTATTACTTTGGTATGGGAACATACGTGCATGTTCATGAAGTTGAAAAATCTTCATGAGACGCCGACCGGTTTCGACCAGGTCGAAACCGGTCGGCGTCTTATATTTTAATAAGAAGATATGCCTTAAAGAAAATTCCTTGACTCGTCGGAGTGCCTGAAGTAAGCTTTTTTGCTTTTGCTCTTCTTAATAAAAGGTTAGGTCTGGTGGTGTACACCGTGTGTAATATGTTCAATGGACTGTGAGAAAAAAAATTCCCCATGGGACAATAAAGGCTATCTATCTATAATAATTCATCTTTCCCTCTGCAGCTTCTACAGCTCTCAGTGTGGGCATCGTCAACATCCTCCACATAGTGAACCCCTCGCTGGTGATTCTGTCTGGGGTTCTGGCATCTTACTACCAGACCACTGTGCAGCACATCATCAAGGAAAGAGCCTTGTTCTCTGCCCAGAGCATCAAAGTTGTCACATCAGACCTGGAGGAACCTGCGTTACTTGGAGCTGCTAGTATGGTGTTAGACTATGCAACCAGAAGGACATATTGAAGGAGTCCTTCAATATGAAGAAAGGACAAAGCTGAAGTGAAAGTAGAACCTGTACTGCCCAGATAGATACATAAGCATATCTAAGGGATACATTCAAAGACTGAAAGACGATGTGCCATGGCTGTGTTTGGGACACATTTTTTCAAACAAAACAACAGTTTTAGTTATATCCAAAAAAGAAAAATCAAATTCTCAAGCCTGAGAATCATGCCTTTTCTGGGTCAGCTGTTGGACTGATTATACCCCAGATATTTGCATGTGTGAAGTGGGTCCATTGCACAGACCAGAAATCCAACCTGTCTTTCAAACCTATAAACACAAGGTTTAATGAAGCCCCAGTTCATTTTCAATGAAGCATATTTATAATAAAACTGTAATAAAACTACATAGACTTCTTCAAGGCAAATTGACCCACACAGGTCAGGACGTGCTGACATTGATGATATAGTTTTTAATGAAAAAGTCTGTAAAGAAATGGAAAGCTTGTTTCAGATGTGACCAAAAATATTGCTGAGACTTGCGCCTGAAGCTTCATCTCCGCGCTCTCAAACTGTTTACCCTCACTTTTCTTTAAATCTTGTAGGGAGTATGGATTTACATCCCTTTTTCAAATAAGGGTACTGATGTTACATTTCCATATTTTAATATTATATTATTTAAGGTGTTAAGAACAAAAGTGCTTTAACAAGGTTAGTATAGTTGGTGCTCTTGGGAGTTTTAAAGGTAATAAATGAAATCATTATTATAAAATCCATAGTGGGTTATATTAATATAATTTGAATGCAGTAGCTACTTTAGCCTTATTGCTATTGCACTAGGATGGGCATCTTAGGATGAAGCTTTTGACTGAATCAGGTTAAGCTTTTTTAAACTTCATTACCATAAATAAACCTTATGAAGATTTTGCCAGAAGCAAGTTTTCTTCTTGCCTTTCAGAGATATATTTTATCTCTGTATTCACTGTTACCAACTGTATGGTATATTTTGTTTTCGCAGCATTGTAGTTTTAATTGTGCACAGAAAACATGCGACTTGCAACTCAAATCACATCTTTTCATTTACAGTCTGGAACATAATACTGTATGTGGTTCCAGTAAAGTCAAGAGGTTGACTGTGCTGCTATTTCCAGAGGTAGTTTCCCATTGTATGTTTTTCTCTGTAACAATGCCTGAAACATTTCTCAGTGCAAATTGTGTGTCCGTCCTGGATATTCAGACTGAACTAAGTAAGTAACACAGCGTTGTATATGGGGAAAATGTTCGTAAAAAGAACCTTTCACGTTCGGAACCAACCATGTTGGCTTTTGCACTATACCAGATATCTTACATGGCTGAACCTCCAGCAAAGTTGCAAAAAAAGAATCATACATCCACTTTCCCTGCTGCCATTTTTTGAAATCAGTATGCGTCTATTCATAACTTAGTATTGTCCTTCACACTAATAATTTGGATTATCAGTGAGTGAACTGTGAACCTCAAGAGTCAAGTTATGCATTAACTTTTGTTATGTTGTTCATTCATTTTGTTGATGTAAATTTTTATCCCTGAAATACAACTGTCATAAAAAAAAAAGTTGAAATACATTATATGAGTTGAGTTTGTGACAGTTTCTCTCTTTATCTTTTTCATGATTTATTCCAATCTCCTGTCCTCATTTACAGTATGTCCCAAGACTAAGAAAACTTTGTCACATGAGTTTTACAATTCTGTCATGGCAAAAATGTAAATCTGTAAGCAAAGACATGTACAATTATTTGGAGGCGACAGATAGACGGCCTGTTGTAAGTCGGTCCTCAAGATGGTGCTGCAATCGCTGTGTGATGTCACATGATATCTATGGAAATTATTCTTATGGCTCAGGCTAGAAGAAAAAAATAAGACTTTCTCATTGTTTTGTTATAGTGGCACTGGTTTGAAAAGCTGTACTACCAATGATTCATTAAAACATTTAAAGTGCTGAATCACACACTGATATTGTTGTGATGTACACCATTGTATTTGCTCCCAGCTTTGAACCTTGGGTCAGGTGAGTGCTTGCCTGTCACCTGAGCTCTTTGAGACTATCTATGTTAATAATTAACCACCATGACATTAGACTAGGGCTAAGGACTGGGCACAACAAGTGTTGCCAGAGTGGCAGAGAGAAACCCAAAAGACCCAGCAAGTGTTTGACAAATTGTATGATCTAATGACAAACTTAAATAAAAGTTGAATATTTTCATGATTACACTAAAGCAGTGAACATCCGTAGGAAATACAATTCCTACTTCTGCGACAGCAGGAAGAAGGGGTGTTGCAGGTCGTGGAAGGTTTGTAGGCTTAACTGTCTGTAGGATACCCCTCATACATAATTTGTATCAAAATTTGGACAAGAAAAATATCCATACCTATACATGATATTTATTCAGAATATAGATTTGGGGTAGGCTACTTTTAACATTTATTTAATTAGAGCGCCTAACAATGATCTCCTTATCATACAGCAATTAAATCTCCCCTGACTGCGGATTTTTCACAATGTGATAGCACGTAGCAGGTCATGGGACCCGTATGCATGATGATTTAAAGATTTGATTGGTTCAAATTCGAAGCAGCTGTTGCGCGATTGGTGCACTGTTCCGTCAGTCTCCCATACTGGCCCGTGATTGGTTGTTCATCCGTTTCCGCTTCGCTAGCTTTTAGGCTTTTCCTTTTTTTTTTAAAGTCTTCCTTCTTCCCGTTGAGCTAATCGGTTTCGGTCAACCGTTACACCTGCCGCCCCGTTTCTGACATTTATCCTTCTACAACTACCCACAATATGGATGATTTTGACATGCTGAACGCGCCCGCCGCCGGTAACGGTGTCGGCTCGGAGGAAGACCCTGCAGCCGCTTTCTTGGCCCAGCAGGAGAGCGAAATCGCGGGGATTGAAAACGACGAAGGGTTCAGCATCCTGGACAGCGGAGACGTCCCCTCGTCGCTGGGAGAGTCCAACGGTGGGTCACCGCAGCTGTGGTCAGGTACCGGACCTTAACGGTTCCGTTTAACGGACCCCTACCCCTAACGTTAACGTTAACCCTCGGTTCTGAGGGACAGCGCAGTGGACAGGCTGCTGGCTAACGTTACCGTTAGCTGTGCTAGCAAATGAGCTAAGTTAAGCGTAGACGTTACCCTGTGTCTAACGTTACCGTTAGATGGAAACCACACAAACACATAAGCACGATTATATGAAAGTCAAACTAACAGGAGTATTTTGATGTTTGCTATGAGGCGATTAAAGCTTTCGACCGTCTTTCTAAAATGAATGAAGCTGTGTCAGATAACATCTGCTCTCGGTCATGTCATTCATTGCTGCCCATTTAGCTTTGAACACAAACCTGCTGACAGCGCTGTGTTTAGCTCCAGCTGTGTTTGCTAGCTAACCTTACACTCCCCAGAGGAAACTGATGGGGCTCAATGACCTTTGGCCATGACTGCTTCATTTCCTTGAAGCTGCTGCTAAATTGTGGTGTGGCAATTGTAATCCATACGAAATGCTGACACATCATATTACGAAATGTGTGTATGACAGTATTGAGGATTCAGCAAGAGTAAGAGATTCCTAGTTACAGCTAAAGGGTCTTTGTGATTATAAAATTATTGTCTGTATCTCTGCAGTTTTAAAGTACCTTTACCTTTACCTTTTACTTGATTTTTAACCAGTGCTTTCCTTGTTTCTTTTTAGATGGTGCTGTCAACGGAGACCTTCATGGGGTAAAGCTTCATTTATGTGCTTTTTGATCGCAGTATTTTGTCAGCCCCGTTGTTTGTAGATGTGGAGACCCTTAATATTCATATTCATAATTGCCCAAATTGTGCCTCCATGTGCACACGGTTTCGATCACTTGACTACTAAAATAGAGGTCTAACTTGCAGCCTCCCAACTGCAAGAGCTTACAATTTTGCACAAATGTCCACTAGGAGTCAATAGCTGGCTGATTTGGGGGGTCAAAGGTCACAGTGACATCAAGACATCCTACAGCAATTTTATCACATTTATGGAGGTGTAACACACAAAAATGACGGTTCGATATGTACCCTCATCGCGTCACTCACGCTGCCGCCCGCTCATCGCCAGCATACATTGAAAATGAATGGCAGCTGGTCGCTGCGGTTGCTCAAGTCGCTTTTGGTGTGAACGCACAGTAACAGTTCAAGCCAGTGACGGACTAACTATTGGGCAATGTGGGTAAATGCCACAACAGCCGCCTGATGATGCGCCTGCTCTGCCGCAAATAAATTAATAAAGCGAATCATCACGTCCCGATGGCACAGTGCTTAGTGTCAACACAGCAGCAACATGAAGTCATGGGCCCTCACAGTTCTGCTCTTGGTACATCCATGGGCCGCGGCCAACCCACTGGTGCTGAAGCCCGTGCGCAACGCAGCCCGACAGAGAGAGGAACAACCCCACCCCCATAGACACACACACATACAAGCAGGAGATTTTAACGTCTCCAAGCTCTGTTTTCTCGCTAGCCGTAGCATTAGCGGTAACCATGACGTAACGGGCTGCACGTGTAGCTGCAGGCGGACAATAAACACCCGCAACTTCTGTTTCGGCAACTCACCTGTACACACCGAACCGAACGTCCTGTACAGAAACGGTTCAATACAAATACATGTATCGTTACACCCCTACACATTTACCGTATATGAAGGTCTTTGTGAAACTTGCGTCTGATTCAAGTGTGCAGATACTCTTCTTTTTTGATCACATTTATACAGGAATAGATAATATAAAATGTACAAAACAACATGTTGCAGGGAACTAGTCTGAGAGGTGGGGGCACACAAGACAGTCATTTTAGTTTCTTCATTTTATAATGAAGATACAATCATTATATAATTAAATATATTTCTTATTAATCCTGCACTTTTCGAGTATTTGCATGGGAAATTCTGTGACTTGCAGTGTGATTTTTAGAGCTAACCTCCGCTGTTTGAATATCTGGCTTCTAGACTTGCCCAAACTTCCTTTTCCTATGCTGTCATTGCAACATTGCTGCTTTCTGCAATCTGCACTGTCAGGATTTCTTTCTAGCTGTGAGAGAAAATAAGCTGATGAAACCCAGTGAGCCTGATTTGGCTCCAATAAGGCCTTTCTAACACCATATTGTAAAGCTTTACACACATACATACTACATGCATGTCGAAATCAGGACAAGAGACTGAATACTGTAGCTGATCCAAATGTACCGGTACTTGCAAAGTTCAGATGATAATTGGAAAAATATATTGGTTAATTATTCAAGATTATGGACTGTGTTTGTCACCATATCTCTGTAAATGTCATTGAGAACGTGCTTCTCTATCATCTTATTTATCATCATTCCCTTTGTGTCTCAGGAAAGCAACGGTCCATCAGATGCTTACGCAGCAATTTCCAATGCAGACCGGCTGCAGGCTGAACCTGAGAGCCTACGCAAATGGAGGGAGGAGCAAAGAGACAGGCTGGAGTTACTCGGTAAGCACTGGCCAGAGGAGCTGGAAAGAACCTGCTCTCTGAGGTGTGAAGAAGTAAAGGTTGTTATTAGCCTGTGGCTACAATCCGGCTTGTTTACGATTTTGTTTCGTTCATGAACTTGCACTGTCCCACTTTAAATAAATTGGTCTTTTTCGTGTTATGTCTTTAAAACACCAGTAAAAGAACATCCATGTTAACGTTGACAGCCAAACCAAGCTTAATAACTCATGCTTTGGCGTTTTTAGCACTGTCTCCTGCTGTTATCTATACCCTTGTATCTGCCTTCTCATGTATGTATCGTTCCTCTCCCTGTTGACCCCCCTCAGACGCCAACTCCCGCCAGCAGGAGTCAGAGTGGAAAGACAAGGCCAAGGTTGAGCTGGAGGAGTGGCACGCCAGGCAGAATGAGCAGCTGGAGAAAACCAAAACTAATAACAGGTATTGGCATCGTAGGGCTCAATAATGCTCCTTTTTAGTAAACTTTCCCCACTTTTTCCTATGAAAGTGTTGCTGCCTGTAAGCATCACAAAACATGCAAAAGTACGGACAAAATCAATGGACGAAAGTGTATAGACAGAGGTAACATTAGGTAATATTACTGTTAAAAAAAACAAAAAGTCAAGGTGATGACATGGAGGATTATGAACAAAAGGGACTTCATTTTGTTTATATTATTATCCCAGAACCCATCCACCTCTGTGTTCCAGATCAGTCTTAAGTTGTCAGATCTCATGACAATGGCCTGGCTTGTTTCTTTAGCAACAGGTATTCAGTGCCATTGTGATAACTGCAGCATGCGGTGTAGACATGTTTTCTTTTTTTCATTAGGTCCATCTTATTTAACAGGCTCTTAGGTTGATCTGGTTGTCAGATGATAGTTACTGGCCAAGGCCTCACCTGATGCTGATGATTACCATTACTGTAATGAACTGACTTTAAAAACTGTCCTGCAGCACACGTTTTTTATGGCTCCATGTTGGCAATAACCAGAGCACGGGGCGTATTGTTTACGGGTTTTACCGTCCATCCCATCCTTATGAACAGTATATCTCAATAATCCCTAAAACGAACTTCTACAAATTTTGGCACAAATACCTACTTCGACTCAAGGATTGGACTTGGTGTATTGTGCCTTGAATGAAATTAATGGCAGCAATAGTAACTACGACTCTACCTATGAGAACCAATGATTCGGTATCAAGTCAAAACAAAACTTTTTTTCGGTACCAACGTGTATGAACACAAACCGTACGGACTGAAAAATTAAACAATGTATCATTTTCACATCTGGTGCGCACACTTGGTCCGCACTAGTATGTGTGAAAACACCCTAAAAGTTAATTAGTAGTTTTCTTGTTTAACTACTCAATAAAAAAAAATGATTTTTTTAAATTATTAACATGTCAATGTAGTGTTTGGTCTCAATAAACCAATATACCCAGTAAAATGAGAACAATAGTTCTTTTGTTTAATTACTCAATGAACCAATATACCCAGTAAAATGAGAACAATGGTTCTTTTGTTTAAAGCAGAAGTAAGCGGAATGTTTGTGTTAATATAAGTCTTAAATAGTTATATCTTCCGACAGCAATCACTTATATAGAGTATTTGGTCTGAAACACGGGTCTGTCAGTCACTCTGCTCTGCTGTAAGCCGAGGAGAAAACTTTCCTTGTAGCCTACAAACCTTTATCCAATGAGGAGAGAGAACGGCATAAAGGGGCGGTCCTCTCTGTGTGTGCAGCCAAGGGTGACGTAGAGACGAGGGCGGGGACTGCTAACTCCACCTGCTGACAGGAAGTTAGCCAAAACGACCGGGTCGCTTACTGCTGCTTTAAAGTACCCCTAAACCAAAAATGCAGCGAAGTCGCTAATGCACGGCATAACTAAACATTTTAGATTTGAAAATGCAGTTTCAATGCCAGAATCTGAAAAAGTTGGATTCAGTTTTTCAGCACCCAGTCAGGTTTAATACGTCAGAATCCCTAGCAACCAATCCCGTAGATTTTTTTTGCATCTCATTTGTTGTTCACTGTGATGGTGACACTTCACATCTACTTATACAGCTCGATGTTCAACAACAGCATCAGTGGGTGACGTGGCTGAGAGGCGTTAATGCCACCTTGAATGCAGGAGACCAGGGTTCGAATATCAATACGAGCCTCATGTTTTGACACCTCTGCCGTTACCGAGCAACCCGGTGGCTGTGGACGGGCGCAAGTCATGATGCATTTGCATACTCTTCATTCATAGAACCTGGATTTTTCAATGAGGGAGAAATAGTAGATGTGTTTCAGCCTCTTTGAGGGTTATTTTAAACAACTTTTTTGTGGGAAAGCAATTTTAATCAAAAAATAGTAATAGCTGAGCATTTTTACAAATTGTAAAATGCCTCTTTAGGGGGACTTTAACTACTCAATAAACCAATATACCTAGTAAAATTTTTAGCAATAAAGCTAATTTGTATAGAATTAGAATCAGGGTAAATCAAGTCATCTACATAAAAAAAGATTTAAAAAAAAAAAAAAACATGCTGCACCTTGGATTGATGCAGGGGAAATTCTTCACTGTGACTATTTATATTGTCCGGGACAGGGCTCCACCAATGCGGGTTAAGCTTCCTGTTATTTTCGTGTGGCACAGCAGCTAAGAGACATTTCTAAGAAAGCATCATACCAAAGAAAAGAAAATTCAAATGTAGTATTTTTTTTTTTTTTTACTAATCTAGAATTGATTTAATATAAAATGCACATTTTAGTAGTGTCCTCTTAACATAGAAGTTAAAATATAGTCTTGTATACTAGTTTTAATCTAATCTAGTTGAACACAACAGCACCCCATAACAATAATGTGCTGTTTTCTCCTATGGTTTGTTAAATATACTAAAACTGGATGGCTGGTACATCTGTGGCATGCGCCCAGGTACCTCATCATTCTAACAAGTTGACTTAACACTTAGTCTCAGTTTCTCCTGTGCTGTAATGAAGCCCTGCTGTCCTATTAATAATGAACTACAAGCAGTCCTGTCTGCTCTCATCTTGCAGCCATGTGTTTCTGCTTTATGGAAAACTGTCTCTACTTTTATAAATCATATGACATGGATGGTTTTCATCTTGTTGAAACGTATAACTTGCATAACGTCTTATACAAATGGGAAGTATGGTTCAAAATATGCGAAGGACTGGGGCTGCAATTAACTGTTTTTTTGTTTTTAACCACATCTGAACTGATTACTTAATCACTTAGTTTATACAGTTTATAAAATGTATTTTCTTTTCAAATCGGTGAAATTGAATGTTTCAGGCCTCCCATGTTATCATTACCTAAAGAGACCCCGAGGAGTTTGCTTTCATATTAATGTGGATGAATCTACTTTACCCACACCAGTTATTGGGTCCATTTTCAATAAATCGAGTTTCGGTTTCCCAGATGCGGCCCGGAGGGTCATGGGAATAACGCCGCCGAATCGCCGTTTATATTCGGAACTACGACGGTATCTGATCGTCTTCGAACCTCCGACTTTCATTCTTGATTAATGAAAACATTCTTGGCAAATGTTTTCCTTTCGTCCGTCTTGCACCGGTCCAAGAATTTAACCGTGCGCGTGGAGGCTCATGGGAAATGTAGTGTGAAAACACTTTGCTTTCCAAAACTCCTTTAAGCTCCAAAGATCTGTGTAGTCAGGATTCAACTTATTAAAATCTCAAGGTGGAAAATTTTTATTTTATTCTGACTTGCTTAGTTTGCCTTAAATGTGAAGAGCTAACAGTGTCTTGGAGATCACCGGTGCTGTGTAATTCAAGATTTCAGGGGGTGGACAGGATCAGCTGAGAGCATCCCTCAACCTTTGGTCACCCCCAACACTTCTGTTGTGTTCTTCCAAAAAACCTGAGCCTTTGATTATATGCCTGAGCGTATTATTGTGTGGTAACCTGTACTGCTTGTTTTTCTATCCTATTCTCCCTTTTACTGCTGTCTCTCTTCTCTCCTGCCTTCTTGCTGCTCTGTCGTTTGGGGCGGATGTTTGTCCAGGGTGCTGGATGAAGACTTCTACAAGCAGCCCTTCTCTGAGCTCATTGGTTATGTGTATGTTGCTCCAACTAACATCCTCCTCTTTATTTTTTGTTTTCTCCATCATCATCATTCCCCAGCATCTAACCATTGTCATCATATTCATTTCATAAGTTAGGGCATTAGTTACCAACTCCCCTCTGTTACCATGCTATAGTTTCATCTTTAGTCTATTTACCTATGTGGATTTATAATTGTTTGTTCTCATCTAACAACTAATTGCTGCTTCTTCTTTTTTTTTATTAGTTCTTAATACAAAGTGCAGTCATTTTCACTCCATATGTCTGCATGCCAGTTGTGAGTGGATGCCTGTCAGGATATCTGACCAGAGAGAATGACTGCATGCCACTACACACTAACTTCCACATCTCTTCAGTCATATCCACTGAAATCAAGTTAATTCTGACATCACTGTGCCTATGTTGATTTTTTATCCATTATTCACTTGCACATAATTTCCTTATATCTCATCAGCAAAATATTCAGCAAAAAACATGTCATAAGTTTCCAACAATTATCACTGGCTTACATTAATTGTATGAAATCTCTCAAAGTGTTTTGTTTCTTCTTAATGACTTTTTAATATTTGTGAGTTTCACTAAATTAATCCACAAAGTAATAGTAGAGTAGGATGCCTATAGATTTTATTTGAAGCAATTGTGTGTTTATAAGTGGACGTGGTGTTTGCGTCAGTATCACCTAAGGTTTGTCAAGCTTCCTAAATACTCTCCCCAACTCCCCACATTCCCAGCCACAGCTATTCACAGACTATGCAAAGACGGGGGCTATGTGCAGAATAAGATAGTGGCAAACCAAACATTAAATTTCTTAGTTCTAAATATAGTAACCCTTCTTAAGGTGTAACTCCTAATAAAATTGCATTAAAGTAACGTATTTAACACTATTAAGTGTTATTTTTACCACCTTCTCTTAGCTTTTTCAAAAAATATTTTATGTATTTTACTTGTCATGTAGTTGGCTTCATTTGTCGACAGAATTCACAACCTGAACCTACTGTTTGAGGATATTTTCTTACATTATAGACTGCTGAGGGATCATGGATCATGGTTCTAGGGCATTCCTCGTCTCCTCAGAGAAACAGTTTTCTAGCTTTGTGTCCACACAGTATTGTGTTTTTTTTTTGTTTTTTTTTTGTTTTAAAGGTCATTCCCAGGTAACACTTTACAGTCTTAAGTTTGGTTGCTGCACCCACTGCCCCTACTGTGTCTCTTCTTTCAGTCTTACTGTTAACATTAAATGCACAGCAAGGTTTTATTGCTGGCCCCACTGGTCATGTCATGAATACACAACTGCTTCAAACTGAATTGTGTTCATGCTTTATGAGAATGTCAGCTGCTCTGTAGCTACTGCTGTCATACAAGATGACATGCCAATTCGCCTTAAGCTAGCTGTACAATAGCCTGAGCTGTGCAGCCTTTGGTTTTGCTATCAAATTACTTGGGCCTCTCCATTAGCCTGCATTGTGCCGCAGACAACACCATTATTCATGGTGAATAGTATGGCATCTCTGCTGATTGAATATTTGTATTTGGCTTCTCCTTCCTGGAGTAGTTTGATGAGCTGCTCTTCTGTTTGGAAATTAGCACTCCAGGTGTGCCTTTTGTCTGGGAAATAGGTATTCTGTTGTGGTCATACAGTCATCTGTGCACACCTCATGCAGGGTATTTTGAATTCACATTTTGGATTTTCCAACTTCTGTTGAACAAATTGCAATTCAGTCTCAGCACTATAGATGTTGAATGCTCCTGCAGGTCTGACGGGTACCACTGGTTCTCATTCACAAATGCACTCAAAAGCGTGTGAATACCACTTCCCACTCAAAAGTTGTGACTGAAAAGGTGGGAGGTGAACAGACACACCTACACAATCTCTAAACACTGCCAGGAAACTGGAGCCAAACATAATTTTTAAAAGTAGTGAAATGAATAGAGTTATAAGTGATTTTATAAAGAAAGAAAATCCTCTTTGCCCAGTCTTGGATTAAGAGTTTTATAAATGATACCTCGGACTGTAATGTCCCTTTGTGTTTGGCATGACGGTTTACAGCATATAGACACCAAACCAAACGCTGCACACTGTTCTTTCTGTAGAACACAATAACGAAAGAAAATTAACTTTAAAAAAAAATGTCGCTTTTGCATGCTTGCTTCCAACATCTGCATTTAGCTCATTTTTGTTGTCTTTCATTTCGTCCCCTCCCCTCTCTCTCTCTCTCTCTCTTTTAAATTCTGACTTGTGAAACTGTTTCTCCCTGTTTTCTTTTCCTATGCACCTTAAAGCACACACATTAACCATCCTTGCTACCGCCTAGACCAGTTAAGTAAAAATATAAAACCCCAGAACCTCCAAATACTCTCTATTTTTGACAGACCATAGATACAGTTGTTTGTGTGTGTGTGAGTGAGTGTGTATGTATATGTGTGTGTGTGTGTGTGTGTGGGTGGGTGTGTTAGATAAGTATGCCTCTTACAGCTACCCATTTTACCAGACCAACAGTTAGATCCACTGCCTAGATAGAGGTTTGGTATAATGTCCCTCCTGTGATGTTGTGGTCCTCCTAGTCCCTTGTGTATTTGTAGTTGGTTGTGACAGTGAATGTTCATTGGCTTCTCATCCCCCATTTTGCTTTGTGTACCGTGTTGTAGTGAGTAGCCGAGTTTGTGCTTGCAGGTGGGGTGGGGACTAGAAAAAAAAGCCTTGTAAATAGAAAAAAATATACGGCAGTGGAATTATGTAATTGTTTTGTGGGTTGGATGTGACAAGGGATTACGTTTGTTTAGCTTGCATCTCAAAATGTTTTGTACTAGTGGCACTGATCCATTCCTAGTTTTTTTTTTTTTTTTTTTTTGTCTTTTTTTTTTTTACTTTTGTGTTTTTAATTTCCAGTATGTGGTAAGTTCTGTAGTAAAATGTCTTTTTTTTTTTTTCGTTTGGTTTTATCGATGGTTTGAAAAACACTTGAACCTTGACCGAGAGCACATTAATTGATATGTTTCCACAATTATGACACATGTAATCAAAGTGTGAACACATTTTTTGCCACATTTCCAAATAGCCTGCTTTTCAGCCGCAGCAAAGTGCATGGCTAAGGCCCAGTAGTGCTTTCAGTTCTTTTGGTCTTGGTTAAAAGAAAAAAGAAATTGAATACCAGATCTTGTCAGTATTGTTCCTTTTTTTAATCGAGTACAAGTATACAGATGAGCTTGTCATCCCTATACTTGGGTCTTGTTCAGGAAAGAGAACATTGTAAATATGCAAATACGGGGAAAGTGTCACGTCAAACTCCCCTCTCTCTCAGTTCTCTACTACAGAACTGTCTTTTTAACCAACCAAAAATGCTTATCAGACCTCTTTTGTTTTATTATTTATCAGCTTCAGTTTGTTTTCTCCTTGGATTTCTCATCAGTGTTTTTAACAGTGGGGCCTAAAAATCTCCAGCCACTTTCCCAAGTGGTGTCAAGACTTTTGGATTCCACTGTATATGTACCAACCTTTAGTGTTGTAGAGAGTTGAAAATACAAGTGACTGTACTGTCATGTGTACGCACAGTTGGGGGCATGTCACAGGTAATGGTAATGTTGCAGCGTGGATCTCTTTGTGAGCGTAAAGACAGGTGGATGTTTGTTTTGTGTGAAGATTGAACTGCCCTGAGGTGACCTCTGCAGAACCAACAAGACGCAGAACAATATTAAAACACAGACTTTTCTGTCTGGATTTATATTGTGGAGATGTACAAGCAATACACCAGCGCAGTATTTTTAAAATTGTGATGATTTCTCTGGCGGATCAATTGTGCCAGATTTAGCACCATTATAGTCAGGACGCCACTGCCATGTTTTCAATGAGAACTTGTGTTTGTTGAGAGTCAGCAGAGGATTTTCTCAGGGCTGTACGTATATGTGATGTTTATCTTACCTCTCCCTCCACTGACTGCTCTCTGGTCCATGTCCTCTTCTCTCTCCTCTTCCCCGGCGCATGCAGGGCGGCTGAGGAGGCCATGATTTCAGATCTGGACGAGAACAACCCCGGCACCGAGTGGGAGCGGGTGGCTCGGCTCTGCGACTTCAACCCCAAGTCCAGCAAGCAGGCCAAAGACGTGTCCCGTATGCGCTCCGTCCTCATCTCCCTGAAGCAGTCCCCACTCGTCCGCTAGGCAGCACAGGACGAGAGTTATTCCATATCATCCTCGATCACCTCACACCAACCAACCAACCCAACTCAACTCCCAACATCCCATTTGTATTGTAAAGACAAGGGGGCGTATGCCTCTTCTGTCCATATCCGTTTGCCATACAAAGCCCTGTGTTCTCTCCCCATTGGAAGGATCTAGCCAGTGATCCCATTCCCATCTATTTCCTCCGGGCAGGGCTGTAGAAGCACCAGCTCACCATTTTCTGCCCCACGAAAGGTTCCTACCTGTGTGTACCACTTCTGCAGACCAGTGAAGACCTTTTTAGTTCCTCTTTCTTGTGGTTGAACGAGATCATGGCCAGTTAGATCTTCACCTTGTCTCACGGGTCTGTGGTTACACTTTTGTAATTGTTGCGAGTTGGGACACTAAAAGGGAAGGGTTGATGTTTGTTTGGGCCGACAGCTACACTACAACCTGCCGCTCTGGCCCCCAAACAATATCATTCCCATCATGTTGTACTCTAACTCTACCTGTCAATCTTATGAATCTTTCATTAAACCTCAAGGGTTGATAGATGTAAAATGGATTCATTCACTTTTTGCCCTCCAACATATCACCTCATATTTCCCATCCTGACAAAAAGAAGTATCACCTGAGTTTTCTTTGTTTTGTTTTTTTGTTTTTTTTAAAGGACCAAACTCTTAAGACAACTCCAAATTCAGTGTGCGTCCTGAACTGTGTGTAGAGCCTGGCTGTGGCATGTTGTGTTAAATTTTCCAATCTATGCATTTCCTTTTGAAAAGCCTCTCTCCCCCTCCAGTCAGGAAGTGAACAAAGTCCAGTCATTACAATAAATGTGTCCAGTTTGTATGTGCGTTAAACCTCAGCAGTGTGTGCGTATGTACTCTTGTGTACCTTTGTACATATACAGAAGGCAATATATATACAGTATATAAAACATTTATGTCACCAAATTTAGACAGTTGTGGTTTTAAAGAAAAGTAGATATCAGCCAGCTGTTGCTTGACCATGTGTGTTCATTGTCCATTTGATTTCAATATCAGTAAAAGGTAATGGAAAGTCAGCGTCCTGTCATTCTTCTACCTGATATATTCTGTGGTTGAGGAGTGTGTCGGCTCTGTGTTCACCTCAAGTTCACCTCACCACAGCTTCTGGAAAGACAAGTTCAACAATAATCTATCTTTAAAATGATGTTTATTCCGGTCTAGCCTGCACCATCAATTATAAGAGACTCAGACTAATCACACAGTCCGATCAAGGGTTATGTTTCTACAGAGATAAAGAAACATGAAATATTTACTTGGAAACTGTTTGTCGCCGGGCCGATCGCTCGCGGCTCGGGCACAAAATAGACCAGACGCTAAAACGATCGCTGCAGGGCGCGAGCCGGCCGCGGAGGGGCACGCCGCGGTGCATCTGATGTGAACAACACAGCTGCGGTTCTCGGCGCTTCGCGGTTTTTCGCGGCGCTTCCTCGTCCGTGTGTACCCGACGTGAGCACTGGTATTTAAAAATCAAATGGCAGAGGGAGAATTGAGAGTGAGGAGTCACGTGCCGATGGTCGGCCATGATGGAAGGAGACGCTATCAGTTGCCAGGGGCAACGTCATCAGAACAGCACAGAGACGGACTAAATTCTAGCTCTTTTTTGCGCCAACAGATCAACAAATTACTAGAAAGAATAAGGAGAAAGTAAATCACTGAAGCAGTTTTTAACACAGCAGTGATTTCCGGCATTGTAAAACAGTAAATTACGGAGTAGACGATTTTGTTTTGCCCATAGACTAGTAAGGCTTTTGCCACCGGAATCCTTCCATCATGGCGGAGAAGGGGGGAGGGGCTCTGACATGGATGTATTAGGGCTCTGAGCTGTGACGACAACTCCTCACTCTTGGTAGCTTGGGCAGCTTGGGTGCTTCAGGTGGAGCGGTCCAACAGTTTGATCAGACCAAGGTGGCTCCTAGATTTCCCGTTTTTCAAGGGAATGATTTGAATGATTCAAATATAAATTTGAATACATGTAAGCAGTTGGATATGGAATTTTCTTCTCACTTTGTCTACACACTGTGCTTCACTGTAGCTGTGTGTAAACATGAAGTTGTTGTTGTTGTTGACCTAACTGATGATATTCCTCTCCATCTTTTACTGTGTGTAGACTGTGGACAGTTGCAACACTTTTCACATTTTTCTCAGTCACTCAGACATTTGGAATGACTAGGCTCACCATACTTTGATTGACATACATGCGTCCGCTAATTAGCCATGCCACTTAAAGATGGTTACATATGACATATCAATCACAATATTCATTTGAATGGAAGAATTCAGAACTGACCCCAAACCTGGGGACAGTTGCAACGGATCAGGGAAGGTTGCAACATTAAAAAAACACAAATTTCACTGATTAACTTTCAATTTTTTTCTCAAAAAGCATAGTAGCCTATTCCTAAAATTTGCATTGTCTTACAAAAATAGCAGGGGTTCCCAACCACCAGGCCGGGGATCATTTGGTAGGCTACCAGGCCGCAGAGAGAGAATGAACAAATATAATTGTTTGTTTTGTCTAATTTACACTTCCGGTCGTTTATTTAGGAAATTTTGCCACTTTCTGTGCCTTTTCCCAGCACTGCGCAATTGACAAGCAGGTCAACAAGCGTGAAAGACTAAAAAACACAACAGAAGACCCGACAACTGCCAACATGAAGAAAGCTGCATTTAAAAGAGAAAAAAAAGTGTCCTATAATTGTCAGTTCATTGCAACAGGTGATTCACATGCTCCCACTGCACGTAGGTAAGGTTTAATAAATGTGGGGACTGGCTCTCCAGCATTCCATCACTTCGTTCCTGCGGGTTTTATTAAAGGCCCCATGGCATGAAAAATGTGATTTTGGTTATTTTTTCGTGCTTGGAGAGGTCTCTGGGCCACGTATATACTGTCCCATGCATCAAACTGGTCATAAACGGAGAAACACACACCGCCCATTTGTAAGAACATTCTCTTTAAGACGAGCAGATAGCACTTCCTCCTTTCTGTGATGTCACACACAAGGTAACTCCGCCCACCGTGACCAGTTGTTTTTTTTTTTCAATTTTTATGAATGCAGCTTAGGCTTCAGTTACTTGCCTGTGATTGGCCCGACCACATGCCACTCAAAAACTGTCAGCCAATCAGAGGAGAGGTTCTCATTCTCTCTTCTGATTGGCCAAATGACCTGTGCCTGCTAGAGCTCCAGAAAGAGGCAACAGAAAGGGGCAGTATAAACGATATTAAGCAGATCACAGGTACTCAAAACCAATGATACATCTTGTTAGGGATATCAGCAGCTAAATAAACCCAGAGAAAAGTGCACAGCATGGGGCCTTTAAAGCAGTCAAAAATGTAAGACACAATTACGGTAGGTATAGGTTAGTTGAAACATGAGACTAAACTTTACTACTACTTTACTGCCACGGGGCTAATGCTTGACTCCCTCACATTCAACAGGACACAACAGCTCAAATACAATTCAGAACAACTTATATAAAGAAAAAAGTTTCACACCACTCAGGATTAACTTGTTTAAAGGGATAGTTCACCCAAAATTGAAATTTCACTCATGTTGACTAAGGGCTGGGAGAAGTTTTAGAGTTATCCGTGGCTTCTCTGAGTTACAGGGGGTCTCGGCATAGCAGTGCATGTCCATATAACGGTTGCAAATGGATACCAACTGTCTTCGTAACAAAAAGACACACCAAAAAAGATCCAAATACCTCCATGCTGCTCGTATGTAATGTCCGTCTTGTATTGAAGCCCCGAAATGCAAAATTGTCCCGAAAAAAATTAAACAAGTCTATATTTCAAGCTTGTTTTGTAGCGGAAGCTTCTCGAAGCTCCTCTTCCCGGTTCGTCAAATTTGGACTCAGAGAAGCCACGGATAACTCTGAAACTTCTCCCAGGGTGAGTAGATAATGAGTGAAATTTCAATTTTGGGTGAACTATCCCTTTAAAGTGGTAAAATGTGTAAATGCTCAATCTACTAAAACAATCATTTTGTGCGATATATTTGGTGTTGATCAGTAATCTCAAAGTGGAGAATATGTTCAGTGTTAGTTCTGATGAGGTAATTGTGTGCAACTTGGCAGTCTCCAGTGTAGAGAGACACAGGTTCAGCTTTATCTCATCAGTCAGTGAGACATTGGTGTTCTGTTTTATTTGTTAATCAGTAAGGCACAATATCAACTCAGTTAGTAAAGGCACATATTAGTGTTAAGAGAGTTTTCACCCTAACAGCAGCCGCATTAGTTTGAATGAAAAGTGAAGCTGTGAGAAGGAGGAGCAGGAGGAGAGGCGCTACAGGGCTCTGTAGCCTGTTCACAAATCGCCACATTTACATCAATAAATAAATGTTTTACAATGAACCGATCAGTCTGCATTACATTTTATTTTTACGGTACATGGAAAAGACACTTCACTACTCTAAACCAATAGGGTGAGACTAGGTCATGGGCACATTGCATTGCAGTACACAATGTAGACTGGTCAGATGTATACTGGTGATTATTTTTTTACTGCATACTACATACTGTAGGTGCATTTTGGCCGTATCAGTACTACTAGCAGTAGCCATCGTAATGGTCACACAACCCCGAGGCAGTGGCTCATTTGGGGGACAACCGCCATTCCGGCATCACCAGTCCGACATACACTAGGCCTCTAATTGTCTAAATGGCAACACTTAATTTTCTATCAAATGTCCCATCATTCTGACAATTTTTGCCTCCTATGGTCGGAATGGCGGTATTTTTTTCTTTTTTAAAACATCGTGCCTTTCCGATAATTCCTTTAATATCGTATTTTTTCCTCAAAAGATTTTGCACTGGTTGGGTTTAGGCAATGAAGACAGGAGTTTAGTAAAAAGACCAGGTAGTAGCTAGACAGGCAGACTAGTCCCTGTCTGCGCTCTGCTGCGTAATTACGCACAACCATGTGGATATTTCTCTATCAGCATGTCTTAAAGAAGGGAGTCACCTGTTGAGTAACGCACATTTCCTTATATGGAAAGCTTTGTCGGAATGGTGGGACGTTTGCATGTCGGGATAGTGGTATGTCGGAAAGGTGGTCTGTCTAAATGGTGGTCTGTCGGAATGGTGGTCTGTCGAAATGGTGGGATGTCGGAATGACAGCATGTATCCGGCTCATTTGCATTTAAAGGGATGGCCACTGAAACAGGCCGTTTTGCACAGGGCTGTTTTGAGAGGATGAACAGAGTCCTGTGATGTTTGATCTTTGGGGTATTTTGACCAAAGCATGTCACAGACATGTCTATAAGACGTCTCAAGAACTATTTTAATTCATGGGAAAGGAGCATAATAGGTCCCCTTTAAAGTGAGATAATGTGAACTCTTTTTACTCTTACTCTTTTATGTATAAAATAAGGAAGGGAACTTGACCTCAAAAAATAATATAAAACAATCTGATCTCAGTCCACCACACATCCAAGTCCTCAGCAGAGACACAGCTAATCAGACCTCCAGGAAATATTTCTTACCTTGTGTCCAAACAGTCAGCACCATTAGTCATCCAGCTCCAACTGGTTAATAATCCACCAATATTATGTCCTGTTTCCACAGACAGAACACCGATGGGAGCAGGACGCGCTCTTGGCAGCGAAACTGAAAACTGACAGAGTAACGTCAGGTTGTAGTCGGTTGATCCAGTGAATGATCAGCTTTCCTTACTCTTAGTTTTCTTCTGGATGTAAGCGGTGATAAAAAAAAAAAAAAAAAAAAAAAAAAAGGTTGGGAACCCCTGCCCTGCAGGTTGTGTGTAAAATCCAGGAAGATAATATTGGCAGGGCAGGGGGTTCCCAACCGTTTCTTTTTTTATTACCTGTAATCAACTGTAAAAATGTACACTGAAGGTTCTGAATGTAAGCAATCTCATGGTGAGACACTCACGTGATTGGCTGTAAAGGAGGGAGACATTTACACGTTTTTGTCACGTCAGGGGAGTCTCAAAAGTCTCACACACAAATGCAGCGAGGTTTACAAAAAAAACAAAAAAGCACTTTGTGCAGCTCCGACAGTTCATATATCAATGTAACAAGCTCCAAATATGTATTTGATGAAGATTGCAAATACTTTTACATTTGCGATTTTTTTCTCTATTTGTGTGTGCATCGGAAATATGTTTATGAATCTCGTCTTTTTTTTACTTAATGAAACATATTTGTGTGTGCATTAAAAATTTATTTGTGTTTTGAGTCACATATAAATCCCCAAATGCATTTGTGAATCTTCTTTTGTGCATTTATTCATTATGAGACTGTTTTAGCTCTATAGAACATTACATTATTTGTGTAGTTTTGTGCATTCAGTCTGCCTGCACAACATCTAAAAAAACATGAAGAGTCAAAGCTGTTCTCTTGTTTGCTGGGTGTGTTGCTCTCAGAACACCAGTAAACCAGTGTGTGTGTGTGTGTGTGTGTGTGTGTGTGTGTGTGTGTGTGTGTGTGTGTGTGTGTGTGTGTGTGTGTGTGTGTGTGTGTGTGTGTGTGTGTGTGTGTGTGTGCTTGCGTGCGTGCGTGCGTGCTGCTGGATGAGCAAATATGTAGGTGGGATCAATCAGGTGCTATAAAAGGCTCATTGTGACTCCAAATCTTCCTACTCATTTGTGTACCTGAAGGACGCTGCATCACTTGGCATCTTTCACCTGAAAGGCTTTGAGAATCCTGACTCCTCTTCACCTTCGCCACCAGAATGCCTTTGCAGTTTGAGTTGTGTCCCGGTCGAATGATTGGAGGTGACCACCCATGCTTCATCATAGCTGAAATTGGACAAAACCACCAGGGAGATGTTGAGATTGCCAAGAAAATGATCAAAATGGCAAAGGTAAATTAAGAAGGTTAAACTGTGGCTGTTTATTTTTATTTATTTATTTTAAGAATATTGTTGCTTTAATCTGTCAAAATTAATCCAGTCTCTTCTCTTCTCCTATTCCTGTCATCTCAGGACTGTGGTGCAGATTGTGCCAAGTTCCAGAAAAGTGAATTAGAGCACAAATTCAGTAAGCGAGCCTTGGAGCGCCCCTACAATTCCAAACACTCCTGGGGCAAAACATACGGCGACCATAAACGTCATTTGGAGTTCAGCCATGATCAGTACAGGGAGTTGAAAAACTATGCAACAGAGATCGGCATCTTCCTCACAGCCTCTGGCATGGATGAGGTAACATAATTAATCAATATAGAGCAGATATATTTTGGCTTTCCTTACATTACTGTATTGCTCAGGATCAAGTAGAAATACCCAACATCTTAGAAGAGTCAATTGCCATCACTTGAAAGCACTTAAGAACAGAGTACATACAGTGGGTTTGTGTCCTAACCACGTTGATTTCCACAGATGGCTGTGGAGTTCCTCCATGAGCTGGATGTGCCTTTTTTCAAAGTTGCTTCCTGTGATGCCAACAACTTCCCTTATCTGGAAAAAACAGCCAAAAAAGGTACACAGCTGTACAACATATAACATCATATCTCTCTCTCTCTCTCTCTCTCTCTCTCTCTCTCTCTCTCTCTCTCTCTCTCTCTCTCTCTCTCTCTCTCTCTCTCTCTCTCTCTCTCTCTCTCTCTCTCTCAACAAAAACAAAAAACAAAAAACTGAAGTACATGTCAAGGTTAGGGTGAGGCCCCTAAAATGTTGCTGTCACACATGCTGAAAGGTTAGAATAGATTCCACTTAATTTGTCTTCTCTCTTTAAACCGAGCGTTATAAGAGGGAAAACCTTTTAACCACACCTCAATATGTAAATTCTAGGAGTGGCCAAACTAAACCATGGGGACAAATGGTGCCTATCTGACAATTTCCTTCAATGAAAAACATGCAAAATGGTCACAGGTGTTGTCTTTCTTGTTTTCTTCCATTTCTTGGTGTACTGATCTGTGTGTGTCAGGTCGTCCCATGGTGGTGTCCACTGGGATGCAGTCCATGGAGACGATACGTCGGGTCTACAAGACCGTGAAAGCCCACAACCAGAACTTCACCATGCTGCAGTGCACCAGTGCCTATCCTCTGGATCCTAAAGATGTCAACCTCAGAGTGATCAAGGTAACATGAAAGGAACAAGTCTCCCGGTCACTCAGCAGCATATCCAGTCGGTCTTTCTTGTTTCGGGATTGGTAAAATAATCACTCAGCACTAATGCAGATACATAAACCCTTTGAATTTTATGCACCTGTTCACTATGGCAAACACAATAAACTTAGAAACATGAAAGATGGTTACAATTGAAAATTGATAATCAGTTTAGTTTATCTAGAAGACAAACTGGGCATGACCATGAATGTTATGTCTAGACAAAAACAAGCTCAACAATAGCTTCAATCCACTTGGCAGAGTGTCATCTGATATCACTGACATCATTGTTATCATATCATTGACAAACACAAATAACGTCAGCATCAGCATATAAAAAGATACACATTAGTGGCAAATACATTTATGTTTCACTCTTCTGCTGAAGGAATATCAGAGGGAATTTCCAGATGTTCCCATTGGATATTCTGGGCACGAACAGGGGGTCTACATCACTGTTGCTGCAGTGGCAATGGGGGCGAAGGTCGTTGAACGCCACGTGACCCTGGATAAGACCTGGAAGGGAAATGACCATGAAGCTTCCCTGGAGCCCTCAGAGCTGAAAGAGCTGGTCCGAGCCATCCGACAGGTGGAGATGGCCATGGGATCACCTGTCAAGCAGATGCTACCCTGCGAGAAGAGCTGCCACGTCAAGGTTGGTTGTACTCCATACAAGAGACTTATAAGTTCAGGCTGCCTCCTCCTGCTCTGATTTTTCACTCTCAGATTGAAACCAAATTCTTTGGTATCACTCACCCATAGATCTGAATGATGTGTAACCACTGAAGCAAAGTTGGGCATCCAGTTTGCCAAGTCTGTTAACCGTAAGGTAAAACTATTTTTGTCTTTGTCTTTCTGTGTTTGCTGTTCCAGTTGGGCAAGTCAGTGGTTGCCAAGGTGGCGATTTCCAAAGGAACGTTGCTGAGCCTTGACATGTTTGCAGTGAAAGTTGGCGAGCCGAAAGGAATCCCTCCAGAGAATATGCAGCAACTGGTGGGCAAGAAGCTGAATGAGGACGTGGAGGGGGACGAAAGCATTTTGGGAAGCATGATAGAATAAAGGAACATAAAGGTTGGGAGAAAGAGGTAGGCAGACAGGCAAACTGACCGAGAGAGGGATTGAAAGACAGAGAATGAGAGACAGAGAGAGAAACAGACAAGAGGAAGGCTTACAGGTTGTGATGCAGTGTAAACAGACAGATAAGCAGAGACTGCTGATGGAAGAAAAAAAAAGAAGTAGACTAGGCTATGTGTTCGGTTTGTGTGTCTTAGTTATAGACGAGACGTTTGAAAGACAAATTTATTATGCCTACAGGTCTGAATAGGAATGTGATACGGCTGTAAAAAAAAAAAAAAAAAAAAAAAAAAAAAAAAAAGGGTGTCTTAACAAGACAGTAATTTCAAGATGTGCCATGATATTGTGCCAACAAGCCAGTTTTACACCTTCAGAACTCTGTAGCTGTAGCTACTTGGATACTATACTCAACACTAGCTATATTTTAAGATATTCTCAAACCAAAAGGCAGACAATGGGATTGCATGGCTATAGTGTGATGTGTAGGCTACTACATCTTAAATGTTGTGGACATTTGCATGACAATGGGAACACATTTGCGCCGGCTACATTTGCATCCCTGCATTGCATAGCATCGGCTACTTTCTGCACGCCACAGGCCTCTAAGAGAGAAACACAGTCTGTGAATGTTATTTCTGTTTAGAATGATCTGTCCCTGCCTACTTGACCCCAACTGTAAATTACACTCTTTAGCTTGAGATGTGGTTATGTTTGAATGGGTTTCAATGACTTCCTAAATGTATTGGTGGGGCATTTGTAACTGGGAATTTACCTACACCCTATGTTGATTTTTAAGGTGTGTCAGGTGGCCATAAATGATTGTGTGTTGTTCATTTTGAAAATAAACATGACTATAAACATGGCTGTCTGGTTTTATTTTTATTAAACAATTTTCTATTCAAATTTGAGAGGCACATATAAAAATCGGTAAAAATGTGTGTAAAGCTGTGAGGGGTTGATGCCTATTTATTTAGTTTTAATTTTAATAATCAAATATTTTGCATTTTAACGACATATAATGGAATGACTACAAATTTATTCGCCCACTTTTTCACTTTCATCCGTTTACTGTAATATTTGAGCCATTTCTACATTGAACCAGATAATTTCTAATAGACTGGCTCTGATTGAACTACGAAAACGGAAGTCCTTCGCGGCCCGGATGTGCATCGCCGAAATAGTTCCGGTCGGCGGCTCATCCTCGGAAACAACTCATCACCATCCTCCTCCTCCTCCTCCAAGTCCAGCTCTCTGTAAAGTGATTACCTACTGTCGCCGGCCGCTCTTCGTTTCTTCTCTGCGGACAAAATGCCTCTAAAGTTTGAGCTGTGTCCCGGCAGGATGATCGGGGGAAACCACCCGTGTTTCATCATCGCTGAAATTGGACAAAATCACCAGGGAGACATTGCGATTGCCAAGAAAATGATCAAGATGGCAAAGGTAACACAAACCACACAGAACGACGATGTATTGGTTTACTTTGAGTGTGTTTGCTTTTTTCTATCATCTAAAACAGCTTGCACACATAAACACACACACACAATCACACACGGATGAACGTGCAAACGACGTCTCCACTGAACTCCATTGAAATATTAAGCAATTTAATATGATGCTCGCCACAGCTTCCTCCAATGAGCCATTCGTTTGAATGAAATAGAAACCGGGTGTACTTTGTGATTATCAACCTTAAAGCCAGAATCAGTATAAGGGTTAGAGTTAATATGCACTGTTTAGTATATTTCATATGTCATACACCACCTTGCTGTGTAGGTTCAGCTCCTTATGCAACCGATTGTTGTCGGATAGTTTGAGACTACTGGAGTCTAGTCTGAAAATTCATGCATGTCCCGCCATAGTAGCTGCCTTAGGCTACTCTATTCAGACATAAGCCACTGAACATGACTGCTCTTGCTTATTCAGTTCAACAATATAATACAGCCAACACGTCTGGTTTCCTCCTATTAGTTGGTGTGGCTGTTGGGCTTTAAAACTGCATCAAAGAAACAGTAAAGGTGCCATTTACCTTCTGTTCAGTAAAATCAGATAGAGTAAAGACTACTTGTTCTATCGGTAGTTTGGTTTCTGGCTGCAGCTTTGTGTTTTACTGCCCTTGTACATTTCATTGTACTGGAAAGAAAAACATATCTGACTCACACATTATAGCCGAGTTCAGTATTTACTCGGTGTTGGTAACTCTACACCACCACCAGTCTTGTGTCACACACGAGAGTTGCGTTTGGTTCTGTGGGAACTCTTGATTTGTTGATTTTTATTTATTTTTTATTTTAGTTTAAAAAAAGGAAATCTAATTTTTGCATGTTCAGATGTCCTTTACTCTTCAGTTGGGTTTTCTATCCCAACCCTTTTGAATACTCACTCATATTCATCTTCACAGGACTGTGGTGCAGACTGTGCCAAATTTCAGAAGAGTGAATTAGAGTACAAATTCAACAAGCGAGCCCTGGAGCGGCCTTACACCTCCAAACACTCCTGGGGGAAGACCTACGGAGAACACAAGCGCCATCTGGAGTTCAGTCATGAACAGTACAGGGAGCTTCAGAGTTACGCCAAGGAGGTCGGGATCTTCTTCACTGCCTCAGGGATGGATGAGGTAAGGAAGATATGATTGAGGTGCTTGGTGGTCGAGTGGTTAAGAGCAAGTCCCATATAACTGTGTGTCTTTCCACCTGTCTCTCTCCTCACCTAACCGTGTCTCTTCACTGCCCTGTAAAATAAAGGCAAAAAAGAAAGAAAGATGTGATCACCTGATGACATTTCTGGCAGGTTTAAGTTTAATCTTATCTGTTACTCTCTGTCGTTAGATGGCAGTGGAGTTTCTCCATGAACTTGATGTGCCTTTCTTCAAAGTGGGATCTGGAGACACCAATAACTTCCCCTACCTGGAGAAGACTGCCAAAAAGGGTGAGCCTGATGATCTGTTACAACTAAAATGGTTTAAGTTGACATTAACTAAGAGATCTCAACTATGAGTGAGCTAAAAAAAAAAAAAAAAGAGAGAGAGTACTGTGTGATTGTTACTCAGTCTGCTCTGCTGTGATATTTCTGTATGAGGTTCTACCATAGCACTCGTTACATTGCTGCCCTCATGTGTGCGTCAGGTCGTCCCATGGTGGTGTCCAGTGGGATGCAGTCCATGGAGACAATGCGCCGCGTCTACAAGACGGTGAAAGAGCACAACCAGAACTTCACCATCCTGCAGTGCACCAGCGCCTACCCTCTGGAGGCTGAGGATGTCAACCTCAGAGTGATCGCTGTAAATACACTAGAATCAGATTTTATTAAGTGTCGGTGGGGGGCCATGTTGTCTCCCACACCGGGAGGATGATTAGATTTATGGTATCAAGTGCTGTTTGTTTGACAGATCTATGAGTTTGAAGGTTTACTCATTTATTACTGTGGAAAATGATGAAATGAGAATATGTGCTGCCATATATTCAACATGAATCAGTCCAAATTGCACTGGCACTAATAAAGAGGGAGTTCATGTTGTAATGATAAAATATCTGTTGTGCCAGTGGGGCACAGTTTTACAATTTCACATACAAGACATGAAATATGACTTCATTGGGAGTATTTCCATAGTTTTTGAGTGGAAATTAGAAGGGAATAATTATTTATTTTGTTCCGATATGTGAAAATTGTTTTAGATGAAGTCCATAATCTAATTGAACTGAAATTTGAACGTGTCCTACAAACTTAAATCCAGATTTCATTGAGGTCTGTTGTCCACAGGTAGCCTATATCCTGATCACGAAACATGACCAACATGAAATATGAGATTAATAAGATCGGATTCACTTGTCTCACCCATTCCAGGAATACCAGAAGGAATTCCCTGACATTCCCATCGGGTATTCGGGCCACGAGTCTGGGATCAGTATCTCGGTAGCGGCTGTAGCTCTCGGGGCAAAGGTCATTGAGCGTCATATAACTTTGGACAAGACGTGGAAAGGAAGTGACCACGCAGCCTCACTGGAGCCGTCTGAGCTGACTGAGCTGGTCCGCTCCATCCGACTGGTGGAGAGAGCGCTGGGCAGCGGCCTCAAGCAGATGTTGCCCTGTGAAAAGCCATGCCATGATAAGGTCGGATTTCCTCCTGTGGAAAATATTTATGAAAAAACCCTGTTATGAGAATAATAATTATAATGTGTTTCTTTCCTTTCCTTTCTTTCTGTCTCTTTCTTTTTTCCACCAGTTGGGTAAGTCAGTGGTGGCAAAAGTCAAAATCCCCAAAGGAACTGTCCTGACTGTGGACATGTTGACGGTAAAAGTGGCAGACCCCATGGGTGTCGCAGCTGAGGACATCTTCCAGCTGGCCGGTAAGACTGTGACAGAGGACGTGGAGAAGGACGAAAGCCTGGTGCCGGGGGTGGTGGACAACTACGGAAAGAGGGCTAAGTGCTGAGGATGGAAGAGGGGTTTGACACGAATAAAGAAATTGGCACTTAATTTGAAAGAAAAAAAAAAAAAGAATAGTTTCCTGTGGAGATAACTCTGAAGGAGCTGGAGATGACACCTGCAGGGGTGTGATGCAATTTTGGTTTGGTGCCGCTGAGATCTCTGACTCTGTAGTCTCAGACCACCAGTGAATTCTATTGCCACGATAACTCATTCAGTGAGGTTCATTGCCAAAGCATTCATTTTATTTTGTAAACCATGCCTTAATATAAAACACACTGTCTCTGGAAAATAGGCTCCTTAATCAATCCACCATTATCGTACAAGAGGCTCAGAAGCAGTTTCAGCTCCTTATACTGTACAAATGCAGTGCTTTTCTGAGTTGGCACATAAGCCAGTTACTGTAACTGTCAACTACAAATGAATATTGAACATGTGGAGGTGCGGCTGCTACCCAACATCTGTTTGTCCAAAGGTCAGTGTATTCTTTTTGTTTGTGCTCACTGAGCTGAAATAGAGTGACTGAAGTTAAACCCTTGTACTTTCTGTTTGGCCTTGTTTTTGTCATCACCCAGGATTCTTCTGTCTTTTTCCTATAGCACCCCAACACTGTCCACTTACTGCACTTACTTTAGGGTGTTGTTTTCATGTGGAAAAATGTTGAGACTGAATAAAACAAACAAGAAACATCTCTTTGCAATATCGTTTTGGTCTTTGGCTGGTTCTAACCATGCGCTAATCTTCACAACAGGTTCTTTCTGCATACATTTTCTTAATTATACTATATCACACCTTATGCCAGAACATACTGTGTTACAAGAGCGTTAAGGAGAGTTGTGTGTGCATCATCTCAGTGAGTTTAAAACATTTCAGGTCATAAACTAATTAGGTTAGATTTGATGAGCAGATGATCGGTGTGGACGTCTGTGTTGCAGGCGTCATGATGCTAATGCAGATATCTCCCTTCTGCTATATCTGTTCTGATGAGAATTTGCCTTCAATTGCAATGAAGTTACTGCCATTGCGTATAAACGGTCACCACTCTCACACTATTGATATCAGCAATATGATCGCAGTCTTTTACACCGCAGGCCCCATAGCTCATGAGTTCAGTGATATCATGGATGTGGATCATATCAGTGCGGACCATCCAGCTCGTCAACATTAGCCAGAATTTGTGAGTCTCCAGCTGATTTTCTACAAACAACATCTGTGTTTGTTGGTGCAGGTGTGAAGGCCGCATCACACTGATGATCATGTTTGGATTTTCTCACCAGTGCACACGGAGCACTAAGCACTTTGAACAGGGACAGGGTCACAATTATGAGGACTAAAGTTTGATTTAAAACGTGTGTTTTCTTTCAAATAACAGAAAAGAGAAACACACTGTTTTTGATCTGATTTGTTCAATATCACAAAATGCTGGATGACTGAAACCGCAGCTGTGCCAGATCCCCACAAACAACTACTAGTACAGTTAACTTCTTTGTGTCAAATATGCATGTAATGTTGTGTTTGGACCACTAGATGGCGCTGCTCCTCTATTGTCAATGTCATATCAGACTGGGTTTACACAGGCAAGAGTGTTGGCCTATCTCTGGCTGTTTCAGGGTCAGTTTATGCCTGTGTTGCCAGTTTTGTAGCAAACTTTACATTTCTTATCCCAATGTCAAAAACCCGACAAACTCCACACCTCATCTCACCTCATGATTTCATTGTTACTTTATATAAATTACTGTGGCCTGCACTGTGCCGGGAATAATCCAGCCCTCAGCGTTTGCGAATCAGAGGATTTTCCCAGGATTATACAAAGTTGTCTGTCTGACACGAGCTCCAGGCCTCTAGTGTCATGGTTGTACAGGCTGGCTGTCAAGGTGGAGCTACATAAAGCTAATTACCAGCTCTGTCAGACACTGATAGCATGATCCTCATCACAGTCTATCATAACTTTGTCTGTAAAAAGAAAAGAACAAGTGATAATCACCATACCACTGAAACTGTGAAACCCAGTAATACAGGATTTATAATAAATGTAGTTTTGATAAACAGTTCAACAGTGCACTGAGCAAACTTTATATTCTACACTTCTAACTTCAGTATAGAAGTATTTAGATATATTTATATTATATGTTTCTAATCTTTGAACAAACACATATACAGACAGGGAAGACACATAACCACTGTAGTATTACCAACTATCAAACACACACTGACACACACTAACACAGTAAGCACTGGCAGTAACATTAAAAGCAGTCACCGATCTGACTGATTACCTCGCCTGTCCCTGCTCATAGGGTCTCTCCAGAACTAATATATAACTTGGAGCTATTTCAGGAAGGAGCTTTAGCCAATAAGCTGCCGCTGATCCCAGCTTCACAGAGGAACATCATTCTCTTACTTTTCACTGACGGGACTACCAGTGAAAATGACTTCTCACCTTGATTAATTGTAAAAAGAAAAAGGAAAAAAAGAAAATCTAATAATTTAATGGAACTTGTGAATTAATTAGTATCTGATGCAAAATCTAGTATTTTATTTCCACAGCCATGATTTGTCTCTTGTTTATGTTAACTTCTGCTATGTCCAATTCACCTACAGTAGTCCCTAATGGATCTTTCAGATTTTTGTGAAAGACGAGTAAAGTTGACCTGACATGACTACCAAAGGTCTGATGTTTTTTTTTTCTCTGCATGCCAACAGACTTATTTGTATTTCAGGTTCTGCAGGCGATGTACCCCAGCCTACCTGGAAGGTTATGTTGGTTGGTTATGTAACAAGTTTAGCCCTTCCAGGACTTTGCATAGCCCTTAATATAGTAGCAATGGCCCAAATAAAGAATTCTCCCCGAGGTCAAACACCCCTGCACCAAACCTGTGTCACCTGATGCTGTGACATTGGCATGGTATTTAACATAGAAATACACTCATCAGCTACAGCATAACAACCTTTTAGTGGTTTAAACAAACAGCTTTTATCAAAGTCATTTTGTATTTTTCTCCTTTAATTTCACTAAACCGTCCTCAGTTAAATATAGAGCACCCCCCTGCCCTGCTTCTTGAGGGTATTAAACCCTTTAAGTGGTCGTGGCTGAGAGGAGACCAACTCTAATCCATTAAGAGCAACATTTTGCTTGTGAGAGAAAGTTAGCAGTCCATTCCATTAAGGCTATGCTCCTGTTTAATTGGATAAGAGCAGCTGGAGGTGAGAAACAATAGGCAGGACTGGTTGGATTTATTCCCAGTAGGGAATATGCTATTTATTTAGGAAATTAAATGGAATAAAGCATAAAAACAAAAAACTAAAAACATATTTTAAAACATCATTCTGACAGACTGTCAAAATCTCTATCTTTTCAATATTCTTTTATGGTACTAAGTCATCACTGATTTAAAAAAAAATTAATTACCATGTTATGACCATAATTACTCAAAAACACACACAGGCACTGCACCGGTAGAGGCAGAGGTGGAGCTGTGTTACGGACATGGCACTTGACAGAATAGGTCACATCATTTGACCTCACCTACAGGTGGCTATTGAGGCTTACAGTTCTCACGTGTAAAGCCTGACCTGACTTGAAGCTTGTGCACCGTGCACACAGATTCAACCACACACACTCACCCTTACATCTTTTAAGGACACATGTTGGCATAATACATTACCCTCAGCCTTACCCTAACCTTAAGAGTCAGAAGTAAATGCTTGACTCCTGCCCCTTACCTGAACTTTACTTTATTGTAACCAGACCGGCAAAAATGCCCATACTGTACTGTCAGGAAGCCCTTGGTCCTTGTGTAGCAGAGCTTCCTACCCTGGAAGCCACCACTGTGATTCTGCAGTTCAAAGTGTCAGGAACTTTGTCTGTATATTGGTCCAGATTCGCATAATGTCAGTAGTCTTTATTGTTGTGCTATAAATGTAGGATACAGGATTGTCTCTTAAGAGCAGGTGTTGCTCCCAAAGCCAAAGCCAGTTAGACATATGAGAAATGAAAGACAGAGGGCACAGTGGCATCAGGTCAACCTACTGGCTGATAATGACTCAAATTGAAGATTGAAAGATGGGATGAAATCTGCTCAGGAAAAAAAAACTCACCAGGGAACTTTCCCAAAGTCCACATTTATATTACATAATAAGTCCGAGGTTACAAAGCATATACTTTCTCACCACCTCTAGAGTGACATGTACATAATTTATTTTGTTCCACTGGTGTTATTAAGGTTACTTTAACTTTATAGCATGGTATTAGCAAAACATGCATTCTAAAATTGTGAAATTGGACTCACTCATCGGATCACTTTGAGGCTTGTTTGACAGAACTGATGGGTATCCTGAGGTTTGAACAGCGTGGCAACCCTCAGTTGCTTCACACATGCAACCTGGTGCTACAGCAGAGACCCAATAGACCTGTCCCCCATGTACCTTTCACAAAGCTTGAATATGCTGAAATATCAATCAGAATAGCACTGTGACTTTAACTTGTCCTTTTTACTAAGTATTGTCCCTGTTGACTTTGTATAATATATATTTTTCACCATCATAACAAAACACCAAAAATATGAATACAATGTAATGTAAATCTAAACAGTATCCCAGAGTGAAGATGTGCTAGACTAAGTGTGATTCGGAAAGGTCTCTTGTGCCTCTCCATCTCTATTTGAAACCCTAGTTTAAGTAAAGACATGTCGGTTTGACTTAAATTTAGGTGAGTAAAGCTGTAAAGCTCTAATACATGATATAAGTATATCATGCAGCAAATCTTCTGAACTTTGCTCAAGTGCATTCAATCACAGAGCAATTGGGATAGTTTTCAAAGGCTTTATGCACAGCACTATGATCTGATGGCTTCAGCCCCATCAAGCTGTAAGCTCGTTGTGTAAGACAGGAAGAAATGATACATGACACTATAGGGAAGATGGGAGTGGGGCGGGGAGGGGGGGTCGAGGAGAGGCAATGACAGACAGCACTGATCCTCATTCTTGGGCAGTGACATGGAGAGAGAGAGGAAGGCGGGGAGGGCGGGGGCAAGGCAGGTGTAGAGAGGTAGAGGGTGCCAGTGTGGAAGGGGGGAGGAACATGCAACATCAGCTTCTGAGCTGATGTCTTGGAGCTCCACCTCTGCTGAGGGAGGAAAATCTTACTGAGGATTTACTGTTGGGATCTTCAGACTGAACACTGAGCCCGCGGGACCTTTCTCCTTTGGGTTTCAATTTACTAGTGGAATATTTACTCAGAGACTGTGGACCAGCCTGCCTACTGGACTCCTTCCTGCTGAATGGGAAATATCCAAGAGTGGTATGAGAAAATGATGCTTGTGCGCATATTGTGTATAGCTGTACTTTGTCTTTGCTCCAACAGAGTCCAGGGTGTTTCTTGAAGAACTGCTGTTATAGCACAGCTGGATCTGAAATTCTCCTATTTTTGTTTCACAATGACTGACATTGGTGTTTGATTTGCGGATTAAGACTGTTAAATTGGATTGTTAAATTAAGGAGCTGTGAGAATGTATTTTGACATTGCATTTAATCCCCATGTGGTTGCCTCATGATTAAATGATGTAAAACATTTATTTCTAAGTTGTTATTCAGTTTGATTTGCTGGTGTAAAGTTGTTTGACTGTGTGCAGCGGCATCAGTGTGCAGGGCCTAAGGCTAATCTAAATCTATCTTCTCAGAGATTAAATAGCTTCCTAATGAGCTTTCACTAATGTCCAAGCTTCACCTAAAGGAGAGCTCTCCCTGCAGGTTCTCAGCACAATGTCAAAAAGGCCACAGCACTTAAGCAGAATTGTTGCTATTAATACTGGTACTATCAACTATCAGTTGCAATTTAGTTACAGTAACCCCAAATGCAAGAGACATTTATGTAATATTGTATGTATAGCCACATGAATGCTGACTAGTTTCAGATGCAACATTGATTTATCATAAACAGTCTGTTTACATAGAACAGACTCTTAGACTCCTGCCCTGCAATTATTATAATTGATCTGAACCTTGAACCGAAAGTCAATTTTGTTACAATATTATTGATTAGAATCTTCATCTATGAGACAGCTAGTGCAGTAGTTATATAATGTAGTTGTATAAATGTATATTTGCAATGTATATATCCAATTAAGACGTAGCAGTGTAGAGGTACAAAATAACAGGCAATGTCCTTAAGGACAGTGGTTGAACTTATTACACTTGCTACAATTAACAACGCTACAATTAACAAGGCAAGTGTGTGACAACTGGATGATGTGAGGAGTGGACAAAGTTCAATAAATGCAACATGCCACGTGTAAGAGGCTTAACTTTATTTATTCTCGTCTAATTTAATGCATTCATTTACATTTGTATCACTTTTTTCTCTGTCTTCTAGTGAGTAATATGAAGAAGCCTTTGAATGGGCTAGATCCAGGAATCAGACGGCAGGGCTTCCATTCTGCTTAGACCGGGGAGCAGCATGCAAACAAACCGGTGAACCGCCGCGGCCTGTCAAACCCCCGCCCTCGTTGCCACCAGCACCACCAGCCCAGCTTTGGGGGGGACTCCAGACACTTCCACTCTGCCTGACGAGCTACGCCAAACACCATGGATTTCATGCTACCCGTGAGAAGTCGAGACACAATGGCTCCCTCCAGCTCTGCTCCTCTTCTGGGCC
This sequence comes from Trachurus trachurus, assembly GCF_905171665.1. Lineage (NCBI taxonomy): Eukaryota > Metazoa > Chordata > Actinopteri > Carangiformes > Carangidae > Trachurus > Trachurus trachurus. The sequence continues at coordinate 11,157,695 of NC_139891.1, read as the reverse complement.
CTCGCAGCAAGTGGACCAGGCATCACTACCAGGGCATCAAGAGAAAGCTGCGGCCTGGACGGATTATGGGCTTCATCATCAGCCTGGTGGTGGTCTCCACAGTCTGTTCATGGAGTGCCTTGTCGCTGGCCACAACGTTGGCCTCTGAGCTGGAATTGCCCGCTGAGGGCTCAGCTGAGGCAGCAGTGCCCCAAAGAACTCTTCTGCAGTACCACAACCTCTCAGCTGCCCCAGAGGACACACCTGTGGCCATGAGATCATCTGACGAGATGAATCAAGGGGACTATCCAACAGACTATTTCAGCGTGGAGGACAGACGTCAGGGCTTTGTGGTGTTTCATATGTTTGGCATGTTGTACATGTTCATATCCTTAGCCATTGTCTGTGATGAGTTCTTTGTCCCAGCACTCACTGTCATCACGGAGAAGCTGGAGATCTCTGATGATGTAGCAGGAGCCACCTTCATGGCAGCAGGTGGTTCAGCCCCAGAGCTTTTCACATCTGTCATAGGAGTCTTCGTCTCCCACAGTAATGTCGGTATCGGTACCATCGTGGGCTCAGCTGTGTTCAACATCCTGTTTGTGATTGGGATGTGCGCCCTGTTCTCCAAAGAGGTGTTGAACCTCACCTGGTGGCCTCTGTTCAGAGACGTCTCATTCTATATCATTGGCTTGCTGATGCTCATCTATTTCTTTCTGGATAATCAAATCACATTGGGGGAGAGTATCAGCCTGCTGTGCTGCTACATAAGCTACGTGACATTCATGAAGTTCAATGCCAGTGTAGAACATCTCATCAAGGGCCTACTGGGAAGCAACCAGGTGGACGAGCTGGAGACTGCACCAAAGGTGAGCCCCATTTCACCGAACCATCCATCCATCCATCCATCCATCCATCCATCCATCCATCCATCCATCCATCCATCCATCCATCCATCCATCCATCCATCCATCCATCCATCCATCCATCCATCCATTATCCATCCATCCATCCATCCATCCATTTTTCCATCTATTATCCATCCATCCATCAATCTACTATCCATCCATCTATTATCCATCCATCCATCAATCTACTATCCATCCATCTATTATCCATCCATCCATCCATCCGTCCGTCTGTCCGTCCGTCGGCCCGTCCGTCCGTCCATCCATCCATCCATCCATCCATCCATCCATCCATCCATCCATCCATCCATCCATCCATCCATCCATCCATCCATCCGTCCATCCATCCATTTTTCCATCTCTTATCCATCCATCCATCCTTTAACCTCCATTCTTTTGAAGTGCCCATCCTACTGTTGGCACTTACAGCACTCATCTTTCACCCCATCTTGGCTGTTAACAGCTGAAGCCTACATAAATCCATCCATACATTTATCCCATTCTTACTGGCTAACCACTGAAGGAGCATCCCCATCAGAAACAACCATCAAGAGCTTTCCAAGTAGTTTAGCATGTCAGAGAGCAGGGGGAATAAGACGGTGAAAATGTAGTATAAAAAAAGTATAAAAGATGCAGTTTCTGTTTTTTCTTTAAGAAATTATTAATGTGGGTTTTTGATTTGGATGAGGGGATTAATCAAACCATCTGAGTATAGTAGTAGTAGTATAATAGTGCTCCTGTTCCGTGACACTGCAAGAGTGTTATATTGAGGCACAGAAGGTGTTAAAACAGAGGTTGCTAAACAGACAGCACTCTGTCAGGCAGCCAAGCCCTCTTGAATTCTCCTCTGGAAGGATATAAAGATTTGTCTTAATTTGCCACCTGTGCAGCTCGCACAGTACAGACGCAGAGCCAGACTGCTGTGTCTTCGTGCTGACTAAGTCTATGAACAGGCCTCATCTTCAGTTACTACTTTTAGTAAGGGAATAGGATCAGAATAGGACTGGTGTAACAGAGCTGGTCAGTAAAATGCCCTCATTTGACACGGATTAAAAGACAAAGACAATTTGTGTATAAATACTTTTGATATGGTAATTTTGTTTTACTATTAAATACATGGTCACATGTATCACACATATGTTTCCAGTTCAGTAAAGTACACAAACTAAAGATAACAATAATGATCTTCAGGCAATATTCAGCTATCCCTTTATTCTTCCAATTTGATAATTATTGAATTATTTGTCATCAAATTGGGATTCATCTTTCTATTCTGAGACTCTCAAAAACAACATTAGTGCTTTTTTAATCCCATGCCAGTCAGTTTTCAATGAATTTTCCTAAACATGGTAATTGTTCTCTTGCCATGGTGATTTCTGATGTCACGTTGATAATCCTGAAACCTACATATAGTGGAGATGGATGTATTTGAGATGGATGTCAGAGATGACGCTCTGGGTAATAAAATCAAGGGGAAAAATTAAAGCAAAGACATGGTAAAAGCAGTCAAAAGGAAAATCCATGTAGGATCACTTCAACCCCATCAGCACACTCCCTCCTCCAGCTCCCTTGGTATTGGTTATGACACTGGGTAAAGTGTCTTCTGACGCTGGTAGGAAACCTGTAGCCCTGAGCTTTGTTTGTCCTCTGTTTCAACTCAGTCACACTAAAGATCATTTCAGAACATCTTTGGTTGTTCATCCTAACTCAGATTATACACAGATAATATCATCCTCCAGGGTTAGCCAAGCATAGACACATGAGAGTAGTTTTCTATTTTACTTCTAAGAATTAAAACCAACCATAATTTTGTCACTCGGAGAGTGCAGTGTTACTGTTTCAGCATGTCTTCTACTGACATGCTGTTGACCTAATTGCAACGCACTTACAATTACCATTAGTCACTTCACAATCATAGGGCCAATCACTTCACATCAGGCAGGAGAAGATAATGGGATATGAGTATAATTTTGAGATTAGCTTGATGGCGGATTTCTAAACTGAGCTGCGAGCTGATGATGTGGTGCAAAAGATTCAACACAACACACAAATAAGCTTATCATTGTTTTGGTTTTTCACATCTGTCTCTCCGTCTGTTGTATGTTCTGTCTGTGTGTGCAGTTGGAGTCAGATCTGTTGCTCTCTGATGTTGTAATCTCATACGGCGCTCAGGTGACAAATGCTAAAACTACTGTTGGCTGATCTTAGAGCAGCTTGCCCGTAGCTTAGACCAGCATCACCCATTACCAGTTCTTCAGGGGCGTATACAGTGCAGTGCTGCTTTTGTTTTTGCCGGCAATATTAAGTACAGATAATGATCTCTTTTTTTTTTAAATCACCATAGACCTATAATATGAGATAATAATACAAAAAATAAACAGAACAACTGTTAAGATGCAAAAAGGACTGAAACACTTCATAGAATGATGCAACTATTTCTATGGATGTATTTCAGGTCAGTAGATGTTTGATTTAGGCAGCAGATGAGCTTATGATCATTAGCCTCTAATAATGGTTGGATCTGCTTTAAACCTTTTCCTTTGAATGCTTAGGTAAGATAGAAAAACTGACTTGCTTTTATTTAGGATTTATAGAGTTATGACTTATTTGCTACTGCATTGCAGTTAATTACTTATAAAAACAATAAAACTTCCCATTACACATGTCTTTCTTCTCTTTTACATTATTTTTCTAACTATAGATTGGTAGCAGCTGATTTAGTACTCTCCAGTTTGTTTCATTTTCTTCAGGCAAGAATGTATTTAAGATGTTTTTATCTCAGTGTAATCCATCGGTTTCAGACAGTGAAAAAAGAGGCTTTGTTGTTGTTATCTTTTATTTTTCCAGGCTGAAAGTGTATTATTAGAACGGTGTAGAATCCACGTCTAATGTCATATTCTTTGTATTTCTTCTAAACATGAGAGCCAAATACCTTTGTGTACTGATCAACCATCTATCAGTATCAGTGTTGTTGCAGGAGCCTGGTTTGACACTTGTGCCCTTCTGGGAATCAGCTGTTCTTCAGGCTGCCTCACCTCAACCCAAGAACAGCTTTTCTCTTTCTGTCGTCTGGCACTTGATGTCCAACTGCCTTGCCCTCATGTGTTGGTAGCTAAATAATCCCTGGGGTTAATGCTCTCCAATCCCATTAGCCCCGCTAATAATAGCCTGATGCTCCTTGGGGGGAGCAGGAATCGGCAGATCACTGAGAAGAAAGACTGAATGCTCCTTCACCAGCCTGCAGTCATTCTCATTGCATTGTGTGGTTTTTATGTTTGTGCATGACTGACAGTGTTTCAGGCAGTTTTGTGTATTGTACGTGTGGCATGCTGTGTCTGTTTAGGAGAGAGAGAGAGAAGATCTGTTGGTTTGCCCGCTGATGGCACTAAAGATGCCAATCCTCTCTGATCCCCTTATCAACTTCTTACCTGCAGTGACGACAGCAAACATCGGCCTAGCTCCTCTGCAGGGAACTAAGAAAATGTGCAAATTCTTCTCAATCATATAGCTTTGTGCTCTGCATAGATCACAATGCAAGAAGTGGCATCGAACAGAGGAAGCATTAGCATTGGTATCTGCATGGGATCTTTGGTAATGTTTCTTATATTAATGATTGAGAGTGCAGATATATATTGACTTCATACAGTAAATTTGTGTTCTGAGGTCAGCACAAAGCTTAACTCATTTATCTTACACTTGCAGCTGTCCGCCTAAGTTCCACAACATGACTTATTATCTTTTCATGTGATCTTTATCAAAACCTTCCATCCTAATGCAGCAGTGTCAATGTAAGAAGGAAGCAGCTTTTTTATTTATCAGTAGCTTCAAAGTCGATGCTGTTGATCGTTGATGGATGCCTATACTGGCTGCAGGGGAACTTTGAGTTGTAATTACCAAAATGAAAAAAGGTAGCAGGGATTTGCTGACAGAGCAGTGTGAAAGACAAATGTTTGACAGAACGGTGACCTGTGAAAGTTGCCTTACACACAGGCTTGAAAAGTCTAAAAGTGGTGATCTCTGCTGATTAATCCTGGCTAAGTCCAACAGCTCGGACAGTCAAGTGGACACGGGAGAGAGAGAGAGAGAGGACGAAAGAGAGAGAGAGAGAACAAAGGGACCAGGAAAGTGCACACGGATAGATTTGAATTTTGTAAATGTGAACTGATCGTGCTTCACTGTTGACAGGTTGATGGTTTCTGTGATGAAGAGAAAGTTTGGTGTAAATAAAAGTCTGGCTTCAGGACTGCTGTCCATCCTGGATTCTGGTGTCTGGAACAGGGATGAGACAAGTGAACCGGAACAGCAGCTCAGCCCAACGTCCACAAATCTTTCAGGGAAACTTTCTTCTTTATCTGAGCAGATCATCCTCAAATCACAAATTATTATCCTATTTGTTATAACATGAGTGAGTCATCAGCTGCTTCTAGTAACCCATTTTAATTCCAGAGGGATATTCCCATTGTTGATTATATTTTGTATGCATATTATCCAAGTTTACTCAAAGATTAAAAATTCTGTTTAATAATTAATAATTAACACAGTAATGTGACAAAGAAGAAGTCCCGAACACTTAATCTGACCATACATACTGTATATCTGTACATATACAAGAGAGCAAGTTTTTATATAATCTTTTTTTCTCTGTCTTACGTTGTCGGCCAGTAAAAAAAAAAGTACTTTATAGGACAAAGTGGAGTTGAGGGTTTTAATTGTCCATGAAACCTAAGAAATGCATCACAATTCATCAGGGAATAACAAGATAAGAATAACAGCATGGCACTTCATAATAGATGGACTTTGTAATCACATTTGCCTTTTCGATTATCTAATCTATTGATTAAAGCAATTATTTTGATTGTGAGAAATAGAAACTAGGCTACTGAAAATGTCCATATCAAGGTAACATTCTGTTATTTTCGGAGAGCAGATGTCACTCAGGTTTATATGAATTTTTAACAGCTGTGTTTACATTTCGACTAGTCCAGCAGTTACAGATATACATATTTTTGAATGTGTTTCTGCACCATGTTTGGATGACAACACAAACTGGGTTTTCACACAAAGGACAGTTGTGAAAAGCCAGTGTCAGTGCCGTCAGACTCTACAGCAGCATCTGAGCGTCTTTTATTATCCAGCAGCTCTCAGGAGCCATGTGAGCGTTAGACAGCATCAACTAATGCCAAGCTGGCCTCAGCCATTAGGGCAGGAGCTGCACTGCTCAGCAATCACATGGCCAACACAGACAGGTGTCCACCACTTAAATTCTGTCCTATACATCTTTGACATTGTTTTCTTCACAAACACTACTACATACTGTCTAGTTAACTTTATAGTTCCAGGGGAAAACATTTCTGAAATGATATCCTGTGTTCAGCTCAGTTTGGTGAGTCCAACAGCTCTAATGTAAATTTAGAGATATCAATGAACATCAAATTATCTGCAGCCAGGAGATCTTCATGCAATTTAGTAAGTTACAAATACTTCCTCAAACTAATCTGGACCGGAGAAACATATAACAGGTATATATAGGTGTGACAGCCCATTAAATAAAGAAACCCCTGGCTTTAGCTTTGCCTCAGCTGCCATAACAGCAGCAGGTATCTTGTCAGATTCAAGCTAAAGGGATTATCTGCTCAAACTCTGAGGCCTCCATCATGAAAACGTGTCAACAACAAGACGCTCCACCTCTCTCTGTAGTGTCTCTGGATGTCTAAGTTTTATTTTTCTTACTGTGTATGTAGGACATCTGTACTTTATAATTTGAGTTAGGGGGTGTACAAATTAAAGAGGAAGAGTTAGCTCAGCTGCGTGCCACAATTCCTTACATAAGCTTTGTGTTATGTCTATTTAAGGAAAAAGATGAGGCAGCGCAAGCAGCTAATGCAGCTCCTTACTAAGGTTTTAAGTGTCGTCACATTCGACACCTTGAGTTTTAATTCTATGCAGTGTGACTATATTTCTAACTACGAAAACTCACACAGTTTTCAGTGCTTTGAAAATATTATGAGCGGATAAGTGCAGTAAAGGACCAAGATGAGATAGTGAGTTTATTTTGAATTACAAAAGTGCATTAACATCTTCCTGAACCTTTTAGTACTAATAAAATAGCTAAAATAGCTAGAGTTTTAGAGGTGAATGAAGTGTCCAGTTTATAAGAACTAACATTATCTGGCACAGCAGTACTGTAGTCAGATAATCAGATGTAGTTATGCTTAAACGCTGTTCAAGCACCTTCAGCATTTCACATTTCTAAACTATCATTTTAACTTATTTTAGAAAAATATCTAAGTAACTGTAAATTATTGTTGAATTAACATGACATGACCTATCATTACAGTGCAATCTGCAAGTTGTACCTTTAACAAATGCCTTGGTTCTTTGCTTTAATTTTTCTGTCTTACTATTTTCAAGTAATCTAATGCATACACTAAAGAGACATCATATAAGGAAGTAGGGGCACACACACACACACACATTTTCATCACGTATATACTCCAGTAAAACCAACCAGCAACATACAACAGACAAAAGAGAGAAAAAAAGAATTAACTGTCCAGATCTGCCCCTAAATGACTCCTCCACCTTAAGTGCCAATCAACTATCAGACAGGGGTGGAAACACTTAAAATTCATAACATCTGTGATAATCTGTGAAAACCTCCTCATTCATTTGATAATAATGTTGGTCTTGTGGTCTGTACAAATAAGAACACATTTACATTACTCTGTGTTACATTTGTAGGGCCCACTAAAGTTACTGTTCCCATTTGTTTTCTTGAACATCTCCAATTCCCCTGACTCCTACACTAAACCATCCCCACTGCTGACATCACCACCTCTGTATTTTTGACAAACCCACACCGCAGTCTCTGTCTGTCTGTCTCAGCCAGTGGACTGTGCGTGTTTGTGTGTGTTTCTCTATGTGGTGACACTACTGTGCTGTATAAGTCCTCTGAAGAAATGGCTGGGGTTGAGATTAGTGTGAGTCCTCCTCTGTGTGTCGTGTGTGTAGGATCCTAGTTTTCATGTTGGAACCTCTGGCTCTGGCTGTGCGTGGTTTATTCATTTATTTATGGTTCAATTTTGATGAAGAAAGAAAATTGATGAGTTGGTAACAATGGGTTCCTTTTCTTTTCATTATCCTATTGTGGACTGAACAAGGCTCACGTCATCTTTCCTAACCATTGTGCAGTCAACAAAATGATAGAGTAGAAATTCATTATCATTTTTATTTTAAAAAAAGAAAAGAAAACATATGTGCTTGTGAGTCTGTGCCATCTGTTTTATCTGACTCAAACTAAGACCTGTTCTTTGTGTCTGTTCTTAAAGTTTCCCTGACTAAAATCCACCCCTGCCATCTGCTTGTTTCCATTAAGCGATTTTACATCTTCATTTCACCCCTGTTAAAGGTCCAGCAGGGTCTGTAGGAGTTTCACTTGTGCCCTCCCCACCCCGCTGATGTGAGATGAGATGCAATCCAACCCAACAGCAACACTTACTCAAAATTGCTGTCATATAAACATGTCACATGACACAAAGACAGGTCATAAATAATTGAGTTCTTTGCAGGTCTAATGTGTTGGATTGCATATAGCACGTATGTTTGTGTCACTGTATTCATTAAAAAAAAAAAAAATTTAAATGTATATTAAAAAGACGGTATATGTACTGTACTGTATATGGACTGTACTGTATGTATTATGTTTTCTTTCTCTGTGTTTTTCCCTAAAGGTAAATGCTCCAGGAGATGATGAGCACAAGCTGACGGTATGTTTGTTTTGTGTTTGTAAAATTATTATGCACTGTCTGGTCCTGGTCAATGTGTAAGAAGGCAATCAATGTGTCTGATTTGATTCACATTGCACTAAATGTGTGAGATTGTTCATTTAAAAAAAGGAGTTTTAAATGTGATGGATGAATAGAAATGTTACTTGAACAATTTGAGTAGCTGCTTATTGTAGAGTTTTTTTTTTTTACTTTGCACACGTTTTAAAAATGACTAGAAATGATGAATGATGTTGAAATGTGGAATGATTATGCATATGTTTATTTGCACACATAAAAACATTTTTGGTGTGTTTGCATGCAGGCAAAACCCAGACTGCAGAGAGAGGGCAGTTGTGCTTCTCTGCACAACTCACTGATGAGAAACAGCATCTTCCAGCTCATGATACACACACTGGACCCCCTCAGTGATGAAGGTATGTGTACAGTGTACTCAAAATATAAAAAGATGTAATAATCAAATCATGTGAAATGAGCACAGAGTATTAATTATGTACATTTGATTCCTCTGCATGCAATTAAACTGTGTGACAACATTAGGCGTAGTAGGTAGGCTAAATTAATAAAAAATGTGCATCACCTCTTCCCCCCTTCAAGTCCTACCACAATAAAACATTTTGTTCCACTGTACAGTGCATTTTGATCACCACCTCTCACATGCCGTCCTGTTTTATATGTCCCTTTTCCTGTTTTAGGACGTTTCAAAGAAAAAGCATCAATTCTTCACAAAATGGCCAAGCAGCAGTGTAAAGAAGAGGCTGCTGCCGCTGCTGCTGCTGCCAATGCCAATGGTGTAGGTGAGTGACAGTGATGAATTTTATAAAATGGGAGCCAATTTGTGCCGCTCAACAATCAACATGTAAATCATGTTACAACTCAATTAGCCAGTCACTAACATCATCAAGAACTGTAGCTATTTATAGGTGAGAGACTACACTCATGAATCATCTGTGTGTTTATTACAAATGAATCAAAGAGTGGTGGGCAGGCTAGAGAAGAATTGATTCAATAAGAATACTGTGAAACTAAACTGAAGTTACAATGATTATATTAAAATGTCAATGCTGCCGTCAGTTATTTTGCAGATGTTATCTATTATAGGGCCTCGTCTATTATAGCCTGTTTTATTTATCATTATTGCATAAATATGCATCAGTGATATCTAAAGGGGCAAGCTGAAAAAATAAGGCATTTTCCAAAATTAACACTATTCTTGTTTTAAACATTTACCTTTTCTCTCCTCTGTTTCTCTCTCAAAGCTGATAAAAACATCCCCAACAGTTCTAATGTTGCAGTGGAGGTCACGCCACCCATGAACGGTATCATAGGAGGAGACGAGGTATGATTACAGAGCCTCATACAAGAGCAGAAAAACACTTACATGAAATATACATGTGACTCCCCTGCAAAATAGAGATGTCTTCGTTCTCATGTGGTTATATTTGGTGTAACTGATGAACTCTTCCTCAGGGTGAGGAAGAGGAGGATGAGGACCAGCCTCTGAGCTTGGCCTGGCCTGACACCAACAGGAAGAGGATCACCTACCTCCTCATCCTGCCCATCGTCTTTCCACTGTGGCTCACACTACCAGACGTCAGGAGAGAGGTGCCAACACACACACACTCACACACGCACACCACGAAAGAGAGTTATTGAGAAAGAGAAAGAGAGATAGAGGAAGACACAGAGAGAGAAGCTTTCTTATGATACATAAGGAACTCAGCTATTCCCAGTAATTGCTTTTTCACCATATATGTGTCATATTATTCACACACGTAATTGGGGAGCTTTAGTTTGTCAACCTGTCTTACTGCTGTCGTCAGACTCATTGCTGATCACAGTTTTCTCTACAATTGGATTTAGTGTTGTACATCTGGGATCCAAATGAAGCTTTAAATACAAAGGGTACACGTTTAGACACCACACACAGTGATGTAAAGGACTTTGTGCTTTATTATGCCAATAATTAGCATCTCACAACTGATAAATTGGATATATGAGGTTTTTAAAGGGATAGTTCCACATTTTGGCAAATACGACTATTGCGCCTAATCCCTATAGTCATAGCGGTAAGCGGTAGGTTCATTACCTTTAATTATCGGTGCATGTTGTTTTGAGATCTGCAGGGCAGAGACGTGAGCTGCTCAGGTAACACAATGGAGGTGAATGGTACAGGCCCCCTGCCCCTCATCAAACTCATCAAATATACAATCCAACGCCAAAATGCTCTCTTGGACAAGTTGTGATTTGCACATTCGCCACGCTATAAAATAATCATGTAACATTATGAGAGGGAGTTCTTTTTGAGGCAAATGCGTAGCCGGAACTACTTTCCAGAAACGGCTGCTGGGCGGAGTGATTTCAAAAGCGCAAGTTCAGAGTATTTGCTTCGTGTCGTAATGTTACAGTACATAATTATACATGATTATTTCATAGCATGGCGAATGTGCAGGTCACAACTTCTCGACAAGAGCATTTTGGAGTTGTTGGATTGTGTATTTGATGAGTTTTGAGGGACAGGGGACCTGTACCATTCACCTCCATTGTGTTCGCTGAGCAGCTCACGTCTCTGATTGAAGGTAATGAACCTACTCCTAAAACTATAGGGATTATGGCAATAGGTGAATTTGCCAAAATGTTGAACTATGTCTTTAACCAGGCCATGGCCAAATATGGATTTGTTGATGTGTTTTCTTTTTTCATTGACAGAGCTCAAAAAGGTTCTTCCCAGTAACTTTCATTGGTGCCATCAGTTGGATTGCTGCCTTCTCTTACCTGATGGTGTGGTGGGCTCACCAGGTAGGCCTACAACCCCCCCCCCCCCCACACACACACACACACACCCCCACCCACACACACTTTTAAACAAACACACACTCACAAAACACAATTCCAAAGATGCCTGTGAAATCTGTCCTTCAAGATCATTTTCTTTTCATCTCTGTGGTTCTTCGTCACATGAACATAATCTATTTTATTCTAATTCTGAAGCTGAGGATGCAGCTGACCATGGCAGCTAGTCCCAAGATAATCTGTCTTGATCCACAGCCAGATCAACCTGTAACGCTCTATTTTAACAGTGCAAAAGCAAAGACAGCCCTGCAGCAGGGGGCCATATGTACAAGGTCACAGAAGAAGCACACCTGCGTATCATGTTATTGCTGCTTTTTTCTTTTGCAACAAAATGATTCATAGTGTTGTCTATACTCAACAAACAGTACCATTAGTGGCTGTGCACACCATTAAGTTTTGACAATGTGCTTTCACCACAGCCTGTGCAGCTGTGATGTAGAGCGGACGCTCGGCTACAATGCTACATCATAGCATTTATCACTGTGGTCGAGTTGGGTCACACAAGTAGAACCTCTGACCTGAGTTCAATCAACAGTTGTAAAGTGATGCAAACAAAAAAAACAAAACTAGCAACAAGACAAAAAAATGTTCTGAGCAGCAGTGACTTTTCTGACCCTAAAGTTTGCGCAGCTGCAACATGAAAGTGTCTAACTTTTGCTCTCAGGTTGGAGAAACATTTTTTATCACAGAGGAGATCATGGGTCTGACCATATTAGCAGCTGGCACCTCAATCCCCGACCTCATCACCAGTGTGATTGTGGCACGAAAAGGCCTCGGTGACATGGCTGTGTCCAGCTCTGTGGGCTCCAACATCTTTGACATCACTGTGGGGTGAGTCCAGCAAACAACAAGGAAGACATCATTTCTATCCGCTGTGTCTTTTCCCTCCCGATTGACTCCTCTCTGTTCTTTCTGTTACCTCCAGTCTGCCGTTCCCCTGGCTCGTCTACAACATCCTCAACGACTTCAAGCCGGTTGAGGTGAGCAGCAACGGCTTGTTCTGCGCCATCGTCCTCCTCTTCCTCATGCTCCTCTTCGTCATCATCTCCATAGCGTCTTGCAAGTGGAGAATGAGCAAGATCCTGGGCCTCCTCATGTTTCTGCTCTACTTCGTGTTCCTCATCGTCAGCGTCATGCTGGAGGACAAAGTCATCACCTGCCCTGTCACCATCTGAGAGAGAGCAGATCCTGCTGATTCTCAGAAAATGGAAATCTAACATGAATGTGCTCGTGCGCACAATGATTTAAAATAGGATTGACACACAGACACAAACTCATCTGTCTCACACATGCACACAGTAGAAGACAGCACCCATACAGACAACACATACACAGACATGCACAGACAGATGAAGCAACAAACACACACAGGTTGTTACAGGTGCAGACTGGTGCATCGCAGCCGTCCAGCAGTGGCACGAAGGTCAGTCCTTCGTTAATGGACTTGTGCCACCCAACAGGAGAGACTCCACTCGCTTTGTACCATGTGGCTACATTCAGTAGCTGCTATTGGTTCAAACCAGCTGAGAGCAACTGACGGACAAGTGAAATGAACACTGCCCAGGATGGAAACGTCAATCGAAGAGCATCAGCTGTTTTGTTTTGTTTTGTTTTTTCAACTAAGGGGTTGTGTGGCGATAGAAGTACCTCCACTGCTCATGCAAGCAGCCGTGTTGAGCAAATTAACTGACAGTGGGGGTTCAAAGAGACTTTTTGTTTTTGTTTGAAGTTCCAGAGAGATGTACATCCTGCATGTCACAGGGAGGGGGGAGGGAGGGGGTTGCACATAAAGTGTGAAAGCTGCTTAATAGACCTTTAACAATGTCCGCTCCACCACCTGTATGGCTTTGCAGTTTCATCAACAAGAGAAATATTCAGTGTTGATGATTTTCAAAGACAGTGCATGGCACCTCAGGACATATTTGGCAGAAATTGTTACTTTCCAATTCATAAATATCTATTATAGTACACATTGAATGCTAAATAGATTCAATAGAGCACAGATAGCATGGACAGAGATTAAACCGGCTAAAGTTTTATCATGCTCAGTATTTCTGCTTATATCAGTATATCCCAACTATATTTTCATATTATACGTTTGTGAGTGTGACTTTTTCCTCTTCTGTCTTTTTCTGTCTGCCTTTACATGCATCATTTTAGAGAGAGAGAGACAGACAGAGGGAGAGAGAGAGAGAGAGAGAGAGAGAGAGAGAGAGAGACAGAGGGAGAGATTATTTCAGACGCCTGTCTAAAAGTGCATGGCTTTGGTGCGTGGAATTGCACCTAATGACAAAGAGGTCAGCGTCACATTTGCATCCCAGTTAGATAATGAAGATACATTCAGGATAACAAATGATGATTAGTGTTTTTTTTTATGATGTAATGGAACCAGAACTCATGTACTGTCATGCACTAGCAAGATTTTTGTCTTGGATTTTCCACTGCTGTCGGCCTTTTGTACTGTACCAAATCAAAAAGGCCTAATGTGGGCCATTGTCGCCATGTTGATGTTCCACTTTCTTTCGCTCAGTATGTGATATAGGCTACAGTGGGAAATCTCAGACTGAGACTGGTATGAGGAAACATCAAGTAGGCCCATATTTTTAATCTAAAAGAATCCACTGTTGAAGATACTCATTGAAAGAGGTTCACTTAGTTTTGGCACAAACTTTGGTGTCCTCTAATTCCTTTCGATCAGAGTTACAGTTGTGTCAGCGAGAGAAACAACATTGAGCAAATGCATTACTAGGGTTTTGCTGTGGGAGACAGTAGTCAGTTAGTGTACAATATTTCCATTCAAATGTTATAAAAAAAAAGTGTTTTCATGAAATAATCTAATGCAAATATACTGAAGCAGTTGCAAAAATATTAAACAGTTAAAGAATACCACAACAAAGAAGTCTTGCATTTTCTTGCATGAATCTTGCATTTTTTTCTCTCTGAATTTTGGGAATTGTGTGATTGTCTCTCTTTTTTTTCCCTTTTTGGCTGATGTTTCCATTTATTTATTTATTTTTGTTTATTTGTTTGATTTACTTATTTTTTCCCTGCTTTGTCTTTTATGAGCAAAGTCTATAAACTGCCTATAAACACAGGTGGGAAGGAAACATACTTGTGACATGAGGCAGATATAGTCGTGACCCAACCACATATCAGTGCCAGCGTTGTTGATGTTTTCTGCATCAGCTGCACCGCCTGGCGCATGCTGAGCTGCCTGACTGCCATTCTACAAGCTACAACACTCAGACAGTCCTAAAATATGTATATAACCATCCTGGAATATCTCAAACAGACCAAATTAGATTCAGTGCTCCTGAAATACTAGAAAAGTTGAGACCAACATCCCTCTAGACAAACAGATCATGACCCATTAATGATCAGCTGACATCTATTTTAAAGAAAGTCTTAGTGAATAATTTACTGTATATAAAGTCACCATTAATTTCCCCTGCTTTCTATATCAAATATATGACGTGAAACTGAATGAGGAGAGATCATTTATTCTCCATCAGTCTTGGAGAGGGGCTCACTAAAGGTCCATCCTCTGTTGTTACACCCCATATTGGTGCATCTGAAACAAATAGGAGATAAATAATTTTGAAAGCTGGTGTACTGCAAAAAGTTTTCTGTGAAACTTTTATATTCTGTAATCTGGTGAAGGTTAGCATACAGAATGAGAGCACTCAGATCTACTCAGGAATACATTTGCATACATTTTTTGTTCTTTCCTCTATAAGGAGATCAATTGTATGTCACCAAAAGTTTAAAAATCACATTTTTGTGTCACTGTGTTACCCAACCACTTTTTTATTTTTATGTTTTCGTAATTGGATATTTTTTTTGTCTAAATGTGAAAAGAAATTGTCCATGATCCTAAATGTTCCCACGTATTTAAAAAAAAATCTGTGTTTTGTATATGTATAAAATGTTTGTAAACTGTAAAGCGAGACTGTACATAAGCTCCTGTATGTAATGGTAGTCAGCACATAGTTTAAAAACATAAGGTACAATCTCAGAGTCCATCCTCATATTTAGTCTGTCTCTGCAGTACCATTTGTTACTTTGATGGCTCATCCAAATGTGAGAAACATGAGTATGAATGAATGCATTCAGAAACATTTATAACAATAAATCCTCAACCAGTTTGACTACCATGACGGATGATAAAATGCTTTTGTATTTCCTGTGTACGTTGTGCAAGTGTGAAATCATATTCATGTACTACTTGAATCATGTATTATACTGTAAAAAAAAACATATATCATTCAACGGTGTATAAAGTGTTATATGATCAAATAAATGGAAACTCAAATTTTCACCACCTGCGTCATAATGCTGGTCAGAAACAGACCTATAAACTGGTCAAGTACAGAATATTTGCAAATGATGATCAAGGCTTGTGTGAAAAGCAGGGACAAGTCGGTATTTGAATATTACCAATGCTGGTAACATTATAGACTGTCTAATTGCAAAGGTCACACAAGATTATACATCTAAATGAGCCACTTAAAAAGTCAGTTCACGTTTCCTCGCAGGCTCCCTCACAACAGCGATGAGATTTGCAGCGTCATCTACCAGGATGTGATCTGCTTTTCTTTGACTCAAGCCTCTTACAGCAGCATGCGTGGCTCTCTGCCATGAACAGTGTGATGCAACAGGGATTCACTGGACACCAGAGGTCAGCCTTTAAAGGACAGACTCACCTCTCTGCTTTTCTAGATGCATTTTCTGCTCAAGATGCCCAATTAGTGTGTAACCCTTAGTGCACCCTCTGTGAGACCTGCAGAGATTATTACTGTCAGTGGTTTGATGCCGAGTGGGCAACAATGTTAGAGTGATGCTTTCAGGGCCGTTGCTAAGAATTCTGGACCCCCTGAAAGAATAGGCTACTAAAGTGGGCCCCTACCCCCTGACTTTACCACTTTTTTTTCTTAGACTACGTATGTAGGCTATTATAATTTTTTATTTAGCCTACTTTTTTTAATGCTAATGCAGCATTACTATGAGTATTAGTCAGGGTCTTCTGCTTTACAAGTGTAGTAAACACAGCATGGTCTGTGAATAAGGGGGTAGAGGATGTTAAACTCCTCATTCTTGACAAAATCTACAAGCACTTGGAGAAGCCAAAATCACAATGTGACTTGTATTTGCTGATTTCTCTTCAGCTTTTAACAATATGCAACAGCATATTTTAATTCAATGGCTCTCCTCTTATTCTAATTTACCTGATCAGTTCCTATTGTTGCTTTAAATATTTTTACTGATAGGAAGCAGCAGTTAACAGAGCTATGTTGTGGTCTCAAACGCAGGCTCCCCACAGGGTTGTGTTTTATCTCCCCTTCTTTCATTCTGTATACAGACAGTTGCAGGTCTCGTAAAGAGGGCAGCTAGGCTACTTGGTGAAATTCTCAGACGATACAGCACTTCTGACTCTATGCCTTCAAGTGTCAGAGTCGGACCATGGCAGCGCCCTGCTAGATTTTGTCAACTGGTGTGATGAAAATTTCCTTGACCTTAATGTGAAAAAAAACAAAAGAGCTTGTCATTGATTTTTAGAAAAAACTGTGTAAAACCTTCAAGAATAGAAATGCAGTACTAGTGAGTTTCCCTATGAGGGCGCTAGAGGCGGCGATGCTCCCAGGTTCAGAGTGTAAAGTAGTAGTAGAAGAAGACGAAGCCGGAAGCGTGCAGCTGTCACTTTCGTAACAACAGAGCGGGGCTGTGTTTTGTATGGATCACAACAACCACCGGTCTGCGGGGTCTCTTCACTCATGTGCGTGCGGTGATCGGTGTTGTGGAGAACAGCATGGATCCCTCGGGGTCTGGAGGGCTGGACGCTGCCGGTCCCGACCAGGACCACCGTCCTAAACCCGAGCTCTCTGCAGCGATGCGCGCTAAGATCGAGAGGAACCGGCAGCGCGCCCTGATGCTCCGGCAGGCGCGACTGGCGAGCCGCCCTTTGTCCGCCGTGGAGGGCGCAACCTCGGCTAAAGTCTCCAAGACCATCGACTCCGGAGCCGGGTTCTTCATCGAGGAGGAGGAGGGCGGAGAGGAGGAGCAGAGGGCCACGAAGGTGGTGCATCAGCCAGGTGAGTGTGTGTGTGTGTCTCTCTGTGTGTGTGCAATGCAAACAATATTTACTTGTGTACTGAGTAGCCTCCGTTGTGTTTTGTTTCCAGCTCCGGTGATTGAACCAGACTACCTGGTGTGTGATGACTGTCAAAAACCCTTTATGGACTCCTACCTCAGCAACAGCTTTGACCTGTCTGTGTGTGACAAGTGCAGGTACACACACACACACACACACACACACACACACACACACACACACACACACACACACACACACACACACACACACACACACACACACACACACACACACACACACACAGTATGAAGACAAATGTAACGTTTGGAGAGGTAGGCTATAAGATAGGCTATTTGCAGTAATCCTTATTTATATATATATATATTCAACTTTTTCTGTTAAGTTTTTTGTGATCGTTATTATTTGGGAAGTTGCTGTTACATATTTGTAATTAATTTTATTTATTGACATTTGTTTCTGAATTTATGAGAAATGTTTTATTCTTTTCTCGTGTTTGCTGTTAATTATGTCAAATTCTGACAGACTGTGATACCTGCATAATGTCTGAATAAAAATACCAAGTTGTATGTTATGAAACTGTTATGAAACTATTATCAATATTCTTATAGAAGTATAGTTGGAGTAGTAGTAGTAGTAGTAGCAGTAGTAGTTTTTACAGGATACAGCATTCTGGTTATTGTATGATAGTAGCACGTGTACTGTTCTGTCATTTCTCTGTGATTGTAGTTTGTCTTGATCAGACAAACTAACAGTTTCAGGATCTCCCCCCTCAGAGACAACGAGGAGAAACACAAGCTGATCTCCAGAACTGAGGCCAAGCAGCACTACCTGCTGAAGGACTGTGACCTGGACAGGCGAGAGCCTCCGCTCAGGTTTATACTGAAGAAAAACCCCCACAACTCACGCTGGGGAGACATGAAGCTCTACCTCAAACTACAGGTGCAGTGTGCGTGCCAGTGTGTGTGGTTGCGCATGTGTGTGTGGGCTGAAGCTTCAAGAATGACCTGCATATAGTGTGGTACATCACAGCTGCTCTAAACGAGTGCATGCTCATTTATATCACACTGTGCACAATACAAAATTGCAACAATTACATGGTTTGTAAAATGTAATCTGGGGTAGTGTAGTGGGTCTGTAGTTGTCTTATGTGTTTTGCTCTTCTTGTTTCACTAGTTGGTGGCCATCTGTGTTTGTTAGTGGCCACGACTAAATGGAGCATAAGCAGAAATAACCCTCTGTTGAGCTTGTTGAGCTTGATTATGTGCACAAAATATTTTAAAATATCTAGACGTTTTCACATCATTAAACAAATAGTAAGAGTTTATCAAGATGTAGGACATGTTCCAAACTTCAGTCCTGTAATTATTGAAATAATTACATCCAATTCAATTCAAATTTTTAAAATTTGAATTGAATATAATTATGTCAATAGTTCTAAAATGATTAGTTGACTAATTAGTTAGTCAACCCAGGTCCCGTTCAAAATTCGGAGCTGTTCTTACAATTTTCCCCCCAAAAAAAGAAAAAAAAGTAAATGAAAAATCAAAAGTGCAATTAGGTTAAATCTATCTATCTATAAACTTTTTTTTTTTTTTTAATTATATTTTTTGGCTTTTTCATGCCTTTATTTGATAGGACAGTTCAGAGTGTGACAGGAAATGGGAGGCAGAGAGGGGGGAATGAGGACTATAGCCTCTACACACGGGGCGGGTGCTCTACCAACTGAGCTAAACACCGCCCCCTATCTATAAACTTAAGCCAGAAACATTTTTGTCAAATACCAAATAACGCAGTTTTTCTATAAGGTTTCCTTCCCCTGGTTTTGCCTTAACGAGTCTGTCTGATGTGTGCACTGCAGGTGGAGAAGAGGTGTACGGAGGTTTGGGGTTCAGAGGAGGCTCTGGAGGAGGCCAAGGAGACCAGGGAGGAGAACAGAGAGGTGCAGAAACAGAAACGCTTCAACAAGAAAGTCAAAGGTTGGTTTCCTGCTTGAGACTAAACTCTCTAATGCAAAGTCACTTACTCCATGCATTGTTTAAACATCAACGTTTGTGTGTGTGTGTGTGTGTGTGTCAGAGCTGCGCAGGGCAGTGAGAAGCAGCATGTGGACCAAAGACACCAGCGTTCACCAACACCAGTATGGACCAGAGGAGGTGGTGGATCCAGAGGAGGACCTCTACAAGAAAACCTGCACCACCTGTGGACATGAACTCACCTACGAGAAGATGTAGACACACACACGCACACAAACACACTCACTGTCTGTTACAGTAGATGAAGATAAGCTGTTCGGTGCTTTTGTTGGCAACTGTGCCACTCACAAACTCTCCACTAGTATTTGTTTTCTTTCTCATGACTGAAACACTCCATTTGTATCATTTACAAGGGGCCAAAATCACTCTGTCATTAGTAATTTCTGTTTTAAATGGCGTTCCCTCACCTCAGTTTAAATACTAACTCAGCATTAGAAGCACTCAGCACTAACTTGATGGACTGACTGCCCAGCCTAGTGCCAGCTGCTTCACTTCCTGTGAGGGAATCACACTGAAATCTGACAATGATGAAACTGTGAATTGTTGGGTCAACTTTCTCTTCATGACTGAAACAGTCACCATTAAAAACAAAACTCTGGCCTCTAAAATATACTTATTTACCATCACACTGTCAAGTTCTCATCACTGCTTGTGGCCTTATTCACTCTGACTGCATAGGGTTTACAGAATATCATTGTGGCTTAGTTGGCCGTTGTTACTAGGGACCTCTGCTCATCTTAATTTTCTCATCATGCAGTATGTAACATTAACTTCTCAACTATAATCTATGTAATCTGTCACTTGACAAAGATTTACTGGTGCATAGACCTCAGTCCCATCTGAAGCTGCTCGAAAGTGGTTGTGGATGTGAGTTCAGATTATTTAAGATGGTTTCTGTGAACAAACATTTGATTCCATTTAGTACAAGTAAAGACAAGCTGGTATTATATTTACATTGTGATGAAAAAGGAACAGTGTTATTTCTCAGGGGTTGTTTTGATCTAAGAGTATGAGATTGGAAAGAAATATGTTTATATCTTTTTTTTTTTTTTTTTTTGCAACATGGTAAAAGTTAACACATAGTTGTGAAATACTGTAGATTTAAGTAACGTCTTTTCATTGAGTTGGAAAAGCTGATATTAATGTATGAAAAACAAAACAGATGTATGAAAGAAATGTTTTTCAGTATGTTGAGCCTTCCAGGTGTTTCTGGCACCCATGAAGCTCATATCAAAAAAATAAAATGAGACCTTTGCACATATTTTGGACCTGTATGCTTTTTAGTCTAATAATGTATTTTTTATGTACAATAAATTGTCTTGGCCCCATTTGTGTTTGTATGCAGGGAGGAGAGAAGTCCTCAAGGAGCTTAACTACCATACAATGACATATAATGTAACAGCTAAAAATGAGATAAGGACATTGACATCAGGCAACAGAAAAACATGGAGTCCAGTTGAGGTTTTATAGGAAGTCTTACCTGTCTTTCCAGTGCAAAGCTGCCCCACTGTGAGGACACAGAACTCTGAAGTGACTCCACTTAGTGGTAGATGTTTTCGTATGTAGTGCTCACACTGTCCCCTGGTGGGGGGCAGCTGTAATACATGGCAGAGAGTAATTTGACAGATGAACTTTTACACATTGCTAAATCAGATCAGCAATTATGCTATAGTTCAGATGCCATAGTTGGCAAAACCCTTTGCTGTCAAGTACTGACTATATGATTTGAATATCTGCCTTGAGAAAGAAGCAAAATGAAGTTGTCAAAATTGTGTATTCAAATGGAAACATGACCCTTTATACTGCATGAGTTATAGCAAAAGGAATAATCATATGCACTCAGAAAAGTCAGTTTGCTGCAGTTGAAGTCCAGAGGGAGATTATGTTCTGGTGCAGAAAATCCTGTTGCTCTTGTGTTGACTATGACAAAGGTCATCAACTGTCCTCACTTAACATTTTTAAGTTACACTCAAGTGTAGAGAGTGTTACTTGTGCTGTTGAGCTTGTTACTGAGGCATTTACATCATTTTGCCCACTATGGCATGGCAATGAGGCCAAGCTAAACAAAATTTGTTACAAACCACATCCCCAAACCAGTGAAGCAATGTCACTGACAAACTGAACCTTCATGAAGGTGGGATAACTCGACTGAAGTTTTAGCTTGGTGTACCCAATATGCTGGTTTCAACATTTCAAGTCAGTCTGGGTTGCATTTACCCACAGCTCCACCTCAGCCTTGATACATGCACCGCCACGGCGCCACCACCCCTACATGGTCTCAAACCCAGACAACCCGCTGTTGATTCGTTAGTTGAGACAGACACAGAGTACATGAATTCAGTTTATTTATTGATTTTTCCACAGACATTAAAACATATAGCCAAATTTAAAATTCAAAGGTTTTCTGAACATCAGAGCACTGAAATTCAAACGCATCATTGGTAGAAGCAACCTGGATTCCCTCAAGGTCATCCTAGAGGGATGAGAAGAGTCAAATACAGACATTACTTCTAAAGTCCATCTGCCAAGAATGCCACACAGATTACCTCACCTCCAGATACAAATCAGTTTAATGCACAAAAGACCTTAGATATGGGGTTAATGTCACTTACGTCACTAAAGTACTTCTCTATGAGGGTACGTGCAGCCTGGTATACCATCTCATTGTCATGGTTCTGCAGCATCTCAATGCGGTCCAGCCCTCCCAGCTCCTCAACCAACAGGCTAAGTTTCTCTATCTCACCAACCTTCTCTGCTGCCTGAGAAGACATGCACAGCAACTGAAAACATCAGACATCTGCTCACCTTAAGAGTTCTGGTTGATCTGATTATGACCCCACCTCCTCACCAGGAAAATGTTGTTGATGGCATCCAGTATGACTAAAACGACTTTAGGATCTTTGACCTGCAGCAGGTTGATTATTGCCTCCAGTGCTCCAGTCTGTACCAGATGGATCACCTGCTCCACAGTGCCCCCACTGGTGAAGTTAGTCACAGCCCACACTGCCTCCCTTTGAGTTTTAAAATCTCCCTGAGGGGATAGGAAAAAGAGCCCTCCTTATTTAACAGTATCCAGTTTAAAAAAAAAAAAACACTGGGCTCATCAAGTTCAGAAAAAAAAAAAAAAACAGGAAGGATTTAATTTCCCTTACAGCCACAACTACTTAAAAGTTCAACTGAAAAATGGGTCAAAGTTGAGGGGCTGTTTTTCTTGGTTGTTAAGTTAATGCTTAAGATGCTTGTCACAGGAGGGATACAATGTCCAATGATGTCACCATATAGACAAATGAATCCTCATGGTCATGTTCTCAGGCTAAATGGTCAGTAGTACTGTAGATTGTCCTAAGGCTTCATGTTTACCATAGTAAGAAAAAAAATCTACTCACATTTCTAAGTTGTTCTACCAGAGGAGGGAGCAGTCCACAGGTGATGACTTGTTGGATTTGCTTACATGGTCCTGCAGCAATATTTGACAATGCCCAAGCTGCTTCCTTCTGCATGCTTGCCTTTGGGTGCCTCATCAGTTGAGGTAGGACATCCAGAATGCCAGCATCAATTGCTGCCTGGGTCTGCAAGTCAGAGCCGCTCACTATGTTTCCAATGGAGCGAAGAGCCGGGGTCTGGAGGTCAGGAAAAAAGGTCAGAAGTGATGTGTCATTTCCCAAGCTTATACCAATTATGGCAGTAACCCCAAAGAAACCTTGAAATACAGAGACTCCCAGGTCATGGTACAAGTTGCTAAAGGACAGTCTGTACTGTTTGAAAATGCTACCATGACACTGAGCTCCTTGTGGCTCAGGAGCTCCACCAGCCGAGGGACAATGCCAGTTTTTACTACAACATCAATACGGTCATTGTCGCCATCTGAGAGGTAAGAGATTGCCCAGCATGCATCAGACAAGATGTCCTTATCACTATGGTGGAGCAACTGGATCAGAGATGGAAGCACCTGGAGGAAAAGTACAGTATAGTCAGTATAGTCCCTGGTATTTGGGGCACCTTTACTAGAATCAGTGAGACCCTATTTGGGGCATTCATTTACCTGCAGGACTGCAGACAAGGGTGGACATGGGTTCTTGTTTCGGCACAAGTTGGACAGGGTCCATGTTAGGTTGCGCAGGTAGCCAACCTGGAGATATAAATCACAAGTGAGCTGAAATAACCATACAGGAGCAAAACCTGTGACTGACCTACCTGAGAAAATGTTGCAGTTGTTAAGGGGTACACTATTAACTTCTTTAAGTTTTAGGTTGAGGAGTCAACATGTGAATATTAATGAGTTGAGAGCTCTAACCCACATTGGACAGTTTCAAAGGGGTAATTTGGAGAACAAGATTTAATGCTATTCTTCACAGCCAGTTTAGTCAGATTCAGAGTTGAAGATGTTAAGTGCTGCACTAAAACTTATGGAGCTGCTTTGTAAGCCTTTTAAGTCATCAAGAGTTCATGTAGATTTATCAACATGTCAAAAATGGCTTGACTTTAGGGTTTGTAAACCACTTCAACTTCATGGACTGGTTGCTGGTTTTGACTTACTGGTGTGTCTGGGCATATACGGGCCAGCAAAGCTGGGATGACATTGCACTCAATCAGGACATCTCGATAAGCTGCACCATCGCCTGTCAGTTAATGTAGTCACATGAGTACAAGTCAGCAAGTCAGTGAAACAAATTCTCCATCACTGTGTTACTTTTCAGCATTGAGCCCTTCACAGTCTGAATCATGACTCAAAAGTGACATCATACCTTAACACCCAGCTGGACAACTGCTTAAGTAATTACTTTTGAAAAATGAGAATCTTTCATTGAAAAGTCAGTAAACATGATGCAAATATAAAAAGTTTTATTCAGCTTTTCTACCTGCAATGTTTCCAAGAGCCCAGACAGCCTGTTCACTGATATGCAGCATCGGTGAGCCCAGCAAGGCGATGAAAGCTGGTACAGCACCGTGTTCCACCACCTAAAGACATTAGAGATTTAGGATGTGGAAGACATAAGCTCATCGCTGACCACAAGAACTCAAATACAGTGAAATTGGATTTGTCAATCACAGTACACATTAGGCCAACCATTGTTTTGCTGTAGAGGTCTTAATACAATGTTAACACCTGTTGTGTGTGCCAAGATGTTCCAGAGGCGATGTTTGTCAGAGCCCAAGCTGCTTCAAACTGCAGAGCCGGCTCATCATCCATACACAAGAAGGACACAAAACGGGTCAGCAGACCGGCATCGATGATCTCTTTCAGAGGGGGGTTACGCTCCTGAGATAGCAGCTTCCTGTGGGGAGTAGGACACATGTTCAATTTATATTTGTTATATTTGTATATTTGTTCTCTTGCCATTAGTTTCAATGGATGGAGTATAGGATGGACATTCAGCTAGCTACTTCAAAGTGTCAGAAAATTAAATATTACTCCCAGAAACCGCAGTTAAAGTTTTCCCAATCAATCAAAAACACCAATATATTCACTTAGATAAGGAGGAAAATTATTAAGCAGATGCATTAGCTTATTCCTCTGAGGACTCACCTGGCTGCCTGACAGCCTCGGGTTTGGGACTCCTTCTGGTCGCTGTTCACGTCTTTAACAATGTCCTCAATGGAATACGAAAACACCTACAAATATTAAACAGTTTAGAACCGGAACAAGTTTTTACTCGATCATCGGAGATTTCTGGAAACTGACCGTCTCGTTGATACAGTCGGAGGAGAGGGCATCCTCGTCCGGAAGAGAGGACAGTGTGATGTTTCTTCTCTTGAGGAAATTGTCATTCTTGTGAGCTTTGCGCAGCTCCACGCACTCCGCGATTCTTCTCTCACGAAGTTTCTGCCGGTTGATAATATGCAGTGTCGATCAAATAATAATAATTTAGATCTTAGCTACAGCTTGTATGCAAACGGAAACATCAACTTACCGCGAGGTCTTTCCCCTTGTTTTTGAATTTGGAGAGCCGCTCGTCAGTGACCATCTTGGTGGGCATTGTGGACCTTTTTGCTCTTTGCCTTGGTACGGTGAACACGTCGTGCTGCTTCACTCACACTGATAGAAACTCGACGAAAGCTTGGGCAGGAAGGTTTAAATAGTAGGACTGCTGCTGCTGCAGGTGAATCTAATTAGCTGTGATTGACTTAACGACCTATGGTTCATTCACCTGCAGCTGCGCGCGCCACTTTCAATTTAGTAATCAGACCTTCCCCTCCAGCGGCTGCTATCAAACACCTGTGTTTATGAACAAAATGTTCCCGTCTGTTCAACATTATTGATGATTTGCTCTGTAAGTTCCACTTCTACTGTATGCTCACAGTGTGGCCTATCATTGCATGTCTCAGGCGATAGATGGCAGTATAACATAACTGACGCCCATACACAATAGGCTACACTGCAGCTGCTACAGTCTTTCTGTACAAGTGTGTATTTGGGTGACTGATTAAATCTAATGTAGGCCTATTGTAGAATCAAAGAAAATTGACATGGACATGATGTATCTATGTCTTTGTATCTACCAAAACAGGGAGGGACAACTTCCTTAAAGTGCAGTCAAGGGATATTTTAGGTAGGCTACATAGTTGCAGACGGAGGAGGTCAAATTTTTGTATAAAAAAAAAAAGTGAAAATAAATAAATAAATGGATCAGACGAGTGAAGGAGAAGAAAGAGATTGAGGGAGGCAGAGAAAAAGTGTGACAGTGATGGAGTTTGCTCTTCCTCTCTAACAGCCAGGAAGGGCTGAACAATTGCAGCTGCAAGTGGAGGTTTCCCCCTGACCAAGTTATAATCACTTCCTCTTGATAACACACACATGCAGTACACACACACACACACACACATGCTGCACAAAACAAACAGTGTTGACTGTGGGTCCTCAGACTCATGTATAAAAACATTCTGTCCCTCTGAAGCCTTATACCTCTATACCTACTTAAGTGTAGGTTGCGGCCACTGTCATGGTTGTTTTCTTACTCACACGTACACAGGCCTTGTCCACTCTAATGTGGAAAAATTTAAAACAAGACAAGACATTTTCACCTCTATGTTTGGGGAAAACAAGACTTATAAAGTACTGATGTGTTTTCTTTTACATATATGGCCAGGGACATCACCAAACCATGCAGTGTGAAGGTGGCACTGGGTGCTGCGGTGGTTAGCACCAAATTTCACATCAGGAGGTTCTGGGCTGAAATGGATGGACACATCTGTCTGACTGTATCAGGTGTTTTATGCCCCCTAGTGGCAAAACATGCATCAATGCAGCTTTAAGAAGCCACAGTCAGGCTGAATTTCTCTTACAGTATTTGACATGACCAACCCACAGACATTCACTTGAACTGCTCTACTTTTTTTTTACTTTTTTATTTAATGTGGTTTTAGGTTTTGTTTTTAGTGTAATTAGTGCTGTTTTGTCTTTGTCTTTGCCAAAGATAATTTCCCACCTCAGTGGACAATAAATATTTATTCTATTCTATTCTATTCTATTCTATTCTATTCTATTCTATTCTATTATAGGCTATTCTATTCTAATTTCTGATCACTTATTTTGTGGAGGGATCTATGAATGTGTCTGACAACATATTAGATTTGATGACTCATATTTGCTATTAAGTGTGTATCAATAATTTTTCTGTAGACCCAGGGGTTTGTACATTTGACCAGCTAAGTGGCTTCTTAAGGGTCAAAGGAGTATCAGTCCAGACTTTGGCAGCAGGTTCAGAGCCATATTACAGTAAGAAGCATCAGTCACATCACAGGGTCAAAATGAAATCATGGAAAATGATATTTGACTTGTCTCGTCACCGCCCCTGACATTTTCTCTACCTCTGCCCTGTTTCCTTACCCCTGTTTTACTATTCCTGATTTTCCTCTGTCAGGCGTGAGAAACCAGGCAGGATAAACACAGATGGATGACTTCATTTGTTCTCATGCACTCTAGCTACTTTTTTTTATTGTCATTGGTGTAAAGGTCCTTCAAAGCAAGACCAGCCTCATGCTACTGAATTGTGTTAGTGATGGTGAAATATAAAATGCAGTTTCAAGACATAATATCTGCCATAATGACCTGTCAAAGTGAAGTTTTGCGCAGAATGTGTGTGTCTGCTCTTCTCATTGCCCGTGAGATCGCCCTGCTGGCCTTTTGACCTGGAAGTGCTTATGGTTCCTCAGAGACACTCTGAGGGTGTGGAGTGTTTCAGTCGTGCCCTGTTGTATTTGACTCCTTGTTAGTCTGAACAATGTGAGGTGATTGGAGGAAATTCCTCTGTGCAGGTTCAAGTTTTCACACACGCACACACGCTTGCATCAGCAGACACTATCTATTACATGATCTGAAATTTAAATAAATATCATGAAAACTAAGAAAAACACACATCAGTGATGTGTTTTTTAATCTTACCACAATACAATCAGCAGTAAAAATATATATTTACACCACATAAATTATTTATACCTATGGCATAAATTCAACACAGTCAAATTTGCTATTTAATATGTTTAATTTCATTACATTTGCAAGAAATAATAGTATAGTTACTGAGGTCACCCTATTTTTCAGATTCCAAATAACAATTTCTATACATGTATGCAGACACTAAATCAAGGAGCCTCGGCTTCAAGTCAAAGCTTACATTCATTCATAGCCAGGCAGATCACTCTCTGGCAAGTATGAATCATTAACATCATTAATAGTAATTAATTAATAAAGAAAGAATTGATTAATTCTTTACCAATCAATTATAAGCCAACATTGGAAACACCTTTCCCAGGTTGTGAAAAATCTCTTGGGCTGAGAGCTCCTGCTTTGACTTTTCCCCTGCAGGGCCTGAGGGCCACAACCAGTAAATCATTCATTAACATTTACAGCTGCAGACTTATGACTTATTAACATCACTAATTACAGACTGTCTTAATTTCCTCTGATGGATTTTTAGAAAGTGAGAATAGGATTTTGCTATTGACTTGATTATCAATGTCTCTCCAGCAAAAGAGAATTTATAATAATGCAATAGACAATTGTGCCACATTCTCAATGATAATCTTAAAAGATAAAATTGTGTGCCTAAAATTTAACACATTGTTTCAGCCATATATTGTGGTTTCACATTATTGGTTTTATACCCTCCCTACTGTATATTTCCTCTGTTCTGCTTCCTTTTCCTTTAGTGTTTCTTTCCTTCCATCTCTTCATTTGTCTCTTTTGACTTCTCTCCCAGCCCATCCTCCCTGGTTCCCAGCTCAACTTGAGGTGTCTATGGGAAATCATTAGTATAGATTGTGCTGCCATGCTGCGTCAATACACACACACACACACACACACACACACACACACACACACACACACACACACACACACACACACACACACACACACACTTTATACTAGGAAGAACTTGGACACAGACAAACACTTGCACAAAACATAGATTGCTCAAAATGATGACAAACGCTCATGCAGTGTGGCAAAGACAAAGGTGTGCTTTGTCTGTCCACATAAGTCAGTAGTTCTCAGATATCAAAGCAGAGGAGAGAACAAAAACCACAACAGGATGTGGGTTAGAGTGACAGAAACATAGAGACAGATTTGAGTGTGTGTGTTTATGAAAAATATCAAGGATGGAGGGAATTTCCATTGAGAATAGAAAACATTTGATACTGATATCAGACATATTTTGAATTCTCCGACACACATATGTGAGTGCTTTGCCTTTTCAAAGGCTACTCATCACTTTTTCATGTTGTAAAGTCTCTGTTATTGCATTTTTGTCTTCCATACATCTCTTGTTTGCCCTTCTCATTCTCCTTAGTCTTTGTCAGATCGGCATTTAGCTCCACTATATTAATATTTCATGCTGCCACTCCAATACCTGTCTATCAATAACCCAGACAAGACACACCTCAGGTCCAATCCATCATACTCAACACTGACCAGGCTGCAAAACTGTGTGTGTGTGTGTGTGTGTGTGTGTGTGTGTGTGTGTGTGTGTGTGTGTGTGTGTGTGTGTGTGTGTGTGTGTGTGTGTGTGTGTGTGTGTGTGTGTGTTTTGATAGATCATTTGTTTCTGCTGACAAAGCCCTTGTTGTTGGCTTGTATAAACGGGCTGAAGGCTCAACAGCTGAGAGATCGAAATAACCCATTTATCATTTCCTGTGGAGACACACATCCACACTGTCCCATGTGTGTCTGTGCGCACACACACACATTAACTGACTTGCACTTTTAAAAAGTCAATAGAGATTAGTCAAAAAATACAAATTTTCCAGGTCATAGAAGCAAGAAAAACAGTTGGATAAATGATCACTTACACACTACTAATGTATTTACAAATACAAGTTCACACAAAGTCTTGTGAACCAAGGGGAAACACTTGCTAATACTGTCCTTAAAAACTAAATCTGTATTTTGTATAATATTTTATATAAAAAATATTCACATGATATGATAGGATAATTAAATAATAGTTTCTGGTCTTATCTATTATTATATGTTTTATTATATGTGATCCCAGTGGGCAGATTGGGGTTTGTGGGGCAGTGTTTGTCTGGATCATAGGCAAAGAGCAGAGATTCGGAGATTTGGCTTTTGATTTGGTTATTGAAATGCCTTTAGTTTGACAGTGGCCAGTGATGCTAACTCTACTTATCTGCACAGAACAGTTCATCACATCTTCATACAGCATCGCATGGTTACTGTATTTATAGCACAAAGGAGAAAATGTCCCTCTCTTATAGGATGTGTGCTTTTTTATTGTTTTTTCCCCCCTGTGTGCTTGTGCATGGGTCTTTGTGAATTACACAGTCCAACCAACCAACCAACCAACCAACCACTAAACCCAATCAAACTACAACAAGCAACATGATTTTTTTTTTTTTTTTTTTTTTTACTGGTACTGAAACACACTGTAGTTGCATTTATGGACTTTTATAAGTATTTGGAAACTATTCACTGACTTGAAAAAATTCAGGATAGAAGATTCCCTTTTCCCAAACATCTTTTGTGAGTCCTGTGGTATTCTCATTGTTTTGTTTTTATTTACTTATCTGCTAAAGAAGATCATGTTATATTGTCAAAAGCTCCAGAACAACAGCTAAATGTCGAGATATTTTTGTCAACTACAAAAATCTTGTGGTTGCTTTAATCAAAGGATCCCATGGTTCAGGATGTGACCGTGTGGGTACATTCTGCAATCTTCTGACTTTAAATTCTGTCTTCTTCCGGCCCGAAATAAGACTGTTCCTGAGGAGTTAACAAGTTGGAGACACCAGCATGAGACGGATGCTTGGTGGGAAACTTCTGTGAAGGTTACTACTGTTTGTGAAAGCAGTAAAAAGCAATGAAAAGGTTTCCCTGTATTGTCCCTAAGCCAGCCCAGATAAACTATCATCAGCATGCAAATGTGAGGCTTGTTTTAATCCACCTGTGTGCCTTCAAAGCAACTGTGCTATTTCAGCACATTGGTGACATGCAGTAAAAAGTGAAAGCAATAGACAGTTTGTGGAGACAGCACACCAATGAACCAGTACAAACAAAGTTACTGAGACAGTTTTTCAACCCAGCCGTTCATCTGTGCACATTTATCTTTGTACTTATCACACACATTTGTGTCTTTTTGGTATTATCATCACACATTTAAATGCACAAATAAATACATGCAACAAGGAAGAGCTCACACAAGATTAAGTACCTGTCTATTTGCTCTGCACCTGAGCCATGCATGTTGATTTTTTTTTTCAATATGCAGACGAGAAGAGACTATGTGGCATTATCTGTGGATCAGCCAACTCCCCGTAACAAGAAAGGGAATCAAAGCAGTGGAGGAGAGACGGGGAGGGGCAGAGGGGGCGCGGGGATGCATGGTAGAGAACTTCAAAGGTGAACACAGAGTTCACACAGATATGAGGCTCAGACAACAGGGCAGAGCCCTCATAGACTACAAAAAAGAGAGAGAGGGCAGAACTGAGAACGTACACATAACATACACACAGTGGGTGGGTGGGGGGGGGGGGCAAAGCTGCCAATACTGTCAACAATAACATCCTTCATTCTTGTTGTGTGTCTGTGAGTAGAAAAAAGCCAGCTGGCAGGCAGACAAGAGGAGGAGGAGGAGGAGTTGGGGACTTTGGGGGTCCAGCGGGAACTTTGCGGGGAGGGATGGTGGATGGGTGTTGCTGTGGGGGTGCAGGTATCAGGTGTATCTGGGCTGAGAGGCCCCTCACATGGGCATCCTATTCACCTGCTGCCCGGAACTGGACAAAGGCTGGGGCTCTGAGGCTCTGCGGCTCCACTGGGCCACAGACAGGCCAGGTAACACTAGAAGGTCTTAATGGCCCCAAGATGAAGGGAAGATGGTTACAAGAAGATTACAACATGGGAAAATGTTTGGTTAAAACAGAGCTTTTTGATGATCGGAGGCTCTACAGTCAACACATTCACCTTTTTCCCATGCAGCCTGCTTGAATAACAGAACTGGGAAATACCTCACAGAATCTACATGTTTATTTTTGTGGTTCAGACATGTATTTATTTTAGTTAAAATCATGCAAAATAAATCAAAATTGCAAATTATTATACCAGCATTGTGTTAATAGCCTAATACACTGATCACAGTGAGACACAAAATTCCACATGGAAATTTCGTTCTTAAAACATTTTTTTTCACAAACATTCATTCATTCACAGCATGATATAAGGAACATCAGATCCAAATAGAAAACCAGTTTAAATGAGAAGTTGGTCATTTTGGGAAAGCTGCTTATGTTTTTAATGCCGCAACTTTCGTTTATGTACAACACCTTAGTTTTAAGTTATGATTTTATGTTGCCAAATACAACTTGTCAAGATGGCACTGACAAAGATTTCAACATCCTAGTCCTATAGGCTACAGTGACCAACAGCACCCAACCCGTTAAAAACATTGCCTATAGGCCTTTTCTCGAAAATTGCATATCCATAATAAAATGAGTATATCTCTGCAACCACAAGGTCTATTTGAATACTTTTGGTGTCATAGTAAAGGGAAAAAAATTGAAATTGCGGAGATGTGTAAATTTCAATATGTGTTACTGGTGAAGAGTAAATGAAGATGGCACACAGAAAAATAAAATAAAATAAATACCCCCCCCTCCCCAAAATAAATAAATAAATAAATAAAAAATCATATTTTAGATGAGTGCCATTCAGAATGATGCTACTAAAGCTCAAAACCTCTATCAAATCGTATATGAATGAACATTATCTCTGCAGTGGTTGATACTAATAAAGTAAAGCAGTACAAAATTATTGAGATTTTACTACAAAATATTCAGGCGAGCTTTCCAAAATGTCCATTTTGGCACAGCTTGGAACCACCTGCCATAAACCATTGTTTAATCCTTATTTTCACACAATTTGCATAAACTAACTGAAAAACAATCAACTCCTTTCTAGGCCCTCTCTGTGTCCCTCTGCGTAAATCTGCACTGAGAGCAGCTTATTTGGGTGCAGTTACGCCTGGCTCTCTCTGCAGCTGATTGGTTGATTCGACAGCTCATTCGAACCGTTAGAGCCAATAGAATGAGGCTATACCCACGTTGATGTGATTGACAGTACTGGCAGCCAATCAGAATCAGCAGAATCCTGAAATGTGTGACGTGCAGGCTGTTGTGTGCGGAGCTCACAAAGGTTCCCCGGCTCCTAAAGCCCGGCCGGACCAATTTAGATGTAACACCAGTCAGAGTTCAAACCTTTACAGTCTATGGTTCAAACTGGAAATATTGTGGGGATTTACCTATGGGATTTACCCACGAAAAGAACTTTCCACGACAAAACAACAAAGGTAAGAGGACATTTATAACCATGTTTTGGCCAAGCGGTGTCTGTGTTTGCTCGACTTTGCTCGTTGTTGTCTTCTCTCTCTGCCGTGCTGCTGTGTAGCTTCTGTGTAGCCGCGGATGCTATGTAGCCTACTGTTCCAATCTTTGTAGCCGCTGGGCTCTTTCATAATAGCGGTAGCTATTTGTGTTTTGCATAATGTAGTAGGCTACACGAGCCAGAAATGTGGCGACTGGGTCCACACAGAGGTGCTTCATGAAGTTTGATGTTTAGTTGTCTATTTGAGTAGTAGGTTTGGGCTATGTTTAGGTCATAAAAACATGTTTTTTACAGCCTCTGGGCCAGCTTCTGCTGTTTAATAATTTGACATAGGCTATGACTATATTCTTTCATAATTGGTGGTTCTGTGATTGTTCTGCATGTCTTCAAGTCCTCCATATGGGGGACTTTGGTTTTTACAACATCAGTTAGACTACCCAGTGCTTGGTTTTTGTCAATGCAATTTTCATTTTCATTCATGATTTAACTGTCCAATCTTGACTTTGACATACGTTTTCGCCAGAACATTCTTTCTTTTTTCCCTACATAACAGTTAGATGAAGATGTAGACATCTGTTGCCAGTTTATGGGAGAATCTTGATTTCTTGTTTTTCTGCTGATTTTTCATGACTTTCATTTAGCATTACGTAATGTAAATAACACCAGTCAACTGTGTGCAAGTCTGGTGATTTATGCGACGCCGCCTTCTGAGGCTCGACTGTCTTGGTGGCCTTACGCAAAAAATTTGAGCAAACATGAAAGCTGTCAAATTACATCCGTGCGCGTGTGTGTGTGAGTTTGGAGAGATTGTGTGTACAGTATGAACGAGTATGAAACAGATCCTCATGATAGTGCCAGGTCGTCCTCTGCAACAACAGAAGTGATATTTATGAATGCAAAGGCATGTTTATCTCTGCATTGTTCTGGACATTTTACTGCCAACACATAGGCACTACAGAGGGCTGAATCTAAACAATAATTACCATACCTGACTGAGATACAGACAGACAGACAGATGTGTGTGTGTGAGAGTGTCTTCATGTGTCCACACAAAAGCGTCTTGTTTGCTGTAACTCATGGAATTGTTTTAATCATAGTAAAATGTCACTATGAAATGAAGAAAATGCACTACCACACAGCCTACACAGTGAAGACTCACCAAAAAATGTCATTTATATTTATTAAGCAGCAAATAAGAATACTGTACCGGTAGCCTAATTCCTCTGGACTAATGTAGTTTTGATTTCACTGTTTCTAGTGATGTTTCCCTTGATTGACCTTCATAGACTGAGATAGAGAAAAGATCCAAAACACACTGATGACATAGGCCTACAACAGTGGTGATTGTTTTGATTACATTAGCCTACTTATTTGGGAAATTTCGTAACAGGAGTGCAGTTGTTCTTCTGTTGCTGTGAAAGTAAAACTGTTACGTTATACGCATCTTTTTTTTTTTTTGTAATTAGGCATGCTGGATGAAAGTGCCACTGCTTTCAGAAAACTCATTAATTACATTTGTGTGTATGTGTGTGTGGGTGCATGAGCGACAGAGATGCACCTACGGTGGGCAGGATGGAAAAAGTACATAAGACATCATCAAAGGGCAGTGGGAAAGAGAAACAGCTGTGTGTGTGTGTGTACCTGAATACACACACCTTCAAAGGAGACCCTAGATGTGCCAGCCCACCTGACTTCAGGCATCAGTGTGGGACACAGACTCACAAACAGACAAACTCACAAACATGCATCAACTCTGAAGTAAACACTGACCCGCCGAAACTGAAGAGACTCTTTCACATACACATCTATTCGAAAACCCCACTTGTGTCTGTGCCTGTATATGTGTGTATGACTATGTGTGTGTTTTTCAGTGATTAAAGCACACGAAAGTTGTGCATCATGTCCAGACATGTCCGGGCTCAATGCATCACAGCTGGGCAGGATGGGCCTGCATTCAGCCGCTCCGGAGAAGGCGGAAAGAGGAGCAAACTGATGAGGAATATGTTTCTGTGCATAGTTGTTATATGGTGGTTGTTTGGGAGTGCTCTGCATTTTATCTGGAATGTTGCAGAGAAATTTGATGAATGCAATTTGTAGCTCATATTCAGTCACTTGGTCCACAATGTCAGATTATCCTCTTTCATTTATTCTCATTTTTAAAGGGACATTGTGTAACTTCTCCTGTTATCTATTCATGAAAATCAATTATTTCGAAAAAGAGTACTATGTTTTTCATTAGTCAGTAATCATCACCCCCATCAACAAACTGAAGTGTTCCTTTCAGCTCTGAATCTGCCGTTCGTATCATTCACATGGAGCGGGTAAGCTCGGTGCTGGCTGCCATGTCGTGTGGCCATGTTTTTACGTTCAGTGGCAGCGTGACGGTAGGAAACCACGGAAACTCACCGGAGACACCGGAGCTGTCGGCTCAGGTCGAGGTGGCGTCTGTGAAAAGTCACCGCGGTAACGCAGTGAGGAGGAATGGAGCGTTACACTGATGCTGCATTCACGACCGTCGCTAACGAACCAGATGTCATTTTAGTCACAGAAGTCGAGAGAAAGCCGGTAAAACGTGGGTCAGGTAAACAATACCACATCGCCATGACAACACATTGTCACGTGTATTGTCTTGCCTCGTGCTGACGGACCACTTGTTTACATAGAGGCTTGTTTATGCCGTTACATGCAGCGACTGTCGTCCGTCTGCCGTCTGCCCAATTTCACGTGAATGCAGCATGAAAAATACTAGGGCTGACCCAAAAAAAATCGAAATCGATTTTATGTCCGCGAAGCTTCGATTATCAAAATATGATAATCGGGTCAGCCCTAAAAAATACGATTGAGTTGCCACAACGCTAGATGGGAGTAATTCCTACACAATGTACCTTTAAGTCAAATTTAAAGGGTCAGTTACATTTTGGAGGGCAACAGCGACTGACTGACTGAGTGGGTGATAAAGTTGAGTAATTTTAGCTCCACCATTAGCCAGCCAAATGTCACATGACTGAGAAGGAGTTTGCTCTTGTTGGCAGTTGCTCTTCTTTGATATTCATATCTGGTGTAACGGTATAAAGATAACAATGAGAGCCTTTTCTTTTTTACATCATACATTGAGTCAGATTGTGTAGTACTGTGTAGCCACTCTGATCTCCAGTGTGTGTTCAGCACGACTTTGGGGCAAACTGCCACCTTGGCGTTTATGGCTGACACTCCTCTACAGATGATATAATGTTGAACTGTTGACTGGCGTTATTTACAGCTTTGCTTTCTGACAAATGATGGAATCAGTGAATGGGGCTCTTAACGTGAGAACACTGCTTCCTTTCTCTTCTAAGGTTTGTCAATGAAGAGCGAAAATATGATACACTTCTTCTTGGGAGAAAAAGAAAGTGTGTGTGTGTGTGAATGGCAGGTCAACGCCGCTTGGAAGTGGTAAAGAGTACAACACACACACACACACACACACACACACACACACACACACACACACACACACACACACACACACACACACACACACACACACACACACACACTACTGCAGCCAGGAAAGGAAACTCCCTGGCTGAGAAAGGCAGAGATCACTCATATCCCGATCTTCTGATAACAACAACATGCTTGTGTGTGTGTGTGTGTGTGTGTGTGTGTGTTCGTGTGCGTGTGTGCGTGTGTGTGTTTCTTACAGTGTCTCTATTGCCATAGTAACGGTCTGTATTCGTTCATGGGTAAAGCGGCTACAGTGTGTATAAGACATGCATTCCATACCTCTGCAGCCATTCGTTCTACACACACACACACAGAGAGAGTTGCTTTTCCAGCTATTATCTGTCACCTCCACATGTCGTAACTCCTCAGGTATGGATACTGTCATCACATGCAAACACATCTCTCTATCTGCCTCTTTGTTTGGAGAAATCAGAAATCATCGCCGAGACACAGGTGACACAACCACAGAATAAGACAAGACTAAAAACCTTGTATGTGTATGTGCATTGCCCTTCGTGCAGCAGCTCTGACAGATAACTACAAGCCTGTGGGTGATATCATAATCATTAGGCTACTATAGTTTGCATGTACATTATGTGGTTTCAAGTTAATGCAGATTTACTTTCTTTATGCATTTTCTTTTATTTCACAATAAGAGCATAAATATGTGGGTGAGAGGATTTTAGAAATGTCTTACAGTTAATCTACCTTTTTCAGATTTCTCTCTGGGTTTCCAGCAGCAAACTCTTCAGTAGATGTGACAAGTGAAAATGATCTTCCTCTGATCCTGTCATCAGTTTAGTGTGTAGATGACGACCTAAGCCACACTTTGATATTTCCTGTGTAAAACAGCAGCACCCTCTTCCACTGAATAATGATGTAAGATTTTGATTTTTTTTTTATTGCGTGTTCTCTATTTTCTCCTTGACTGATTCTCACAGTTTACACAAATGTCTTGGGATAATATTTATTCAAGGATCTTAAAAAGAAAAAAAAATCTTTCAAGTGAAGCTAAATTGCTTCATTTCTTTATTATCTTTTTGCAATACAGAAAATATTCAAATCCCCCGACCAGCCAAACCCTGTCTAGGACTGTGGGTGTTTGTATTAATCCCTCGTGTTTGCACTGACAGCAACATGTTTCATAAAAGAGCAACAGATAAAAGCACAGAGGAAGGTTGTGTTGCTGTGAAGTCATGTTTTGTTCTGAAAATCTGGCAACTCTTCAGCCTGACCGCTGTCTACACCTCTCCCAGCTGAAAACACAGTAACACACACACACACACTTGGTTTGAGAAAGGTGTAATAAAACTTTCCTGTCAGTCTTTCATGTGTGAGGCTTAAGAGCTGTCAAACCAACAGGAGGAAAACACCATGCTTTGATAGGCTGAACAGAAAACTGCACACTGCATGCATGGACGTGTGTCAATGCGTGTGCATCTGTTTGTATGTCGGTGTGCTAGGTTTCATTGCTCAATAAGGACAGTTGATATCTAACAGTGCTGAGGCTCAAGCACTGCACATTTGCAGGATACCATGCATGAATGTGTTAGTGTTGGATACATCATTTAAAGGGGAAACCTCGTTTTTTTTTTCAACCTGGGCCCTGTTTTCATATGTTTTTCTGTATATGTGAGTGATAGGCAACATGCAGCCCAGCTAACGCTCTTCAACCGGGCAAGTGGCTCCCGTCAAAGTTCGCCCTATAAACGTGCATTGTTTTCACACTGACAGGCTCAGATAGTTACAATGACTGTCCGACAACATACTAGAAAGGAGAAATGAACGTATGTCTCTACCTTTCGCTGGAGGTTGCTGTTTGTTGTGATCTGTGTCCAAATCTCACTACGCTAGAAATCTTGTTCTGAAATCTTGCAATAACTTGCGGCAAAACACCGATGAGGAATACTCTTACCTGACTGAGGTGAAGAGAGACGACCGGAGAATTTACAAATTGTAACAACAAAATGTTGGGCTACTCTTCGCGCAGCTTTCACAGAGCTTTCACAAGTTAGGGCTAACAGTTAGCTGTGCTACAAATGGATGCTGACACTCCTGTCGATGCACAGGGTCTGCTGTGAGCACTTTGACCAGGGATGACTACTGCCTGTCAAAGAAGTGACGCGCTAAAGGTAGAGACATACGTTAATTTCTCCTTTCTAGTATGTTGTCGGACACTCATCGTAACTATCTGAGCCTGTCAGTGTGAAAAAAAAAATTCCACGTTTATAGGGCGAAATTGACAGGAGCCACTTGCCCGGCTGAAGAGCGTTAGCTGGGCTGCAGGCTGCCTGCCCTGCTCAATACTGCAGCCACCTCAATAATTGTATTATCCATCACTCAGAAAAACATTATGTAAACAGGGCCCAGGTTGAAAAAAAACGAAGTTTCCCTTTAAGCTGAGAAATGGACGTCTATAGATGAATAAAAGTGTTGATGAGAGACATTGAATGCAAAACAACACTAGTGCCATCAGGAATGTTGATATTGGACAATTCTGGAAAATCCTGTGTTATGTTCATGTTTAAGTTTTTTTTGGTATAACTTGCTCAGTTTGGTATAAATTGGTCAATAAACATAACTCTAATTAGCACACGCTCTGTGGGCCTGAAAGTTCAGACATCTGAGAAAGAGTTTGGCAAATATGCCCATACCAGTGTGAAATTTTAATCATCTTCTTGTAGGCCTAACATAGTCTACAGTTCTCCTGTCACGTATCCATGAGAAAATGCTGCAAGGCACATTTGGTTCAAACCAAATCATAAAAAATAAGGTTTTTAAAATTAAAAACAAAACTATGGATTTTTGTTGTTGTTTTTTTTCAATTTCTTTTTTTGTATTGACCCCTTGTTTGTTTTGTGGTCATTGTGTTTAGAGCAACGTTTTACTGACTGAGATCTATTTAGCCCTTCTTCTTGGTTTACTTAGGTGGAGCTTAGGGGCTTACAGTAGTTAAGTTACTGATCCATCTTTCATCGTGTCAAACAACAAAATCAACACACAAACACACAGATTGTACGTGAGCAAACAGAAAATGTGCAGGTGAAAAAGGCTGAGACTGAGAGGCTCAGTCCCACAGTGGTATAGGACTCAGCCAGTAGATGCAAACCCACTTAGAATCGATCACAAATAGGAGATAATCAATTCAACTCCAGTTGAATTCACATCAAGAAGAGGGGGGAAAGGCATTTCAACAGAGCAGCTGAGGCATTCTTCCCCTCTACCATTGATGGTGTGTTTGACACACATTTGTCATGTCAAGACCTTGTGGAGAATTCCTACCGATTATTCAATAAAGATCCATAGCTTCCTGCTCCCCTGCTGCTTCTGGAAAACCTCTACTGTCATTTTTCCCCGTTTCTCATCAGCAGGGCTTTGTCCTCATTGCAGTGCAGAGTCACCGGGGTGCTGGGTATTTATGATGACTATACAGTCTGTGTGAAAACAGACACACACAACTACACATAACCCCCCCCCCCCTCCTCCCTGCCCTTCCAATGAGCACACAAATGCTGTTCCATTGATCCACTAATCTAGTGGGGTGGGGAAGTGCAAGACTCTCATTTAGTTAAAATCATTACCCCTCTTGATAGATAGATAGAGATAAAGGGATTTAGAGAGAAAGGAGAAAACAGAAGGTTGGATGGGAAGAGGGAAACAGAGGAGCTGAGAGAAGAAAAGGAGAAACGAAGGATGAAAAGACAAAGAGAGAGGGAAGAGGAAGAGTAGCCTATAGCATGACGGGCAATTCTGCGGCACAGATCAACTCTCTGTCCAAATTCTCCTCTCTCCCATTGTGCTTGTCCCTTTTCCTCCTGTTCAGCAGCTCACATCTCACACACATACTTCGTCATGCACACACACACACACACACACACACACTGCAGAGAGAGAGTGTTTTGCAGAGGGAAGTCTTTGCAGCGGTCGATAGCGCTTGGCGAGTGATCTATCGACAGAGTGGGAGCGTGTGAGAGATGAGTTCAATATACTTCAATTTAGCTCCACTTGCTTTAATTACTTCCACCCTCTGTGTGTGTGTGTGTGTGTGTGTGTGTGTGCTTGTGTGTGTGTGTGTGTGTGTGTGTGTGTGTGTGTGTGTGTGTGTGTGTGTGTGTACCCCCAGAGGCTGAATGGTGTTAGACTACCTATGAAGGCTAAAAAATACAGCTCTGGCCATTATTGAATTCAGGGTCTGCTGAGTATTTAGGGGAGTCCTGAGGGCTGTGACCCCTCATTGTGTGAATTAAGGAGGGAAAGTCATTTATTTGAAGACTATATTTAATCATTACGTCCATTTAATATTGTGTATTATTTACAATCCTTTTATGAAATTCTCCAGTCATTAAGAGCACATACCGTAACTGTGCACATTCAAGTCTTTTAACAATGAGCGCAATGTTGGTCTCCGTGTTGTTTTGAGCCTCCTAAAACGCCGACCTCACAGGTACAAACCCTCTTTTACTGTTCCTCATGTGTTATGTTAATAATGTGTAATGTTTCAGATTGGTGATGCATGTAAACCCATGCACAGCAGTGTACTTATACTTCCTTCAATAGGATGATTCTCTCCCCTCTTGTCATCCATTCCTTCCCTGTAGCCCCCCTTGTCTGGCATGTTAATGGATGTTTCCACTCCTATTAAGAATTTAGGAGTGAATTTGTCTGTGAATCCATAGCATTGAACGAACATGTCCGCCGTAAGCCACATAAATGATTTTAGACCACAAGGGTGGAGAACCACAGGGGAATAGGTGTCTGCTGTCTCATCTCTAATCCCTTCTTTTCTCTCCTATCAGTTCACTTCCTCTTTCTCTGCACTCTGAAGTCATTTTACTTCAGTGTTAGATTATTGTAAAAGAAAAATAATAAACACCTGATTCTTCAACCATCAGATTTTCTAGTTTTATATTAAGATGATACTTTCTTTCATTTGTCCTATATACAGAGAAAATGCAACTTGTCCACTTCAGATGGTTACTGCACATGTCTTCCACCTTGGAAGTGTCTATATAGTAAACATGCATAACAGGTGAAAAACCTTTGCTCCACCATTACTTTTAATGGGCTTGCAAAAACCTAACCTCAGGGCCAATCAAAATCTTATTGGCAACACCTACTGTAAACTTTTAACATGCATTGCAATTGTCAGGATCATCTATAAAACAAAGCTAGACGTTAGATCTAACAGCATTGGTGCTTTCGTTCTCTACCCATTTTCATGTCCTGCCCATGTTGTGTGTAATTTGTGGTTTTCAGCTTTGTGAATATGAGCTGAAGACAGTGGTTAGATGGGTATTTGACAAGGAATCTGCCTTCTGCTCAACAACATGTTCAGCGACTGCTTCAGAACTATCTATGATAACAGGGTTGAAAATATGTGCACTGCTGTAAATCTCTCTTCTGCAATATGCCAGGTCACACTCTACCATTGAAAGAGACTGAGAGAAAACAGCAGGAGGGTATGGGGGTGCATCAGGTACAGTTGCTTTACCTCAGCTTGTGATGTGGTTTTATTGAGTATTGTTTTTCCGTCTACCACTGTAATTTGTCCAACATCACTAGCCAACACTGTTTCATCAGCACTTCCTATTATTTTTTAAATGTAATAAGTTTCTATTATAATTATGCTTTGCACTTTGTAGTTTGGCCTTGGTGTCTCGCACTCTCTCTGTGTTTCCACAGATCCATCGGAGCTCCATCTCTCTGTACCAACCGCCTACTTTCCCCCTGCTGTTAAACCGGCCTGCCCTCCCTTCCCATGAACCAGTCTGCCACCCAGTCCTCCCATTAAGCTGGCCTGCTCTCCCTGCCTTTCCTCCCACCAGAAGCTGCCTCCATCGGCTCACATTCTCAGTTTTTTTTTGTCTGTAACAACATCTATCTGTCTGTCCGTCCTGGGTGAGGGATCCCTCCTCTGTTGCTCACCCTGAGGTTTCTCCAATTTTTTTCTCCAATTTTTCACTGTTAAAAGGGTTTTCCATGGAGTTTTTCCTCAGTCGATGTATTATTAATTCCCAAGGAACAAATCTGGCTTTTAAGCTGTTGGATGCATCACAAGCTATAGTCACTTACTTTACTGTGATCCATTTGGTGCTGGGCCAGTAGTGTACGGCTGAAAGCAAATGCCTGTGGTTAGGTGGATGATAGTTATGTGAATAAATCGAAACAATAAAGAGGCGGGCTGCGAGATCAAAACAATGAGCTGAAAGATGCTAAAATGCTCTGTGGAGCTGACAGGAAATATGGGAATGTTTATCAAAAGGTGCAACACATTTCATTTTGTGTGAAAGGAAATATTTCTCTATATTGTTTTAAAAAAATATCTTTATTCATTAAAACATGTTAATGTAGAGCTGCTTTACTTAGGATGAACACATTTGAAAACCATGTAGTTC
The DNA here is from genome assembly GCF_905171665.1 of Trachurus trachurus. NCBI lineage: Eukaryota > Metazoa > Chordata > Actinopteri > Carangiformes > Carangidae > Trachurus > Trachurus trachurus. Next base: position 11,114,311 of record NC_139891.1, on the reverse strand, counting down.
AACTCAGTTATGCAAATTCCTGAATTTGTCAGGCTATCTTTGAAATTCAGAATAATCAATAGATATTAAGTTTGAACAGTGTGGGTTTGAACAGTGGTTAGTTGTACAATGCAGATCTGTAGAAGTGTAGCTACTGAGAACGAAACGTCATTTGTTAGTCATTTGCCATTTGAATGATTTCATAGCTGTGTAGTAGGTCTAAGAATTTGGGAAGGTCACATAGTATTTTTTTTTTTGTTGTTGTCTGAATTCACCACAGCTGAGTCACTCCCGCTGCACCATTAATCTCACGCACAGAAAAGCGATGACAGGAGCTGTATGCGTGTCATAGGCGTGTGCATGTGTGTCGAGCACTGCAGGACGAACACCTGTGTGGACTCAGCAAGTCGTCTGTAGCTACGTACCAGCAGAGATCACTGACTTCTACACCTGCCTTGAGAAGAAAGACCACACATACCCCCCACACACACACACACCGACTCAATTTTTTCTATCATAAATACAATATTTTGTCCCAGGAGAAGAGTCTGTAAATTTGAAAATGTGCTTTAATGGTTATGTTATTTTGGTGTACAAACAAGGTACAGTCTATACAACAGAGACAAACAGGACAGATACAAGACAACGTCAGCATCAGTTTTCTTTTCTCCAGTTGTTTTTCTCCAGTTATCTCTGCATGGACCATTACCTGCTGGATCCAACAGTGAAGATCTAACCAGTCAATGGAAAACCCCACAGAGGACAGACAGAGAGTGAAGAGAAGGGGGTGGAGGCACGGCACTACACACACATACACACATACACACGCACGGGCCTTAACACATCAGTCAGACAGCCCTCAAGTCAGGAGAACCCCTGGCTCACCTTCACACAGATTCACAGATCACACACACAAACACATGCGCGCGCGCACGCACGCACACACACAGACGTTGTGCTGACATGAATCTATGCAGTCACTTTGACTCACATAAACATGCCTCCCCCCCTCCTACCAAACACACACACACACACACACACTTCAAAGGAAGATTGCTGCCTGACAGACCGGCAACACTAAGAACCCACATACGTTTTTTTTTTCTCTCTCGAGTTCTTCCTCACGGAAACCCACCTGTTTCTTACAAACTTTCAAGTCATACCTCTGTCTCTCTCTCTCTGCTGGTTTTCGGTCTCTCTCTGTCTCTCTCTCCCCATCTGACACTCTTGTTCAGTGTATAGGCTGCATGCTGGTACTCAGGTGCTGTCTTTCTGATGTTCTCTTCCTCTCATCCTACACTGTGCACCCCTATCAGAGGATTATATACACATTGAACCATGTCCTAACTAGACACAATGTAACCATGCTCTGGCCTGTACCACTGGGCAGATGTGAACTGCAGCATTCTGTAATCTTATCTGAAACATGTTGCAGAGCCAATGAGCCAGTATGCTGGCACCAACCTTTATATAGCAATATCTCCTTGATGTGAAATGCAGCTGGAGAAATAAAACTATACTCAAGGCGAATATGACAGAGCTGGTAGTTCTTCGGTGTCAGACCGACGTAGGCCAGATGCTAAAAGGGAAAAACTGACAAGACAGCGCTGAGCCCAGCTTCAGTTCTGTGCAAGGTCAGCCAAGCTTTATTGAGCCTTTTCATTCACAGGGGCCCTTGGGTGCCACAGATGGGGGTCCGTGCATTGTACTGCACACACACAACCCTACGCAGCCTGTTAGCACACTTAGCCTGTATGAAGTAGAACAAAGGTTAGGCTACTACACATTACAAGGGGGATAAATCCCTAAATCACACGTGATCCCCACGTAATACTAGTCCCGTGTGAAAAAGGTTTAAGGTGTGCCAAAGTAATTCAAAAGATTGACAAGTAACTGAATAATGCTTAGGCCTACTCTAGTTTCACTCCACTTTCGGAGTATAATCTAAATCTAAATCTTAATCTCAGCCACTTGAATTATTATGTGAATTCGATAGCCTACTCGTCATTGTTTCTTTTTTCCACAGTCATATGGTAATTGCGGAAAAACTAAGTAGTTGTGCACAATACGACTGATCCACCATCTTGACTGTGTATTTATTATTGTTACCATGACAACACATTTGGAATACCTGCTTCTAGTTGCACTCACATGCACATGTCATATCCTGTATACGACAAAAAACCTATCTGATCTTTTAAATTGGAGGAATGGTTGATAATCACTGTTTGTTCCATGACCTTGGTTTTAAAAAAGGAACTCACATTTACATGCATAGCTTCATGCAGAATATAAATGTAGAATGGACATTGAAATAAAGGGGCAGTTTTGCTTTGAATTACAGAGAGCAAGGGAAAATGTAAATTCAGTGATTTTATTTACTTATTTGCTTATTTAAATGCTTATGTTTGAATATGAGTGCTAAGTGATGTGTCAGGTAAACTCTGCTACATTAACAGCTCAACACAGATTTGTTAACTTATCCAAATTAGGGCTAATTAGAGCCACTAACATTACACTGAACTCTGGGAGCATTCAGACCCATCTGTTACATACAAAATAATATAGGCTAGTGAGCTAATAATAATAAGCTACAGTATGTGTTGTAGTGTAATATGCCACTTAGCTGGACAAGCTAACCTTGCAGTTGTTACTTATGTTACTAATTCCCCACCAAACTAAACCTGGTTGTAACAGCAGTTTATGTTGAAGAAGACAAACATTTGTATTTGCTCCTGTGTTTTTAGTTTTGGAAAGGCTAAGAAAATGTTGTTGTTTTGGAACAACTTGTAAGTCTTGCATGCATACTGCACATAGGCCTACAGTACATACTACATACATACAGTACACACACACACACACACACACACACACACACACACACACGTATGTAGCTACATATGTATGTATGTATATGTATGTATGCATACATACATACATATACATACATACATATGTAGCTACATACGTAGTAGCCTAATTTCATCTTTCATTCCTTTACTCACCAGCTCCAACCAAGATCACTTTCCTTTCTTCTGCTGAAGTTAAAATCCTTTCTCATTTCATCACTTTCCAAAACCAAGTCAGTGTGCAATGTGCTTGCGCACTGTGAACATTTTCTGTAACCCATACTAATAACCGCCTAAAAATTGTTTTATTATTTTGGCACCAAATCTACACAAATCTAACAAACCCACTGTCTATATGGACATTTTTTATGAGTTCAGTGTGGCAATTTGTCAAACACCAAAATTAACAGTCATGATTAAGTTCATAATTGTTGCTTGCAATTATGTTTTCTTCTAAACACATTTGTTGTTGCAGTTTATTTGTATATAAGCATTGGTGGTCATCAGTCTGTTTTTTCTAACTCTAGCACTCCATTCTGTTTTCTGTACTTTATGTCTTGCTCCTTCTCTCACCTATACCACAGTGACATCTGCCCAATTCAGTCTCAGGTGTCATAAGAACAAGGGATGACTCACCCAAGCCTGGCAGACGAACGGAGAGATAAAGGGGAGGATGAAAGAGTGCAGCAGATCACTCGTCCTGCCAGTCACTTGTCTAATTGCAGTGTCTGTCAGAGGGAGCGCGTGCTGTCTCTTCACATTGATGACTTCATGTTATTTTTCTCCTCCTTACCCATTACTCTGTCTATATCTTCAGCTGATAGACAGTGCATTACTATTAACCACATTCGTATTACCCAAGCAAACAGCACACAAGCACAATGTGGAAATATAATAACCAATGCCACATGGGTAAGCAGTATAGACAATGGATGGATGAATGGATGGGTAGATGTTCAAAAAATGGAGTAACTTGATTTTTGTCTCCTTTCAGGCCAGCAACTGAAAATAAACATTGGGATAAGTTCATGCAATGACAAATGAAGGTGTTTAAAGATGTTGGTGCTTCTAGATGATGATATTTTATGTTGTAGCATTAACAAGGAAGCCATACTTGTGGGCCACAGTCCTTCACAAACAGCTTACAGCAGCTTGCATTGATACATTTTAGACCGAGTGAAATATTTAATCAGTTCTTATGATAGAAATACAGTAGCTCTCAGACAACACTGTTGCTCCAGTATGGAGAAACCAACAACTTGCTTGTTATAGGTACAGTATAGCAGCCTATATCCTGCCCAATCTATCTCCTTGCTGCATGTTGTATTTTGCAGCTGCAGGATTAAGGGTGTGTTTCTCTTGTGGTGGTCATGCCTGCTGCTTGGTGTGAATTGGCCACTGCAAATCTGTGCCAGGTAGTGATGCGACTCAACATGGACTAGACTTTGATGTATTAAATTACAAACAAGATATTAAATGCTTTGTCTCACTGGTTCTGTCTAAACAGACTGTGTGGGCATTGGTTTCCCAGGAAGAAGTAATGTGGATTTCTCAATAAACGGACGAAGAGAGTTTGAATTGTACATCAGTAAACTGTGTTTTTGACACTTTGCAGTGCATATTCCCTTTTTATCCATCTTTTACAAGTGTGCCAAAGTTTACTGCAATGCGTAGTCTCCAGAGGGCATAGCCAACACTTAAGCTATTTTTGACACCAATGTCAAGATTATAGAGACTTAGAGCTACACATAAATGATGAAGTAATGAGCAGTTAGCAGCAGTTAATTAGCAGATCAGTCAATTCAGAAGTGATACAGAAGACAGAAGTCATGGCAGTGACAGTGACTTTCCTGCTTTTAACTGAGAAGAGTTTTGACTGATTTTCAGCTAAACTCGTCATTTTACAGTTTACAGTTCTGGTGCCGTGATAACGCAAAAAATATAACGAAACAAAAAACAAAACAAGAATAACCTCTCATGGCATGTTCTGGATATTTTTTATTTTATTTTATCTCATACCTGCAAAAATATATTCTTAAAATAAATAAATATATGAAATAAATATACTGTATGTCCTAGGTAACAAAACCTCATAAATAAGAATAAAATCTGTCAACATGTTTGTAAAGGTGTCTTTGTCGGTTCCGTGCAGTCAGTGGGAGAACAACAGAATTCCTTCACTGGGTTCAAGACCGAGTCTCTAGACGACGTCCACCAGGACCACGGGACACCACAGAGGAAGTCCATATAAAACTCCACGGGACCTGGTCTTCTCTTACTCCTCGAGCACATTATCTGAGCAGCGTGTGTCTTTGGGCCAGTGTCGAGGAGAATCCGTCCATATCGTCACGACAGTCAGCCCGATACAGACCTGTTTCCTAGAACAAACATGGCTGCTTTCCAGTGCATGAAACTACCTTTTAGTGTAAACCAGCCACTCTGTCCACTGGATTATGCATTTCAATAAATTGTTAACATAGCAGCCACAGTAGTGTTTAGAATAAAATAAAAAGCCCTACTAAAAACAGTGAAATGACAAGACTCAACAGCCACAGCAGTAAAAAGCTATTAGCAGCCGGTTGTTAATTTCAACTACAGGTTCCACACTTTTGTCCTCTCGAACATGCAGTTTGGACCAGCAGGTAGTTGGATTTAATAAGTGGAAACTCAAAGGAAATCCATAGAACATCTGTTTGGCCACCAGGGCCTCTGCATAGGCCAATAGAAAGGTCAACGTAGCCTCTGTGTCTGTCAAGGGGCCTTCACATCTTTCACAGAAGATCCTTGGCGCTCAGTCGAACTCCACGGTCAGTCTGGTTTAAAGAAGGTCTGGTTCCTTCCTCTGTTCCAGCGATGGGGAGTGTTGATTTGGTGCACTGCTTATGATCCTGTTTTGTCTAGATCAACAAACCCCCCTGCCCCCATCTTCCTCTAGGAGAAGATCTGGTGCACTTATAGTTTGCTTTTCCGATGAGACCAGCTCTGGCAGGGTAACACAGTGATGGCCCATTTCTCTCAGCTCTGGCCCAGTATGTCCCTGTACAGCTCCGGTACTCTCTCCGGGTCTACAGGCCTTGGTAAGAAGTGAGTGAACCTCTGATGCCGCCTTGACCTTGTTCCATCCCGCGACGTCCCATCTTTATTCAGAGCAACAAAATAAAATGTACCTTTTTCTCCATGCCGGTAGATGTTGGAGGAGTAAGTGTTGTACCAGTTTTCTTCAAATTGCTCCTTGAAAACACACTCTGCCGACAGTTTCTCCTGCAGAAAGTAAAAAAACACAAAGTATGAATTTCATGTTGCAAAATGTGCCACCTGCTGGCAATGGATTACACCTCAGAATACACATATACTGTGTTTTGAAATTCACACACAAGTCTTTATGAATGGTGTGTTCCACAGTGTGTGTACTTACCGATCCGTACAGTTCTCCTTTGCTGTTCATGGCGAGGTAGAGTCCACTGTCCACCCCCCTGATGCTGACCAGTCCTACAGCCAGACTGATGAACTCCAGAATACCTGCACACACATTACATTACGTTTAATTCAATGAGCAGATACTTTTGTCTAGAGCAGTTTTTCAGGCCCCATTAAAACATAACTAGTGTAACTTTGGATCACGTCAATGCTGCCAAGCTGCTTGCACAATGTCCTTCAATCTCATGCATTTGACAATTTTTTAGATACAACACAGCTACCAAAAGCAGCATATGAAGAAGGCTACAATGTACCAGCACTCAGTGCAAAAATACACACTAGCACACACCAGCTGACTCTGACAAGCAAGGCTGGGTGTCTGGAATGGCCCCTGGCAAGTTACATCCAAGTCTCAGATGGAATAAATCAAGTGCCAGAAGTGTCTAAAGCCTTGCAGCACTAAAAGAGCTCTCTAAGAGGTACACTTTTGATCTGCAGGTGTTTATGCTGATAACTGAAGATAAGGTGGTATAAGTAAAGAAAAGCTTCCAGTCTAATCTCAAAGAGGAAATGGGGTATGAATGTGCAAACTGAAAATAGTCCAACTGTTGTTCAACCTGTAAATCTTATTTATATGGAAAGAAATTATGTTTCAGTGGACACATTATGACAGTGACATACTGATAGTGGTAACCATCACCTGTCATCACATAATATAGAAATTATTATAGTGAGTTTAGTGATTGGAGTAGCATAGATAGATTTCACGGTTACATAAAGTGGGTGCTTCATACGGTGAGTTTGGTTATCTGTCATTTAAATCATTACAGTAAATATTAACCTGATTTCACCCTCTCTCTGAGAGAGAGTGTGTTTCAAGTATAAGGATATACCTGTCAACATCTTCCTTATACAAGAGTCAGTTTCATATATTTGACAATAAACTAGCCTACCAATTCTACTAATGTTACTATCATTGTAATAATAATAATAATAGATGTAATTGTTCTGTACCGAATCTACTGTGGTCCTTCCTTGTGCCCTGCACCGTGCCATCCGGGCGGATCTCCAGGTGGAAGCCGGTCCTGCAATAGAGCTGCCGCCGCCTCAGAATCCCTTTCAGATGGCTGAGGTCCGCCAGGCTCCGGGACAGCCTTTCCGCGGACACGAGGTGTTCCTGCTGATGCCCCTGCCCCCCCATGATCAGTCCGGTTACCGAGTTGTAGTCCACGGCCCCGGCTGGGGTGAGAACGAAATGAGAGCCAACGGGAGCCGGAGCGGCACCCCCGGGACCAAAGCTGTCCAAAAATCCGTTGGAGAAGCTCCCAACCTCGGCCGCTGCCCCCATCACAGACAAGACACCCGATCCGGTTTGCAGTGATAGCTACAAGAGATCCGAGCCGAGATCCGAGTGGTAAGCAAAGAGTCTCGGTGCGACCCAGCGAGCGGGGGTCAGCGGAGAAAAAGAAAAGTTGGGCGTGCAGGCGGAGAAAATTCCCAATGAGTGCGCGTTTTGGCGCAGTCACCAGTATCGCTAATTAGACTGTCATCTAACTGAGATTAAACTCCCGCGTTATCTTGATGTGTGCAGGTATCCCAGGTTGCATCTGCCCAGGTCTCTTCTCCTCCTCTCCTCTGCTATTTATCCCTCTCTCTCTCTGCTGTCCTCTGTGCGCTCCCTCTCTCTCCTCTTCACCTCGGGATACTCCCCTTTGCTCCGGTGCACATCAGGGTTTTCCTCCCTCTCCCTCTCTCTCTCTCTCTCTCTCTCTCTCTCTCTCTCTCTCTCTCTCTCTCTCGTAACCTCCTGAAGCCTTGTATTTCTGCGGTACCCTCTGCTGTCTCAGCGCCTCTAGCAGCAGGATGCAGCGCAGAGAGACCCGCACACTGCGCTCCACATCATCTAGCCTGATATAAGGCACAACTCCGTATATAATTTAAATTTTCTAACTTGCCTCTTTATGCAAATGCGCCTAATCTCCCTCCTTTACGGCTCATTTCGGTTCCCCGTTTGAAACGGAGCCCCTTCATCCCTGTGCTCGTCGCCCGCCTGCCTCACCTTTGATGTTCAGTTTCAGTGCTGAGAGCGCAGGGACCTGGGGACGAAATTAAAAACTACTAATAAAAATTGGCCTGACGGGCTTATTTCCCCCGCTCCCCTTCAGCTGTACGACTCATTTCCACAAGGTCGTTTTGCTCATTGGCACATATAGCCTATACTCCTACCCGTCTGTGTTTGTGAGAGTCCATGTGCGCAACTCCTCCGGACTTGTGTGACACAGACAGTGAGAGTGTGTGTGCATATGTCAAACACCATGAAAGTGATATTGCTATTACCCTAAACGCTTTACAGCCCCACGCCCCCCTTGTCGAAATGACTCAGGTGCGGCAGCAGAGAGAGGAAAGCCCCCATTTGCGTAATTTTCGCACTCCAATGTTGATTTACTGCCTCTTTTTTATGTAACCCCGCAGCAGGTTCACACACACACACACACACACACACACACACACACACACACACACACACACACACACACACACACACACACACACACACACACACACACACACCTGTGCAAACGACATCACTTGACTGTCAATCCCTTCATTGATCTTTCCACGAGGCTTTGAACAGCACATGGAGCCCGTATATCCTTAATTGTGGTCTTAAAAGACAAATCAAAGACCTACAGAAGCTTCAAAGTGCGGGGATCTTGTAAGGGGATCAGGCAATAATAACCAGAAGAAGGGAATATACCTGTTTGAACTGCAAGCTCAGAAAATACCCCGACACTTGACACTTGAAGGACTTCAGAAAGAAGAACAGTGCCTAGCTGTTCACTCGTTGTGTAAATAAACGCATGATCGTTACGCATTTACATCTTTTCATTGATCGTAACTTTGAAAACATCCTGCTGACCATATCAAATGCAACATCTGTCTGTCTAATTCACATAACAGTAGAGGCCATGCAAGAAAACGCTCATTGGGCGTTTGGTACCTATTCAAAGCCTGGCCACATTTTTGATCAACCGTTGATTGTAGCTATAATTATACAGTAACTGAACCTAAAATATGTCTCTCCAAATATGAGGCTTTATATCGAATTAGTTTACCTTATAATTTAGTTGCATGACCATGGGGGCCAACGGCAGCTTACATGGCTGACTGGGGCTGGGACATAAGGGCCCATGTTCCAGCCTATATGGCATTGATTTTGGCAGCTATATGCTACAGCCTCGTGCGCACTGCTCACGGACGCACGCGCGCACACAGCTGCGCCCTCCCCTGGGAGTCCCGTTGATAAATGAGTTGAAGGTGCAGAGGTGTTTGTGTGTGTATAGGCGCGCGCGTGTGTGGTCATTTTACGCACGTCATTTTGTGCTTTTGTTGATTTCAGCGGCGCGTGGGGAACAGAGGAACACAGCGGCTGTGGTATGTTTTATTTCCCGTCCTCCTATTTGACATTTGCTGTGAGATGCAGAGCCTATGTTGTGAGTGTTGTGTGGACAGACTGAGAGGGGCGTCTACTTGAGTGGCGTGCGTCCTTCTCCCTTTTCCCTCGGTTCATTAGTATTCATGACCAGCAAAAAAAAGGGAACTTTTTTCTTTTTTTTTTAAAGGAGACGGGATCGATCTTAATCGCCTCCAGGCTGATCAGATCCTGATGTATTGGAAATCGACCTCACCACTATGAAGACGTCAACGACAACGCCACATTTCCAGTTTACAAGGCGCTGGTGAACATTTCCCAGGGTCACACGGCCTGATTTAAAACACATTTTCTGTTCCTGCTCTGATTGTGGCAGGGGCCATAGTGAAGCCAACCATGCAGCCACCACAGCGGCCATGGAGGAGGAGAATGACGATGACGAGGAGGAGGAGGCCCCCAGGGTTACACCCCCACCCCACCCCACCTCACACACACACACACACACACACACACACACACACACACACACACACACACACACACACACACACACACACACGCACAGACACCCACATGACACACACAAAGAAATTACAACCTAATCGAATGCCTGGGTAATGGAATAACTGAATAAGTAGCCTAGAGGTTATTAATGCAAGTGGTTTCCAAACCAGGTCTGGGGAACTCCTGGGGTCTTTGAAAGCATGCTCAGAAGGGCCATATCAAAATATAGCATGTTTAATTTTTATCATAATTTAAACTGCCTTTTATGTTGCTGCTTTGTCTTTTGTCTCTTATTGTTTAGATGAAGGGATCCAAGATCTACACTTTCATCTTAGATCCCTGTAAATAACATAATAGTTGGATTTTGTGCAGCAATCAATGCTGACTCTGCCATATATGTTAACGTTAGGGTACATTAAGCATTTAATGATCTTTTTATACATCAGTTGTATTTTGAATTAATAATGTCCATCAATCAACCAGTTAGGAAACCTATTGCTAGTATTAGTCACAGTAATGGGCTAATCAAACTTGGGTTATAAACAAAATAGAAATGAAAGGAACTAATAAAGGGCTTAATTGCTGTACTTGACCCTTTAAAGGGTTTATCCTTACCAAGAGGTTTTGATAGTCACTGTTTGATCTATTTTCAACTTTTGGTTGAATGGAGCTTATAGGTTAGAGTGATCCACAGTGCTTCATGTGTGAACAGGTGACAGGCCCAGCTATTAGACTTCTCCACTTTATTCTCTCAGCATCAAAGTCACAAGAAAAGCCCCATCAGGTTAACATTAGTCCTACATGTAAAGACTTAAATGAAGAGTTCATCTTTGATATTCGTTTGATATCTGGTCTCCGCTGTCTGCTTTGATCCTGCACTTCCCACTGGAAACTCGATACAACACTGACCCTCCTCAAAAAGGGAAGATTGACAAAATTGACATTGTCGGTCAATTAGAGTTTCACACTTAAACTGATATGATCATGTTGATGTGTGATGACTTGGGTCTTAGGGTTAGGGTGACTTGGGTCTTTTGTTGTAAGATATTGGTGGTAAAATCCTTTTAACAAATGTTTCTTTGCTGAGTGGTTTTGAGTGTGATTTACTCAATTATATATAATTTACTTTACTGTCTTGGCAGTACATGCAGTGTGTGTTTGGGTGGGGGGTGGCCTAGTTCAAAAGGGGTATTGTAGCTCTTGTATTCTAACATTTCCTTGTTACATCTCCACTATGATGTTACTTTATCATTTAAGCTACAGTACATCGACAGCCATAATACAAATTATTTTGATGATTAAGATTTTTACAAATCAAGCATTCAATGAGTTTGTAAAAGAAATGAAAATAACTCTAAGCAATTGATCTCAAGAGATCTCTACACAGGATCTTTGAAGCTCAGCCATGGTACTAAATGGATTACAGTCAAGGTCAAAGGTTTTGCACATTTAAAGAGGTTCAGTGGCAAAGTAATCCGTATATACCTCATTTTGACCAATATTATTCTTACCAATACCATCTCTCTTTGGATGTCGCCAGATAGCCTGATCCATGTTTGTTCCAAACTTCTTCCAAATGAGAATCACAGACGTAGTTTAACAACAGCTAGTGCAGGACAATTTGTTTGAACAGTGCAGAGTCACCATCTGTTGACTGAAAGTTTTAACCTTCAGAATAAAAGCATCAGTGATTCAATTTGATTAACAGTGCTCTATTTAGCTTGTTATGACATCACTTTATTTAACTTTATTTTAGTAGGCTTTGTTACAACAGTAACTTAAGTAACTTACTAACTTAATATCAGGCATATTGCCTACTGACCTCTTACTGTAGCTATGTGGTACTCCCAATGACTGACTTTTGTTAGCATGGTTTTAAGATAGTGTCAAGGGGTTCATGGCCAAAATAAAGGCTAATAGCCTATGTCATGTGTACTGTTCAAGCCCCCCCCCCCCCCCCCCCCCCCCATGGTCTACCAATAAAAAATATATAAATAAATTCAACAATCAAATCACAATGCATTACTTTCAAATTTACACCCAACTATTAGTGACATTGTCAAATCAGGACATAAGCACATGAACTAACAACCAGGCAAGTGTTTGCAAGAATAAAAAGGACCTCATCTTATGGGGACTTTGAGCATCAACCCCTACCTCCTAGGGCACCACAAATGGGAATTTATAGTCCACTGTGGCCACCTCTCCTTACATCGTTGACCCTGTATGAACATTATTTTGCATGTTACTACAGGCTCTTTGTTGTGCAAATAAAGTGTGTTTGCCTTTTAATAAATGGCATTTAGCTATTGAACACAACTGAACTAAAAGGCTTCTTTGTGTGGATTTTCCTACTTTTTTTTCATGTGCCCTATTCAAATAAATCCTGTTACCATGTCAACTGGGCGAACCGAGGTTTATCTTTAACAACATCGCTCACTCAGTCAGTGACACATCAAATCCTCTGCACCCTGTCCGCGACTTTGTTCCCACTTCCCAGCCACAGCATCAACACAGAGGCCCCCGGCCCGACATCTCGCGATGAAAGCAGGGAAACGCGAGTTTTGAGCTGCCTGCAAAGTTACAATCATAGCAGCCCAGTGGCAGCAGCAGCAGCAGTGGCAACAGCAGCGATGGCCGCTTTCCGCAGAGTGGCAGCGCTGGCTGGCAAGGCGAGCCTCTGGTCGGCGGCGAGGACCGAGCTCGTCGGTGGTCAGCGCGGAGGAAAGGCGCGGAGGTGTCTGGCAGTCGGGATGTGTCTCGCAACGGGTGGCGCAGTGGCACTTTACTTCTACAGCGACAGGACGAGCGGCAGAGGAAGGAAGAGGATGGAGAGACCCAGCATCAACGAGTTACTGCCGTCCATCCCCACCGTCGAAGCCAAGGAGAAGGTAAGAGGGCAGAGTGACAATGGCCCTCAGGCTGGTAACGATAACAGTGAAACTACAGGGCTTTAGTGACACGTAGCGACCCGTTAGGTCCTCGGCAGGAAAGGTGTTGACACGGGGGGGGCCTCGGTGCGGAGGTAACAACGACAGACCACCGAGGAAAGAGGCAGACAGAGCTGCGTATTTTTCTCATTTCCTCGCACTAAAATGAGACTCGCAGGCCCAGTCAGACGGGGCTAACTTCTGTGTTGTGGCCATGCTGAGGCTGGCAGTTTATATGTTTTCCTCTTGGGCGGGTAGAGTGTGTCATTCATTCCCAGCACGCCCAGTGGAAACACTTTGCTCACTGTTTGGCTGCAGGACGGTGTGCGCGCGCAGATGCAGGAATGGCGCTCTCCTCGCGAGCTGGTGCTGAAATGACAACAAGTCGAGGATGTAACTGTGCGACGGGCAGCTGTTTCCGGCTGTTTAATCTGAACTCACAACTGAACACAGTAAATATCAATGATGAGAAAAGTAGGCCTACTCAGATCTCACTTCCGTTTATGTAGCCTAACTATAGCACGTGTTGAAATACCCCAAATTACTGCAGTTGTTTTGTGTAAAAGGTTGAGCAGCAAAATGTCCATAAAATACTAAAGGTAAATAGTAGGCTAGCCTAAGTCCTGTGGAAGTTTAATTCAGTAGAGATAAACTGACGATATTTTAGAAAGAAAATGTCACAAAGAGTTTTGATTCATGAGTTAATTTCATGCAAAGTGCAGTGAACAGAAAATCCAAACAATACATTCATGCTACATAAACGGCCCTTTAAATCAAACTTGTTTGGTAAGATCATGTTGAGCCTTCAAAGCTACACCATTTCTCAGTGGTACAGCTACACACAGTTTTGAAGGATACTCAGCAGGTAGTTTGTTGCATTCGTCTTGATGAAGCTCCTCTGAGAATTTAGGCTTTCTCAGTGTTTTCATATCACCATGATTCTGAGCTACAGTTGCAAGACTCCTCATCATGCCTCCAGGCTGGACTAGACTGGAGGCATTATATTTTCAGGTTTTTGTATCTACAGTATGTTGGCTAGTACAACACCTGCAAGATACATTTATCCAAAGCAAGGGACAACATTAAAACCTCACACTGTAATTCTGAATTGCTTCATCTCTAGGTCCACTGAGTTATCCACTGTGCCTCAGAGCCTCACAAAACATTTTGGGCCATAACACATTTATAAATGAAACAAGTTGGGATTGCTGCTCAATTCATTCCTGCAGAATGAATTGATTCCTGATAGTAGTGTGTGATGGATAACACACATCTAAATTGTCTAACATGTTAGGCAGTGCACCACTTAAATTATGCCACTGCAAGAATAAGTAGGGGTCGTTAACTACTTTTACTGCTGGGAAGATTAACCTATAAAGACACCATCATTTATTTGTTGATTGTATTTTGAATGAAATACCTAAAATATGAAAGGTAACTAAATACATCAAATAAATGCACACTGAAATTCGGTGTAGTAGAAATACAAACAAACCAGTACTGGTGGAAGAAGCACTCAAATGTTTTAAACTGTAGGCTACTAACTCACCTGAAAAAAGATTCAATTTCATAATTTACGTTGCTGCTCTCAGCAAAATGAGGGGAAACCGTTAAAAGATAAAATAGTACTTGATTCAATTCCTGTTAGAGCTGAGGAGTTGACAATGATTGTGGCTTCATATTAGAAAGCATGGAAATAAAGCCATGAAACTTGGGTTCACTGAACACAGATACTTTTATCCAAAGTTATTTACATTATTGTCAGTGTTTACATTATATTAAAGGGATATTTCAACATTTTGACAAATTCGCTTATTGCGATAATCCCCATAGTTTTAGGAGTAGGTTCATCACCTTTAATTGTCGGTGCAAGTTGTTTTTAGATAGGCGGAGCAGAGACGCAAGCAGCTCAGCTAACACAAGGGAGGCTCATGGTATTTCTACGTTTCCTTCATCAAACTAAATACACAATCCAACTCCAAAACACTCTCGTGGACAAGTTGTGACCTGCACATTCAGCACGCTATGAAACATTAACATATAACATTACGACACAGAAGCAAATACTCGAAACTACTTGCGCTTTTGAAGCCACTCTGGCGAGCAGCCGTGTTGGGAATATAGTTCCGGCTGCGCATTTACATTGAAAACAACTCTCATGGCGTTACAACAGTACCTCATAGCGTGGTGAATGTGCAGGTCCCAACTTGTCCATGAGAGCGTTTTGGAGTTGTTGGATTGTGTATTTGATGAGTTTGATGAGGGAAAGCCCAGAAATACCATGAACCGTGCTGAGCTCATGTCTGCCCTGCCGATCTCAAAACAGCTTGCACCGACAATTAAACGTAATGAACCTATCCCTAAGACTATAGGGATTATGGCAATAGGAGAATTTGCCAAAATGTTGAAATATCCCTTCATGGAGTAACACAAACAACTTATTGTGATGCCTTTGAATTACTTAAAGGGACAACAAGGAGTTTCTGTTTGGTTATAAAAAAGTCTCACGTTAATGAGGATGAATCTACGCTACCCACACTTGTTAAAGCAGAAGTGAGTGATATATTTGTGTTAATATAAGTCTTAAATAGTTATATCTTCCGACAGCAATCACTTACATAGAGTGTTTGGACTGAAACACGGGTCTCTCAGTCCCTCTGCTCTGCTCTGAGCCGAAGAGAAAACATTTATTGTATCCTACAGTTTTTATCCAATGAGGAGAGAGAACGGCAAGCAGGGCTGTGTGTGCAGCCAAGGAACGCCGTGAATGTGGTGACGTAGCGACGAGGACTGTTATGGTGCGTTCAAGGAAACTCGTATTTTTCCGACCGTGAAGTGGTACCAGTTCGATCTGGTACGAGTTCACCGGTCGGAAGTTACGAGTGGCCGTTATAGTGACTTTCACCGGTAAAACAGGTCGGAAAAACACGAGTGGGTTGCCTGGAACGCTACAAAGTCGTAAGTTGTGACTTGAAGCTGTAATTTACGATTTCAAAAGCCTGCCTGGAACGCAGCATTAGCGAAAACGACCGGATCACTCACTTCTGCTTTAATGGGCCCAACTTCGATAAATATATAGTTTTGTCTCTATCTCGTTTTGTCTCTATCTCGTTTCCTTACTTTCGGTTTCGTGGCGAGTCATGAGAATAACGCGGCCGAATCGCCATTTATGGTCAGGACTACAACGGTATGTGATCGTCTTCGAACCTCTGACTTTAATTCTTGATGAATGAAAACATGAGTCTGTCTTGCGCCGGTCAAAGAAATGTACGGTGCGCGCGGAGGCTCATAAATGTAGTGTGAAAACGCTTCGCTTTTCCAAAACTCCTCGTTGTCCCTTTAATCTGTGTCTTGAAGTCCATTGTGCTGTTCATTGCACCAGAGCAAAGAGACATATGGGGATGCATCATTATTTCATGATGACCCAACCATAACTTTTGTTGTACAGTGGAACAGTGGCACAATTGAATGTTGGAAGTGGTAGGTTTAAGAAACAAGTTTAGCCAGCAGCTGTTGGGTCACTGATACTTATATTGATACACATCCCTTATTCTTTTTCAAAATAGAGAATGATCATTAAAGATTAAAGGTGTTCAGAAATGGCTGTTTGTCCCCCCTCCTTCCACGAGTTTCCGCACGAGTTTAGCTACATGAGTAAGGAAAACAAATTTCATTGGGCGTTACTGAGCGGGTGGGATATTCAATGTTTGGGTGGGACCAGGCGAGACACAGTGTTTCATAGGAATTTGATTTTGTCCAGCTCAGTGTGTGTGTGTGCGAGTGTGTTTAGCTAACGTAGCTAACTGTTAGCTAGTAGCTAGCTAGGCTAAGTAATGGCCACAGGGATCTGGAGGAGGAGAGTGGAGTAGGGACGGAGGAGAGTTTTGTCTTAGTGGTGGTGGACGAGTCTCCTCCAGACGTTTGATTGACGGATGATGGATCCTGATATCATTGGATGATGAATTGTGAGCAACGTGACGCATAATTTGCGCGCCTGCATTATCTAGTGTGAAAAAAACTACCACACTTTCATGCCGGATTTACTTGAAAATAAAATTTTGCACAAAGTTTGGGCTACATTGTCTGATAAATGAGTGATTACACTCATTTGAAGACCCATAGTGAAAACCTTTAAACACTCATCACATTTCAACTTTAGCAGACAGTTCTATCCAAAGTGACATCTTCTACAGCTTCATGGTATGACTCTGGTGGGACTTGAACTCACAACATTTGAATTTCCTCTTTCACACCTAGAAGTCCAATGCGCTATCCATTGCGCCACAAAGCCATGGCTGACTACAGCTTAATAACCCTGCCATCACTTCAATGGTTGTACAGTGCTGCATTGCTGCACTGCGCGGACAGGTGTAGTTTCCTAGAATTACCTGAAATGGGTTTGTTATGAATGACACAAGATTTATTTTCTCCAAAACTCTCCAAAAGCAATACCACTATAAGCCAGAACACACTGAGTCAGATTTGTCTCGGTTGTCCATAGGGATGGGACGATATACGATTTTATCGTCAATCGCGATTAAAAACACCCACAATTATTTATCGTGCAGAATTCGTCATAATCGTATAATCGCCATAATCGTATAATCGCCATAATCCTGAATTTATTGTCCATTTTGTAATCCTTGCGAGGCGCGCAGCACGCCATGTTAAAAAAAAAAAAGAAAAGAGTCAAGTCTCACCAGCATGCTTGGCAGGCATCCAGCCACTAGTCACAGCCACACTCTTGCATAGCATCTCTGTGCTCCTTTGGCCAACACTTCCCATTTAAAAGCGCACCTAAGGGATAAACACCCCTCTATCTTTGTGGGACTCAAGGTAAAATGTGCTTTCTTTGCTTGTCTCAGTTTCCTCCTCCTGGCTAAACACCCTGTGCATTGTGAACTCAGATTATTCTGAGGTGAATATCACCGGCTAAAGTTAGCACACGTAGCTAAATGTCAACAGTGGCAACATGTGAAGACGAGAGTCGAGTCAGTCGACCAGCTTGCTAATTAGCTGCTGCTAACATTAGCTCGCTAGCTAATATTGCCCCGTCGTTTTCGTTACAGTTATGAGCTCACAAAATCACAGCTAATGTTAGGGCTCACCCAGAGGTGTTTATCTTGGGAAAGTTGCGGTACTGCTGGCGGGGCTCATTGAAACAACATTGATACGTGCTGAAAAAAAGAAAGAAAGAAAGCTAGCGACAGTGAGGGAGTGTCACGACTTCCTGTTTCTAGACCTTCAAATTAAAAGCCCTAAAGCTTTTAGTTCAGTCATGGCCGTGAATGGCAGAGGCTCCGCTGTAACTGTTACCCCGCTTCTAAAAGGGTTAAGTCTGATGACTGGAAAGACAAACAAGATGTTGACAACCCGACCTCTTTATTATCGTGATAATATCGTTAATCGCGATTATTTTGGCCACAATAATCGTCACATGAAATTTCATATCGTCCCATCCCTAGTTGTCCATCTTTCAGAAATAAGTACAAGAAAGTTAACCATGTAGATAGGATGAGAAATCAGTCAAGTAGTATACACACATAAAGATTTCATTTACATTTCACATTGCGACTCCGACCCCAACCTTTGAATTACTTCATCATTGTCTAGAAGTCCAGTGTGCTGTCAGTTGCACCACAGAGCCATGGAGAAATGTATCAGCGCATTCAGCTGATACATTTCTTAAACTAGCAGTTTCTGTGTGTGACTGATGGACAGTAGAGAATCGCTGCACTGAAGTATAACTCGTCTATTAAGATGTGCCTGAAACTCAGACCATAAAAATGACACGCACACATTTTATGCTTCATGATCAGTAGGATAATTAGGCACCGAGTATCAGATACACATTAGATACCAAGTAAGTACAGTGAATATAATCAGATATGTAAGGACAACCTATTAGGTATTTTATTTACAGTTTTGTCTTGGGTACTTGAAGCAGAGATATAGCTGGTATGTGTATGCACTGGTATGCTCCAGCTCTTGCTAATAGACCTTGATGTTTAAGCAGAATGACTACGGGTCAGCATCAGGCTGGATGGCTTCTTTCGCTTTCTAACTGTATCATGACAAGCAATTAAAAAAATCTAATGGAATTCAGAATCTGAAAAGAGATAACTTAACTTGATTTCAGGAGAGAAGACAGGAGGGTCGGAATTAAGACAGTGTGGAAACCAAGGAGATGGACTTAAGCGGCGCAGCTGTGAACAGAGAATAGTGCGTAGCCTGAGGGGAAAACACCTGGAGCATCTGCTGTGCAGCTAGGAGAACAAGACTAGGCAACAGAAACAGGTTGAGTGTGTGGCTACATGACATTAGAGCTGCACAAGAACACGGTGTACTGCTGTGTGAGTAATT